>NC_000073.6:15421554-16021554 GCF_000001635.26 Mus musculus | reverse complement strand
AGCTCACAAAGCTAGGGACCTGGAGGGACTGCACAGCCTGCAGGTAGCACAGCAGGCTGGAGCTTGCTATATAGACTAGGCTGGCTTCAAACTCACAGAGCTCCTTTGCCTCCCAAATACTGAGATTAGAGGTATGTACCACCATGACTGGTTTGGAAGACATTTCTCTCTCTCTCTCTCTCTCTCTCTCTCTCCCCCTCCCTCCCTCCCTCCCTCCCTCCCTCCCTCCCTTCCTTCCTTCTTTTTTTTTCTGGTCCCGCTCTCTCTGGCCATATTTATTTCATATATGTGAGTACACTGTTACTGTCTTCAGATGCAGCAGAAGAGGGCATCAGATCCCATTACAGATGGTTGTGAGCCACCATGTGGTTGTTGGGAATTGAACTCAAGACCCCTGGAAGAGCAGCCAGTGCTCTTGACTGCTGACCCATCTCCCCAGCCCCCTCTTCCTTCCTTCCTTCCTTCCTTCCTTCCTTCCTTCCTTCCTTCCTTCCTGTCTGTCTTTCTTTCTGTCTTCCTTTCTGTCTGTCTTTTTTCTGTCTGTCTGTCTGTCTCTCTTCCTTTGTCTGTCTTTTTTCTTTCTGTCTGTCTGTCTGTCTTTCTTTCAAGATTTATTTATTTTATGTATGTGAGTGCACTGTCACTGTCTGTAGAAGAGAGTATCAGATCCCATTACAGATGGTTTCTGGGACTTGAACTCAGGACCTCTGGAAGAGCAGACAGTCTTCTTAAGCACTGGGGCATCTCTCCAGCCCTGGAAGACATTTCTTGGAGTCAGAAACTGGATGGCCCATGGGGTGTTGTGTGGAGGGAGCGGCAGGGCTGGGAGGTGGGAGTCACCACAACCTCCAGAGCCCTTCCAGCTGTGCAACAGTTGCTTGGGAGCATGGTTATGGTGTGGGGTTTTCTCTGCTTTGTGTTTCCCTCTGTTCCCCTTCCCACTTCTTTGGTTGAACATGAGAACCTTCTACACACTACACAACAGAACTGTCATTGAGCCCCGCCCCAGCCCCTCACTGGAGGTTCTAGACAGGAGCTTTATCCCTGAACTGTGTATCATGACCACCATTACCATAACTTTGGAAAAAAAATCTTTTTATTTTAAGA
Source organism: Mus musculus (assembly GCF_000001635.26). Taxonomy (NCBI): domain Eukaryota; kingdom Metazoa; phylum Chordata; class Mammalia; order Rodentia; family Muridae; genus Mus; species Mus musculus. Next base: position 16,020,447 of record NC_000073.6, on the reverse strand, counting down.
TATCTCATTAAGTTGTGCAGAATAGATTTGACTCACTAGGTTGGACTCTGGAGTCCAGAAGAATTGAACTTTAGCCTTTTTTAAATTTAATTAAAATTTTTATAGCACTTTTATTCATTTTATTTTGCATGTGTGTTCATACTCTGGAGCAAGTGTGCAGCCAGAGGACAATATACAGAAATTCATCTTTCCTCCCATCTCACTGAGTCATGGTTTTTGCTCTGTCAACGTGTACTCCAGGCTTGCTTGCTGGGAGCTGGGGTTACAGACACGGAACCTTTTAAGTGAAGGGTTAGAACTTTCAGTCACCAGGTTTGTTCCCAAGCACTTTTGTTTCCAAGCTACCTCCCCAGCCCAAGACTTTATTTTTTATTAAAATGTAAGCTTTCTTTTTTGATGTGTTCACTGAAGTCTGCAAAGCCAGCGCCTCTCCCACTGCCTCCTATGACCTCTGGTTGGGCCTATTTTAGACTTTGGGGTGAGGTTGGGGCTGGCAGGCCTGTGTTTTGGCTCCTTTCGCTTCAGTTGCCTAGCTGTTTCAGAGGGAAGGCAAGCCCAGAAGTGCAGCCAGGCCTGGAGGCCATGGTCCCCTGTTCTATCAGTGATGGGGCAGGCTGTGCCCTGTGGTGGAGGATGTGAACTGGGCGAGTTTGCAGCCTAGAGACTTGGGTTGGCATGAAGAGTTGGGGTAACCACTGAAGGGATTCTGACCAGCTTGACCTTGGTAAGCATGGCTCTGGGAGGCCCTTGCCCTTTTACCCCATTCCCTCTGCCTTACTAAAAACCATTAGATTACATTCTTAAAGCTAGCCATCATGGTCTATTTCCTTATTTGCCCACTTCCTCCTCCTGAGACTAGCCAACAAGGTCCAGCTACCAAAGTATTGAAGTCCAGCAATCAGAGGTCCCATTGGTTCACTTAATTAACAAGCTGTAATCAAAATATACCACCATATCCTAGCCTGTTCTCCCTTTTTCGTTACACCTGCAAGGTTATTGGCTGCTGTTTTTTTTTTCTGCATGAGTCAGAAGGCGGCCACTTTAACTCCTTCCTCTTCCTTGCTTAATAAAAAAATCTCTCTGCTAAAATGTGTGTTTGGGTATGGTTTGTTCTTAATCCAGGGTCCACATGGAATCCCAGCCATGCAGGGTCTCTTAACAGCCATGGTTGTATATATCATTCCTTGGTCTGTAAACTTTTATTTGTTTTTGCAATTATGTCTTGTTTAGCCCAGGCTGGCCTTGAACTTGTATACGTGAAAATAACCTCAAACTCATTCCCCCTGAGTACTGAGATTATCAGCCTGGAGTATGCCATACCAGGGATGGAAACCAGGCTTTGTGCATGCCAGGCGTGCATTCTCCCAAGTAAGCTACCTCCCCAGATCCTTCACTTAACGTGGAATTTGGCTTCTTTTGGTTTTTTGAAGTAGGGTCTCATTCTTAACCCAGGCTTGCCCAAGAAAACCAGCCTCAGCTACCACTCCTGGCTTTAAAGTTTTAAAATAATTTTATTTCATGCCTACAATCCCACCAGTGCTCTGGAGGCAGAGGCAGGAAAAACACCACAAGTTCAAGGCTAGCCTGTGCCACCTAGTGAGACCCTATCTCAGAAAGCCAACCCCCTTGCTGAAAGCTCTCTTGAGTCTTAATTCACCTACCATAAAATGTGTATAAAGCACACAGTTATAAAAAAAGTACAGGCTTCCCTCACTGTACTTTTGCACAGTCTTCCTGCTCCCCAGTGCAGGAACCCCTCCTCACCCCAAAGGGAAACTCTAGACCCGCCCAGTGCTTACTTCCTCTGTCTCCGGCCCCCTCCCTGGCAGCCCTGTGTGCGTCGGCACTGCCTTTCCCTCCTCCATATACTTCAGATAAATAACACAATGTTACTGGCAGTCTTTGATACAGTGTCATACCAGGTCCAGGCGTGCTAGCCACAGTTCATTTCCTGGCTGAATGGTATTCCATGGGATGGGTTGTGTGGATTGGCTGATTCGTAGTGGAGGAGAGTGGGCTGCTTCTGTGTTGGGTTTTGGGGAATAATGCTGGCAGGAATATTGATGTTTAATTTTTTTGGTGGGTGTGTTTCTGTTTCTTATGGAAGTGGAAACTGAAAAGATCATGTTTAAGCAAAATGTTCAAGGAAATGAGGAAGCGTGCCCTGTATATTTAAACAGGAAGGGAGCTGTGCACTGAGACTGTACTAGCAAAGGCCTTGAGGCAGGGAATGTGGCAGGAGCTGCTGCCTTGAGGAATAGTCAGAAAATGGCCAGGCTGGCGTTAGGATTGGGCATTCTGGCACTGGCCTCCTGTGTGTAAAGGCCAGAGGGCAACTTCTGGTGTCTTACTCAACTGCTCTCGGCTGTATTTATTTAAGATCTTTGTTTGTTTGTTTACATTCTGCATGTTTTGCTTTGTTTTTTTTTTTAAAGATTTATTTATTTTTCTTTTCTTTTTTTAAAAATTAGATATTTTCTTTATTTACATTTCAAATGTTATCCCCTTTCCTAGTTTCCCCTCCAAAAATCCCCTATTCTCTCCCCCTTCTCCCTGCTCCCCAGCCCACCCACTCCCACTCCCTGGCCCAGGCATTCCCCTATATTGGGGCATAGAACCTTCACTCTATAAACCAGGCTGGCTTTGAACTCACAGAGATCTGCCTGCCTCTTCCTCCTCAGGGCTTGGATTAAAGGTATACATGACCCTGCCCAGCGGCTCTTTTTTGTATGGACATATATATGTACATGATGTGCGCGTGTGCATGCACACACACACATGCATGCATGAGTATTAAGGTCAGAGGACTTGTGGGAGTTGGTTGGGTCTCCCCTTCTACCAGATGGTTACTTAGATAGACCTCAGATCATCAGACATCAAATACGTTATCCACTAAACCTTTTCCCCAGTCCCGGGAGACTATCTAAGTATCTAGAATCTTCCTCAGAAGGTATTTTTGTATGATGGACCTAGAAACTGAGCACAGAGAGGGGAAGGCCATTCGCTCCAGGTTACACAGAAAGCAGGTGTAGGGCAGAGTTAAACCCAAGGCTTGCGATCCCACAGCTGAGCTAGCTGGCCTGTGCCTGTTAAAATGATTGTGTATTTCTAGAATAGTAAGAAAAAAATATCTCCAACAGGCGGCTCCCAGGCTAGATGTAAACTGTGGCTCATATTGACAGAAAACCAATACCTTTCTAGATATTCCTTCTTGATTTTGGATGTGGTTTTTTGAGGGGTGGGAGCGGGGTTCGAGACGGGGGTTTCTCTGTGTAGCCCTCGCTGTCCTAGAACTAGCTCTGTAGACCACGCTGGCCTCCTAAGTGTTGGGATTAAAGGCATGCACCAACGCCACCAGGTTTTTGGATGTGTTTTTGAGGCAGGGTCTCTCTCATGTGGCCCAGGGTGACTTAGAAGTCTCCCTCCTTCTGCATCCATCTGCATGCCTGCCATGTAAGCCAGCTGTCCTGATCATGTTGTGCATGTGGGCTGCAGGCTGTGACACACACACTGCTTTGCATGGGCTTTGTCTTCTGTCTGAGACGTTCTCCCAGCTTCCTCTTCAGTTTTGGGGAGCAATCTGTTTATGGGCTGGAATGTGGCTCAGTTGGTAGAGAACTTGCCTAGCATTCTGGAATCCCTGGGTTTGATCCCCAACACCACATAAAACAGTGTTCTGGAGCTCAGGCATCCTCCACTATAGAAAGCAAGCTCAAGGCTAGCCATGTAGGTGGTCTGTCCCACTGACTTTGTTTTTGTTGTTGTTGTTTGTTTGTTTTGTTTTAAACATTTGTTTGTTTGTTTGTTTGTTTGTTTAAATGTATGTGAGTACACTGTTGCTCTCTTCAGACACACCAGAAGAGGGCATTGGATCCCATTAGAAATGGTTTGAGCCACTATGTGGTCGCTGGGAATTGAACTCGGGACCTCTGGATGAGCAGCCAGTGCTCTTAACCACGGAGCCATATCTCCGGCCTTTTTTTTTTTGAGACAAGAGTTTCTCTGTGTAGCGTTGGTTGTCCTAGAACTCACTCTGTAGACCAGGCTAGCCTCAAACTCAGATCCACCTGCCTCTGCCACCCAAGCGCTGGAATTAAAGGTGTGTACTACCACCACCTGGCTGAAATCCTGTCTTTAAAAATGTTGGCTAGGCATAGTGGAACTTGCCTATAATCCCAGCACTCAGGAAGCAAAGGCAAGTGGATCTCTGAGTTCCAGGCTAGCCAGGGCTATAGAGAAAGACCCTATTTCAAAAGACAAAACCACACAAACAGAAAAAAAAAAAACAAATTGTGGTCATCATTTATATGCATCTGCAGTGTCCTGAGGTGGGAAAGCCCCACTCTAGAGTTCTGCTGTGTACAATCTGAGCAGCTATATAATTAACCCAGGCTTCAGAAAGTATTTCCCAGGCATCTGGATACAAACAATAAACAAGATAGTAGGTCAGTCAGATATTTAGATTAGATGGTTGAGCATCCAAGATAAGGAGAGTGAAAGGTAGAGAGTAAGGTCAGAGATGATGTCAGAGAAGAGGTGGCACATGAACCCAAACCTGAAGATGGGAAAGGGGTAGGTTGTGTGGTCTTGGGGAAAAACAGCAGTGCAAAGATCCTGTGGCAGCTCAAAGGCTGACCTGTTTGCCCATCAGCAAGGAGGCTGCTGGGTGCCATGCTGAATGTTCGAAGAGGTGTCCCAGTTGGGCCTTGTGGGCCACAGGAGGACATTATGTTTCCTGTGAGGTTGACTGGAGCCCTGAGTAACTCTTGGCCGCTTGGGGACACGAGAGGACTCAGCTTCTATTTACATGCCTGTGAGAATCAGGCAGAGGCTGGAGAAACCATGCAGAGGCTGCTGGAGAAGGTCAGGGGAAACGTGGGCTTGCCAGATTTTTGGCTTTTGGCTGGCTGCAGGAATGGTTTCAAGGAAGAAAGGGGTGCCTGTTTTGCAAAAGGGGATGAGGAAGCGCTAACCTCAGAGCTCCCTGAACCTGGGAGAGCCTGCTGTGACCCAGGGCAGTCCTGGAAAAGTTCACCTCCTTTTTTGTTCTTGTGGTTTATTTCTTAAACTTGTTGTTATTAAACATTGAGACTGTGTGGTATTATATGGCCTAGGCTGATCTGTACTCACTCTGTAATCCAGACACTTACCAAACTCATTGCAGTCCTCCTGTCTCAGCCTTCTAAGTGCCATCACCTTAGTTTTTAGTCTTTAAAATAGCATAAATCATAGCTTGGTGTGGCCCGGACACATTGGTTACCTTCCATATTTGTTTAATAACATTTTAAAATTGTGTTTGTGTGTGTATGTGTGCGCCATGAATGTGGGTGCCTGCAGAGGTCAGGGTCATTGGATACCTATGGAGCTGGAGTCGCCATGTGGGTGTTGGAACTGAACTTCAGGCCATCCAGAACACGTCCTTGACCGCTAAGCCATCTCTCCAGGCCTAATCACTTCAGAGCTGAGGAGATGATGGCTCAGCAGGCCTGCTGCCAAGACTCATGGCCTGAATTCCAGATCCACAGAGTGGAAAGAGAGAACCTGGTCCTGCAACTTGTCCTCTGATCACCATACCCAATTCTCCACAACACAAAATAAGTCAAGACATGTAATAGAGAAAGTTTAGCAAAAGTAAATTCAAACAGAACTATTCACGCTGGCAGTTACACAGTAACTCTGCATGGTTACTCTCTGTGACCGTGTTTAACTGCCATACATTTGCATATCTCCAACCCACCTATCCAGACCTTCAGTCCCCTCGTTACCTGAGTCCTTTCAACATGAGAGAAATTTTAGAATAATTTTCATTTCCCTAGGGAGACACTCATGTCCCTTAGCTGCCCACCTCCCCATTCTGCATCCACACTGACCCCTGAAGCGTACACTTGCACATGCTTCCTATAGTAACCTATGCTACATGTTGACTGGGAGCACACCCACACATTTAACTGGGGAGTAAAGCCAGGGCGTTCTGCATAATAGGCAGGGGGCTCTGTGACTGAGCTATGCTCCCAGGCCCTCACTGGGGAGTTCTAGGCAGGGGCTCTACCACTGAGCCACACCACCAGCCCCTCAATGGGGGATTCTAGGCAGGGGCTCTACCACTGAGCCACGCCCCCAGCCTACTGGGAAATCGTAGTAGGTGAGTGCACTACTACTGAGTCCAAAGTTCTTAACTTTAAAAAAAAAAGTCTTCTTTATTTTGAAAGAACATCTTACTATGTTAGTCAGGCAGACAGGACTTGATTTTGAAATCCTCCTCAGCCTCGTAGATGACAGGCTCAGTAATCACTCTGGTCTGGTGGCTATCTCCATGTGGTAACATTTATCAGCCCTCCTCTCTGTGGGTGAGTGACAGTGCTTTGTCTGGGTTACCCACTCATGGCTGGTAGATGTTTGAGTGGATTCATTCTCCTTTGAGTTCTCATGAACAGCACTGTGAGTTTTTCCACAAACATGTGTTTTCATTTATGCTGTTTATGTAAGAACGGGTGGGACGTCTGCTCAGAAGCTAGCTCACCATTACCTTCACAGCCAACCTCCAGATGGCTTCCCGGTGGCTGACCAGCTTATAGTCCCACTGGTCATGAATGGGAACTCGTCTTGCTGACCTTTTTAATATTTCTGCCTTCTCCTATTGGAGGGCATATGGGTTGTGTGCTGTTGGGATCATTCTGGAATGTATTTTAGGGTCTACATCTTCCCCTTATTCCAAAATGTGAAATTAGGACTGGCAAGATCACTCATAGCTTAAGAGCACTGACTGCTCTTCCAGAGGTCCTGAGTTCAATTCCCAGCAACCACATGGTGGCTCACAATCATCTGTAATGGAATCCGATGTCCTTTTCTGGTGTGTCTGAAGACAGTGACAGTGTACCCACATACATTAAATAAATAAATCTTAAAACAAAAACAAAAAAAGAAAGGTGAAATTAACATCAAGAGTATCTACCTGCCTGGTCCATGTTTGGTTCTCACTGTACATTCTTGAACCTTCTTCATGAATGAGCATGGCAGTCTTCCACTATGCTCCCTGCTGCCTGTGGGATCCATTGGGGTCCTGCCCTCCACGTGATACATGAGGACTCATGGGGTGAGTGGTCCTGTGGAATCCCTGCTCCCTGGTTTTAACCCCTGGCGGGTGTTTTCCCACACTTTTCAGTTGACTTTGTTGTCTTGAGGTAAGCTTGCTCTGTGGTGGATGATAACCCCGAACTTCTGATCTACTCCACCTACTAAACCACTGGGATTTCCCCAGCCTGGTGTTTGCTGGTGGAAGCCGTAGGTCATCCTCCTGAGCTATTCTCAAGGGCCAGCGAGAGAGGACACCTGAGGAGCTGCCGTCCCAGCAGGTTCCTGTGGAAACGCACTGTCTTTGTGTGGACCTAGTTTCCTGTTGCTTGGGTCCTTTAACTGTTCTTCTGTTCCCTGGTGGCCCTGGCTGATTCTGCTCACCATCGGTGACTGTGGATGGAAGCCTGGCAGTTGTCTTCCCAGACAGACTGAGTGGCCACCCTGGGTGTGACCCATCCTGTGACCTTTCACCCCCTTTCCTTCAATACCTGGCAAGTCCCCTGGGCCTCCTGTCTGAGTGGCAGGGTGCAGTACCGACAGTCGCCTGTGGATGTCCCATGCCCTGATCCTGGTAATTTTGGGTCAGGTGCCCCTCATGTTCAGCTCCAGCTGTGACCACACTGGGCATAGCCCATCTTCATCTAGTTAGCGTTCACACAAAGTGCCCAGAGCAAGAATACTGGCCCGGAGTTCCTCCCAAGGGAGGTGGACAGGAACTCAGATAAATCATATTTATGGCATGTCAGCCACCCTTTTGGAGAAAAGCAGATTTGGAGAGGGAGCGGTGTATTAGTCAAGTTTCTCTAGAGTCACAGAACATATGGAATGTCTTTCTATATTGAGGGAATTTATTATGATGACTTACAGTCTGCGGTCCCAATTCCCCAACAATGGTCAGCCATGAATTGGAAGTCCAAGGATCTAGTAGTTGCTCAGTCCCACAAGGCTAGTTGTTTCAGCTGGTTTTCTCTAGAAGTCGATTCCAGCAGCTGGGCTGCCAAGTAAGTGCAAGCAGGCACGAAGAGAGAATCTTCCTTCTTCCAGTGTCCTGTGTAGGTCTCCAGCAGAAGGTGTGGCCCAGATTAAAGGTGTGTACCACCCCATCTGGATCTGGGACTTGCTTTGTCCCAGGCTGACCTTGAACTCACAGATCTCCTGGGATTAAAAGGATGTACTACCCTGCCTGGGCCTAAGCTTCTCATAGCCACTGTGCCTCAAGATCCCCATGCTAAGATCCAGATCAGAAACCTGTGTCTTCCAGCCTCAAGATCTGGATCACAGGTGAGCCATCCAATTCTGGATTGTGGTTCATTCCAGATATAGTTAAGTTGACAACCAGGAACAGCCATTACAAGGAGTATACACCAAGAACAAGGCTTGCTGGTCTAGGTGCAGTTGGTTTGAGATAGTGACTGGCGACAGCTGGGAAAGGGGAGGAAGGGAGGACTAAAGCACTGCAGGAAGTAGGAGCAGTCACGTGGATAGACTGAGATAGACTCGTGCCTGGATCGATCGGTGCATGGGAGGAAAACTGAAAAAGTTATATGGCTGGTGGGAGGGTGGAAGAGAAGGGACCAGGCAGACCATTTAGAACTGGTTCCTGTGTAAAGCCTGAGGTTTACACTGAATAAGGTTAGGAATCAAGGAAAGGTGCTGGCTGACAGCCATGAGCCAACCTGGGTTCTTCCTGTGTGTTGAACGAGAATGAGATGGCAGAGGGTGGGGCACAGCAGGGTTGTGCTGCTGTGGAAGGAAGGATTGCGGCTTCTGTCCTAGAGCTGTGGTGCAGGGGGCACCTAAGCCCTCAGAGAACAACTTCCTTCCCAGGGAAGCAGCCAGTCAGAGCCTATTGGCAAGAGTTCTTTCTCATTTGGTTCTGTAGACTGAGGGGGCTGTTGCTTTTGCTTTTTTTCTGTACTTGAGATGAAACTCAGGTCCCTGAATGTGCTGGACAAGCACTATGCCACTGAGCCACACTTCCAGCTCTCTCAATGGGGGATTCTAGGCAGGGGCTCTACCACTGAGCCACGCCCCCAGCCCCTCACTGGGGGATTCTAGGCAGGGGCTCTACCACTGATCTACGCCCCCAGCCCTTCACTGGGGGATTCTAGGGAGGAGCTCTGCCATTGAGCCACGCCCCCAGACCTTCACTTGGACAATCTAGGCATGCCCCCTGCCTTTGGTTTTCAGAAAAAGGTTCTCCCTATACATTCCAGGCTGACCCTGAACTCTTCACCATTGTCCTGCTTAACCAAGGCTCAAGCCTGAGCCACCATATCTGCCACTCATGTGGTTTTTCTTATTCCTGGACTGAGTCTTTTAAGACACTCCTCACATTTAGTCACCTGTCTACCATCTTTCTTGTCATGTCCTTGACTCACTCAGCTCTATATTTGATGACTGGTTACTATAAGGACCACCACATGGGAAATTTGTAAAATGGACCTGGTAAGAGTATCTGATGTTTTTCTCCTGACGCTGATGTGGTGATAAAGGTTTGGAGAGGCAGACACACGGGCTAAGTGCCTGCTCATTGCATCATACCAAAAGTATGTGGTCTAGGGCCTGGGGATGTGACTCGGTGACTAGAGTGACTGCCTAGCATGCATAAGACCCCAAGGTCAATTCTCAGCATCACAGAGCCAAGACTCTACTTTGGTTGTGTGAGTGTTTGCATGCGTGAGAGCGCTTGTTTGTGTTACATGCATGCCTGTGTGTTTAACTTTATGTAGCCCATTGTTGCTGTCTATCCTCTAGTCCAATTCAGGGGATTAGGCTTCTGTGGCGAGTGCTGTAATCCACCAATTGATTAATTAATTCACTGTAATCTTGCTAGCCCTAATCTATGATTTATTTGTGAACACTGTTGCAGACCTTGTGTTATTTTTTAAAATGGATTAAAGATTTACTTATTTTTACTTTATGTGCAAGTGTTTTACCTGCACATGTGTGTGCTGTGTGGATGCCCGGTGCCCACGGAGGTCAGAGTAGGACATGAGATACCCTAGAACCGGAGTTGCTGCTGGCTGAGCCACTGTATGGGTGCTGAGTATCAAACACAGGTTTTCTGGAAGCGCAGCCAGTGCTCCTGACTGCTGAGCCCTCTAGCCTCATAATGACTTTTTAAATTAACTGTACAAAACAGTGAGTCCCACAGTGGTGTTAAATAAATGCCCTTATGCCTTCCTTTATCCCTCCCAATTCAACGCTTCCTCCCCGCCCCCCAAACTCTCTGCTTCATTTCACAAAGAAATACTTAAATCAAGGTTCTGCTTATAAGAGACCTTGTGCAACTTTTTTTTCTTTCTGTCCACATCGCCTCCCTCTCCCTCGAGTTTTCTCTTTAGACTGGTCCTTCCCCCTCTGACTCCTTTTTGTGGCTTTAATTAAAGTCGACAGTATGACCCAGAAGTTGCCAAAATGAAACACTGAGAACCAGGACTGAGCCAAGCTGAGGTCTGACCCCCCAGGAACTCATCTCAGTGTTTGATTCCTGAGACTTAAGATAATAGAATTAGGAGGATGGCAGCTAAATCCAGCCGTTTAAAGGTGATTAGCGGAGATCAGGACTGGGACATGAGCCTCTCCTGCAGCTTGTGCTGTGGTTGCATAAGGAAACAGAAACTTAGCTGGGGCGTGGCGGCGCACGCCTTTAATCCCAGCACTTGGGAGGCAGAGGCAGGTGGATTTCTGAGGCCAGCCTGGTCTACAAAGTGAGTTCCAGGACAGCCAGGGCTATAGAGAAACCCTGTCTCGAAAAACAAACAAACAAAAACAAACAAACAAAACAAAACAGAAACTTGGCTTGGTGGCATGTGCCTGTAATCTCAGCACTCCGGAGAAGACTGGAAGCTCAGAGTTCAAGACCAGCTAGAGTTACAAGAAACTCAGACTCGGGGTGGGGGTTGGGGCAGGGATGTAGCTCAACTGGTAGAGTGTTTGCCTAGTGCGCATAACCCTCTCCAGAACCATGTTCTTTGGCCTTACAGCTTCAACACTGCTCTAAGCTAAATCAATCTACCGTTTTTCTCTAAAGTGACCTGTCTCGGGTATTTCATTATGGTAACAAGAACCAGACTAATACATGCCATTAGGTGAGGCAGCAACATTTTCTTTGCCATGGGTACTGGTGCTTTAACAGTACATGCAAACAGTACCTGTTTCCCTGCATGCTGCATGATGCTCTGTGGAGCATCACTTCATATATTAATTACATGCTCAGATGAGTTTGTTTGACATTGGAGGTTGGGGTATGAGGATCATTGGAAGTTTTATATCAATGAAAAAGAACACAGAGCCCAGGTCATGAGCCCAGAAGGTACCGGTTCCTTCGATCCCTCAGTGAGGGGCTGGGGGCGTGGCTCAGTGGTAGAGCCCCTGCCCAGAATCCCCCAGTGAGGGCCTGGAGGTGTGGCTGAGTGGTAGAGCCCCTGCCCAGAATCCCCCAGTGAGGGCCTGGAGGTGTGGCTGAGTGGTAGAGCCCCTGCCCAGAATCCCCCAGTGAGGGCCTGAAGGTGTGGCTGAGTGGTAGAGCCCCTGCTTAGAATCCCCCAGTGAGGGGCTGGGGGCGTGGCTCAGTGGTAGAACCAATGCCTACTATAAAGGCAGCTATGGCTTCTTCAGTACAAGCATTGATAACAATAATCTTTGCTTTGGCTAGTATGCTCACATGACCACAATATAGTGTTAAGTATCCCCACCCAAGCTGATCCAGCTTTTTAGTGTTTACCAAAAGTCAGGAAATGCTTGAATTTCTTTCCTTGTCTCTGATAATGTCCCAGGTCCCCATGCAGTTAATTAGTGTGTGGAGTAGCATGCCTTTCCTTCCCAAAGCTTTTTACATATACAAAGCCATTCAGAATATGTATTCTTCTGCCTCTTTCACCCCTTTTGTTTGTTTGTTTGTTTGATTCTTGAGACAGGTTTTCTCTGTGTAGATCTGGTTTTCCTGGACCTCACTCTATAGATCAGGCTGTCCTCAAACTCACAGAGATCCACCAGCCTCTGCCTCCAAGTGCTGGGACCTCCACGTGTGGCAAGCATTATCCTCTTCATCAATATAAAGTAATAAAATAAATGAAAGCCCCAGCCTTTTTGAATCCAGCTCACTTATATAACACTGACAATATTCACCAAGCTAGTCTTTAATAGGCTGTACATCTTATTGCTCAAATATTGAACCAAGTATGGCTGGCTTTGAAAATAAATAAAAGTTGCCTTCAGGCATGGCAGAGGAGTGTAACTTTAACCATGGTTGCTTTGAGAGCATTATTGTTCCCAACAGACCCCCGTGGCTGTGAGCTTCCAACCCTGCAATCAGGAGGGTTCCTGGCTCCCTCTTACCTGCTTTCTGTGTCTGGAATACTTCATCCCAGTGCCTTGATCTGCTGGCCTTTGGGTCTGGCTTCTGTTCTACTTCCTGTTTCCTGGTACGTGTGCCACCATGCATCCTGGCCCCTCTGCTTCTTGCGGCTGCATGGTGCCTTTATATGGGCCTTCACTGGGCTGATCCATCTGCTGATTGGCTCATGATTTGTTTCCACCTCTGACTCCTACGAATACAGTGCTGCAGAATCGTGTACACATTTGTGTGGGGGGTGGCGTAAAAGATGGTGTCTTGCTATGTAGCTCAGGCTGGCTTCAAACTTGTTATGTAGATCAAGTTGGCTTTGACCATGTGATCTTTCTGCCTCAGCCTTAGTACATGGTTTAGATTACAGGCCTACAGCACCACACTTGACTCCACAAGGTGTTTTTCAACGCTAGCCATACTTGGTTCAATATTTGAGCAATAAGATGTACAGCCTATTAAAGACTAGCTTGGTGAATATTGTCAGTGTTATATAAGTGAGCTGGATTCACAAAGGCTGGATTTGGAGCATCTGCATCATTCTAGAAGACTCTCTGAGGGCTCCTGATGGTCCATCTTCCATCTCCTTCCTTGAAACTTGCACACCTTTGGTTTTTCCCCAGTTCTAAAGATTGTTACAAATGGACTCAACAAGGAGTGTCAACTCTGGTCTGGCTTTCTTGGTGCCAGTTTATGTCAGGTCCATCCATGTTGCTTCCTGTGGCAGAAATGCATTCCCAGATTGTCAGAGCAACATCCCATCCCATGCCTGAGCTTGGTGCTAAGGCAGGTGATAGTTTCCAGGTTGTGGCTTTCTTGTTTACTGGCTAAGCTAGGGGTGAAACCCAGGGCATCATCCATGTTAAGCAGGTGTTCTGTCACTGAGCCAAGGCCCCAGCCCCTCACTGGGGGATTCTAGGCAGAGACTCTACCACCAAGCCATGCCCCCAGACCCTCACTCGGGAATTCTAGGCAAGGGGCTCTACCACGCTTGGTCTTTCGCTGAGGGATTCTAGGCAATCTCTGACGGACTCTTCTTTGTATGAATTAGGAAAAGAGACTCATTTTCATAGTTGCAGTTGCCATCATGTCCAAGCACAACCTGAACTGTGTACACTCAACATGTACAACTGTATACCAGGGAATATGTGCTCGTGTATGTTTGAATATATGTATGCTTATTTTAAGTTTGCTGTGCATTATGTATGTAAACTACACAACATAATAATATTCAGTGGCATTCTAATAAATCCAACCATTGTGATTTAAAACAAGAATTAGCCAAGCAGTGGTGATGCACGCCTTTAATCCCAGCACTTGGGAAGCAAAGGCAGGCAGATATCTGTGAGTTTGAGACCACCCTGATCTATAGAGTGAGTTCCAGGACAGCCAGGGCTACCCAGCGAGACAATGTCTTGAAAACACACACCCACGCATCCTCAAAAAAAAAAAAAAAAAAAAAACAGGACAAGTGCACAAGCCAGCACTAGAAGGTGAAGGGAGCAAGATGAGGAGTTTGGGGACATCCTTGACTACATACATAGCAAGTTTGAGGCCAGCCTGGCCTGCATGAGACTGTCTTAGTAAAGGACTGCAGAAAAAACACAAACCAAACCAACCAACCAACCAACCAACCAAACAAACAGTGTGTGCCTCCTTGGCCATGTTATATCTTTGATGGGAAAGAAAGCTGAGGTAACAAATGACAGAGGCCAAAGACACATGGAAGGACCCTGGGCCACCTCTGCTGCTTGAGGCTTCCAGCTATCTCACTCACGACTGGACTCGGGGCCAGCCTGACTTGCTGCCATGAGGAAGGGGCTTTGGAGGTGCTTTTGTTCATGCTCCTGGGACTTGCATTGATGTCTGAATCTAGACGGTTGTGTGTGTTGTCTGCTTCTGTGTCTCTCAGTGTCCAGCATGGTGGAAGGCCAAGGCACCCTGATGGCCTCTGTCTTCCAATTGATGGGTAAAGATGAGGACTTTAATTAGCAAAGGATAGCTGAGCTTGGAGATGTACCCCGGTAATCCTGACACTTGAGAGAGGTTGAAGCAGAAGGATCATGAGTTCAAGGCCAACATGAGCTATAAAATGAAACCCTAGCTCTACAGATAATAAGTAGCTGTTTGGAGTCAAGCAGCCCTTAAGGAATTATTAAATCCAGTCTTGTTTATTTCCTTCCTTCCCTTCCCTTCCTTCCTTCCTTCCTTCCTTCCTTCCTTCCTTCCTTCCTTCCTTCCTTCTTTCTTTCTTTCTTTCTTTCTTTCTTTCTTTCTTTCTTTCTTTCTTTCTTTCGGTTTTCGAGACAGGGTTTCTCTGTATAGCCCTGGCTGTCCTAGAACTCACTCTGTAGACCAGGCTGGCCTCAAACTCAGAAATCTGCCTGCCTCTGCCTCCCCAGTGCTGGGATTAAAAGCGTGCGCCACCACGTCCGGCTCTTTCTTTTTTTTTTTTTAATTGCATTTTTAAATGTATCATTTGTGGGAAGGGTGAGTGAATATCACAGTACAAGGGTGGCAGCCAGAAGACAACTGCCAGGGCTTTGATGACGGGCAAACCCCTTCACACGCAAAGCTAACTACTCGTCAGCCCCGAACACAGTCTTTCTCCTCGCCACATACCTTCAGATGGGTTTTCCAGCCTCACATTCTTCACTTCATGGTGGCAGAATAGCTGTCACAGCTCCAGTCCTGTCAACTTCATTCAAGCTGAAAAGCAAGCTCTCCTTTTTTGTTTACTAGAAGAACTTGTTCGGTGACTCCCACTGTCTTACAGAAGCCAAGCCTGTGCACTTCAGTGTGTACTGTGTGGTGCCATGGCTACTGTAGCTTCAGGGGAAGCCGAAGTGATCATAAAGGAGGTAGTATTCCCCCCAGCTTATGCCTCATGTGACCCAGAGTGATACAATGTGTTACACAGTGATACATAGTGAGTACACTTGAGACCAAATGTGCTTTCCAGTTTTTCCATTCTGTGTGGTCTACACTGGTTTATTACAGTGTGTGTGTGTGTGTGTGTGTATGTGTGTGTGTGTGTGTGTGTGTGTGTCCCAGCGGTAAGTGTGTCTGTCTGTCTTTTTTGGAGGGGAGGAGGTTGGGCAAATTCTACTTACGAAACCCAGGCTGGCCTCCTTGAACCAGCAATTCTCCTGCTTCAGCCTCCAGAGTGCTGGGAAGTGTACCACACCAGGCTATTTGGTTGTTCTAAACCAAGCCTGTTGCTCTGCTTTCCCAACAGTCAGAGGTGTGACCGTGGTATGAATGGCAGATCACAAAGGCCTTTGTTGTTGGAGCTAGCAGGCCATCCAACGGAGCAGCAGGCAGGCTTCTGTGAGTGAGAAAGCCAGGGAGGAGGCAGCGAGGAGTGGGGGTGCTTGGAGTGCTGATGATGGGAAACAACAGGTGGACTTCCAGCAGCTGTGACTAGTTCCGTGCGCTCCTTGTAAGGGACGTCAGGGTCACTAACATCATTCTGGGAAATGAACAGTAGCCATTCTTTTGTGTTTATTGGAGCCTTTGAATTCCAGATCCCACTAGAAGGCTGGCTCCCCTGCAGCTCCCGATGACAACACAAAACTCCAGTTGCATTCCGAGTGGAGGAGGGATCCTCTGGGCTTTCTGGAAGGACACCCTGTCACTGCTCTTCTCCCCAGGCTGCTTGCAGTTGGCAGGCCTTCTGGGGAAGACTCAGAGCTTCAGAGTCATGGGGTCTGAGTTCAAGTTCTGGCCCCACAATGTGGTTAGGACCCAGTGTCCTCACCCCTGCGTGTCACTCTTCTTTTACTGGAAAGCATGGCTCAGTTTCGTTTCTTTGTAACTGTCACTCGGGGGACAGGGCTCGTACTAGACCTGATGTCCAGGACACGTTTGGGCAATGTGGGTTTGGTGGTGTGTCTGTCAACCTTGTTTGGGAGAGCTACAGTAACAAGTGTGACCTAGGACTCAGTCACTAACAGAGAGAGCAGCAGTAATGAGTGGGCCCCAGATATATCGGTCAGCCTCAGTAGAGAGAGGTATAGGAGTAAGTGAGCCCCAGGTCTCTGCCATTATAGCATCCTCTAACTATATATTCAGCTGCCTGGGGGAAGCCCCAGCATGTTGACAGTGGCTTTGTCATATGTCCACTCTGTCCTGAGACTGAGGCAGAGCCACGACACCGTGGGCTCCATCTGTGTCACTCAGCTCATATGCCTGACTTCCACAGCAGGTCTTGTTAGTGGGTGCTGCTGTTTGGGGTCAATAGCTTTGTATGGCTCAGTTGCTTTTTCAAGAGGTGTTAAGCAGATGGGCTGAGCTGGGAAGGGCCGTCCCTGGGTGAGAAGCACTGGCCACGTGCCCCTCCGTGAGAGCATAGCCCTGAACCTCTCAGGTATCATTACCTCTCTCTATTTACAAGAGGCATTTAGTGGATGCTCTTTGAACAAAAGAGTGAACTTGTTTATTTAACATCCACTGTGAATTCATTTATTCACTCTCTACGTTCATTGAGCCTCTTTCTACCACCACAGGGTGGGATCCAGGGATCTCAGAGAGGAAGAGGATGACAACCCTGCCCTGATAAGGCCCACTTGTAGCAGGGAGGCAGTGAAAGAGGAGGCCATTGGACATGGGCTAGTGGATCCTATTGTGGGTTTTGCTTTGCTTCTTTTTTCAGGGGTGGGGGATGATTACATTTTTATTCATTTTATTTTTACATCTTACGTGTATGAGTGTTTTGCCTGTGTGTGTGACTGCGCACCACATGCATGTAAGCCTGGAGTCACAGATGGTTATCAGCTGCAGTGTGGGTGCCAGGAATTGAACCTTGGTCGTTTGGAAGATCAGTCAGTGCTCTTGACTGCTGAGTCATCTCTCCACCCTTTCTCTGATCTATCTACGTGTGGTGCACACTTGTAGATGGATTGCCAAGCTTGGTGGTGGGTGACTTTATTCACTCTTCCTGGCCTCTTTTTCCCTTTTTTTTTTTTTTTTTTTTGTTTGTTTGTTTGTTTTTGTTTTCTGAAGCAGACCCTTGTGAAGTCTAAGGAGGCCTTGACCTCACTCTGTGTCTGAGGATGAGTTTGAACTCCTGATCTCCCTGCCTCCCAACCACCAGGATTAGAGCCACCGTGCTAGCACCTGCACCTCTTTTCAGCTTTCCAAACTCAAGGTCTGCCTGTGACAGTGGTTTTCAACCTTCCTAATACCATAGCCCTTTAATATAATTCCTCATGCTGTGGTGGCCCCCAAATCATGAAAGTATTTTCGTTACTTCATAACTGTAATTTTGCTACTGTTGTGAATCATAATGTAAATACTTTTGAAGCTAGAAGTTTGCCAAAGGGGTCGTGACCCACACACAGGTTGAGAACTGCTGATCTCTGTGTACATATTAGAGCTTCCTGGATGTTCCATTGTACAGATACACACTACAGCTGATTTATCTATCCATCCATTCACGGATACTCAGGCGGCTTCGGTGAGCTGTTGTGGAAAACGCAATGGTGGCCTCTGGTGTACCAATCCCTATTTAAGACTTTTGATTTCTTTGCACATGCACCCAGAAGTGGAGTTACTGTGCTGACTGCTAGTGCTATTTTTAATGTTCTGAGGAACTGCCAAACCCTACCACAGCAGCCAACAGAGCTGTACTCCCTCCAGCAGTGAGCAAGGGCTCCGGTTTCCCACAGCCCTGCCAACACTTGCTACTTCCCAGTTTCTTCATGGTAGCCGCTCTGAGGGGTGTGGGGCCTTGTCTCCTTGGGGCTTTGAGTGTGTTTCCCTCACGATGAATCATGCTGGGCATCCTTTTGTGTGCTATTGGTTGTGTATTTTCTCTGGAGATCATCCCAGGATCCTTGTGCATGTTAGTCAGGTGTTCTAACACTGAGCCACGCCCCCAGCCCCTCACTGGGGGATTCTAGGCAGGGGCTCTACCACTGAGCCACACCTCCATCTCCAATCCTTCATTGGGGAACAATCTCCCTCCCTGCCCTCCATCTCATCTCTCTCACTTGCTCTCTTTCTTTGTGGTTGGAGACCAGAGAACAACCTATAATATCACCCTTCCTTGAGACAGTTCCTCACTGAACTGTAGCGCACCAACACATGAAGCCACCTGGCCAGCAAACCCCAGAGATCTTTTATCTCTGCCTCTCTCATGCTGAGGTTACAAATGTATGACACCACACCCAGTCTTTTATGTGGAATAGGTGCTAGTGATCAGACTCAGGGCCTCATGCTTACAAAGCCCCACTTTCCCCAACTGAGCCATCTTCCCCAGTTAGCTTCCTCTTCCCTCCCTCCCTCCCTCCTTCCTTCCTTAACATGACCACTGCAAAGCCAGGTGTGATTGCACATGCCTTTAATCCCAGCACTTGGGAGGGAGAGACAGGCAGATCTCTGAGTTTGAGACCAGCCAAGGCTACACAGAGAAACTGTCTCTAAAATTAAATATTATACATACATACATACATACATACATACATACACATATAATTAAGTATATTATATTTATAATTATATGTATACACACACAAACAAAAGACAGGGTGGCAAAACTGCTCAGCAAGTACAGGTACTTGTCACCAAGACTGGTCACCTGGGTTTAATCCCTGGGACCCACGTTGTGGATGGCGAGAATTGATTCCTACATGTTGTTCTCTGACCTCCACACATGCTGTGGTAGGGGAGTGTGGTAGGTGGAGTGCACACACCCCACCTTCACCAATTACATAAGTATAAAGACAACAAAATAAAAACCTGTTTCACAGAGAACTCAGTGCTTCCCCTAATTGCCCTCTGGGAACCCACCTGGAGACAGTTGTTTGCAGAGCTTGGGCCAAGCCAGAAGTAGAGTGCAGGATTGGTGACAGTCAAGCCCTGCAGACCCTTTGCCATCTGTCGCAGGCAGCATGGACCCAGGAGAGGGCCTGTGCTCCAGGGCTTCTGACAGGTGCTGTATCTCCATCAAGTGGGGATTGCCTGGAAGGTGACCTAGCCAGAGCTGTTGTCCTAACTTTCCTGCCATGTTACTCCAGTTTTGAAGCCATAGAGAAGGCTGAGGGCCCAGAACAATCTATGGGAGTTGGTTCTCTCCTTCTACCATGTGGGTACCCTTGTTTGAACTCAGGGTACCAGGCTTTATCCACTGAGCCATCTCACCACTATGATTTTTGTTTCTTGAGACAGAGTCTTGCTATGTAGGTCCAGGCTGGCC
The DNA here is from genome assembly GCF_000001635.26 of Mus musculus. NCBI lineage: Eukaryota > Metazoa > Chordata > Mammalia > Rodentia > Muridae > Mus > Mus musculus. The sequence continues at coordinate 16,000,825 of NC_000073.6, read as the reverse complement.
TCAAACTCACCATCCTCCTGCCTCTGCATTCTAGGAGATGGGATCACAGGTGTGGGCCTGTCTGTGTGGCCAGACATTTTATTTTCTGATGAGTTCCTTATATGAAATGTCCCCTGGACACTTGTCAGCCATAGAGGCTATAGAGTGTCTGGCAGAGAGAGTCGATGTATGAGGTGAGCGCCATTAGTGACCTCAGTGAGGGGGCACTAGTATATCTGAGATAAGGTACCTTTGCCAGAAACCAAGGCCCTGCATTGAGTGGTTGATGGAGCAGTTGTGCCCACAGGCCTACGGGAACCTGACCCTTTATCCCCCAGGACACAGATGGCATGTTTCAGGGACTATTGTGGCTGCTTAATACAACACACCTGTTTCAAATAATAACTGGCCATAGGGCCAGAAGTTGTAGCACACACCATTAATCTCCATCCTTTGGAAGCAGAGGCAGGCCTTTATGAATTCCAGGTCAGCCAGGGCTACAAAGTGAGGGCATGTCCGTCCATTATCCCCTAGCCCTCCTCCCCACTTCCAGAAAAAGGATAGCCTCTAGAAGGCTGGTGGTGTTACAGCAGTGGAAAAGCAGCTGCCTGAAATTCCCCCATGTGAGGGACTGGGGGCGTGGCTCAGTGATAAAATAATCACTTAATTCAAACATAATTATCTGGGCTCATACCCTAGAACCAAGAATAATGATACAGAACCAGAACTGGGTATTTTATATTAAGCTGAAGTATCAGTAAGTGATTTGGTACAGTGTGTGCCGTGGTGTTACATATGTGTATGCACACCATAGACCTTGTTCTTCCAATAGTATGTAAGATTGCTTTGTGTGCCTTTAAACTTGTGGTTTTCTATCTTTCTTCCTCCTCTCTCTTTTTGTTACCCCTTTAAAAACTTAATAACGGGGGCCTGTTCTGGTGGGACACAGTACAGTCCTGGCATTGGGGGCTGAGGTGAGAGGAACTCAAGTTCACAGGCCAGCCTGAGTTACATGATGTGCTTTGTGGTAAGTAAACTAGTTAACAATAGTCCTTAGCTGTAATCCAGTTTAGCAGCAGTGGTTGTTTACTTCTTTTTAAGTTGTTTTAAAACATAATCTTATGTAGCCCAGGTTTACCTACAACTGTCCATCCTCTTGCCTCAGCCTCCCCAGTGTCAAGATTATAAAAAAAACGTGTTCCCTTGTCTTTCCAGACCTCCCGCTCTTTCCTGTCCTCACTCTCTTCCAGGCTCTTCCCTTCCTCCATCTCTCCCGTCCCTGTCCCTCCATGCATGTCTTTTGCCAGCTGATAACCTTCCTCACTCACAGCTTCTCTCCTTTCTTTCCACAGCTGGCCCCACAAAGGACATTATCAAAGTCCCCAGCCTGGGGCCCTGTGTAGACCTGGAGTGGCCACCGCACCCTTCCCTTCATGATTCGTTCATAGCACAGGTAACCAGGGAAGACCCTCAGTTCACTCTTGGAGGTGCAGTTGTTCCTCTGGGTACTTGTGGGGCCCACTGGCATCTGACTTGCAGAACCTGGTTTAGCGGCCTCCTTCAGTCCCTCCTCTCCAGCCTACATCCCCATGTACAGAGCTGTAGGAAGGGTGTCCCTCAAGCTTCACCTTTTCTTTCATATTCTATAATGAGACAATGTGAGTGTAGCTCAGTGGTAGAGCCCCTGCCTAGAATCCTCCAGTGAGGGGCTGGGGGCGTGGCTTAGTGGTAGAGCCCTGCCTAGAATCCTCCAGTGAGGGGCTGGGGGCGTGGCTTAGTGGTAGAGCCCTGCCTAGAATCCTCCAGTGAGGGGCTGGGGGCGTGGCTTAGTGGTAGAGCCCTGCCTAGAATCCTCCAGTGAGGGGCTGGGGGCGTGGCTTAGTGGTAGAGCCCTGCCTAGAATCCTCCAGTGAGGGGCTGGGGGCGTGGCTTAGTGGTAGAGCCCTGCCTAGAATCCTCCAGTGAGGGGCTGGGGGCGTGGCTTAGTGGTAGAGCCCTGCCTAGAATCCTCCAGTGAGGGGCTGGGGGCGTGGCTCAGTGGTAGAGCCCTGCCTAGAATCCTCCAGTGAGGGGCTGGGGGCGTGGCTCAGTGGTAGAGCCCTGCCTAGAATCCTCCAGTGAGGGGCTGGGGGCGTGGCTTAGTGGTAGAGCCCTGCCTAGAATCCTCCAGTGAGGGGCTGGGGGCGTGGCTTAGTGGTAGAGCCCTGCCTAGAATCCTCCAGTGAGGGGCTGGGGGCGTGGCTCAGTGGTAGAGCCCTGCCTAGAATCCTCCAGTGAGGGGCTGGGGGCGTGGCTTAGTGGTAGAGCCCTGCCTAGAATCCTCCAGTGAGGGGCTGGGGGCGTGGCTCTGGTGGAGCCCCTGCCTAGAATCTTGCTATGAGATGCTAGGGGTGTGGCACAGTTACAGAGCACCTACGAGGCCTGCAGCATCCACAATAATGAGAAAGAAAGGAAAGGCCAGGAAGATAGTTCAGTTGGTAAAGGAGTTAGTTCTCTCTGTCCTGAGCTATAAGTTTCCACAACTCAGGAACTGTGGTCCTCATTGTATCCAGTTCATGATATTGCAATGGAAAGACCAACATGAGGCCAGTGGATTGATGCACTGGAAGAAGGGAAAGATGAATGGATCTGTTTGCCTGGGCATTTCTAAAGTGCATAGGAGTTTAAAAAGACAGTGGAAACAGAGAGGCACTTAGATGATCAAGTGGATCTGTAATAGGAGATTAGTTAGGATAGGAGGACAGATTCTGGAAGGATAGAGAGGAGGGGACAGAGGCTTAGAAAGTCAGGTGGGCACTGAGGAGAGATAGCCCAGGACCCATATAAAGAGCAGGGCATGGAATCCCAGCGCTGGGGAGGTGGAGACCACAGGATACTTGGGGTTAGCTGACTGGTTAGCCTATCCTAATTGGTGAGCTCCAGGCCAATGAGAGACCCTGTCTCAAAAAGGCGGACAGTGTGGAATGTGGAGGGCCCTTTGGATGAATGTTTTAGGGCTGAGGGGATGTGGTTAGATGCTCTGAAGGAGTGGGTGGCTGATTGGCAAGAAGCAATTCTGTATGTTGGGAGGCAGGTGGGAAAATGCAGACAGCATCCATTCCTCTTGGGGTGCAGGGGTGAAGCAGCCTCTTCCTCCTTCCGGAGGGCTGACCACGCTAATCTTTGTCGTGGGCTCTGACTATGCTAGCCAGTGGTGAGCGCCAGATAGCTCCAGACAAACGTTAGCCGTCCGCATCCTCATCATTCAGCAGTGGAGGCCACCCCCACACTGCCACTTCTCTGGCCCAGCCTTGTGACCCTCCCTGTTCCTGCCGCCTCAGTCCCCACTGCCACACATCATGCCTGTCACCTTTCTTTGCTTGAGACCCGCACCGCATAGGTCTCAGGGATTCACCCAGGAATGTGGTGGCCCTTTCTCTTGCTCTTATCCCACCCTCCCTCCCTTGCTCTATCCCACTGATACTCAGAACAGGCCCCTACCGCACCTTACGGACCACAGACTGTGCTCCGTCAACAGGACCGTGTGCTGTGGAGTGCATAGGCTTACGGACATGGCTGGTGAACTCAAGCAGAAGCCTGCCTGGTGGGAGTCTGGTGTGAGGCACAGACCCCGAGAAAACAGTTCAGGTTATGTTATTTTTGAGACAGGGTCTCACCATGCAGGTCTGGCTGCTCTTGAACTCACAGACATCTTCCCAAGTGCTGGGATCAAAGGTGCAGGCCATCTTACACCCAGGGGGTTTGGGTTTTGACTCTGAATTAGGCTGTGTAAGTCAAAGTAGAACGGCACCCTGGAGATTGGAACAGATGTGTTCCCTAGGGTTCACAGCCTACTCTCTGGAAGATGGCGCCTCCAATCTAGGTACCTCCAACTCCTCACCCTTAAAGTCGGGGTGCCATACTTTATGCAGTTAGAGCTATATGCAGCACTCAGCATAAGGCCTGTGCCCCATCAGAGACCTTTTAATCTCAATTGATGCCATCTCATCATCACTATCAGATGTGGGGGGTGTTGGGCATGATGAAGGAGGGTAAGAATGCTGCCCCATCCCTGGTCAGGATTTCTGTGTGGGAGGGTACCTGGGAGGTGGTTCTTGTACCCCTCCATCTAGCTCTGTGCGCTCCAGAAACAGTCGCTCTGACCGCCCCCCACTACCTCCAGGCGCCACCCTGTGAAGGGGCAGCTGGGCCTTAGACTGCTTCAATCTAATTGTGTCTCCCTCACCCTCTTCCCACCCCGCCCCATCTAGTGGAAATGGATGATGAGGATGGGAGATGCTTACTAGACGTGATTTGGTGAGTAACGGGCTCCCCTCACCCACCCACGCCCGTCTCCCATGCCCCTCCCCTCCCACCACTCCTCAGCCTAGCTCCTTAAGGCCTCTTTTCCCTCTCTCTTGCAGTGATCCTCAGGCCCTCAATGATTTCTTGCATGGATCCGAGAAGGTAAGCGACAGAGGTGTGGAGGGCATTCCTGGGGCCTGGGCCTGAAGGAGCCGAAGGAAGGTCCAGGTTCTCTAAGTCTCTGCCCTCTTGCTGTGTCTTCTTCCTGATTTACCAAATAAGTTAGCCTTTAAAAAAAGGTGGGTTGGGCAAAAAGATCTCAGCACATTTTTAATTTGAAAATAATACTGTCTTGGATATACATATTTTCTTAAAACATCATACTATATTACAAAATTATAAATAAAAGGCCAGGTGTATACCATTAATCCCAACACCCAAGAGGCAAAGGCAGGCATATCTCTGAATTATCTACAGAGCAAGCTCCAGGACAGCCAGGGGTACAGAGAAACAAACTAACAAACAAACAAATAAATAAATGTCATTTACTATTTACTAGTTAAGGTTTTCTTTCAAAGTTTCATGCAGAAAATGGCTAGAAAGAAATGAGAGGAGCTAGAGAGATGGCTGTATGGATAACATATGTAAGCATGGAGACCTGAGTTCAAATCCTGAGTTCAAATCCTAAGCATCCATGTAAGAAGCCAGGCATGGCCATGTGCACCTGTAACCTCATTTCTTTGCGGAGAGGGGAGAGGCAGCAGGATCACTGGGGCTTGGTGATCCCTCACTTAACTCCAAATACAGTTGAGAGGGTCTGTGGCTGAGGGTAATAAGGCAGGGTGATGAAGGTGTGGGGGGTGTTGCAAATGATGGAGCGTAAGAATGCTGCCCCATTCCTGGTCAGGATTTCTGGGGGCGGGGGGGTAACCTGGGAGGTGGTTCTTGTACCCCTCCATCTAGCTCTGTGCACTCCAGAAACATTCACTCTGACCGCCCCCCACTACCTCCAGGTACCACCCTGTGAAGGGGCAGCTGGGTCCTAGACTGCTTCAATCTAATTGTGTCTCCCTCACCCCCAAGACAAGACTTCCTCTGGCCTCCATATGTGCACCTGCGTACACATGTGTATAACTTGTGCCACACAAACACAACAGAGAGAGAGGGGAGAGGGAGAGGGAGAGGGAGAGGAGGGGAGAGGAAAGGAGAAGAGAGGAGAAATAAAGCCCAAAGCTGGAGGGATGGCTCATCAGTAAAGAATGCTGGCTGTAGGCTGGGTGGTGGTGGCATATGTCTTTAGTCCCAACACTCAGGGGTCAGAGCCAGGTGATCTGTGAGTTCAAGGCCAGTTTGGTCTACAGAGCAGGTTTCAGGACAGGCAGGGCTACACAAAGAAACCCGGTCGTAGAAAACAAAACAGTGCTGGCTGACCCTACAGGGGACCCAGGTCCAGGGGATTCAACCCTCTTCCGGCCTCTGATGACACCAGTCATGCATGCGGTGCGCAGACATATATACATGCAGGCAAAACACCTACACACACACACACACACACACACTTTTAAAGAAAATAAAGCAAAGATCTTTAGCTGGTATGGTCAGAAGGGGTTCGTTACTCTGAGGTAGTGGCTTTAAGATGACCACAGCGCTTATCTAGTGGGGGGTAAAATTGAGACTTGAGTTGAGAGATGCTAAATTCAGGACTATTATGAGAGAGCATTGAGTGCTTAGACTTGGTTAGGTGGTTTTATTTTATTTTTTGTTTGTTTGTTTAGTGTGAGGCAGGGTCTCTCTTTGTAGTCCTGGCTGTCCTAGAACTTACTAGGTAGGTCAAGTTGGCCTTGAACTCACAGGAGTTCCACCCTCTCTGCCTCCCCAGTGCTGGGATTAAAGTCACCCACCACCACACGTGACTGATTTATTTATTCTGACCCTGACAGCAGTTCTCAGGGACTCAGATTTTATTTATGTCCCAGGAAATCTGGGAAAATGTGGCTGTCTGTGGGGGACCAGTGTGGAACTACTTGTGTTCTACGGTGGTGTGAGAGGTTACCCCCACATGGTGACTCAATGCCTGTTTGTTAAGCTTTTGCCTTGTTGGAAATCTGGATCAGGAATCAGCTGGGTGGTCCTGGCCCAGGGACTTCCTCTGTGGTCACAGCAGTCTATATAACAGGAGCCGGAAGCATCTAAGGTAGCGGTTCTCAACTTGTAGGTTGTGACCCCTTTGGGGGTTGAGTGACCCCTTAAATAGGAATTAGTCAAGACCATCAGAAAATACACTGTGGTTCATAACAGTAGGAAAATTACAGTTATGAAGTAGCAACAAAATAATTTTATGGTTGGGTGTCATCACAACTTGAGGAACTATATTAAAGGGTCGAAGCATCAGGAAGGTTGAGAACCATTGTCCTGTGGGCTTGTCTGGAGTCCAAGGAGGCCCGTGTTCACTCTCACTGTTTAAATGTCTTCAGGATATGGGAGCTGAGTTCCCTTGTCACACGCAACCCATGACAGAGAGCCAGGAGGAAGCCACTCTACCTTTTATGACCTAGTTTCATGAGTCACACTTGGGAGCTGCTAAGTAAGAGCTCTTAAGTTCAGTCCCCAGCACCACACAAAATGAGGCCTGGTGGGGCACACCTGTAATCCCAACACTCGGGAGGTAGAGACAGGAGATCAGAAGGTTACCTCCAGCTTTAATGGCTAGCATGCTTGAGGCTAGCTTGGACTACAAGTGTCTGCCTTGAGGAAGGAGCCACTAACTCCAGTGTACACTCTAATGGGAGAAGTAAGCTGTGCCTCTTAAAGGAGAGGCATCAGTGTGCTGAGCTCTCGGGAGTACTCGGTAGCGCTGAGTGCAGTGAATATGGTAGAGAGAGGCCAGGCATGCCTTAAATCCCTCCTGCCCTCTGGACGAGGCAAGTGGGTCTCTGTTATCTATGTTAGGCTCAATTCAGGTGCCAAGGTTCCCCAGGACTCGGCAGGGCCTGCCCCCTAGAAAGCAAGCACACAACTACACATTATGTTGGGGAGAAGGGAAAGAGTAGGAAGCGTGGGACAGGTGTCATGAGCAGGTGTGTCATTGCCACAACCCCCCTCAAGGATGTGCTACCAGGAGGGCTATGATTGCTATGCAGGAACACAGCTTGGGTGCATACCGAGAGGCCAAAGTCCCAAGATCAAGGCAGGCACGTCAAGGGGGTGGAGTCTTAGAAGCCAGGCAGGGGACTTGACATTGACAGGAAGTGCCCTGGGTGGAAACCTGTGTCCAGCCCCATTCTCTGGGACAGGTGCTCCTATGTTTCCTCCCATAACCCTCTCCTTTTGTCTCAACCCCAAATTGATCTCTGCTCTAGAGTCTGGTCCTGCTCTGTTTATGTTTGACCTTGGGTTGGGGGGTGGTTCTCATTGCAGCTGGACAGCGATGACCTCCTGGATGCCCCTGTGGAGGCCCAAAGTGCCTTCTATGAAGGTCCTGGGGTAAGTCGCTGGCCATTGGACATTGCCTATACTGCTGGAGCAGAAGAAGAGGCAGAGGCTGGAGGGCAAGCCTGGGCAGAGAGAGGGGCAGAGGCTAGCTGCCTCTAGTGCTTTTGGTAGATACGTGTGACCCTGGGGGAAGGGCTCCTCCATGGTGGCTGCAGAGAGCATGTACTCTGTGCTTGACTATACGAGACCCTCAGTTGCTTCTCTGTATGTGTGGGAGGTGCGTGTGTGCACGCGTGCATGCGTGCATGTTTGTACATGTGGAGGCCAGAGGCCAGTCTGGGGTATTATCACTTGCTAAGAACCATCCAGCTTGTTTAATAAGGGTCTCCTACTGCTCTGGAACTTGCCACGGCTGAGCGGCCAGCTAGTCCCTCAAGTCCTTCCTGTCTCTGCCTTCCTACCACAAATAGAGGTTTATTTATTGTGTATACAGTGTTCTGTCTGCGTGTATACCTGCAGGCTAGAAGAGGGCATCAGATCCCATTACAGATAGTTGTGAGCCACCATGTGGTTGCTGGGGATTGAACTCAGGACCTCTGGAAGAGCAGCCAGTGCTCTTAATCTCTGACCCATCTCTTTAGCCCCAGCCAGGGCTTGTAACTGCTGAGCCATGTCTCCAGCTCCACCTGGCGGGTTTTGGGTGGGTTCTGGGGATTGTCAGACTTAGGAGGCAAGTCCTTTCTGTGCTGTTTATCTCCTAGCTCCCTCTTTCCCTTTTCTCCCTTGCTACTCTGCTGCTCCTGCCCTCATTTCTTTCCCTGGTCCCTGTCATTGTAACTGCCATCTTTTAACTTGTTACTTTATGAATCAACCATAACAGCATATTCCAAATAACCTTTTATCATAATGATTAGGTTTAGAAAAACAACTTGGATTTTATAGACCCTGTTACAGCAGTGGCCACTCTACTCTGTCTTGTTACTTCAAGACCTTTATTGAAGATTATGTATTTTGGTTTTCTGAGACAAGGTCTTGTGGGATCCTGAACATCCAGCAATAGACTAGGTAGTTGAGGGATAATCTTTAACTTCTAATCCTCCTGCCTCTACCGTCATGTGTTAGATTATGGTCATGCACCACCAGCCCATGCTGGGGAAAGAACCCAAGTTCATACTCTCTAGACAGGCACCTAGGCCACGTGCCCAGCTCCAACGCTGGATCTTTCATTAGTCTCAGTTGGAGTTGACATGCCTCAAGCCTGTGTATTGTCTGTGACTCTCTGCACCATAAGCCTGTTGAGTGGTGTTTGCCACTGATTGTGGTCACATTGAGGAAGCATTGTGACCAGAGGCCCCCTAACAGCAGTTGCTGTGCTGTGTCTATCTTTTGTTTTTTAAAGATTGATTGATTGATTTTGTTTTTCGAGACAGGGTTTCTCTGCATAGCCTTGGCTGTCCTGGAACTCACTCTGTAGACCAGGCTGGCCTCGAACTCAGAAATCAGTCTGCCTCTGCCTCCTGAGTGCTGGGATTAAAGGCGTGCGTCACCACTCCCCGGCTTAAAGATTTATTTATTTATTTATTTTATGTATATGAGTTCACTGTAGCTGTACAGATGGTTGTGAGCCTTCATGTGGTTGTTGGGAAATTGAATTTTTGTAAAACCTCTCTTGCTCCAGCTGGCCCCGCTCACTCCAGTCAACCCCACTCTCAGGTCAACCCTGCTTGCTCAGGCCCAAAGATTTATTATTATAAATAAGTACACTGTAGCTGTCTTCTGACGCACCAGAAAAGGGTATCAGATCTCATTATGGGTGGTTATGAGCCACCATGTGGTTGCTAGGATTTGAACTCAGGACCTTTGGAAGAGCAGTTAGTGCTCTTACCCGCTGAGCCATCTCACCAGCCCATGCTGTGTCTTTCTTTCCCCCCAACCTTCTGCCTCATATCAAACTTTGGAGTCAGACAAGTTTTGTGTCACATGATTCCTGTGGCAACCATATGAGACTGGAGGGTTGGGTCATTGTGCAGTGTATTACCCAGAACCCCTGAGAAAGTTTGCTCTTATTTAAACAAAAACAAAAACAAAATGGTGGTGGTGCTTGCCAATGATCCTGGCGCTTGGTAGGTAATGCAGGAGGATCAGAAGTTCAAGGTCATGTATGGGGTGTGGAGAGATGTCTCGGTGGTTAAGAACACTGGCTGCTCTTAAAGAAGAATAGGGTTTGGTTCCCAGCACCCACATGGTAGCTCACAAACTGTTTGTAATTCCAGTTCTAGGGAGTCTGACTTTCTTCTGACCTTCATAGATACCAGGCACATATATGTTGTATATAAATACACATAGGCACACATATACACATAAAGTAAATTCTTTTTTTAAAAGTCAGCTTGGTAGTGGTGGCGTATACCGTTAATTCCAGCATTCAAGAGGCAGAGGCAGATGTGTTCAAGGCAGCCTGGTCTACAGAGCAAATTCCAGGGACAGCCAGGGCTACATAAAGAAACCCTTTCTTGAAAAACAAGTAAACCCCCACCTCCCAGAAAAAAAAAAAAAAAAAGTTTAGCTATAGAGCAAGTTTAAGGTCAGCCTAGGCTACACAGTGAGTTCTAATCTAGCCTGGACAAACAAAGGCCACCGTGAGCTATGTAGTCCAGCCTAGGCTACGTGAGACCTTATCTCAAAAGAAGAGATTCAGAGCCTGTTCTAACAGCACATGCCTTCAATCCCATCAGTCAGAGGAAGAGATGTTCAAACTCAGCCTGATGGATATAGCAAGTTCAAGGATAGTCAGGATTAAGTAGAGAGACCTTGTCTCAACCTCCCCCTTCCAAAAAGAAGAAAGTCATTAAATACTCTTGGTTTGTAAGGGGTATTGTGGGTCTCTGTGACTGCAGTTTTATTTGTGTGTTTGCTTATTTTGCTTACTTTGTGTGTGGCTATGTATGTGTGCATGTGCGCATGCTTGTACACATGAGTTTACCACAGCATATGTGTGGAGGTCAGAGAACAACTCTCTGAGTTAGGTTTTTCCTACCACCTTCTGGGATCCAGGGATCTCAGACTGTCAAGTCTGCATGTAGTCGCCTCTGTCTGCTGAGCCATGGTCCAGCTGACTTTAAAAGATGTGGGCAGATCTCCATGAGTTCAAGGCTACCCTGGTCTATATAATAAGTTGTAAGTCAGCCAAGTTACATAATGAGGCTCTTCTCTTAAAAAACCAAACAAAACTTTTTTTGCTTATTAATATGGTATGTGTTTGTGTGTGTGTGTGTGTGTGTGTGTGTGTGTGTGTGTGTGTGTGAGATCCTTGTATGAGTTGGGACACACACATGCCATGCATGCATGTCAAGGTATAAGGACAGTTTTAAGATGTCAGTTACCTCTTTCCACACTGGGAACTGGAATAGAACTCGGGGCATGAGGATTGTAAGGCCAGTGCTTTTACCCACTGAGCACTCTTGCTTACGTTCATCCCCGGGATTCTTATCACCTACTTATAGGTGCAGATGGGGAAACTGAGGTTGGGTTAAGCAAGCCACAGGTTGCACAGTGAAGCCTGCAACTGAGTCAGGGTTTGGTCTGTGCCCAGTCACTTTTAGATGGAAAATTCTTGGATTGTGGTGGTCTTGAGACAGAGTGTCCCTTTGTTGACCTCAGCTCTTGCCTTCTTCTCTTGACTGCCTCCAGCTCCATGTGCAGGAAGCTGCCGCCAACCACCTAAACCCTGAGCCCAGCCAGCCTGCCCCCAGCGTGGACCTGGACTTCCTAGAAGATGATATCTTGGGCTCCCCTGCAGCAGGAGGAGGTGGAGGGGGCGGCGGGGCCCCAGACCAGCCCTGTGACATCCTTCAGCAGAGTCTTCAGGAGGCCAACATCACAGAACAGACCCTGGAGGCTGAGGCTGAACTGGACCTGGGCCCCTTCCAGCTGCCCACCCTACAGCCCGCTGACAATGGGGCAGGTGCTACTGGAGCCGCAGGAGCCACGGCAGTGACTGCAGGACCCCAGGCTCTCTTCCCAGGCAGCGCGGATCTGCTGGGGCTGCAAGCCCCGCCCACTGTACTGACCCACCAGGCCCTGGTGCCACCCCAGGATGTGGTCAACAAGGCCTTGAGCGTCCAGCCCTTCCTGCAGCCTGTGGGCCTGGGCAATGTGACCCTTCAGCCCATTTCAGGCCTCCAGGGCCTTCCCAATGGCAGTCCTGGGAATGCTGCAGCAGCCACCTTGGGTCTGACACCTATTCAAGTGGTGGGCCAGCCCGTCATGGCTCTCAACCCACCCACCTCCCAGCTCTTGGCAAAGCAGGTACCTGTCAGTGGCTACCTGGCCTCAGCAGCTGGTCCTTCAGAGCCAGTGACACTGGCATCTGCCGGCGTGTCCCCCCAGGGAGCCGGCCTGGTCATCCAGAAAAATCTTCCAGCCGCAGTGACCACCACACTCAACGGGAACTCGGTGTTTGCCGGGACAGGGGCTGCCACTGCAGCAGCCAGTGGGGCACCCTCGGGACAGCCGCTGGCGGTGGCCCCGGGCCTTGGCACATCACCACTGGTACAAGCACCCAGTGTGATTTTACACAGAACCCCTACGCCTATCCAGCCCAAGCCTACAGGGGTCCTGCCCTCCAAACTCTACCAGCTGACACCCAAGCCCTTTCCCCCTACCGGAGCCACCCTTACCATCCAGGGTGAACCAGGCACCTTGCCCCAGCAGCCTAAGGCCCCCCAGAACCTGACTTTTATGGCCACGGGCAAAGCTGGCCAGAATGTGGTGCTGTCTGGCTTCCCGGCACCGGCTTTGCAGGCGAATGTGTTCAAGCAGCCACCAGTCACCACCACGGGGACAGCCCCGCCACAGCCACCAGGGGCCCTCAGCAAACCCATGAGCGTCCACCTCCTCAATCAAGGCAGCAGCATCGTGATCCCAGCCCAGCACATGCTGCCTGGCCAGAACCAGTTCTTGCTGCCAGGCACCCCAGCCGTACAACTCCCTCAGTCACTCTCTGCACTGCCTGCCAACGTGGGAGGCCAGATCCTCACAGCTGCAGCACCACACGCAGGTGGACAGCTCATTGCCAACCCTATCCTCACCAACCAGAACCTGGCAGGCCCACTGAGTCTGGGCCCAGTGCTGGCACCCCACTCTGGGGCACACAGCGCTGCACACATCCTCTCTGCAGCTCCCATCCAGGTGGGCCAGCCTGCCCTCTTCCAGATGCCTGTGTCACTGGCCACTGGCAGCCTGCCTACTCAGAGCCAGCCGGCTCCCACTGGCCCCACAGCCACCACCGTCCTCCAGGGCGTCACCCTGCCTCCCAGTGCTGTGGCCATGCTTAACACGCCTGATGGGCTAGTGCAACCCTCCACTCCAGCTGCCACCACTGGGGAGGCCACACCAGTTCTGGCCGTTCAGCCTGCAACCCAGGTGCCCCCTGCTGTCACCACACCACTGCCTATGGGTCTCCAACAGCCACAGGCACAGCAGCCTCCACAGGTCCCTACTCCACAGGCGGCCACCCAGCCTCAGGCCACCCCTCCTCAGGCCAGCCCAAGCCTGGCTTCCAGCCCAGAGAAGATAGTCCTGGGGCAGGCGCCCCCTGCGGCCACAACGGCCATCCTCACTCAGGATTCCCTACAGATGTTCCTGCCCCAGGTATGGGGGAGCATTGAGGGAGGGAACGAGGTCGAGCAGCAAATAGCTGAGCTGAGGCAGCTAATGGGGCCTCTCGGGGATACCCACAAGGTAGGGCAGACTGGTAGGCCAATTGATAGACTGGACGGGGCATACTTGGTGATCTCAAAGATGAGAGAGCATCTCCGCGAGGGTGTACGAAAGATGGAGACGGGATGGTGAATGGTGGGTGGGATGATGGATAGGCAGACAGGTGGAACACGGAGGGTGAGCAGACAGAGGTTCCCGGGTCTGCCTGCTCTGCACCTCTTGTCTACTGTTCCCCATGAGGTTGAGTCGGGGTGGCAGACTCAGATGGGAGCCCGTGGTCTCTGGGGGCCTTCTGACCCTGTGTGGGTGGCCCCTTGCAGGAGAGGAGCCAGCAGCCCCTCTCTACAGAGGGTCCCCACCTCTCGGTGCCTGCCTCCGTCATAGTCAGCGCCCCGCCTCCTGCCCAAGACCCAGCCCTGGCCACGCCCGTCACCAAAGGAGCTGGCCTCGGCGCTCAGACCCCGGACAGCCGGGCTTCCCCAGCTCCGGCTCCCCAGGTAGATGCATCCTGGCAGCCTGGCCTCCTTATGCAGCTCCCCGCTCGCTCTGCCCTGCCTGCCTCTGTCCTGCTGCCTTTGGAAACACGCTGTCCTTTGTTCTTCACGCTCACGTTCCCTGAATGTCTCCTAGCCAGAGCGCACATTCAAGATCAGGGCCAGCCCTGGGAGAGTCCAGCTCTAGACAAGCACATTAAGTCACAAAGGGATGGGGAGTGACCTCCTAACTGTATTGGGTAAAACAATTCCTTTAAATTTCAAAACGTTACTATAGTCAGACTTGATGTCACTTGTCTGTAACCAGCACTCAGGGCTCAGGGTGGTGGTAGTGGTGGTGGTGGGAATAAGATCATACTATCAGGGTCATCCTGGGCTATATAGGGAGTTTGAAGCCAGCATGGGCTACATGAGACCCAGTCTCTGCAACAGCCAGGAGAACCATTCTGAAATCCTCAGCTCCTCCTGAACAAGGCTCTTGAATTTCCTTTTCAATGTGGGCGTGAGCATGAGCACACATGAATGCTCTGTTCTATAAAATGCTTTGACTAGGCTCACACCTTGTGTCTATTGTTTAAACTTGACCTCAGTGGCTGCTTTTTATTCTTTGGCATGACTGGGTAGTAAACCATTGTGTAGGTACGCTATTTTTTAGCAAGTCGGTGGGCTTCTAAAGTCACTCCTCGTTTTTCTTTGTTATGAACAAGGCTGTGGATAACAGCTTTGTGTGGCATTTTGCAGCAGAAAGTATTTTGTGATCTGAGGTTTGAACTGAGAGTTTTGTGCAATGTAAGTAGGCATTCTGTCAGAGCCACGCCCCTAGCCCCTCACTGGGGGATTCTAGGCAGGGGCTCTACCACTGAGCCACGCCTTAAGTCCCTGGTGGGCTCTAGGCAAGCTACTACTGAGATCTATCACACAAACTTTTGAACATTTCCAATTGAGACAGAGTTAACTTGCTAAATTGACCAGGTAGGCCTTTAATTTGTGGTCCTTCTGCCTCACTGTTCCAAGTTGCTGGGCTTACAAGTCTATTCTACCACATATAACTTAGAATAAGTTCTTTAAACTGAATTTTCTGGGACTTTAAAAGATGTATGGCTTTACATTGTAATGCTGTCTCCAAGCTGCCATCTGTGGACTGCTTGGTGTAGCTTTGTCAGCAGCGTAGCTTGCTCCTGTCCACTCCCAGCCTCTCTAGTGTATTGAAGTAACCAGTGTGACTTATTGTAAAAATTGTGCCTTGCATTGATTTTTAAGTTGTATTTCTTCTTATTGTCAGTAAAGTGAAGCAAATTTTTATATATTTAAGAACTACTTGTTCTATGAAACTGTTTCTATCCTTTGTCACTTTGCAGTGTGGGTTCCTAGCCCATCTCTTGTTGATTTGTAGACACTAAAGTGAGCCTTCAGAGCATATATTGGCAAGGGTATGGATGGCAACGTCAGTGTAGGCTTGGCCCTTGGGCAGCCATGATTGTACATATAGATTGCCTGTCATATAAACTTGAACATGTTTCTTCTGTCTAGATTGAGGGTGGGGAAGAGGTTGAACCGGTGAGCTTATGTGTACTCTACACATATTAGGAGTTTGCTTGTGTCTGCTGTAGGTGTGCATGCGGGTATACCATGTGGGTATGCGCACTCGGGTCTGAGGACTGGATCCCTGGAGCTGGTGTTACAGTTGTGACCCACCCGATGGTGGGTGCTAGGAACAGAGCCTGGATTCTCCAGACAAGCAGCAATGCTCTTAAACACCGAGCTCTGTCCTTCTGTACTTTGCAAATGGTGGCCACAGCCCAGAAATGTCCCTAGCTGGCATTGCATTTAGTTGACAAGCCGTGGTCCAAAGGAATTATGGAGTGTTGGGAGGAGCGCTCTGTCATCTGCCAGCACGTCCTCTGGCCCCTGTACAACCTGCTTATTTTTCTCTTTGCATCAGTTTCCTTACCACTTATGTGAGGATGATAAATAGCAGCTACTTTACAGTTAGGACATGTGCACAAACTCACCTATCTGTGGGGTTCTTTCTTCTCTTTTCTTTTCCTTTTCCTCCCATGAGACAGAGCCATCTGTGTAGCCCTCGATGTCCTGGAACTTATTCTGGAACTTAGACCGGGCTGGCCTCAGACAGACCCACCTGCCTCTGCCTTCTGAGAACTGGGAGTTCACCACCACCGCTCAGCTTTCTTGCTAGTTTTTTGTATGCTGTGTTCTTACACCAGGCCTGACCAACACAGACAACTCTTAACCAAAAGGAGCCAGGCATACCTGATTTAGTGGTGCATACCTGCAAGCCTGCCTGTCCCCTTGGGAGTCAAAGGCAGGAAGACTCGGGGTTCAAGGTCATCCTGGACTTCAGAGTGAGTTCCAGTTTAGCCTGCAGGACATGAGACTTTGCAGTCATGGCTCAAGCCTTGAATCCCAGCACCTAGAAGGCAGAGGCAAGCAGAGTTCTGAGTTCAAGACCAGCCTGATCTATATAGTGAGTTCCAGGCCAGCCTGGGCTATATGAGATTCTTGTCTCAAATCAAGAAATAAGAAAGGTGTCAGGCAGGGCTGCAATCATGTAATGGCTTGTTGAGGCTGGTGAACCTGTCTCCCAGCTCAGCCTGTGTGGGCGTCTGAAGGGACGGGTCACAGCAAGCCGTGGTTGGCTTCCACACAACACATGAGTAGCGAGAACCAGCTCTGGGTGGGAATTGAAGCCTGCTTGTGGCATAGTCTCAGAAGTGACTACGATCATTTCTGGGGAGTTCCTGGTCACAGAAACTAATCCTGGGGTGGGATTAAATATAGGTAGGTGGCAAGAGTGGGGGTGTTTTAGAAACTAGTGGTGAAAATTTTCTACAAGACTTATTTTTATTTTTTATGTGTATGGTTGTTTGCCTGCATGTATGTATGTATGTCCACCACTTGTATCCCTGGTGACCACAGAGGCCAGAAGAGAGTGTCAGATTCCCTGGGACTAGAGACAAGTGTGAGCTATTGTGTGGGTACTAAGAATCAAACCTTAGTCCCCTGGAAGAACAGCCAGTGCTCTTAAATACTGAGCCACCATGCCAGCCACTGTCTATCTTTCTTCTCCCCACTCCACTCCATACAGGAGTATGTAGCACTGGCTGTTCGGGAACTTGATCTGTAGGCCAGGGCCCTGGATTTGTTGATCCGCCTGCCTCTGTTTTTTTCCTGCTTGGATCCTTTGAGATGAGGTTGCACATGTTACCTCCTGCCCCGTAATATTTTAAAATCTAATCCTAAGATTTTAGTGCAGCATTATAGCCCTGGGGGAAGTTTTCTCTTACTTTAACTATTGTATCAGCCAGCTGTAGTGTTGTACATCTAGAATTGAAGCCCTTCAGAGGCTCAGGCAAGGGATTACTAGAACTGAGAGGGGCTAGTTATACAGTGAGACTCGTCTCAAAAACAAGCAAACAAAAAATCCACATTGTCCTGTTAGCAAAGCTAGCAAATTTAGTGTGTACACAGGACTACTACCTGATTCGCTTTTGTTCTTAAATTAATTTTGTGTGTTCATAATCAGAGAGCCTGAGCACCTACAAAAGTTAGAGTCTCTTTTCCTGCCGTGTAGATCCCAAGATTTGAACTTACAGAAAGCTACACCATCTATCTACCCAACATTCAGAAACTAGTTTAAACACTTGCTCTGCCAAAGTCTTGTTTTATGGAGCTCTTTCATGCCCTCGTGTGGTCATTCACTGGAAAGGCATTTAGGGTAATGGAGAGAACTGGACTTTTCTTGGGCACCCGAACACAAATTTGCTCTCTTACACTGAGTTATACTGTGGTTTTTCTATTTGTAAATAAGGCCACAGTGGATATTCCTGTGAGCAAGAGTGGGGTTGTCTGTCTGTCTTCCTTCCTTTCTTTGTTCGTTTCATTCTTTCAAGATTTCTTTATGTTACATGTATAGGTATTTACCCACATGCTTATCTCTATGCACCACCTGCATAGCCTGGTACCTGGAGCCCAGTGCAGTGGGAAGATGCAGTCCATTCCCCTGGAATAAAGGGTTGTGAGCCTCCATGTGGATGCTGAGACCTGAAGCTGGGACCTCTGGAAGAGCACCCAGTGCTCTTAACTGCTGAGCCATCTCTGCAGCCTTTTTATTTATTTTGAGGCAGTATCTCAAATTTGCCTAGGCTAACTGTCAACTCACTCCATAGCCCAGGTCAGCCTTGCATTTCCTCTTCATTAGCTCTAACCCTGTTTTCTTCTCCATTTCTCCCTAGTGCTGGGCACAGAACCCAGGGCATGCACATTCTAGGCACACACTCTTCCCCCGAGTTCCCTTCTTAGGCTCTTTTCTCCTTTTATAAATAATCCTGCTGCTTTTACTGACGTCAGTGTGGGTTTGTGCTCTTGAGTGGGTTTGCCTAAGGATATTAGAGATGGGAGCTACACTTACAAGTTGTGAACTGCCGGGTTTGGGTTCTGAACCGAGCTTGAGTCCCGTGGAGGAGTAGCAAGCACTCGCAGCTGCCGAGACATCTCTCCAGATGTCCCTTTATTCTTTGGGGGGAAATTAAGCCAGGCAGTGATGGTGTACACCTTTAACTCCAGCACTCAGGGGGCAGAGGCAGGTGGACTTCTGAGTTCAAGGCCATTCTGGTCTGTAGAGTAAGTTCCAGGACAACCGAAGCTATACAAAGAAAGAAAGAAAAAAAAAAAAAGGGTGAAACGTATTATTTGTGGGGAAACTGAGTAAACCAATCAAAAGCTGTTCCTAAAGAGGACTCACAACAGTCATCACTTCAGTTCCAAGAGATCCAGTGCCGTCTTCCCACCTCTGTGGGCTAGACATACAGGCAGGCAAAACAAAAAATCCTTAAAGGACATCAGGACATCTCTAGCCTGCCCTGCCCTGCCCTACTATGGGCTTTCAGATACTTCATCTTCCTGCCGCATCCCACTCCCCTTCCAAATGTTCTGTGTTGCTTAGTTCTGGAGAAGCGACAACTAAGATAAAAGTTTCTGTTGTTTAGCTGAGGGTGACCTTGAACTCTTAACCCTCCTGTCCCGAGCTCCAGGCAGCTCAGACAGGCTGCCAACTAGAGCACATTCCCAAGCAAGTGAGGCTTTGGCGTTCCCCAGAACAGGCTGCCTTGTGCAGGATTGTCAGGGCACAGTCCCTTTGTTCTGTTGGCAAGCCTGGAGCTGTTCATGTGCTCTCTGCTTGGAGCCAGCAGCGCTGTAGGGATGGGAGACTGGTTGCTTGTTCTAGTTTGTTACAGGTGTATTTTGCCACTCAGTTACCAGAAGTTAATCAGTGCTGAGCTTGGGAGGGTTGCTCAGAGTGTCCCAGACTGAGAGGTCAGATGCGCTGGTGACTCCATGGGGAGTCTAGGCAGTCAAGCTAAGCTGCAAATTGCCCCTCACTGTAGAGCAGTGATTCTCAACCTGTGGGTCCTGACCCCCTTGGGGTTGACTGACCCTTTTAGGGGTCGCATCTCAGATATCCTGCAGATCAGATATTTACATTCATAACAGTAGCAAAATTACAGTTATGAAGTAGCAACAAGATAACTTTATGGCTGGGGATCCTAACAGGAGGAACTGTGTTAGAGTCGCAGCATCAGGAAGGTTGACAGCCACTGGCATAGAGCGGGAGCCCTCAGGCTCTCTGGTCTTGGGTCTTTGTGTGTGCCCATGTGCATGTGTCTGGACATGTGCATGCCACAGACTGTATATGGAGGTTAGAGGACAACTTGTGGGACTAGGTTCCTCTTTCCACCATGTAGGCTCTGGGGATCGAACTCAGGTCAGTAGACTTGGCAGCCAGTCTATCCACTGAGCCACCTTGCCAGCCCACGATCCCAGGTCTCGCACAGAGCTTCCCGTCAGTGGGTAGGCTGTGAGACACCCTGGAACCCTATGAGGACCTCCAGTCTGAGCTGTGCCTCTCCGTGGTGGCAGACTCCCTCTCCCTCTGCAGCTGTCAGTTCTGCCCACTTACCGGTGAAGTAGGTGAGAGCAGGCCATGCTGTGAGACATCCCATTAGCCAGGGCTGGTGGCCTGGTCCATGCTGTGGGTCACTGTCCAGATGCTGGCCCAGTCTTGGGTGCCCAGCTGGCATTCACTGGTTACATGGTGCCTGTTGAGGTCATGACTTGAAGATGACAGTTTCAAGGAGTCAGACTGTGGCCCAGGCCTATGTAGGAAAAAGGACAGTGTGCTGGCCCAGGATGAAAGCTGGGTGGTATGGCTGATAGCTCAGGCACCATCTGAAACTGACATACATACACACACACACACACACACACACACACACACACACAGTTGGGGCCATGGGCACACTGAGACAGGCAAAAGAGCCCAGTTCCCAAGTGCAGTGCCCAGAACATCCACCCACACACACCCATTTCCCATGGCTGGCCATTCCTCTTGCCCTTTGTCTTGCTCCTGGGTCATGAAGCCTCCCACACTGGCCAGCAGCCACGTGTCCTGAGTGGCGTCTGTGTAATGTCATGCAGGCACCTCCCTGTGCTACGCTCCTCTTGCATCCTGCTCAGCAGCTTGTGGTGCCCCCGCCACCCCCAACGTCCCTGTCACTGCTTCCTCTGCTGCTGCCAACCCGCACACCCTGCAGGGCTTGCCTTCGTCTGCCGGGTGGGGGTGCACATGGGACCTTACAGGGAAGATCTGAGGGTAGACCGGAGAGGGGGGCGTTTGGGGATAGCGGTGTGGGTAAGGGTGCAGGGTGGCTGGGTGAAGTGAAGAGCTGGGAAAGATGAAAGGTTGTAGTGGGATCCTGCCTCAGGCAGGGCTGGGATAGGCAGAGAATGGGGCCTTTGGGTGGGATGATTGAAGTCTGGGTGAAGGGTGTCTGGAGTCACAGTGTCTTGGGAAAATGGAAGTCAAGGATAATATGAGCCTGACTCTGCCTCTACCTCCCTCTTCTGCACAGATCCCTGCAGCTGCTCCACTGAAAGCCCCTGGCCCCGCCTCCTCCCCCTCACTACCTCACCAGGCCCCCCTGGGAGACAGTCCCCACATGCCCTCCCCACACCCTGCCAGGCCCCCTTCCCGCCCACCCTCAAGACCCCACTCACGCCCTCCATCCCAGCCCCAGAGCCTGACCTGCCCACCCTCTGAGCCCACCCTGCACCCTTGCCCTCCACCCCAGGGTCCCCCAACTCTACCTGGCATCTTTGTCATCCAGAATCAATTGGGCGCCCCACCACCAGCCAGCACCCCAGCCTCCACAGCCCCGGGCCCACCCCAGCCTCCTCTGCGACCCCCATCCCAGCCTCCAGAGGGCCCACTGCCCCCAGCCTCCCACCTCCCTCCTGCCTCCACCCCCTCGGCCGTGGCCTCCTCCTCTGAGCCTTCTGCCAGGTTGCCGGTCCCCACACCCCCTGACTTCCAACTCCAGTTCCCACCGAGCCAGGGACCCCATAAGTCCCCTACTCCGCCACCAGCCCTCCACATGGTCCCTGAGCCCACGGCACCCCCTCCTCCACCACCTCGGACCTTCCAGATGGTAACCGCCCCCTTCCCAGCGTTGCCCCAGCCAAAAGCACTTCTGGAACGATTCCACCAGGTAACCATCAGCAGCGACACCTAACTCCCCACCTCCCGAAACCGGCCCCTTGCCCCTCCCCGCCTTGTCTACTGTGTGTCCACACCCCTGCCCAGTGCATCTCCCACCCCACTGCGATCCCATGTCCCACCCCTCAACTACCTACCCTTCCTCAGGTGCCATCTGGGATTATTCTCCAGAATAAGGCTGGGGGTACTCCCACCACCCCACAGACATCCACCACCCTGGGGACCCTCACCGGTCCTACTGCCTCTGTGCTAGTCAGTGGACAGGCACCACCTGGGACTCCTGCCGCCTCTAGCCATGTCCCAGCCTCCACACCTATGGCCACCACAGGTAGGGTGAGGAGCCTGCCTAGGCAAAGGGGTCGTCGGGTAGCCCAGGGTGTCCCCCTACTCTGCTGGTACCAACAGGTAGAGGAAGGAGGGTGGGCTGCCCAGGTCTCAGGAATGAGGCACTGGTGGGATAGCTGCGGGATGGGAAGGGGGCTCACAATGGAAAGGCCTTCGTGCTGGTGACCCCTGGGCCCTCTCCTTTCCTCACCCACCCCAGGCCTCCCTCCTCTACTTCCTGCCGAAAACAAAGCTTTTGCCAGCAACCTTCCAACCCTGAGTGTGGCCAAAGCTACCGTGTCTGGGCCAGGGAAGCCCCCAGCAATTCAGGTGAGTAAGGAACCTCAGAGCAACTAGGGATCGAAGAGTGAGCTGGCAGGAGAGATGAAGATGGCAGGGGCAGCATAGATGGTGAGAAGAGCTAGCTAGGAGCAAGGGTGTGTGGATCTCTGTAGGGTCAGAGGTGAACCACCAATACAGCAGTTTAAATGTGGGATACAACCGTGGATTAGTGGTAGAGCCCCTGCCTAGAATCCCCCAGTGAGTGGCTGGGGGCGTGGCTCAGTAATTAGAGCCTCTTCCTAGAATCCCCCAGTGAGGGGCTGAGGGCGTGGCTCAGTGGTAGAGCCCCTGCCTAGAATCCCCCAGTGAGGGGCTGGGGGCGTGGCTCAGTGGTAGAGCCCCTGCCTAGAATCCCCCAGTGAGGGGCTGAGGGCGTGGCTTAGGGGTGGAGCACTGGCTTGCACAAACCCCTGGATTTGACCCTTTGCAAAGTAAAAAAGTTTGGACGACCAGTTATCATAAACTAAGGATATCAACACTAGACTCACTAGAGGGAGAGAGGAGACAAGAAGGCTATTAATCATGGTGAAATTCAAGGGCCAAACAGATAAGAACTACTCTAGGCTGGCAGAGAATAGACACCAGTGGACGGCCCAAGGGCTTGGACTTACTTGTTAATAGCCTTCTCCCACAGCCTAGGCAACATGTCCCAAGCAGATTTGTTTTCTTGTATCCTCCATCCCTCCCTTCCTCTCTTCCCTCATTTTTAAAATTTCCTTTCTTTCCTCCCTCTCTGTTTGAGGCAAGCAAACCAGACTGGCCTTGAACTCATAGATGTCCATCTGCCGCTTCCGTCCTTGGTTTTTGAGGTGGGGTGGAGTGGTGAAGATATTTCTGAATCTGAGGCTGTCCTTGAACTTCCTACCTGTGCCTCCCAAGTGCTGGGTTTACAGGCTGTCCTGTTTGCTATCGTTAGCTATGATAATAAGACTGTAGCCAGCCAGATGGTGGTTGCACGCCTTTAATCCCAGCACGGGGGAGGCAGAGGCAGACGGATCTCTGAGTTTGAGGCCAGTCTGGTCTACAGAGTGGAGTTCCAGGACAGCCAAGGCTACACAGAGAAACCCTGTCTCAACAACAACAAAAGATTGTAACCTGTAAAAGCTTAGGGGAGGAAAGGGTTTATTTAGCTTACACTTGCAGTCTGTCAGTGAGGGGAGCCAGGGCAGGAACTGAAGCAGAGACCATTGAGGAGTGCTGCTCCCTGGCTTGCTCCTCCACTGCCTCAAAGCTTAGGACCACCTTGTCTAGGAGTGGTGCTGCCCACAAAAAGCTGGGCCCTCAATTAATCAAGATAATCCCCGAGAGGCCAGACATCAGTTAAGGCTTCTCTTGGGTAACGCTAGGCAATGTGAAGTTGACAGTTAAGGCTAACCAGGATGCAGTCGTATGATACCACACCTGGCATTCCCACCAGGTTTCTCTTGATGGACAGGGATGTGCTGTAGCTGGGGCCACCTTCCTTTACCATCTATGTCCTTGGCTAGAGGGAGGACGTAGGTTGAGGAGGCAAAGAGGGCTTCTTCCTAGCAACAGCTGTCACTGACCTTTCCTCCTTCCACAGTATGACAGCAAGTTGTGTAGCTTGAAGAAACAGCCCCTACTGCAACCCAGCAAAGAAGCCTGGTGAGTGACAGCTAACTGCTGCCCCGAGATGTGCCTCATCCCCACTGCTCCACAAAGTATTGGTTCCACTCTCCATAGCTGTGCATGGATTCCCTCTCGATCACAGTTTCCCTTCTGCCAAGGGAAAGATAGATTGAGGCCAATAGGGGATATTGGCAGGCTGCCGACTGCAAGCCCCCGGGGTTCCATCTCCAGTTTGATGTCAGGGTCACTGTTTCTTCAGCTTGTCAGGTGTGGTGGGGATGAGCCAGGTAGAAAGTAAGTGTGTGAATAGATTCCGGGCATGTCCAGGCAGGCGCGTGAGTTAAGTGCACACAAGTCTGAAGGCCAGGGAGGATGAATAAGGATGTTTTAAGGGCCTTAGTACATTGAATAGACGGCGAGATGGCTGCCTGTTGGGTGAGGGCAGGCCTATGAGCTGTTTTGGAGGAATAAACGGTGTTTCCTTGTTTTTCACGTTTGCTAAGCGCTCACTGTGTGGTTCTGAGACCACAGCAAAAAGCAGTATCAGGAAATCTGCCCCATGGTGCCAGAGGGCTGGTCTTCTAGGCTTGTGTGATGAGAACGTGGTCATGTGATAGGGAAACCGAGCCTACTGTAGTAGGGATTCATGGAAAACCACAGTGAGGGCTAGAGAGATGATGGCTCAGCGGTTAAGAGCACTCACTGCTCTTCCAAAGGTCCTGAGTTTAATTCCCAGCAACCACATGGTGGCTCACAACCATCTATAATAGGATCCGATGCCTTTTTCTGGTGTGTCTGAAGACAGCTACAATGCACTCATATAAATAAAAATAGTAATAAATAAATCTTAAAAAAAAAAAAGAAGAAAGAAAGAAAAAAGAAAACCACCATGAAAATGAGTAGGCTCTTACATCCTAACCCTATCCCTATCCCTACACTTTCTTAGGCTAGAGGCCGTGGAGAGGTCATGCCCCCTGGTGGCAGGAGGTAGAATAGCATGGTTCCCACCTCACTCCCAACCCCTCCCTTTCTCCTTTGGATCCTCTAAGCCAGAATGATGTCCCCTCACTTTCCTAGGCTTCTCTTTCCCTTTTTGTTACCTGTTAACTTTGGTCCAAAGTCAGGGAAGCCATGAGACAAGTGGAACTCGGGGTGCGAGGTTGGCGCTGCTTGCCTTTGCAGTGTTAAGTGTGTAGCTCGCGGCTGAGGTCCAGGATCAGTTTCCCTGGCCCTCTCCCCCAACTCTGTATGTGTGGTCTAACCCCACCCACAGCTTCCTGGAGCATCTGCACAAACACCAGGGCTCTGTCCTGCACCCCGATTACAAGACAGCCTTCCCCTCCTTTGAGGACGCCCTCCATCGCCTCCTGCCCTACCATGTCTACCAAGGCGCCCTCCCCTCCCCCAACGACTACCATAAAGGTGAGGCTCCCCCACTGCTCTCCCCCTATGTCCCCAAGTGCCCTCAGCTCAGCCACCAGCCCTCAGTATTCAGGCCACGGAGCGTGGAGTGGGTGGAGCATTGCGTGCTTGCCCGCAGTTGGCCACAAGTGCCCTGTGTCACCTACTCATCCTCACCCCCACTCCAACCCCAACCCCCCCCCCCCCCGGCTTTTCTTCCTCCAGTGGATGAAGAATTTGAGACTGTCTCTACGCAGCTGCTCAAACGCACCCAGGCCATGCTCAATAAATATCGGCTTTTGCTTCTGGAAGAGTCCAGGGTAGGATTCTCAAGCTCTGGGGTCTCCCCCTGCTGTGAACTGTTTTTGTGGGGGCTGGGGGGTGTTCTCTTAGCTGGGAGGGAAGATGGAAAGGAGGCAGTTGTTCTGAGCCTGACCACATCCTGCCAGGATCCTCTCTTCCCCCATTTGCTTTTTCATATGTCCTTTCTATCAACCCAGAGAGTCAGTCCTTCTGCGGAGATGGTTATGATCGACCGAATGTTCATTCAGGAGGAGAAGACCACCCTTGCCTTGGATAAGCAGCTTGCCAAGGAGAAGCCTGGTGAGAGGGGAGGGGAGGGTGAAACATCCTCTACCTACCTGCTGCTAAGATTTCCAGCAAGCAGCCTGGCATGCTGCACGGGGGAGGCAGAAGCACAATAATCTCTGAGAGTTTGAGTCCAGCCTGGTCTACAAAAACACGAGGGCTTTGTTGAGTGGCTTTACCTTTCCTCGCCACCAGGGGGCGTGAGAGCCCCTCCTTCCTCCTTTGCTCCCTGTGAGTTTCACCCTGCCTCATTCTAAAATGAAGAGCTTTTCCGCCAGCCCCAGCCTGATGGAAGAGTGAGAGAGAAGCAGGGCTGAGGCACAAAAAAGGTCTCTGCCACACCTACTCTGTGCCCAGTCTTTTTTTTTTTTTTTTTTTTGGTTTTTCGAGACAGGGTTTCTTTGTTTAGCCCTGGCTGTCCTGGGCTAAACTTTGTAGACCAGGTGCTTCTACCAGTCTTAAGAATGAGCCTTAACCCTTGCAAGCCTTACCCTTGGTTCAAGGAAAGCATGCAGTCACACCCCAGACCCTGGCTTTTTCAAAGACCCCGTAAGCTTTCTACATTCAGCTCCAAGTACCATTATTCTCTTTAAACAACAACGACAACACCGGCAGCATTCATCTTCCCCCTTCCCCAGCCCTGGCCTTCTCGGGTACTCACAGGAATCAGGACACTAGTGTGTAATCTTTCTGAATCCTTCGGGGTATATTCTAGAGCTTTCTGTCATTAGGAAGGTGATGTGTCTTCTGAGTATACCTAGTGACTCTACACAGGACCCTGTGTTCATGCGCAAGAATTTCTGTAACAAGTCTGATAGGCAACATGGGAATGAGTCAAACAACCTACCAGGGGTTATACGCATGCCTTACAGGGAGCACAAGCCTAGCACATCAGAAAACAAGGACGTAACCTGGGAATACTTGTTTTTGAGGCGCTAGTGTTTAAACTCAAGATAGGCTATGGCTGTATTGTGGAGCCACGCCCCCAGCCCCTCACTGGAGGATTCTAGGCAGAGGCTCTACCACTGAGCCACGCCCCCAGCCCCTCACTGGAGGATTCTAGGCAAGGGTCTACCACTGAGCCACACTCTAATACTGTTTTGTTTTAGACTTCATTTTTCTAAAACCAGGATCTCACTAAGTGCCAGGCCGGCTTCTGTACTGCAGATCCTCCCTGTCTGTCTTCTGAGAAGCCAGGATGGCAGATGTAGACCACTACACCCGGCTTGGGACTGCACTTTTTTAAAATAAAATATTTATTTATTGTATTTATGAGTACACTGTAGCTGTCTTCAGACGCACCAGAAGAGGGCATCAGATCCCATTACAGATGGTTGTGAGCCACCTGGGAATTGAACTCTGGATGTTGAAAAAGCAGTCAGTGCTTAGAGGTTAAGAGCATCTCTCTAGCCCCATAAGGACGTACTTTTTGTTTTAACTTTTTTTTTTTTTTAGATTTATTTTACTTATTTTATGTTTCTGAGTACACTGTAGCTATACTGATGGTTGTGAGCCATCATGTGGTTGCTGGGAATAAAGGTTGCTCGCTTTGTTTGACCCCACTCACTCTGGTCCTAGACACTCTGGCCTAAAGATGTATTTATTATTATATGTAAGTACACTGTAGCTGTCTTCAGATGCACCAGAAGAGGGCGTCAGATCTCATTACAGGTGGTTGTGAGCTACCCTGTGTTTGCTGGGATTTGAACTCGGGCTTTTCAGAAGATCAGTCAGTGCTCTTTTAACCGCTGAGCACTCTCTCCAGCCCTGTTTTAAATTCTTATTGTTCATTTCACACACATGTAACCTTGGTTGAGCCGTGAAGCTTTAGGGGGTGGTTCGGGGGCTGTTCGTAAAGGGAGCCTGCAGAGTGAGTGGCCCGAGAATCAGCTCAGTCCAGACCTTCCTAATGCAGCCACCCTTTAATACAGTTCCTGACACCCAACCATAAAATTATTTTCATTGCTAGCTACTTCATAGCTGTAACTTTGCTACTGTTATGTATTGTAATGTAAATGCCTGATATGCATGATATTTGATGTACAACCCCTATGAAAGGGTTGTTCAAACCCCACAGGAATTGCCAGTCACAGGTTGAGAACCACTGGTCTAGACTCAGTCTGGACCAGAAGATAAGATGGTCAGTGTACAAGTACCTCCGTCATCTTAGATAACGACCCCATGGTTTCTTTTGTCCCAACTCTACAGATGAGTACGTGTCTTCCTCCCGCTCCCTTGGCTTCCCTGTCCCAGTGTCTTCCGAGGGCCACCGGCTCCCCAGCCATGGCCAGTCGTCTTCATCCTCCACATCTGGAACGTCTGCCCAGCCCCCTCCTCATCTGCCCACCAAGCTAGTGATCCGGCACGGTGGGGCCGGCGGCTCTCCCTCAGTGACCTGGGCCCGGGCATCCTCCTCCTTGTCATCCACTTCCTCATCCTCCTCCTCATCCTCTGCTGCCTCATCCCTGGACGCAGATGAGGACGGCCCCATGCCCACCCGTAACCGGCCACCCATCAAGACCTATGAGGCCCGGAGCCGCATTGGTCTCAAACTCAAGATCAAACAAGAGGCGGGGCTCAGCAAGGTGGTGCACAACACTGCACTGGATCCTGTGCATCAGCCCTTGCCGGCTCCAACCCCAGCGAAAGGGGCGGAGCCTCCGCCACACCCAGCTCCGCCCCCACTCCCTCCTGCTACCCAGGCGCAGATGAATGGCACTCTGGACCATCCCCCACCCGCAGTACGCAAACCCACGGTGCCTGCGTCCTGCCCACGTCTACCACTACGCAAGACCTACCGAGAAAACATGGGCAATCCTGGTGCCGCCGAGGGTGCACAGGGACGGCCGCGGGGTGCGGGCAGCCCCACCCCACTGCCCACCAAGGTAGACGAAGCCACCAGTGGGCTGATCCGGGAGCTGGCAGCGGTGGAGGATGAACTATATCAGCGGGTTCTGAAGGGCGGCCCACCACCCCCGGAGACTCCAGCCTCCGCTACCAGCCAGGGCCCCACTGAACCCAGTTGGGAAGCACCCGTGCTACCCCCAGCCAAACGACGCAAGTCTGAGTCCCCGGACGTGGACCAGGCCAGCTTCTCTAGTGACAGCCCGCAGGATGATACACTTACTGAGCATTTGCAGAGTGCCATCGACAGCATCCTTAACCTGCAGCAGGCCCCCGGCCGGACACCCGCAGGCCCATACCCCCATACGGGGCCCACGCCTGGCACCCCCACATCCCCAGCGCCCCTGCACAGGCCTGACGCCTTCCCACCCTCTAGTCACAATGGTGGCCTCGGTGCCAGGACGTTGAACAGATAACACCGGGCTGCTTCTGCAGCCCTCATAGAGTGCCCCCAACCCCACTTCCAGGAGAGCAGCCTGACCGCCGACCTCCACCTCTAAGGGGCACTAACCCAGTTCCCCTGACAATTCTTGCCTAAGTTATTTTGAGTCACAAAGGCCTCCCCACCTTCCTGCTTCCACGTTGGCTAGAGATTTGGAATGGGGCGTGGGTTTTCTAGGGGAAGGTGGGCTATAAGGTACAACGTCCCCCTGGCACAAGCCAGGACAGGGGATACATGAGTGTTGCCTAGGACTGGGCTTCTAGGTTGATGCACTGGTAACATCTGAAAACAAGGTCTTGTCTGATTGGCTTCGTGGATCACTGTCCGGGGCACTCAGAGCCGGGAGAGATCTTCTGAAAGGCTCAACTCTCATCCTGTTGCCCACAGAGCCTGAAAGATTAGGAAGCAAGGACTCAAGCCAGTGTCCCAAAGTACCTACATCCCATCCATACGTGCACTCACCGGAGTCATCCTGTGTATGTGTGCGTGCACGAGAGAGAGAGAGAGAGAGAGAGAGAGAGAGAGAGAGAGAGAGAGAGAGAGAGAGGTACCTGCATCCCATCCATACGTGCACTCACCGGAGTCATCCTGTGTATGTGTGCGTGCACGAGAGAGAGAGAGAGAGAGAGAGAGAGAGAGAGAGAGGACCTGCATCCCATCCATACGTGCATTCACCTGAGTCATCCTGTGTGTGTGTGTGTGTGCGCGCGCGCGTGCATGAGAGAGAGAGAGAGGGGGGTACCTGCATCCCATCCATACGTGCATTCACCTGAGTCATCCTGTGTGTGTGTGTGCGCGCGCGCGCGCGCGTGCATGAGAGAGAGAGAGCGCCCCCCCCCCCATCCCTCCAGAGGAACAAGACACGGGGTCGTCCTTCCTTCTCCCAAGCAGTCTTCCCTGTATTCTTCTTGCCTCCAGCCCACCACGCCACGTTTTGAAATTTCGGAGACAAAACTAGTACTGTAAGATAAAGATTTTTTTTGTACTGTATTTATTGTGTATAACGATTTTTTTAAGGGAGAATTCTGTACATCTAGAACTCTTGTAAATTAAAAGCCGATCCTTTTTTTTTTTTAAACTACTCAGGCCCCCTCTGGCCCCTGTTGGTTTTGGGTGTTTTATTTTGGGAATGGTGTTGGTGGGTTGGAACCAAGCCAATGGAGAGGGATTTTATATGTTGGGTGAATGTCCACTGGGTCCTAAGCCATGTTCTAAGTGCTGTGGGGCTGGTGAGAGGGTAGTTTGGAATTCCCTGCCTCTGAAACCAGTGGTGTCAGTTCTCAGTATAGTACTGCGGGCTTTGCTTGAAAATGCTCCAAACCATTGGTCCAGGGGATGTGGGATTGGGACCCTGGCAATCTAGGGTCAATATTATCAACCATCCACTCAGTACCTTGTTTTAGTTTTCTGTCCAAAGACATTTATGGGGCACCAGAGATGGCTTAGTGGTTAAGAGTGCTTACTGCTCTTATAGAGGACCAGGTTTGGTTCCTAGCACCCACGTGGCTGCTCACAACACCAGGTCCAGGAATATGACACCCTCTTAGGGTCCCCTTTGGGTTGCTGAACATATGTGTTACACATAAATTCACGTGAGCACACCCACACAGACATGTCAATAAAGCTCAAAGACACTTAGGGATGTGGTGGTATATGCTAGCACTCAGGAAGTAGAAGCAAGAGAACCAGGAGTTCAAGATCCTTTTCAGTTACTTGAGGAGATCAAGGTCAGCCTGGGCTGTACAAGACCCGAGACTGAAGAGATGGCTCACCAGTTACAAGCACTGGCTGTTCTTGCCAAAGACCTGGGTTTGATTCTTAGTATCCACATGATGGCTCATAATCATTTGTAACTTTAATCCCAGGCATCTGGTGCCCTCTTCTGGTCTATGAAAGTACTGTACACACACATGAGGCATATGTAGTATGCAGGCCAAACACCTGTCTTAGCATGTTATTGCTGTAAAAAGACACCATGACCAAGGCAACTCTTATAAAAGAAAACATTGGGGTTGGGAGCCTGGCTTACAGTTTCAGAGGTTTAGTCTATTATGGCGGGAGGCATGGCAGCACGCAGGCAGGCATGGTGCTGGAGGAGCTGAGAGTTCTGGTTTGGTTGGAAAGCAGCCAGGAGGAGACTGTCTTCTGCACTGGGCAGAGCCTGAGCATAGGAGGTCTCAAAGCCCACCTACACAGTGACACACTTCCTACAACAAGGCCACACCTCCTATTAGAGCCTTTCCCTAAAGCTAAGCATTGAAATACATGAATCTCCAGGGCCCAAAACTATTCAAATCACCACACACCCATACACATACCTAGGACTGGGCTTCTAGGTTGATGCACTGGTAACATCTGAAAACAAGGTCTTGTCTGATTGGCTTCGTGGATCATTGTCCGGGGCACTCAGAGCCAGGAGAGACCTTCTGAAAGGCTCAACTCTCATCCTGTTGCCGATACACATGAAAATAAATCTTAAAAATGTAAATAAATATATATAAATTGAGAAAAAAACTTGACTAGTATGCAAGAGGCCCTAAGTTTTTTTTTTTACCATCATCCCATAAACTGGGCATGGTGGTACACACCTGTAATCCCAGCAGTCTGGAAAGTGGTCATTGTGGGCAGGCGACATTTTCAGAAAAGCAACCGTTTGCTTGCTTTGTATGGTGGCATACACCTATGTGTGTGGGGGGCTGAGGCAGGAGAATCGTGAGGGTAATTTGGGCTACTTAGTGTCCAGACTCTATTTTAGAATGCCAAAATAAAGTAAGGCATGTGTCATAGTTAGGGTGTCTATTGCTATGAAGAGACACCATGACCACGACAACTCTTATAAAGGAAAGCGTTTAATTGGGGCTGGCTTACAGTTTCAGAGGTTCAATCTGTTATCATCATGACAGGAAACGTGGAGGTATGTAGGCAGACATGGTGCTGAAGAGGTAAGTTGTACATCTAGGTTGGCAGGCAGCAGGGAGAGAGAGACTGGGCCTGGCTTGATTATTTGACACTTCGATGTCCCCCCTCTACCCCCTACACACGTCCTCCAAAAAGACTATACCTACTCCAACAAAAACACAGCTCCTAATAATGCCAGTCCCTATGAGCCTACGGAGGCCATTTTTATTCAAACTACCACCCCGTGTGCTGTGTCTATGAACTGATGCTGAGAGTGTATGCCTGCACCACCGTGCTGGGCATATTCTGTGCTGGCGATAGAACTCAGGGCTTCATGTATCCTAGATGGGCACTGTACCAACTAAGCCACATCCCTAGCCCCATGGCCTTGAGGTTTCTCCCCCTTGTGTTTTTGTTGGTGGCGGTGGTGTTGGTGGTGGTTGGTTGGTTGTTTTTATAGTAGATACACAGCGTCTCTACTACGTAGCTTTGGCTGGTCTGGAATTTGCTATGAAGATCAGGCTGGCTTTAAACTCATAGAGATTCACCTGCCTCTGCCTCCCAAATGCTGGGATGAAAGGCTTGTGCCACCACATTGGGCCTGTGCACTTACATTTTAATAATTTACTTTTATTTATATGTGTTGGTGTTTTGCCTGCTTTGCACATGTGTGTGTGAGGGTGTCAGATCTTGAAGTTACAGACAGTTGTGAGCTGTTGTAATATGTGTTGTAATGTGAGTTGTAATGTGGGTGCTGGGAATTGAATCCAAGTCCTCTGGAAGAGCAGTCAGTATTCTTTTTTTGGGGGGGGGGTGGAGGTTTTTTTGTTTTAGCTTTTGTTTTTCGAGACAGGGTTTCTCTGTATAGCTCTGCTCTGTATAGCTCTGCTGTCCTGGAACTCACTTTGTAGACCAGGCTGACCTCAGAACTCAGAAATCCGCCTGCCTCTGCCTCCCAAGTGCTAGGATTAAAGGTGTGTGCCACCACGCCCGGCTCAGTCAGTATTCTTAAATGCTGACCATCTAACTCTTCCGTCTTGTACTTAAGATTTTAAAATTACTGTTGTTACAGTTATTTTTGAGACAGGATCCCCGCCCCCCCCCCCACGCGGTCCAGCTGGCTTCAAACTTGCATGCACCACTATGATCAGACAAATTATTGGTAGGCCTGCTGCAGCCTCTGTCAACTTATTTGCTAAGAGAGGGAGCCAAAAGCTGGAGGATGGGGCTCACACTGAACTAAGGAGTGCACGCTCGAACCTGTGCGCGTTTTCACAGTGCCCGCCAGGGGGCGCCCGAGGCTGGCGCGGGCTAGGACAGGGGGCCTGGGGCCCGCCCTGCTCGCCGCTCCTAGCGCACGCGGCCCCACCCGTCTCACTCCACTGCGGACAGGACAGAGCTCGGGCTGCTTGCTCTGCGCTCCCCAGATCCCTGGTGAGTGCTCCCCAAATCCCACCTCTCACCCTCGCTCCCCTCTGTAACAGTCTGTGCACTCTCCGTCCCAGTCGCTCCCAATTCCCACACTCCAGGACTACCCCCACCCCTCCTCAAATCTTCCCTCAACCTCCTCAGATCTCCCCAGCCTCTCTTTAGTACTCCGTATAGCCCCCTCCCCCTCCCCCTCCCCCAGTTCTCCCAGTCCCTACCCAGCCTTCATCTTTGAAGACTCCCCCTTTGAAGTGGCCTTCTACCCTCCACACCCATCTCTGCTCCCCTTGGTCCGTCTTGCCACCCAAGAGCCTTCTCTTGCCTCTCGAAGTGCATAGACTCTTCAGCCACCCCTTTTTGAGATGCCCCTCAGCTGCCTCCCTGCCTGGGACATTTCCAGGGTTCCCTCTCTTCATCTATGTCACAGGTTCTTCCGTCCGTTATTTCTCCCACCCCTCCAATCCATTTTCTTTCCACTCTTCCCTTTTCCTTTAAGTCACAATGATTTTATATTTTGATTTGCAACGTTTGGGGTTTTGTTTGTTTGTTTTGATATTTAAATTGTCCCATCTTTGAGTCAGATATGGTGGCACACTCCTTGAACCCCAAGATGTAGAAAGCAGAGGCAGGCAGATCTCAGTCTAAGGCTAACCTGGGCTACATAGGTCCAGGTCAGTCAGAGCTACATAGTGAGAATGTAGGGGGCGGGGATGTCGGAGAGGAAGCTGGTGGTGGAGAGTTCACTGAGAGTCAGAACTGGCTGCTCTTCCAGAGGTAGAGGTAGAGGATGGTCCCGAACTTCTAATCTTGTGTCTGCCTGCCTAGTGCTGAGATTACAGATATGCACTCTGCCCTACATGGTAGCTCAAAACCATCTGTTACTTCAGTCCAGGGGAATCCAAAATTCTTTTCTGGCCCCCAAGGGGCCATGAACATGGAACACAGGCATACATAAAGACACATAAAATATTTTTAATAAAAGAAAAAAAAAAGGAAAAATTGTCTCATCTTTGGCTAAGGAGAGCCATTTCAGGCTGAGTGCTGGGTGGCCTTTGAGCTGACTCAGACTGGCTTGTTCCTTCCTAACCTCCAAGCCCCAGGCCCAGCCCCAGCCCCAGCCCCAGCCCCAGCCACAGCCACAGCCACAGCCACAGCCACAGCCCCAGCCACAGCCACAGCCACAGCCACAGCCACAGCCACAGCCACAGCCACAGCCACAGCCACAGCCACAGCCACAGCTCTGGGACAGCTGCTCTTCTAAGGAGCCCTCCATTCTTTCTGTGAGGAATGACAGTTAGAGACTCCAATCTGACCAAAAGCTGGCTCTTCAAAGTCACTAAAATAAGCGTCTACCTATGGAGCAAGGGGAGAGACTATTACTGACAGCCAGGAGATGCATCAACCCAGACACCACAGGCTCGTGAAGGCATTGAGGCACTACAGAGAGCACGGTCTGGCTTTAGGGGTGCTCACTACTGCAAGGTTGGTGACAACTTTCCCCCTAAGCTTTGAGGCCTAACATGGGAGCCCAGCTGGAGTGCTTTCCAGCTCGATGAACCCGTGCAAGCTACTGATGCCTTCCTGAGGCTCAGTTTCCTCCGTGAAACAGTGTGGGTAAGGTTGAGGAATAGCTGGGTTTGTAGAGTGCTTGCCTAGCCTGCTTGAAGCCTGAGGTTCTAGCCCCCAACTCAGGATAAAAGTCAGCATGCCAGTGCACATCTGTAAGCTCAGAGCTAGGGAGGTAGAGACAAGAAGACCAGAAGGTCAAGATTATCCTCTGTTCAAGTGCATCATGAAATACACAAGACATGATATCAAAAAGAAAAGACCGCCGGGCATAGTGGCGCACGCCTTTAATCCCAGCACTTGGGAGGCACAGGCAGGTGGATTTCTTAGTTCAAGGCCAGCCTGATCTACAGAGTGAGTTCCAGGACAGCCAGAGCTACACAGAGAAACCCTGTCTCGAAAAATCAAAAAAAAAAAAAAAAAAAAAAGAAAAGACCTAATATGGGGGTAATGGTAGAGCCACCAGGTAGTCATGAAAATTAAGGGAGCTGGCACAGGGTTATGAGTGTGGCTCAGTGATTAAGAGTCCCTGCCTAGAATCCCCCAGTGAGGGGCCGGGGGCGTGGCTCAGTGGTAGAGCCCTGCCTAGAATCCCCCAGTGAGGGGCTCAGGTATGGCTTGGCTTTACTGTGTTTGCCTAGCATGCTCAAGATTCTGGGTTCTGTTCTAGCATCACACCCCAAATATGAGCTGGCACGGTGTCTGGTTTATAGTTTTCACGCATCTTTCCAATGACAAGACTCCTCCTGGCCTGGGTGCACCTAGGTAGCCTCTACAGCCTTGTTTCTCATCCCTCTGGCACTGCATCCCCACCAGACAATTCTCAACTCCCAGCCCCCAAGAGCCTGTCCCACCCTTGGGCCTTTGTACATACCATCCTCTGCGTAAGACCTTTGTCTTGCCTGTGCTCCACAAAGAAGCTCAGAAGTCAGCCTTTCCCAGGCCTTTGCTGACCCCGTGGTCAGTTTCCCATGCCCCCTCTGGATGCCTGGAATTCTGCAGGTATCACTAACTGTTGGGTGCCCAGGCCCTCAGTTGTGGGCTCTGGTTGGAAGGCAACTGGACTTTATGGCTCTTATCTTGGATGATAGCTCCTGCAGCATCGAGCGAGCCATGTCAGTGAAGATATGTTTAATGATGGTCATGTGATGTAATGATGCACGGATTTAGCAATGACTTTCTTTGGATGCCTTTTGAGATAGGGTCTTACACGTTGCCCGGTCCAGCTTTGAACTTCTGATCTTCCTCCCTCAGCTTCCCAGGGTCACAGATGTACTTAACTATATCCAGCTCAGGGATGCATTTCTTCCCCAGCAGTTCCTTCCTTTGCTATAGTCTCTCTTATTTTTCAAAGCACTTCCTCTTCTTGAACCCAGACAGTCTCATGCTAGCCCCTCCCCCTCCGTCTTCCTATCACTGGCTCGGCCTGCTCCTCCCAGTATCTATAGCCATACTCTAGCAGTCTTCCATTGTGTTCCCCCCTCTTCTGGCAGGTGAGCTCTCCACCTTGTAGTCTCCTTGGGTGACCCAGTGGGCATCGAAAGTCACCATGTTCAGCTGGCTGAAGAAGGGCGGGGCCCGGGGCCAGCGACCTGAGGCCATCCGCACCGTGACCTCATCCCTCAAGGAGCTGTATCGCACGAAACTTCTTCCCCTGGAGGAACACTACCGTTTTGGGTCTTTCCATTCACCGGCCCTTGAAGATGCTGACTTCGACGGCAAACCCATGGTGCTGGTGGCCGGCCAGTATAGCACCGGCAAAACCAGCTTCATCCAGTACCTTCTGGAGCAGGAAGTCCCTGGCTCCCGCGTGGGTCCCGAGCCCACCACCGACTGCTTCGTGGCTGTCATGCATGGCGAGACAGAGGGCACCGTGCCCGGAAATGCTCTCGTTGTGGACCCAGAGAAGCCCTTCCGCAAACTCAACCCTTTTGGAAACACTTTTCTCAACAGGTGTGGAAACTGCCAGCCAGGAGGGGGGCGAGGGACGTCTGTCTCAGAATACTTCTGTCCTTCTCAGCTCCGATACTCTTCTTTCTGCCTACTTCTTTCCCTTCCTGCGCCTGCCCCCCTCCCCTATTGGGGCCTGGGCTCCAATTGTGCCTCTGCCGCTGAGTGCTGGGCAGCCTTGTTCAAGTGACTTAACTTCTCTGTGCCTCTTATGTTCATCTGGAAAATGAAGGTAACAACAGTAGTGATTTGGGATAGTCCTAGACACAGATAGTTTTATATAAATCCATTGATGCCTCTGGACTTTCTTCTTTCCTGGACTTCTGTCCTCTGCACCTACCGTTCTTTATGGTACCATTAGTGTCCCTTCTTCATATCTCCTTTTGCCCTCCTTTGCGTTGACCCCTGACCTTCTGTCTCCCCATATCCCAGGTTTATGTGCGCCCAACTCCCCAACCAGGTCCTGGAGAGCATCAGCATCATCGACACGCCTGGCATCCTATCAGGTGCAAAACAGAGAGTGAGCCGTGGTGAGTGAGGAGGAAGCCCAGGCTGAGGGAGGAGGCTGCGCCCCCCCCCCCCCCGCCCCACTCGTGTCTTGCGGAAGAGGCTGGTGTCTATACACACAGGTCTGAGGGAGGAGGCTTAGGCCTGGACTTCACTGTGTACAGGAGGTGGGCAGAGCCTTCACCTTTAGATTTAATAGAGGAGACTGGGGCCTCCTTTGGTTGTCCCTTTGCAGGCAACTGGAGCTACAGAAGACAGGCATTCCTTCCACAGGACTGGTGGTAGGGCGGGGAGACACGAGTGAACACATGCGAACAGGCTGCTGCCACATGTCTGGGCGGGCCAGGAGGGTGGAAAGAAAGAGAAGAACAGGGACAGAAACTGAGGGTAAGGGGCAGGAGATACTCAGAGTCCAGGAAGAGACAGGGTTGGGCAGGGAGGCCCTGGGCCCCATGCTTGTCCCTCTGAGCTCCTGGCTCAGAGGTTGGGCCACAGATGAAGCTGAGAGGGAGAATCTGGGTGGGGGCCAAGACCTGGCCTGGAATTTATAAACAGCTGTGCAGGGGGAGCGGCGGGGAGTAAATTCCAGCAGAGCCTCCAGTGAGCACATCCCTACCCACTCTGCCTACCCTCTTAGTCCCGCTCCTATCCCAGTCTCTGTCCCCTCCCCCACACCTCCCCCATTCCAGTATCTGGGTCCAAAGCCCCTCTGTCCATCCCTGACACCACCCTCATCTCTAGGTCTCTGCCAGGGAATTAGGGCAAAGGAGGCAACAGTGTGGGGCAGAGGGGACCCAAGGCCAGGCGGGAGGCAGGGCCAGGGCAGGGCTTTGGCTCCAAAAGTGCCAGTGCCCCTGGCCGCTATCCAGCAGAGCAGCCCCGAGGGAGAAACACAGGAGGCAGCTGCAGAAACGGTTGCAGTGCTCTGCCAGCTGGAGGTGGGGGGAGCAGCGGGGAGGAATTCCTGGTGTGCTTAGCCCTTGGGTTGGGCCTAAATGATGGAGGGAGCCCAAGGCCCCAGCTTCCACAGGAGGTGAAGAAGGGTGGGGATGGGGATCCCCTTCCTCTGGCCCTGGAGGCATAGGAGGTGGAGCCTGTCTGTCCAGGGGGACTTGTGGGGGTGGTGAGAACTGGGGAAATCCTGGGAAAAGTAGTGTGTGATGGGTGTGGGCTGTGTGTCTGTCTGTGGTGGTGTGTGCTGACAGGCGTGCATGGAAGCCATGACTCTGAAGTAGTGTGAATTGATGGAAGTACCTCTAATTGTGACTAGTTGTGATTTTATGTGATCTGGAGAGAAGGTGTGGGGCAGGGGGACATAGAGGGATACTGTGAAGCTGTTTTATTGCAGTGTTGGTGCCTTGAACACAGTGGACAAGCATGCCACGCCCCCAGCCCCTCACTGGGGGATTCTAGGCAGGGGCTCTACCACTGAACCACGCCCGCAGCCCCTCACTGGGGGATTCTAGGCAGGGTCTCTACCACTGAGCCATGCCCTCAGCCCCTCCCTGGGGGATTCTATGCAGGGGCTGTATCAGTGAGTTACATGACTTACGAAGTGTGTGTGCACACGTGCATACACATGCATGTCTGAATCTGTCTTCGTCTGTGTGAGTTATACTGTGCATCTTGAAAGGTGTAAAATTGCCAGAGAGAACTAACTCATGTGGCAGTGCACATTCTAGTGCTGAGAA
This sequence comes from Mus musculus, assembly GCF_000001635.26. Lineage (NCBI taxonomy): Eukaryota > Metazoa > Chordata > Mammalia > Rodentia > Muridae > Mus > Mus musculus. The sequence continues at coordinate 15,961,711 of NC_000073.6, read as the reverse complement.
AGCTGGGACGGGAGGATTGTGACTAGTTCGAGGCCAGCCTGGACATCACGGTAATAACTGCAGCACAGTGTGTGTTCAAACGGGTCTCCATACTAGAGAGTGCACCAATCTCTCTGTTTGTGATGGCATACCCATATCTGTGCAGGTCCCAGACTCTGACATAAATACGTGTCTGGGAGCCTGTGTCTGGCTCCAGGAGACTCTGATGTATCCAGGCTGTTTGATGCTGGGTGTGCACTGGCAGAAGTGTGGCTGACTGCCTGGGGAAGCTTGCCCTGGTGTGACTGTTGCCTGGAGTGTCTCTCTGGCACACCTCCAGTCTGGACTCTGATATATATTTTTTTCATTTCCTTGTTTTTGACACAGAGTCTTGTTCCGTAGTTCAAGCTGGTCTAGAACTCACTATCTGTTCCAAATTGGCCCCCAGCTGGTAGCAATCCTCCTACCTCAGCGGTTCTTGCAGTGAGATGACAGGCATGCACCAGTGCCCCAGGGCTTTATTCCTTGAAACTATAACTTACACAAGCCACCTTGTATTTCTGTGCCTCGGTTTCCTGCCTGAGAATGGGGAGGATGCTGTAGGGACTTCTGAGAAGGGTTAAATTAGCTGCATGGGCGCCTGGGTGATGGGCAAGGAGAACTGTTTTTCTTGGGTGAACATCGCGTCTCTGCCACGTCTCCATTCCCATGCTGACTCAACCTCCCTGTCCCTTCTCCCTCCCTTTCTCCATCCCTCCCTTCCTCCCTCCCTCCCCCTCTCTCTCAACCCCATGAGACACACTTTCCAAATCCAGGCCAGGGTGTATGTAGATGCTAGTGGGGGGAGGAGAAGCCCAGCTGCTGCCCCTACAGTGACCTGGCCCTTCCTTCCCCAAGAACAATGTCCTTGCCCTTCCCCTCCCACCAGCAAGGACCAGGCTGCCCCTGAGCCTTTGTTTGGGGGGGGGGGGTTGATTAGCAGCTATAGCTACTGAAGCGACTCCTACTCTGTTGCCTCCTGTGTTCATGGCTTCTGTGTCTCTGTTTCCTCAGTTGGAGAATGGAGTCATAAATTGCTTGCTTATAATTGTGTTTTGCCAGATGAGTGAGTCTGTTCTACCCCTGAGCTCAAGTCAGGACATCAGTGATGGTCCTTTATCCTGTCGTTTGCTGGCTCTATAACATCTCCTCCAGGAAGTCCTTTTAGATCCACACTTAGGCCAGGTCACAGGACTCTAGGGAACTCTCCACAGCTTCCAGGAACCTCACATCCTCTGAAGATGAATTCGTCCCCTGACTCTAAGGGCAGAGTTGGTGTCACCTCAACCTCCCTTTCTGCTGGCATGATGGCACACACCATTTTCAGTTTTTCCTAGAGATAAGCTCTGTTTTTTATGTGTGGTTGTTTTGAGACAAGGTTTCTCTGTGTAGTCCTAGATGTCTTAGAACTCTGGCCTTGAACTCACCAAGATCTGCCTTGTGCTGGACTATAGGCAGCCTCAACCGTGCCCTAGCCTGCCCTTTTTTTTTTTTTTTTTTTTAATTTTAGGGGATAGGCAAGTTCAGAAAGATTAAGCTGTTTGCCTAATATAACACAGTAAATGGGGGCAGGGCAGTGATTCCTGACTGGCAGGTCAGGGGTAGGTCTTACGCTCTCAGCTCTCTAAGCTTTGCTCATCAGTGAATGCAGTAAGGGAATGAGTAAGGGTGAGAAGTACCGAAGGGCATGAATGAGAGAATGAATGAATGAGTGAATGAACGAATGAGGGAGGGACTGGATGCACACAAAAAATCGCATGTGTATGCTGGCAAGAACAGAGCACTGCTGGAGAGATGGCTCAGTGGGTAAGAGTGCAAATTGCTCTTGTAGAGGAGCCAAGCGCCATTTCCAGCACCCACGCTGGGCCGTTCACACCACTTGTCTGTAACTTTACCTCCAGGGAATCTGACATCTATGGCTTCCATGGGTACCGGCACTCATGTGTACAACACCCTCACACACACAGGTGCACAGAGACACACACAGACACACACACACAAACTGACACCCACAGATACCTATACACACAGACACATACAAAGACACACACAGGTACATATGCATACACACAGACACACACAGACATACACACAGACACATAAACACACACAGACAAACAGACACACAGAGGAGCAGACAACCACACAGATATACAGACAAACACAGACAGACAAACACAGATACATACATAGACAGACAGATAACAGACACACAAATATATATGCATCACACAGACACAAACACATAGACACACACACAGAAGCAGACAGACACAGTCACAGACATACACACAAACACACACAGACATACACTGATACCTAGACATACACAGATACCTACACACACACACACACACACACACACACACACACACACACACATGAAAATTGACCTAGCACTCAATTGCTGTCACATTCACCAAGTCCCAGGAAGGGCTCTTGTCAGGGGCATGGCAGGTGCTATGAGTGGGCTTATAAGTACTGGGAGTCTCTTTGAGATCATTTTAGCATTTTTCTTTGTGACAAGGTCTAATATATAGCTCTGGGTGTTCAGGAATTCACTCTGTAGACCAGGCTGGCTGGCCTCAAACTCAAAAGAGCCCCCACCTGCCTCCGCCTCCTGTGTGCTGGGATTAAAGTTATGCATCACCATCTCTAGCCACTTAGGAAAATTTGAAAAGTATGTGTGTACTGGAGGTCTGGCTCTGTGGTTAGGAGCACTTGCTGCTCTTGCAAAGGACCCAAGTTCATTTCCCAGCCACCCATGTCAGGTAACTCACAACCACCCAAAATTCCTGCTGCAGGCAGTCTGTATGACACACTCTGGCCTCTGTAGGCACCTGTACAAATATGCACAGACAAACCCACACAACCCCCCCATACACACACACAAATGACAAAAATTTAAAATGTATATAAAATTTGTATGCATATGTGTACTAGTGTGAATGTACACATGGATGCAGGTGTCCAGGAGGCCAGAAGAGAACACTAGATCTCCTGGTATTGCAGTTACAGGAGGTGGTAAGCTACCTGTGATGGGTGCTGGGCACCAACTAAACTGGGGTCTTCTGGGGGTGCAGTGTGTTTTCCCAACTGCTGAGCCCCCAACTTTAGCATCTAAAAGTATTTTTATCAAACTTTATTTCCCGTGTGGCTATAGGTGGGAATATGCCACAGCATATGAGAGGAGGTTAGAGGACAACTGCAAGTCGTCCGCTCTGAGCTGTCTTGCAGGCCCCACGCTTCAGGATTTTAACTGCCCATAAATACATCCGTGTTAAAACAAATCCCTAATGTCTGCCTAGGGAATGAATGAAAAAGCCAACGATATAGGAACCAGGAGGGTAGAGGGGTGAAGGTGAGACAGTGAAAAGGGGTGGGGGCATGGTTGCCTCATATCAGGAAGCCAGAAGGCTTGAGGGTCTAATCAAAAGCTTGGTGCTGAGAAGTGGCAGTTATGGGACACTCATGGAGGCTCCGGGCTATTTGGCATACACAGGAATCACAAAGTTAACGTGAGCAGCCGGTCAGTGGTGGCGCATGCCTTTAATTCCAGCGTTAGGGAGGCAGAGGCAGGCAGATCTCTGAATTTGAGGCCAGCCTGGCCCACAGAGTGAGTTCCAGAATAGCCAGGGCTACACAGAGAAATCCTGTCTTGAAAACAAAACAAAACAAGACAAAACAAAACAAAACAACAACAACAACAAAAAACATTCTGAGCATGTGTACCATCCAGTATCAGCTCAAAAGAACTGTTAACTTTGTCCCCGTCTCTTGCTTGCTCCAGGCTACGACTTCCCAGCTGTCCTGCGCTGGTTTGCTGAACGCGTGGACCTCATCATCTTGCTCTTTGATGCCCACAAGCTGGAGATTTCCGATGAATTCTCGGAGGCCATCGGTGCCTTGCGTGGCCACGAGGATAAGATCCGCGTGGTACTCAACAAGGCAGACATGGTGGAGACACAGCAGCTGATGCGCGTCTACGGGGCGCTCATGTGGGCGCTGGGCAAGGTGGTGGGCACGCCTGAGGTCCTTCGCGTCTACATTGGCTCCTTCTGGTCCCAGCCGCTCCTTGTGCCGGACAACCGGCGTCTTTTCGAGCTGGAGGAACAGGACCTCTTCCGTGATATCCAAGGCCTACCGCGCCATGCGGCGCTGCGCAAGCTCAACGACCTAGTGAAACGGGCGCGGCTGGTGCGGGTGAGCACATCGGGTCCGCCGGAGGACCCGGGGAATTTAAGGGAGGGTTGAAAGGGAGATCAAGAGATGAGGGAGGAAGTCAGGAGGCTGTATGAGCGCTGAAGGAAACTGAGGAGGAATTGGGAAGGACTTTGTGAGTCTATGGAGGACTGATGATAGTAGACTTAAGTTGGAAGCCTTGAAGAGATTGGACAGATTTATCTTTTCTCCTTCTTTTCTGCTTGTGCAGTTAGGTAGGCGCCACCTAGGTCCCAGATCAGTTAATTCTCCTGCTGGATTGGTCTGGTGCAGCGTGGACTGAGGGAGGGAGTACTGTGCAAAGGGTCCCTCTTCCACCATTGCCCTGAGTTTGCATGTTTCCTTCTTTGACCTCCTCGCTCTCCTATTCCACTAAACAAAAGCTGAGTCCTCTTGGTGACTGTCTTACTTTTCTATAGCTGTAGAGAGATGCCACGGCAACTTATAAAAGAAACCATTACTGATGCTCATGGTTCCAGAGGGTTAAAGTCCATGACCATTGTGATGGGGAGCCTGGCAGCAGGCAGGCATGGTGCAGGGGCAACAGCTGAACATTTAAGACAGCACAAGACAGAGAGAGCAGGAGAGTGCTAACTGGGAATGGTGTGGTCCTTTTAAACCTCAAAGTCTACCCCCCATAACATACCTACTCCAACCAGGCCATGCCTCTAAATCCTTCCCAAACAGTTCCATAAACTGGGGACCAAGTATTCAAATACATGGACCCAGGAGAGTCAATTCTGATTCAAATCAACACAGCCTTTCCCTACCTCCTCGCCTCTCACTCCCTTCCCATCAGCCACTGCACTTCACACTGCCCTCAGTCCTACCTCAGGACCTTCGAACTCAACTGCTTGCTCTTCTGGGTAGCCCTTGACTTTGCATATGGCTCACTCAAATGTCACCTTCTCAGGAAGGTGCCACTCCTTTAATGAGCGTATCTGCTCCAGATTTACTCCTAACCCTATTGTGATATCCCCCCCCCCCACAGCCCCATGTTGTCATCTCATATGAGCCTGTCAGGGGGCCTCCTCAACTCCACACTCAAGTCCTCAGATACCTGGCATCTTAGAATTCCTTCAGTGAGTGTCTCCAGTGCCTGGGTCTGAATTGCTCTGTAAATATTTATGGAATGAATGACACTCCGGGGAACTTCAGCTTGAACAAAGTCACTTCTGTGCCTAGCCCTCTGCTGGGACATGCCGGGGATGCAGCAATGGCCAGGCCAAGGCTGTTCTTGCCCTCCCCAATGGGGCTCTAGGTCTGAATGCCCCAGGGCGGTTTCAGGACCCAGTCTTTGCTGGAGAAGACAGACAGATCCATCCCGTAACAGTGATAGCCAAGCAAGGCCCAGTCTCAGGGCTGGGTGGAATCAGGAAGGTTTTGTAGAGGAGGAGGGCCTTTGATAGACAGTGAGACTGGGGAGATGGTGGGAGTCAGAGCACTGCCGAGCCTATGGATCTTATGATTTTTTTTTAGGGGTACCAGGGAGACACAGGAAGGTTTAGAGCAGGACGACAGGATTGCACTCAAGCTGCCTCCTGGAGAGAGGATTTGTGTCTAGGAAGAACCTAGTGGGATGGAGGACATAGTCTGCCTCAGGCTGGGCTCCAGAGAGGAAGAGGGGGCCAAGGGCTTTACTTTTAGAGCCGAGTGTGGCATTCACAAGGGAGGCCGCCAGAGAGGAGGTGGAGCAGGAAGCTGGGCAGAAGAGGCCAAGAAGGTTCTAGGTGGTAGAAGCATCCGAGGTGTGGTTTAAGGAGCTGGAGAGGGGTGAGTCACCACCTCCAACCCCACCGCAGGAATCCTCTAAGGCAGCACCAGGTACCCAAGGCGACTGCCCCAGGCAGCCAGAACTGTCCTTAAATCCCCACCGACGTCTCCCTTTCCCAATTCTTTCCTCCTGTCCATGCTCTTTTCCTAGTCTTCTCTCTTCCCACCTCTCCCTTTCTCCTTCTCAGTAACCCCTGGCCCACCGTCACTCCCCCTCTGCAGGACACTCTTGGGAAGCAGAATTCAGAGCTGGGGCCCGCGGCACCGGGACCAAGGAGCGGGGCCGGACACCTGGCGCCCCGGCCAGGAGGGAGGTGGCTCCGGAAACTCAGGACAAACCCCGGCGTCCGACCCGCGCCCCGGCCCTGCCCACGCCACCCCCTTATCTCTTCCTGCCACCTTCCCATGCTTCCTCTCTGGAAAAGCCATCAGCGCTCCCGCCTGCCTCTTTCTGCTATGGAAGCCATGGCAGGACCTCCCCTACCACGGTCCTGGCAGACTCTGTCCTCCCATTTGGGCCTCCCTGGAAGGCCACGCCCCTTGAATAACAAGCCACGCCTCCCCCATTGCCAGTCCTTGCCCATCCTCAGGCCGAGCCCCTCATTTGCCCATTCTCTCAGTCAGAAGCTTCTCCATTAATTCACTTTAGCAGGCCACACCTCCTCCCCATTGGCTCATTCTCACTGGCCACATCCCCACACATCCTTCCTCATTAGCCTGCTTTGGTAGGTCCTGTCCTTCCCAAGAGGCCCACTATCTCAAACCCTAACCCTCCCGTTGGTCAGCCATTCCTCATTGCTTTCCCGGCAAACCCTGCTCTTCCTTACTGTCTTTTTCTGCTCAACCATGCACCTTCTCCATTGACTCCTGGTAGCAGGCGGTGACTTTCATCCTGACCACACCCCTACTCTGATTGGCCTCTCTGACCTGTAGGCCATGCTTTCCTCTAGTCCTGCAAACTCATCCCAGTGCCTCTCTCTGTGCCTCAGTCTTCAGGGTTGGCTCTGACCAAACTTCATGATGCCACCCCACTTTGTGAGCACACCCTCCCACATCCCCCTCACAAATGACTCAGACACACTTGGTCCGGTCACCAATAACAGCACACGTGGCTTTAACCTATCTTGAAAACGCTCTCCTTTGTTGGCACAAGGCCATTAAGGCCAAAAAGCTGCTCATTAAGGGTCCTTGATAACCCACCCCAGTGCCTCAGTTTCATATCTGTACAAGGCAAGGCGTGGATGATCGCTCTGGCTCTGCCCGTTGGTGGAAGTATAAACCACTAGAAGGGGCGATTCCAGAATGCTGTATGCTTGCAGACAAGATCTGGAAAGAATTTAATTTTTTTAAATCACTGTTGAATGTTTTTGATTATTTTATTTTATCCTGTGTGAGCATGATATATGTGCTGCACATGCATTCATATGCCACTTTCTATCTATTGAGGCCAGAGGACAACTTGTACGGGTTTCCTCCTTTCACGTGTGGGTCCCAGTGACCCAATTCAGGGTTGGGTATGAGCGTCTTTACCCCTGCCCATCCATATCCTTGATTTATTGTTTCTCCATCTGAACATGCATTTTCAATGATGGAGCTGGTTGTAAACAACAGACATGCCTGCGGTTCATTATTCTGCCACCCTCGATTCTTTTTCAATAACTTATGAGAATGTAGTTCAAAGGTTCTCAAGTTCAGTGGTTTATCCCACAATGATTTCCTGAGTGACACTGTGCATATTGTCCCAGGACTGGAGACAGAGGAAACAGACAAGGCCTGGCAGAGCTTGTAGTCTGATGGAGGGAAACAGAGTGGTTAGATAAAATAACGATGGCTCCCGCCCAACTGTGAAAAAGACAGGCTGGAGATAGTCAGATGGCTATGACACGGGCACTCTTCACGGACGAACTCAGTGGGACCACTGGGACAGAGCTCCTGGCAGAGAGCATGGCCATATGCAAAAGCCCTGGGGTGGGGTAAAATGTTGACGTACTGGTCGTTGAGAAATACGGTGAGCAGTATACAACGGGGAAAGACAAGGGAGAGACTGTGGGTGCAGCTGCAGCAGTCAGTCAGGGAGGGGAGTGGGTAGCTGTCGAGATGCTCAACAGTTTAGAGCACTGCTGCTTTTCTAGAGGACGAAGGTTTGGTTCCCAGCATCCACATGGCTGCTTACAATCAGCTCTGACTCTAGTCCCAGAGGATCTGATGCCCTCTTCTGGCAACTGTGGGCACTGCACACACATGTGCTCAGACATGCAGAAAAAACACCCATACACAAGTAAAAGTTTTTAAATGCAAACCACAAATTGAAGTCTTTCTAACCTCAGCATTCAGGAGGCTGAGGCGGGAGGATTGCTAGTTTAAGTCCAACTGAACTTTTTTTTTAATCTTTGGTTGTTGTTGTTGTTGTTTTTCAAGACAGGGTTTCTCTGTAGCCCTGGCTATCCTGGAACTCAGAACGCCTGCCTCTGCCTCCCAAGTGCTGCGATTAAAGGTGTGAGTCGCCACTGCCCGACTCTTTTTTTTTTTTAAGGTTTATATTTATTTATTATATGTACATACACTGTAGCTGTTGCTGTCTTCAGACACTTTTTCTTCTTTCTTTGGCCCCGCTTGCTCTGACCCAAAGGTTTATTTATTTATTATATGTAAGTACACTGTAGCTGTCTTCAGACACACCAGAAGAGGGCACCAGATTTCATTACGGATGGTTGTGAGTCACCATGAGGTTGCTGGGAATTGAACTCAGAACCTTTGGAAGAGTTCAGTGCTCTTAACCGCTAAGCCATTCTCCAGCCCCAGTATTTGCTTGATGATGTCATTTGCTCTTGCAACTCAGGAGTGGTGGACACAGGCCATCTTTGTTTGAAGGCTTCCATGGGATGGGTGGATTTTGGACATCCTTTTCCAGAGCTAGGCACAGCTAAGGGCCACTTGCTCTGGGCTGAGGCCAAGAGCCTTGGAGGGACCATCAGGCTGTGAAGCTGGATAGGAATGCGAACCAGAGATAGGCAAGTCCCAGCTCTGGGCTGGTATGTGGGTGTGGCCAGTTTGCACGAACTTAAAGCTAGGAGGAGCTAGGATGGTTTAGCAGAGAGGGGAGCTTAGGTTGAATTAGATAAGACAATAGGATTTATCTGCCTGTCACAGAAAGTGAGGTTTCAGTCAGACATGGTGGCTTCAAGCTGCAAGCTCAGCATTGAAGAGGCTGAGGCAGGAGGATGGTTGCAAGTTTGAATCCAGTCTGGGGTGCGTAGTGCATCCTTCTCTCACAATCCCAAGAGGAAAGCTGTGCCTGGGGATGCACACTTGTCATCCTGAACTCAGGAGGTGGAGGATGGAGGACCAGGTGTTCAGGGCCAGGCTGGGTTAGAGAGACCCTGTCTCAGAGAGAAAGGAATGCAGGTTCCCAGGCCCTGCCCACTCCCAGCCTCCTCCTGGTGACTGTACTATGTATGCCCTTCTGCAGGTACACGCTTACATCATCAGCTACCTGAAGAAAGAGATGCCCACGGTGTTCGGGAAGGAAAACAAGAAGAAGCAGCTGATCCTGAAGCTGCCTGTCATCTTTGCGAAGATCCAGCTGGAGCACCACATCTCCCCTGGAGACTTTCCTGACTGCCAGAAGATGCAGGTGCGGAGCCATTCCAGACAGGGAGGCAGGGTGTTGAGGAGAGAGTTTCCTGGGGGTTCTGAGAATGGAGCCTAGAAGGCTGGAGGGCTGTGTGGCATTTTCATCCAGGGGGACCTGGCTTTATGAGTTAGGGCCACAGAGTGCAGAGAAAACCTATAATAGTAGTTAACATGGAAGTTACTTTTTGCCCTTATTAAGTCTCCAGACTCTACTCAGGGTCAGGCAACCTACTATGGAGCCTAGGACCACTATATTTCTCTTCCATGCCTGCCCATGACCAAGAGTTCTCATGGTATTAATGGCTACAGGAGCTCCATTCATTGTGCCTGCATTCCAGACAGCAAGAAGAGCAAGAGAAGCTGGGCAGTGGCTCAGAGCTTAAGAGCACTTACTGCCCTTGTAGGGGTCCTAGGATTCAAGCCTTACACCCACATTGAAGTTCACAACCATCTATAACTCCAGTTCCAGGGGATCCAATGCCCTCTTCTGACCTCAACAGGAACCAGATATGCATGCTCTTTCAGAGGACCCCGATTCAGTTCCCAGAATGGATGGTTCATACGGTGGCTCACAACCATCTGTAACTCCAGTTTCAGGGCATGTGATACCCTCTTCACGCCTCTGTGGGGTTCCTACATATGTGCAGTACTTATGTTGGAACCCATACATACATTTGTGCTCATACACAAACATAAAAATAATAAATTTAAAAAAACCAAAATGGAATTGTAGATTAAGCTATTTTACATAACCACATACAGCTTGTGGGTACCATATTAAATTGGATAATGCAACTCGTGCTTAAAGACAATTGGCTGGAGCTTAGTCACACGGCCAGCTGGCTGTCCTGCATGCTAAGAAGTGTAGCCTTTCCAGGCAGGCGCTCAGGTGATTTAGCACACCCAGCTACTCGGAAAGCTGAAGCAGGAAGATGACAGATTGAAGGCCGGTGTTCACACCTTATAAAGACCATGTCTCAAACAGTTTAAAATCAGAGAAAGAGAAGTGGTAGTACATACATGCTTGTGATGACATTTGTAAAGTGAAGGCAGAAAAATCAGAAGTTTGAGAACATCTCAACACAGTGAGGTGGAGAGTAGCTTGGGTTAGACCAGACTCTTGACTCAAAGCGTGGATAACATAAAACAGGACTGGGCTCATTAGTGATAGAGTATCTGCCTAGATTTCCCCTCGGCCTGACCCTCTGAGGAACTGAGGGCGTGGCCTTGCGAACGTGGCCCTGACCTGTGAGCTTTTCCATTCCTCCCACCAGGAGCTGTTGATGGCACATGACTTCACCAAGTTCCACTCGCTAAAGCCGAAGCTGCTGGAGGCGCTAGATGACATGCTGGCCCAAGACATTGCCAAGCTTATGCCGCTGCTTCGGCAGGAGGAGCTGGAGAGTGTCGAGGCTGGAGTGCAGGGCGGTGCGTTTGAGGGCACCCGCATGGGCCCCTTCGTGGAGCGGGGCCCTGATGAAGCAATAGAGGATGGTGAGGAGGGCTCAGAAGATGATGCCGAATGGGTGGTGACCAAGGACAAGTCCAAATACGATGAAATCTTCTACAACTTAGCTCCTGCTGATGGCAAGCTGAGTGGCTCTAAGGCCAAAACCTGGATGGTGGGCACAAAGCTACCCAACTCTGTGCTGGGGAGAATCTGGAAGCTGAGCGATGTCGACCGAGACGGCATGCTGGATGATGAGGAGTTTGCCTTGGCCAGCCACCTCATTGAGGCTAAGCTCGAAGGCCATGGTCTACCCACCAACCTACCCCGCCGCCTGGTGCCGCCTTCTAAGCGACGACAGAAGGGCTCTGCTGAATGAGACAGCAGCGACTGCTGGCTCATCCTCCCTCTTTGCCCTGCTGTGGCTCCTCCCCAGCTCCAGTTGGCTACACGGCTACACGCGGATCCCTGCTCTGGCCCACTCACCCTGCCTGCCTACCCTGCCTGGCTATAAGGACTTGAGCGGGGAGATTCTCTCCCACACCAGACATTCAGTGAAAGCACTTATAGAGGACCAGGGGGGAGTGACAAGCCTTCTCTGTCAGTCCTTCACACCTGCACCTTCACATACACGGAGCTTATCACAGAAACATACACAGACATCCATCCATCATTCATATAAAGACCTGTTTTTTTCCTTTTATTTTTTGAAAGAGTCTCACATAACCTAGGCTACCCTTGAACTTCTTATGTAGCTGAGGATGACCTTGAACTCTTCATCTTCCTGGCTCCACTTCTGCGTGCTGGAGTTGCAGGCATGAACCACCATGCCTGGTTTGTGCAGTCCTGGGGTATGTACCCAGCACTTCCTGCATACTAGGCAAGCACTCTAGCAACTGAGCTACATCCACAGCCCCATCCAGATATTTATTGAGCACTTACTGTATGCTGGGCCCTGGTGGAACCGACTCTCAGGAGTGTGACATCTACACAGTCACACAAACACTGATACCAGCAAGACCCCCTTTTATAGTTAAGCAGCTACTGTTACTCAGCCATGCTAGGGCTCCCTACTCTTTTATGTCTTCAGGTGTCAGGCTCACTGGTGGTTCAGAGCAGACACTCAGCTTCCTCGCTCCTCTCATGAACCTCTCTTTCGCTTTCCTACCCACAAATCCTAAATTCTGACCACATCCACTTCACAAAGATTGTGCAGCAGATAGAAAAACCGCAACTTCCTGGCTCCTTCGGGGATGGTTTCCATTCCCCAGAGCCCATGGTTTCCCCAGCGTGTGGGGTTGGGAACCAAAGTATCTGGCCCCTCTGCCCACCTTCAGGTCCTATTTAAGTAAAGTCCCTATCAAAGACCGAGACCATGGGGTGGGAATAGGAGATGCTTTACCAAAGCCCAGGTTTTCATGGATATCCTGGGGCATTGGGAATTCTCGGTGCTATAGCCTCTCCTCCTCTCTACAGGGGCCTCACACACTTTATGTCTTAGCATCCTTAGTACCTGACCCTGGTGGGAGAAAAAAATAAGATGGGGCGGGGGGGGGGGCGTTGAGGACAGCTAGAAGGGGCTGAAAACCCAAGAGTGTCTCCTACGGGGCCAATAAAGCCAAAGCTGCTGCTTGTGTCGCTGTCAGGCTATCTTGGGGCGGGGACCCCTAAGGAAGAGGTGCCTGGGGAACCATTCTGGCTCACAGGGGCGGTGCAGTTTGTGACTCAACTCTGCGCTGACTCAGTCTCGGGCTGGGGGCCAGTCCTGCATATTTTCCGAAGAAAAGTTACTCAGGGCCCTCCCCACCCTTGGGACACCCCTCCCTCCCGCTTTCCGCCTTGGGGCCTGGGAACCCAGTTCTGGGCGTGGACGAGGACCAGTGCCAGTTTGTGTACAGTTTGCCCTTAGTCTCCAAAGCACCTTCCAACGCGCACTGACACGAATCGAATGCACCAGAGCAGATCCTGTAGCCCGAGACCACTGGGTCCTGGAGGAGGAGGGATTAGTGTGAGAGTGCACAGGACACTGATCCAGCCCACACCCGGTGCGCCCGAGACACTTTGGCCTGGAGAATCTCCCGCCCACGCACGCCCTGCTCCGCAGCCCTGGGCGCCCTCTGGTGGAAAGGTAGTGACTCAGGCCAGGCCATCACCTCAATATCCTGCCCAGGGATGAGCTGAGTTCTACTTTGACCCCGGGGAGACATGTTCCCTCCCCGTGCCTCCCCACCCCCTCCCCCTTTAGGAGTCCATTTTAATTCCAGCATGCCAATCTGAGCCTGGGGCGGGGGTGGGGAGCAGTGTGTGCTCAAGTCATTAATCCCAGAACAGAGGCAGAGGCAGGTGGTGGATCTGTGAACTGGAGGGCAGCCTGGTCTACAGAGTGAGTTCCAGGACAGCTAGGGCTACACCGAGAAACCCTGTATCGAAAGATAAAGGTGTGGTGTGGCTAGGGCTGTAGTTAACAGTACTTGCCCTGCTTACACGGGGCTCAGTTTCCCACCTTTTGCATGACCTGAAAACAAAACCCTTTGTAGATCTCTTTGGATGACTACCACTTTCCAGGGGCCTGGGGATGGGGGATGGGTGTGGAGGCAGTGATAGTTGGCTGGCACTTGGATGCTAGGCACCAATATTCTAGATTTGGACCTTTAAAACTGAGTTCATGCATGCACAGGTCTGTGGATCACAGATGTGATGGGGTCTGGAGATTGAAACAGGGTCCTCTGGAAGAGCAGCCAGTGCTTTTAACATCTCTTCAGGCCACATACTCAGCTTTTAATGATAAGTTTAACCGCTGAATAATCTCTCCAGGCCAATTACTCAGCCTTTTTTTTGTTAAGTTTTGGGAACTTAAATTCAGGTCTTTATTGTTTGCCCAGAAAGCTCTCTTACCCACTGAGCCATTCCCCAACCCTTGTTTTTCATTTTGAGACAGTCTCTCTACCCTAAACTCATTCTGCTGTCCAGGGTGGCCTATGAACTTGCCATCCTCCTGCCTCAGTGCCTCTTGAGTAGGTAGGTAAGGTTAAAAATGAACAGCACTACCCAGCTATTTTTTTTTCTTTTAGAGTGTGTGTGTGTGTGTGTGTGTGTGTGTTTTATACAGGCAATTCCATTGGCCTGCTTTCAGGGACCCAGCCAGTGCTTACATCATGACCTACGGCAGCCAGATGTACCAGTAGATGTAAGGACCCACCTGCCACCCCAGCTCTCTCTCTCTGATCTCCACCACCAATGTTCCCTCTCCTTCTCTGTCCCCTCTCTCTGCCCTCATGATTCTGCCCCCCATCTGTCTGCCTGTCTATCTGTCCACTTGTCTGCCTCTGTCCCTTCACCAAGTCCCACAGTACTCTTGCGTTCCCCCCAATAAACCTTTACACTAGGTCTGTTTTATGGTGTAACTTCTCAGGGGTACACCTTGGCCAGGCCCTCCAAAAATACTCCCTTGCCACATTATATTTCATAACGGCGTGTAAGCATATATGCCACCACAGCATACCTTGTGAAGGTCAAGAACAAACAGCTTGCAGGTATTGGCTTTTTCCAACATATGGGTTATGAGGATTAATCTGAGGCTTGGCAGCAACAGCCTTTCTCTACTGAGGTATCTTGGCAGCCCCACACCCAGCATCTTCTTTAATAAAAAGAGTTAAAGAAAATTTGACTGGACTCCGTCCCTTGGCAGTTACTATTTGGGAAGGAGGGGTGTCCTTCAATGGCATACACACTGGTCAGTTGCCTCTGATCTAGTAACTAACTCTTCACTCATTGCTGGTACAAAAAATCCTAGTAAATCCAGTACGTCACAAAACTACAAAGACACAAGGGAGGAGGGCATTTGGGGGAAAGAAGGGTAGTTCAGTAGGAGTGAGAAGGCAAAGGGAAGCAAAAATGGCAAGGCACGTATGAAACTGGTCTACAGAGTGAGTTCCAGGACAGCCAGGGTTATACAGAGAAACCCTCTCCCGAAAAACCAAACCAAGAAAGCAAGCAAGCAAGCAAGCAAACAAAAAACTTGTATAACTAACAAAATGGTTTGAGTAAAATTTTATGATACCGGGTAAGGTAAATTACTCAGAGTGAGAACCAAGAATCCACATAGCCTACTCCCTACCAACCCGAAATTGCAGGTCGAATCTCTGAATTCGAGGTCAGCCTGGTCTACAGAGTGAGTTAACAGACAGCTAGGCTACACAAAGAAACCCTGCCTTTTGTTGTTGTTGTTTTGTTTTTTCAAGACAGGGTTTCTCTGTGTAGCCCTGGCTGTCCTGGAACTCAGTCTGTAGACCAGGCTGGCCTCGAACTCAGAAATCCACCTGCCTCTGCCTCCCGAGTGCTGGGATTAAAGGCGTGCGTCACCACGCCCGGCTCGAACATTTTTAAAATAAGAAGAGACTGAACGTGATGATTTATCCTTTTGCCAAGACGTAAAACTCTCTATGTAAAAACTACGCTTTATCAAGATGGTCGCAAACAGGAAGTGCGTCATATTACGTCACTCGAGACGCGCACGTTCCAAACCGGATATCGGAGTTAGAGCGACTAAGCTCTTCCTTTAAGAAGATGGCTGCGGGTGGTAACAGGGACGGTGAGAAGCGCGGCTCGAGAAGCCAGGCGGACTCTGGCTTCCTGGGGCTGCGGCCGACCTCGGTGGATCCCGCTCTGAGGCGGCGGCGGCGGGGCCCCAGAAACAAGAAGCGCGGCTGGAGGAGGCTCGCCGAGGAGCCGCTGGGGTTAGAGGTCGACCAGTTCCTGGAAGACGTCCGGCTACAGGAGCGCACGACCGGGTACGTGGGGCGGGACTTCCGGTGGCGTGGCCGTGCGCTTTGCGACCTGGTGCTAGACGGACCGGGCATCCCGGCTCGGTGTGGGAGACCTATCAATAGTATCTTTAACAAATAAGCGTGCGAAAATCCCAACAAAGTTTAAGTTTTCCCCTAGTTTTTTTTAAAATTTGAAACAGGGCCTCACTATGTAGGACGACCTGGCACTCGGTATGTAGACAAGCCTGGCTCCGAACTCAAGTTTCCTCTGCCGCCGGAGTGCTGGCATTAAAACCTTTTGCTACAGAGTTTGAATTTCAAGTGAAAGAGAATAAAGTACGTTCACCCCATCGTGGTACATTTTAAATTCTGTGTGAAAGCTCCAGGTGTAGCCCATGGTTTGAGGAAGAGTTGGGATGGGCCCAAAAAGTTAGACCCCTAAGGGTCTGTTATCTTTCCAGCATTACTTTGGCAAATAGTCTGCATTTTTATCCTTCAGTGGCTTGTTGGCAGAGGCCCCAAACGAAAAGCTCTTCTTCGTGGACACAGGATTCAAGAGAAAAGGTGAGGAGTGCTCTTATGAAGTTGTGTGCTGGTGGTTCTCTGAGTCTTGCACCCGTGAGATCTGCATTGATGACATAATTTAAAGCAAAGCACACACACACACTCTCTCTCTCTTTCTCTCTCTCTCATTTTGGAAACAGTCTTGATCACAAGTTTGGAGGGGAGGGGGGATCGAGACAGGGTTTCTCTGTGTATCCCTGGCTGTCCTGGAACTCACTCTGTAGACCAGGCTGGCCTTGAACTCAGAAATCCACCTGTCCCTGCCTCCCCGAGTCAGTGCTGGGTGTGGTTCATCACCACAGTCTTACCATGTATACCATATTGGCCTCAAACTTAGATCTGCTTGCCTCTGCCTCCTGAGTGCTGGAAATAAAGGTATGCTTTACCACTGGAGACTAGAAGGGGCAGTCTTTAGTATAAAGAATTACTTTGAATGGCTTTGAAACAAGCTTGAGATGATTAAGAAAGGTGACCTGTTGTTCATTTTTGTTTGGTTTTATTGAGCTGTATCATTCAGCTTTTTTTTTTTTTGTCCCCCTTCCCCAAAGAATATGATAGCAAGCATGATAACCCACAACGTTAATTTCTCTGAGTTGCAGGCCAGCCTGGTCTACATAGTGAGCTCCAGGACAGCCAGGCCTACACAATGAGACCTTGTCTCAAAACAGAGAGAACAAGAGGATCTCTTTTAGCCAGGAGGAAGGAAACATGTCTTGGCAAGATGGCTTTACTCCAGCAGAACTTGGGCTGGGACCTGCTGGGACATGAAAATAAGGGCAAGTTAGGGATTGCTTTGCTGAGTGGGGTTTTCACCAAGGAGGCAGAAAAACACTTAAAATGGGAAGCCTGGTTCAGCAGGTACTGAAAACAAGCCAGTGCCTGGTCCAGCAGGACAGCCAGTGGCTTTGCAGAACAAGCTGGCAGCTTTGCCAGCAGCCAGGCACTTTAGTATGCACGATGTGAGTCAAGGGGTCCTGTTCATGAAAACCTTCTTGACAAGGTCGGGAGAACCCAGGGAAGCTGTGTGGGGACCCGGGGACGTTAACATCTAAGGTAATGGGTTCCATCTGCCCCACTCAGGCCAGGTCATGGAGTTTTAAATCTAGGTTCTGTGTGCAAGGGGAAACATGGCGTTTATCATTCTGAGTTATGTTCATTTTTGATTCAGTAATAGCTATGCTTTGTTTTTGTTTTGAGACAAGGTCTTCTTCTGTACGTAGGCTACCTAAAAGGTCACGGTGTGGCCCAGGCTGGCCTGGAACTTAACGTCCTCCTACCTCAGCCTCCCAAGTGCTTGGATTACAGGTAGGAGCCAACTGGCCAACCTATAGCGTTTTATCCATAAAAGAAGCTAGCGTTCACTTTTTGTTTTTACATTCATTTCTAGTTAGGGTGTGCATGTGCTTGAATGAGCGCACACCATCTAGGATGTGCCCTGGCATGTGTGTGGCTGGAGGGTACCATGTCTGAGTCAGTTCTTCCCCCATGATCCTGGGATTGGCCTCAGGTTGCCAGGCTTGGTAGCTAGAGCCGTGCCTCTGCCTCTGCCTCTGCACCATCCTGCAGTTCAGTATTCAGCTTTTTGTGGCTTGTTGCTGCTGCTTTTATTATTTTCAGTGCTCGGTGGAACCCGGGGCCTTGTGTGTGTTCCTCAGGTATTCCTGTGTCCTGTTAACTTTTTGGAATTAGGTTCTCTCTGTTTAGCTCAGGCTGGCCAAAGACTCAATCCTCCTGCCTCGGTCTCCAGAGCTTTAGTGTTACAGGTGTGCACCACTGTACTCGGCCTCCTTAGTGGGTTCTGCAGCATCTGATGTTCTCCTGATGGGCTTTGGAAAGTAGAAAGCAGAGTGCTAAGAGAGGGCCACAGCCTGCGTCTCAGTCCTCCTGGGTGCCTGCCCTCTTTCTTCCCTGTTAGTTCTGAGGTCCTTTCCCTGCTTTGTCTATGAGTCCTTCCAGATAGGTCTGTGGGGACTTAGTCCCCATCACAAGGCCTATCTCCTGCTTGCCGAGGCTGTGGTGGATCGGATCTGGGAGTCTGGGTTCTTTTTTGGGTTTTCTTTTTTGGTTTTTTCGAGATGGGGTTTCTCTTTGTAGCCCTGGCTGTCTTGGAACTCACTCTGTAGACCAGGCTGGCCTCGAATTCAGAGACCAGCCTGCGTCTGCCTCCCAAGTGCTGGGATTAAAGGTGTGCGCCACCACGCCCGGCTTGGGACTCTGGGTTCTTAATCTAGGATCTTCCCTTGTAGGTGAACAGGGTCAGTCTGGGAACCTTAGGCTGTGTTACCTAGGTTGAAGGCCATCAGGCCCTGGTTGACCTGAAGTTGGGGATTGGTTTATGAAGGGAGGGAAGGAGGCCTAAGGTAAAGTCTCTTCCCCTCTTTGTCCCCTGCAGAACCAAGAAAGAAGAGGACCTTGGTCCAGAAGAAGTCACAGCGTCTCCAGAAACCCTTACGGGTTGACCTTGCCCTTGAGAATCATTCTAAGATCCCTGCTCCCAAAGAGTGAGTCCTTCCAGCCCTGCCCCCTGAAGACTGTAGGGAGATGGCGTGGTGGAGGCAGTTGAGAGAGCAGACTAGAGTATAGCTGGGTCTCTGGAGAGTGGCTTAGAGGATTCAGCCCTGGCAGCAGGGTAGCCTGAACCAACTGGGACTATGGGGTAAAGAAGCGTCAGCCCTAGGAGAGAGAGGACAGGCTAGCAGGCTCCGCTGCCCTGAGGGAGTCTGCGGGATCTGGTGTTGTGAATGCTCAGATCTAAATGTAGTAGTGGGTATGAGGTTCTGTGCTGAGCCAGTTGACAAGAAGGCTATGCTGAGGCAGGCAGGAGAAAGGCTGCTGAGCAGCAGGAACAGCCCAGCTGGGAGGGGCTCATCATGCTCAGCTGCTGCCTTACCAGTTGCCACTCTTTCCTTACTCAGCATCCTCGCACATCAGGTCCCTAATGCCAAGAAGCTCAGGCGAAAGGAGGAGTTATGGGAGAAACTGGCAAAGCAGGGCGAACTGCCCAGGGATGTGCGCAAGGCACAGGCCCGACTCCTTAGCCCTCCCACACCAAAGGCCAAACCTGGGCCCCAGGACATCATTGAGCGACCCTTCTATGACCTCTGGAACCCAGACAGTGAGTGATTCTGCTCTCTTGCAGGTGGGCATGACTGGTGTGGGCAGTTGTCCATGTTGTACACTGACTGTCCAAGAGTGTGGCATCCACGGGCATGCTCTGTGGATGTTGACAAACTTCCAGCAGGGAGTCTGAGGTCTTCAGGGCCATCCTTTCCTGCTTGTGGGGCTCCCTTCCCAGTCTTCAGTCTCCCCCATTTGTGAAGTCCCATCGAGATGTGGTTTGAGGCCCTGGGAGCCTGAGCAACTTCCCTTGCCTGGATTTCAGTGTCATTTTTAGCAATGGAGGGACTGGTAGGGTCCCTGGGGCACAAACTCCCTTCTCTGCTAGAAAGCTCATTGCAGTTGCTCTCCTCTCCCTGCAGACCCTCTGGACACGCCTTTGATTGGTCAGGATGCATTTTTTCTGGAACAGACCAAGAAGAAAGGCGTGAGGGTAAGTTTGCATAGGCAAGCAGTGGGGTAGGGAGGGCAGCTTCTTCATGGTCCCCATGCCTGTCATCCTAGTGGTCTGTGTCCCTGTCCTAGCTCCCATGATGACCGACCTTGGGAAGGTGACCTTACCTCAGTGCCTCCATTCTTTCCTCAAACTGTAGAGTGTGGGTTAAAGAAGAAATGTCTGAAAACAACCCAGTGCTCACTGCTGGCGCTGTAGGTTGGAGGTTGGTTTGTGGCCATCATCTTGAGCTCTAAGTGTTTGCTGCTGTGGGCCAGGTCCTATGGAATCTTAGCACTTTTGGGGTGATGTGTTCTCCCTGTGGGTCTGGAAGAAACCTTGGCCTTCACATCCCTGTGTTAAGTGTCTCCAGGAAATGAGAGCTTAGGAGCCAGGCTTCAGGGAGGCCAGGAGCCAGCACTGGAGAAAAGCCCCTGGGGCTAGAGACCTGGAAGAGCAAGGCAGCCATAGGCAGAGGGGCTTAATGCACAGAAGCTACGAGGCAGAGCAGGGCCAGAGACCTGTGCAGCCACGGGTATGCAGTGGGCCCTGAGTCACCATGTACGTACGGGGAGCAAAGTCCTAAGACAGTAGTCTCAGAACTCAAGGGACCAGGTTGGGGAAGTTTGAACTAGTAGGGAACCACTTAATGTAGGGCCTATACCAGGAAAAAGACTAGATGGGGCGGGGGGGGGGGGGGCAAGACAGCTTGATGTAGAGGGCGCTGGTCACCTGAGGTTTCTGATGTGAAGATCTGGTCTTCATGTTCTCTGGGAACTTTTGGACCACGTGGGCACCAGAGTTGTCACCCATACTTTGCTGTGGCAGCGGAGGGCCTACAGCACAGCCAATGTGGCAGTGTGCCAGGGTATATAGACCCAGCATGTCACACGCTCCCCCTCCCCCAGCTGAGCAAAGGTGATGCACCCCCTTTAATCCCAGCACTCCAGAGGTGGGAACAGAAGGCTCTCCAGCCTGGCCTTCAGAGTGAGCTCCAGGACAGCCAGGGCTATGCAGAGAAATCCTCTTTCAAAAAGGAAAAGCAGATGCTGTCCCATTTCCCTCGTGGGTCTTGTGGCCTGCAAAGCCCTTCCTGTGGAGGGATTGCTCATTCCAGGGTCAGGTATCCCCTGTGCAGGGTGTGAGGTCCTGGCCTCATGAACCCTGAGTCCCTGCACCCCAGATGGAAGAGCTCCAATGTCTGGCTCCTGGTCCTTTATATCTCACAATAAAACTGTGAGATGGGCTGGTGGGCAGGTAACAAGGGACCTTTGCTCCATGGGGAAGGGCCTGGTATCAGTGCCTCCCATGGTGGAAAGCTGAGCACGGAAAAGGGTGTAGGGTGAAGCCTTTAGTAAGACTCAGTTCTCTGAATCCTAACTTGTCAGGCCCCACGTCTTAACAGTCTCACACTGGTCTTGGGGCTTCAGTGTAGGCATTTTAGGGGTACACTGGTGGTTCTTGGCATGGAGTTCATCCTGCCTCCCTGCTCTTGTCTTCCTCCAGCGGCCACAACGCCTCCACATCAAGCCTTCCCAGGTGCCTGCAGTGGAGGTGATTCCTGCAGGAGCCTCCTACAACCCAACCTTTGAAGATCACCAGGTTAGTGTGCAGTGGGTTCCTGGCCTAACCCAGTGCAGGTTTCACTGTCTGGAGTCCTCGCTCCCATTTACCCTCCCTTACCTCAGGCCCCACCTGCTTCCTTCCCTGAATTTGTCTGTTCAGGGACCAGACCATCTAATCAGAACCCAGCATAGGGTGAGGGTGAGAGTAGCTCAGATGTCTCCACTGGGCGTGTGTAGAGGGTGGAGCCATGAGCTGGATCAGCGCTAAGACTCAGGCATGGGGTAGGATCAGAGGGACATCCCTGATATTAGATTCACCCCAAACTCTCACCTCTGCCCAGGCCCTGCTTCGAGAGGCCCATGAGGTGGAGCTGCAGCGTGAGAAAGAGGCAGAAAAGCTGGAGCGACAGCTGGCCCTGCCCACCTCAGAGCAAGCTGCCACCCAGGTGAGCCCCATCCACCGCTTGTCACCCGCCTGTAACCTCACCTGCCCCCACTTGCTGACCACCCTGCTCCCTAGGAGTCCGTGTTTCGGGAGATGTGTGAGGGCCTGCTGGAGGAGTCTGATGGTGAGGATGAGCATGAGGCAGGCCGTGCCGGGCAGCCAGAGGCTGGTGATGGGACCACCGAGATCTCACCCACTGGTGCTGCTGGTCCTGAGAAGAGGATGGAGAAGAAGACGGAGCAGCAGCGGCGGCGGGAGAAAGCTGCTCGCAAGCTGGTGAGCACCCTGCTCTGTGACCCTTGTGGCCACACAGGGCCCTCGGACAGAAGTGGGTGACAGGGCAAACAGCTGTCGAGTGACCCGATACCAGTGCCATCAAAGGAGAGGTCATGGCTTTGTGGGCCCTGGGTGAGGAAGGCCCTGGGCAGAGTGGCACTAGGCTGAGCTCTTACCCTCTGTCCACAGCGGGTGCAGCAGGCTGCACTGAGGGCAGCCCGGCTTCAGCACCAAGAACTTTTCAGGCTGCGTGGGATCAAGGCCCAGGTGGCCCGAAGGCTGGCAGAACTGGCACGCCGGAGGGAGCAGCGGCGCATACGGCGACTGGCAGAGGCTGACAAGCCCCGAAGGCTGGGACGGCTCAAGTGAGGCACAGGCTAGGGCTCCAGGAAATGGGGGTCTGCAAGTTATATCATGCTTTTTTCTTGGCTCTGTGAGAGCCAAATCCCTGAGTGTCTCAACCCTGTGTTCTGTAGGTACCAGGCTCCTGACATTGATGTGCAGCTCAGCTCTGAGTTGTCTGGCTCACTCAGGACACTGAAGGTACTTGCCATGAGGGTAGCAGAGTGTTATAGGGACCCTGTGCCCAGTGATGATAACCATCCTTGCTCCCCGTGCCTACTCGGGCTGTGGGCGACACCATGGCTGCCCTGGGCTGGGCCAGTTGGGCCATTGCCTGGGGACTGAGGGCACAGGGTCAGGGTGAGGTGGGGAGGGCAGGTGCTGGTGTGAGTTTCTGACCCTCAGAAGGCCTTTTGTCACAGTCTCTTGTCAGCCCTAGTGAGTCTCCTCAAGCTGTGCTGGGGCCTAGCCTGGCTTTGAGGTTTCCATTTTTTGCAGTTGTAGCCTCTGTCCTCTGAGCCTAGCTAGGATAGCACACATTGACTTCAGTATAGAGCCCCCTGGAGCTCAGCAGGGTGTAGCTGGGGGTACTCTGTGGAGGCTTTAGGAAGATGCAGAGCTCTGTCTGAACCCCAGTGCTATCTAGGACCCTGCTAAAGTCTCTCTGACCCTCTGTCCCACAGCCAGAAGGTCACATTCTCCGAGACAGGTTCAAGAGCTTCCAGAAGAGAAATATGATTGAGCCCCGAGAACGAGCCAAGTAAGATCTGCCACTGTGGGAAGGATAGGGGTGGGGTGGGGGGGTGGGTTGAGACACTTCCATACTCCCCCCCCCAACCCCCTGAGATAAGGGATGCTCATCACATTTTCCCCTTCCCCAGGTTCAAGCGCAAATACAAAGTGAAGCTGGTGGAGAAGCGGGCCTACCGTGAGATTCAGTAAGTGAGGCCCACCAGCATGTGGCTGGCTGACATTCTGTGAACCATGGTCTACCTTGCCCCGTGGTAGCTTAGCCTTCCTCCCTTTTGAAAGCTGCCAGTGTCAGGCCCTTCCCAAACCCTCTGACTGGTCAACCAGTGGGCGCTCAGGAATCTAGAGTAGGGGTGAAGAGGATGCCTAAGGGAACCAACCAAAAGTCTCAAATCAGAAGGGGCATTAAGTGAGAAAGGCTGTGGGGTGCAGCTGTCCGCTCATCCACCTCAACTCTGCCCTCTGTCCTCAGGTTGTAGCTGTGCAGATGTCGGAGCCCCGCCCCTCAATAAAGTTCTGTGACCAAACGCTGGGGTCTTGTTATTTTCTTCTGCCCCTCCTCTGCTGCCCAGGTCTTAGCACAGCTCCTCTCCACCACAGTCTGCCTTCAGTGCTGAATATGTGGAGAGCACAGCTCTATGAACACTCGATCACTGAGCCACACCCACAGCCCCTCACTGGGGGATTCTAGGCAGGGCCTCTACCACTGAGCCACGCCTACTTCTCTTCATTGAGCCATACCCACTTTCTGTGGATCATGAGTTTCTTCTTCAGTTCCTTCAGATCTTTGCTCAATTTTCAGATCTCACTGTGGTCTCTCATAACCTGTGTCCTATTGTAAGTTGTCCTAATACTCTCTTGTCCCTGGTTGCATCTGTCACTCTTGGCATTCTATTTATCTTAGAACTTCCGTTATTTTTGTAGTTTTTGCTTGGGTGGGGTCTCATGTAGCCTCATACTTTATGTAACCGAGGGTTACCTCTGATCTTCCTGCTTCCTCCTCCCAATTCTGGGATTTCAGCTTAACACCACCACACTTTGCTAGTGCGTATAATTGATACAATTAAAAAAATATTTATTTTATGTATATGAATACACTGTAACTGTACAGATGATTGTGAGCCATCATGTAGTTGCTGGGAATTGAATTTGGGACCTCTGTTGGCTTATTATATCTAAGTACACTGTAGCTGTCTTCAGACACACCAGAAGAGGACGTCAGATCTTATTACGAATGGTTGTGAGCCACCATGTGTTTGCTGGGATTTTAACTCAGGACCTCCCGAAGAGCAGTCTGTGCTCTTACCTGCTGAGCCATCTCTCCAGCCCAATTGATGCAATTTTAATTTCCAACAGTGTTTGTAACCAGTAGGTCATATATCCAGATGTCACACACTTCAGACTGGAATCTATAAGACCTTCATGAAGCAGAAAAACTAAGTGACTATTCCAGTTAAGTGTCCAAGATCCAAGCATTTTAGGAGATCGGGGTCCCTCTTCATTTCCTGTTTAGAAACACCTTTGGCAAAAAACCAAGTGTACATTTTTAAAGATTATTTTATTTATATGAGTACACTGTAGCTAACTTCAAACACACCAGAAGAGGACATCAGATCCCATTTCAGATGGTTGTGAGCCACAATGTGGCTGCTGAACCTCAGAACCTCTGGAAAAGCAGAACTCACTCTGTAGACCAGGCTGGCCTTGAACTCAGAAATCCGCCTGCCTCTGCCTCCCAAGTGCTGGGCTTAAAGGCGTGAGTCACCACACCCGGCCCAAGTTTATATTCTTAAAGGGAAAAAATGGAGCTGGAGAGGTGGTTCAGTAGTCAAGGGTGTTTGCTGCTTTGGCAGAGGACCTGGGTTCAGTCCCCAGCCAGTTCTCCTATCGGGTCCTCACAGCCTCATATACAGTTAGGTTTTGGGGATCCAATGGTTTCTTATGGCCTCTTTGTGTGCATACAAACATACTCGGGCACATACACACAAAGAAATAAATTTTAAAGTTTTTGTTTTATTTTTGCTGTGACACATTGTATAGATCAGTCTGGCTTCAAACTCGGGGAAATCAGCTTGCCTCTGCTGGAATCAAAGGTGTTGTCATCACAGCTAGTCCTAAGTGTTTCGTTTTTAAAAGATTTGTGCTACACAGAGAAACCATGTCTTGAAAAAAAAAAAGTAAAAGAAAAAATTTGTGTGTATCGTGTGTTTTGTCTGCATGTATGTCTGTGCACCTCATGTCTGGTACCCACAAAGGCCAGAAGGTGGTACCCTGGAAGAGCAGTCAGTGCTCATAAACACTGAGCTATCTCTCCAGCCCCAAATCTTCATTTAGAAAGAATATGTTAAGCTTGGAATTCCAGTTTGTTTTGTTCTTGAGACAGGGTCTCATGCAGTGCTGACCTGGAACTCCTGGTCTTCCAGCTTTCATGCCCTTGTCAATAGAGCTATATGCCTACCCTGCTTGGTGTTTGATGGTTCAGGCAGGTGCCTTGTGCCTTGTGATTCTGAGTGCCTGGCTCATCAAGTTTATATATATATATAATTCCATATATATGCAAATGCAGTTATAATTTTGCAAGATTAAAGACAGTTTAACCTTCTGTGGGTGTAAGTCCAGTCATGAAATAGCACTCCTCTGTCATAGTATCTTTTAGATTGCAGAGATATGTTCATTGTGCCAAGCAACTTTTCCTGGTGATATGAAGGTAGATTTCTGATACCACCTCTCCAAGAACCATTTTTTAAGTCTGTTGATCAGACATAGCTTCCTCAGAAGAATTTTATGCAAGCAGGACCCATTGCTCTTCACGCTGCCAAAGGCTTACTCAGTGTGACTCTAGCTGTTTTTCTAGGGACGTATCCCAAAAATACCACATGTGGAGGGTCGATCGAGGGAGAGAAAAGAGGAAAGTTTTACCTCTTGAGAAGGAGTATTGGGAAAAACAGAATCGTCCACAGGCCTTTCAGCCTGCTTGATCCCAGCCTTGCCTGTGACCGGCGGTGAAATTAATATCGCTGTGAGCATAAACAGCATAGCAAAAGCAAGGGGAGAGCTTGTAGCGCATGTGGTCTAGGTAATAAGCAGAGACCACAAGATTAACCATGGACCTCGCCATGTGGAGTCCCATCAGTGAAACACTCATATGCCATTCCCTGCAGATGCTGCATGGCCACAATTGCCCCATGACACCTGCTCTAGAGTGGAAGGGGCTTGGAGCCAGAATAAATATGTCAAGTGTCTGACTTTCAAGCTACAGGTGAACCAACCCAGAAAGCCCCCTGGGCCAGCCTGGAAAGGGATCTCTAGGGGAACCTCTCCAACCAACCCTTGTGTCCATTCAGAAAGCAGCACTGCCTTGTGCATCCTTTTAGGGTCTGCTGCTTGCTGCAGTGGGATTTCTCATTAGGGCGAAGGGTAAGAGAGTCCAGCCAGAACTTCCTAATGGCCAGTATCTCCAGAACTTTGGTTCTTCTTGAACTCAGGAGGACCCTGGAACTGGAGTTACATGTAGTTGCCAGACATCATGTGCTGGGTTCCCTGGAAGAATAGCCAGTGTTCTTAACTAATGAGCTATCTCTCCACTTTGTGTGTGTGTGTGTGTGTGTGTGTTTCATAGAAGCCAAAGATGAGGGCCTTGAGATATCCTGGAAAGAGATACAGGCATTTATAAGCCACGAGAATTGAACTCTGGTCCTCTCTAAGATCAGCAAACATTCTCAACGGCTAAACTGTGTGTCTAGTCCCTGCTTCTTTTTAAGCTTGGGGCGGGGTCTCAAGTAGTCCAGGTTATCCTTGAATTTCCTGGTCACAATGGAGAACCTTGAACTTCTGATCTTCCTGCCTCCACCTCCTGAGTGCTGGGATTACAGACCTACATTACTGTGCTTTGTTTTATGAAAGATGCTGGGGTTTGAACCCAGAGCTTCAGTGAGTGTGCTCCCAACAGCTATAGCTTTGAGACTTTTGTCTTAACAGGAAAGAAAAAAAAAGTTCAGTATAAAAATATTGGAATCACTGGGGGGAAATGATAATGAATTTGCTGGAGTCCCACTGCCCCTGCAGCTTGGCACAGAATGTGTTGACTGAATGCCAGAGTCGATGGTCAGTCTCACGCAGCACCAGAGCACACAAACCCCTGGCCAGCACACACTTCCTCCCATTCTCACAGTGTCAGGCCTTAAGCTTTCTCCCAGACTCCCCAGTTTCCTCACAGCCCCCAGGAGTGAGATCAGCCTGGGAAAAGGACTCTGTTTACCTCCACCCTCTACCCCTCAAAGGTACCAGCAGTCTGTAAACAGGGCTGGAGAAAATGATCCAGTCCTAATCACTTTAGCAGTCAGGTCATTGACATGGGCAGTAAACTATGTTGTACTGAAAACAAAGATGCTAAGTCGCCTTCAGGAAGGAGGTCACACATCCCTGTAATAGGACCCAGTCTTGAAATTGAAACATGGGTTGGCAGCGTGCGGGAGCACGTGGGGTGGGGAGCCTGGAGTTGGTAGCCAGGCTCCCTCCCTCCCAGGTTGCTCTGATGGTCATGCCAGACAGCATGGGCCATTTACTGCATGTGGAACACACACATTTCCTGCAGCCTCACTGAATTTCCTGCATTTGCCTTGAGGGGCCATGGCCAGGCTGCAGGCTCTGGTTCCGGAGACCATCACCCACATGGTGGTGCCCCAGTGGCCCCGGGCTTCCTCCCCGCCTCCATTGAGTTCCTAGGCTCCTGGTGGTTATGGACATTCTGTGTGAGAGGCGGACTTGGAAAGCATCACTTAAGAGATTCTTTATGTACTCCAGCAGGTTTCCTGCCTCCGCGGCCCCGGCCGTCTGTCCCAGCGCGCACAGAAAGCACTGTTCTCTGCTCTGCAGAGCACTCCTTTCTGGGATGGGAGAGAGGAAGAAGTGACAAGAATAGCCTTCAGGATGGGCTTGATGTGTGGGAGTCTCCCCTTCACCTACTTATTCTATAGTGCTTGCTCTTTTGTTTTTTTTTATTATGATGATGTTCTTGTCCTGAAGAAACCTTTCCAAATGTCATAAAAAGAAAGAAAGAAAGAAAGAGAGAGAGAGAGAGAGAGAGAGAGAGAGAGAAAGAAAGGAAGGAAGGAGAAAGAAAGAAAGAAAAAGAAAGAAAGAAAGAAAGAAAGACAGGGCATGGAAAATTTAAACCACTGAGTTCTGCCTGACAAGACCCCATCTACAGCCCAGAAACATTCTGAGAGGACTGTAACGTTCCTGACAGAATTCAAGTCCACCGCTAAGAGCTGCTACAAACAAAACCACAAACACCCCTGGAGGAAAATAGTCTGAAGAATTGAGACAGCTGTGTAGAAATACAGCGGATTGTAGTCACAGGAAGAAATTCTTGGTCCTGGTTGCTCCAGAGATCTTATTGCCTATGGCTCCTGAGTGCTGAGACTGAAGGTATATGCCACCATGCCCAGTCAGAAACAATTCTTGACTTCTTTGGCAACTAAAAAAGGAAGATTTATAATGGCTACCTTCTGAAGAGACATGTAGCGTAGCTTACTAACCTTATGAAAAGAGTCAATGTAGACTATAGGGAGAATGAGTTAGCTGACTTCTAGAGTCCCAGCTAGAACATAGGGCCTGGGAGTGTGGCTCAGTGGTAGAGCACTTGCCTAGAATCCCCCAGTGAGGGGCTGGGGTGTGGATGGCTCAGTGGTAGAGCCCCTGCCTAGAATCCCCCAGTGAGGGGCTGGGGATGTGGCTCAGTGGTAGATCCAGCTGCTGGGAATTGAACATGTTTTTTGGAACAGCACATTCTCTGAGCCATTATCCCATCCTTGAAGTATTTGTTTTGGTCCATAGGTTTAGAGGCTCAGTCAGTCCATCATGGTGGGGAGGGTATAGCTGAAGAGAATAGTTCAGGCAAGGTGACCCAGAAGCACAGAGAATGAACAATGGAAGAAAGCAGGACAAGCCCTGGTCATAGTTTCTCCAGCTGGGCCCCAGCCCCTAACTTTGCCCACCTCTTGGATATCAGTCATATTGTGAACCCACTGAGATACCAGTGATGCACAGGGTCAGAGCCCTTGGAATCTAATCCTTTCTGGGAACTCCTCACAGACACACTCAGAAGTGTGTCTTTTTTTGTTTGTCATGGGCACATATAGGTGTCACAGGACAACTTTTGCAGGAGTTGGTTCTCATCTTCCACCATGTGGGTTCCAGGGTTTGAACTCAGGCTGTCAGGTTTGGCTGCAAGCACCTTTACCTGCTGAGCCATCTCGCATTGAGATTAAAACTATACATTTTAGAATTACTTTGCCAAGTGAGAAACCAAAGGTCAAGTATCTTAGGATCCCATTTGTAGGACATGTTCAGAATAAGCCAATCCACAGAGGAAGAAGTTATGTGTGGAGAGAAACTCCCCCCCCCCACATTTCCCCTGACCCCAATAGCCATAGTCATTGACTCTGTTCTGTTTCTGAAAAATTCACTCTGGAGCGCAGGTGGAGTAAGAGCCAAGGTTTATTTTTAGCAGGAGAGAAATCGAAAGTACAGAGCAAGGCCTGCCACTGGCATCTGAATTGGCAATCTGAGTTTAGGACTTCCCTCCCCTGGGAGAGTTGGGTGGTCTCTTTCTTGGAGTAGGCAGCAGCTTTCTTAGAAGCTTCCATACCATACCAGGACTAGAGAGATAGCTCAGCGGTTAAGAGCACTGACTGCTCTTCCTGAGGACCCAGCAGCTTACAGCAGTCTGTTAACTAACAAGATCTGTCACCTTCACAGACATACATGCAGGCAAAACACCAATGCACATAAAATAAAAATAAATATAAATAGTTTAAAAAAAGCCTTTCCCACAGTTCAGTCTGTTACAGATGCATTAAATACAGGAATGCTGCAGTATGCAGGTAAGCTGAGGAGCTCATGGTCTAACCTGGGCCACACAGCAAGCCCCCAATGTGTGTGTGTGTGTGTGTGTGTGTGTGTGAGAGAGAGAGAGAGAGAGAGAGAGAGAGAGAGAGAGAGAGAGAGAGAGATTGTCTTCTGGAGAGGGCAATGGTGTCTCGTGTAGGCTCACAGCCTCACAGCCTGTGTATGCAGATAGCTCAGGAGAGCTGTTTGTGACCCAGTAGGTGCCTGTAAGACCAGCTTCCATATTCTTCAAATAATCCTTTTCTTTCTCTAATCTGATCCATTTGGCTATTTCAGACACCAGCTGACCTTGCTTTAAAAAAAATAAAAGGCCAGGCTTTCTCTCTCTCTCTCTCTCTCTCTCTCTCTCTCTCTGTGTGTGTGTGTGTGTGTGTGTGTGTGTGTGTGTGTGTGTGTGCGTGTGCATGCAACTGCAGAGGCCAAAAGAGGGCATTAGATCCCCCAGAGCTGGAGTTACAAGGGTCTTGAGCTGCATACTTGGTTTCTGGGAACAAAACTCCAGTTCTTTGGAAGGGTAGCAAGCCCTCCCAATCATGGAGCCATCAATCCAGCCCCTGATCTTGCTGTTTGGGCCCTAATAAAAGGGCTAGAGAGATGACTCAGTGGTTAAGAACACTGGCTGCTCTTCTAGAGGACCCTGGTTCAATTCCCAACACCCACATTGTGGCTCAAAGCCATCTGTAATTCCAGTCTCAGGTATCTACTGCCTTCTTTTGGCCACCGCTGGCATTGCAGTCATGTGATACACATGTAATGCAAGCAAAATATACACATAAAATAAAAATAAATTCAGAGCTGGGCAGTGGAGGTGTACACCTTTAATCTCAGCACTCGGGTGGGAGAAGCAGAGTTTGAGGCCAGCCTTGTCTATAGAATGGCTTCCAGAACTACACAGAGAAACCCTGTTTTGAAAAAAAAAAAAACAACAAATCATTATCATTGTAGTAGTAAGTTCAGAAATTTATTTCAACTAAAAAAAAAGGGGGCAGTGTTGCATAGATTGGGTGTGGTGTCCAAACATCTGCAGTCCCAGAACCTGGAGACAGAGGCAGGAGGATGAGACCTTTAAGGCCATCCTTGGCTACATAGTTCAAGGCCAGGCTAGGTTACATGAGATCTGATTTGAGAGGGGTCGGGGGAGAGGAGAGGAGAAGAGGTGAAGGGAGGGAGAGAACAGAGGACGGAATGAATTAGGTGTGCTTCTGCAAAAGCAAGAATCCCATGTGGCCTCGGCTGGGTGGGGAAGGGACAGGTAGCAGAGGCCAATCAGAGATAAGAGGCCAGATCTTGCAGAGACTGTTGACTCGTGGAGGACTTTGTCAGTGGAGAGAGAGCAAGCTGTGGCCAGTATGACCTGGTGCCCCCTGGTGGCTGTGTTGAGGACCAGGCACACCTTCAGTCCTAGCACTCAGAAAAGGCTGAGGCCGGTGGATCTCTGTGAGTCTGAGGCCAGCCTGGCTACATATTTCCATATTACCATAGTTCCATGCCATTTGGGCATATGCAGTGAGAATCTCTATATTTTTTTAAAGATTTATTTATTTATTATGTAAGTACACTGTAGCTGTCTTCAGACACTCCAGAAGAGGGTGTCAGATCTTGTTACTGATGGTTGTGAGCCACCATGTGGTTGCTGGGATTTGAACTCAGGACCTTCAGAAAAGCAGTCAGTGCTCCCAACTGCTGAGCCATCTCTCCAGACCCTTCTATATCTATTTCTATGTTTTTGTTTGTTTTGTTTTTTTTAAACTATTTTGACTATTTTTGTTTATATGTATGTAATGCATGTGTATGCTACATGTATTCAGGTGTCTGTGGAAGTTAGATCTCTTGGAGCAGGAGTTACAGGAAGTTGTGAACCGTCCTAACATGGATGCTAAGAACTGAACTCAGGCCTTCTGGAAGAGAAGAAAGTACTCTTAACAACTGAGCCAGCTCTCCAAGCCCCTGTTTTTTGTTTCATTGAGACAAGATTTCACTGTGTAGCCCAGACTGGCCTGTAGCTCACAGACTTCTGCCTGCCTCTTTGAGTGCTGGGGTTAAAGATGTGTGCCACCATGCCTAACTTATGAGACCCTGTTTTTAAAAAATAGAAAAACGGTGACTGGAGAGAGATGGCTCAGAGGTTAAGAGCACTGGCTGCTCTTCCAGAGGTCCTTAGTTCAGTTCCCAGCAACCACATGATGACTCACAACTATCTGCAGTGGGATCTGATGCCCTCTTCTGGTGTGTCTGAAGAGAGTGATAGTGTAGTGATATACAATTAATTAATTAATTGATTAATCTTTTTAAAAATTAGAAACACCAGGTATGGAGAGTTAGCTCAGTGGTTAAGAGCACTTGCTGGTCTTCCAGAGGACCTGGGTTTGATCCCAGAACCCAAGAGGATGTACAACTGTCTGTAACTCCAGACCTAAGAGTCCTATGGCCTCTCCTGGTCTCCTTGGGCACAAGGCATGCCCACAGTGCATACACATATATGCAGGCAAAACACCTACACATTTAAAAATAAAATTTAAAAAGTCTTTAAAAAAATAGAAAAAAAAACCCAACAACAAAAACGGGCAGTGGTGGTGCACGCCTTTAATCGCAGCACTTGGGAGGCAGAAGCAGGCAGATTTCTGAGTTCGAGGCCAGCCTGGTCTACAGAGTGAGTTCCAGGACAGCCAGGGCTACACAGAGAAACCCTGTCTTGAAAAACCAAGAAAACAAAAGAAAACAACAAAAAATATCTTTAATAACACCTATTATATGATTTGTGTGTGTGTTCATTGAGTGTGTATGCCTATATGTGTATGTCTGTCTGTGTATGTTTTGTGTATACAGGTCAGAGGTCAATGTCAAGGGTCTTCCTCAGTTACTCTCCACCATATTTTTTTGTTTTGATTTTTTTTGTGGTTCTGAGGATCGAACCCAGGACCTGATGCATCCTGAGCAAGCACTCTGCCACTGTGCTACCTTGAACCCCTGCACACACACCCCAGTGTCTTTCTTTGAGACGGGGTCTCTTATTGAACCTAGAGTTCTGGACTTGCTTAGGCTGGGTGGCCACCTAGCTCCAGGGCTCTCTGCTTGTCCTGCTTCCTTAGTGCTGAGATTACAGGTACCACAACAAGTTTAGCTGTTTTGTCAGCACTGGGGGTCAAACTCAGGACTTTACCCACTGAGTCATCTCCCTAGCCCCTATCTATATGATTTTGGGGCTTAGGAGGTTATGTTGCTCAAAGGATGTAGTTTTACTAAATTTAAAATTAAGGTTTTTTTTTTTTTTTTTTTTTTTGGTTTTTCGAGGCAGGGTTTTTCTGTGTAGCCCTGGCTGTCCTGGAACTCACTCTGTAGACCAGGCTGGCCTCGAACTCAGAAATCCGCCTGCCTCTGCCTCCCAAGTGCTGGGATTAAAGGCGTGTGCCACCATGCCCGGCAAGGACAACTTTTATTTGGGGCTGGCTTACAGGTTCAGAAGTTCAGTTCATTATCATGAAGGTGGGAACATGTCAGCATCCAGGCAGGCATGGTGCAGGAGAAGCTGAGAGTTCTACATCTTCATCTGGAGGCTGCTAGCAGAATACTGGCTTCCAGGCAGCTAGCTAGGATGAGGGTCTTATAGACCACACCCACAGTGACACACCTACTCCAACAAGGCCACACCTTCTAATCAGGCCACTCCCAGGGCCAAACATATACAAATCATCACATTCTACTCCCTGGTCCAAACATCTGAGTCTATGGGGGGCCATACCGAAACATAACATAATAAAAAAATACATTTAGTCCAACTTCTAAAGTCTTTATAGTCTATAGGAGTCTCAACAACATTAAAAGTCCAAAGTCTCTTCTGAGATTCATCCAATCACTTAACTGTAATCCGCAAAACTAGACAGGAAACCAGGTAGGCAAACTCCAAACTCTGTATCTTTGTGGCTGATGTCAAAGCAGTTTTCAGGTCTCCAACTCCTTTTTCATCTTTGTTGACTGCAACAAACTTCTTCCTCCTGGGCTGGTTCTACTCCCTGTTAGCAGCTTTCCTCAGCAGATACCCCGTGGTGCTGGCATCTGGAAGGGGTCTCCAAGGCAACTTCAATGTTACAGCTTCTTTTTTTTTTCTTTTCTTTTTCCATTTTTTATTAGGTATTTTCTTCATTTACATTTCAAATGCTATCCCAAAAGTCCCCTATACCCTCCCCCCACCCCGCTCCCCTACCCACTCACTCCCACTTCTTGGCCCTGGTGTTCCCCTGTACTGGGGCATATAAAGTTTGCAAGACCAAGGGCCTCTCTTCCCAATGATGGCCAACTAGGCCATCTTCTGCTAGATATACAGCTAGAGACACGAGCTCTGGGGGTACTGGTTAGTTCATATTGTTGTTCCACCTATAGGGTTGCAGACCCCTTCAGCTCCTTGCATACTTTCTCTAGCCCCTCCATTGGGGGCCCTGTGTTCCATCCTATAGATGATTGTGAGCATCCACTTCACGTTCCAGCTTCTTGTTTCAATGTCTGGGATCCACATATGATCTTCTGAGATCCTCCAAAGGGCTTAGGTCACTTCTCCAGCTCTGCCCTCTGTAGCAGTCTAAGCTCAGGTTGATCCACTCCACTGCAGCCTCTGTTCTTGGTGATCATCCCATCTCCAATACACTGGGTTCTTCTACTGCAACTTGGCTTCACTAATAGCCTCTCATAGGCTCTTTTCATGGTGCCAAGCCACAAATCCTTTGCATGACCCCTTCAGTCCTGGGCCATCGATTGCAACTGT
Organism: Mus musculus; assembly: GCF_000001635.26. Classification (NCBI taxonomy): domain Eukaryota; kingdom Metazoa; phylum Chordata; class Mammalia; order Rodentia; family Muridae; genus Mus; species Mus musculus. Next base: position 15,926,693 of record NC_000073.6, on the reverse strand, counting down.
GGCTGTACTTTCACCATTGGCCTTCCATGGCCTCTCACAGTGCCAAGCCTCAGCTGTTCTTCATAACCCCTTCATGCTTTCAAAACCAGTACCACCTGGGGGACTCTTACACATTACCAAGTACAGCTGTAGCATGAGGTACAACCTTGGCTATCTCTGGAAAACAGCTTCTTTGCTCTCTTAGAAAACACTTCCCTGGGCCAAGCATATACAAACCATCACAAACTTATTTTATTTTAAAGAATATCCTGGGCTGGAGAGATGGCTTAGCGGTTAAGAGCACTAACTGCTCTTCTAGAAGTCCTGAGTTCAAATCCCAGCAACCACATGGTGGCTCACAACCATCTGTAATGGGATCTGACGCCCTTTTCTGGTGTGTCTGAAGACAGCTATAATGTACTCATACATAAAGTAAATAAATCTAAAAGCTCTGGGTTCAGCCAGAGACCCTGATTTATTTAGTATGTGTGGTACAGAGCAACTGAAGAAGACACTCAAGATCAACCTTTGGCCTCCACACTCTTGTATGCATCCATACACACACCACACACATAAAATGCAAAAATGAATAAGAGAATTTCCTATCCCTCCCCTATTGACACTGAGCTTTGAACCCATGACCTCAAACGTACCAGGCAATCACTCTTTTTCCCATTAATTAATTTTACTTTCTTTACATCTTGATCCCTGTCCCCCCTCCCCATTATTCCTCCCCTTCTTCTCTGAGAGGGTGGACCCCCTGGGTATCTCCCCCAAACCTCCACAAATCGAATCTCTGCAGGGCTAGGTTCATCCTCTCCCACTGAGGCCAGACAAGACAGCCCAGTTAGGGGAACCAATTCCACAGACAGGCAATAGCTTTAGCGACAGCCCTGCTCCAGGCGCTGGGGGCCCACGTGGAGATCAGGCTACACATCAAGCCCTCTACTTTCTAAACCACATCCCCAGCTCCTCTCTGGTTGGCTCCAAGCAGATTTGTTTTTCAGTGGGGGAATTTATCTTTTAAAAAATTATTTTATTTGTAGGAGTATTTTGCCTGCATGTCTGTGTGTAGACCACATGCATGCATGATGCCCACATAAAGCCTGAAGATGCTGTGAGCCAACATGTGGGTGCTAGGAACCATACCTGGGTTCTCTGCAAGAGCAGCCAGTGCTCTTAACCCTGAGCTGTCTCTTCAGTCCAGATCTACCTTTTTGTATATTGCTGTTTAATTTATTCATTTCAGAGCTCAAGGGATGATTTATTTATTTATTTAAAGATTTATTTATTTATTATATGTAAGTACATTATAGCTGTCTTCAGACATTCCAGAAGAGGGCATCAGATCTCATTACAGATGGTTGTGAGCCACCACGTGGCTGGGATTTGAACTCAGGACCTTTGGAAGAGTTCAGTGCTCTTAACCATTGAGCCATCTTTCTAGTCTTCAAGGATGATTTATTACAACTTAAAAGTGGAACAATTAGGTCGCACAAACTGGAAATCGAAGGAGCTGCTCTGAGGAGGAAGATAGAGGAGAGAAAGAGAAGCTAGGGCTTTAGAGATGGCTCAGTGGTTAAGCATACTGAGTGCTTGATCCTAAGTTCAATTCCCAACACCCACTGGTGGCTCGTGACCCCAGAGAAGAATTCAACGCTGTCACAGCTTGCTAGCAATCCAGGCGTGGTGAACATCCATAGTGCAAGTGCCACAGATCTCATACTGAGCATCGATAATGCAGGCTTGAATTTAAACCTCTCACAGAGTACACTAGATACACACTAGAGACTCCTTGTATTTTGGAAGCAAGAAGAGTGGAATCTGATTCCTTTTTCTAGAGTGCATGAAAACAGAACATTCAATAACATAAAATAAATACATCTTTTAAGAAAAGAGAGAAAGCTTCGCTTTCTGTAAGCAGACAGGCAGTTACTTTTTAAGGGTGTGTGTGTGTGTGTGTGTGTGTGTGTGGTTCCTAGTGTGTTTCAGGTGTGTTGTGTGCTTGGAGTTCATGTGCTTGGGAGTTCATGTGCACAAAGTGTGTGCAGTGAGTACTCTCAGAGGTCAGACAAGTGCATCAAAGTCCTTGGAACTAGAGTTGCAGAGGCTTGTGAGCTGTAACGTGGGGGCTGCAAACTGAACCTAGATTCTCTACAAAAGTAGCCAGTACTCTTCACCACTGCGCCATCTGTTTAGCCTGTGCGTAATTCACCTACAAGCCGAGTAGCTCCAGCCGTGGCCAGTGACCACCAGAAGTGACCCCAGAGCTGTGGGGTCAGTTTTCTTTTCAATCCTCAATGTAAGCCAGCTCTGCAGCTACCTGATCTCAGATTTCTGCCCACCAGGAGCACGAGATGAGGTGTGTCTGCAGTGTAAGCCACTGGGGTTAGGGCACTTTGTAAGGGCAAATAAACTGGTACAACTTGTGTCGAACACAAAGCAGACTTTTTCCAGAAAGAATTGTTTTTCCTCCATGGTTGCAGCTGATTCTTGGAGGAAAAGCAGGACTCGGGGTGAGAGGGCTAAATCAGCATGTGTGAAGGCCCTGAGACAAGAATGTGGCTAAGGTCCCAGTGGTCCCTGTCACTGGGGTGTTGGGAGAAAGGGTCAGAGGGGCCATCCATGCTAAGGTTTGGGATTTTGTTCCAAGGGTGTTGGGAACCACAGGAAAACTCGGGACTGTGGAACATTTATTCTTGACCCTTGACTCAGTCTCTGTTCCTGGTTCTTCCAGACTGACTCTTTATTCCTTTTCAGACTGTGGTCACAGGTCCTCCGTCTCGAGACAGAGAGGCTGCGACACTGAATTTAGCCTGTTGGAGATGCCCAACGAGGACACAGAAGGTTCCTGGTTATCTTCACTGAGTTCTCCCCACCACACACAGCAGATTCTGGCTCTCATTCTTTCCAGGAGTCCAAGTGCATGAACAAGCATCCTTTTAGGGAAATACAGTTTTCTTACTGCTTTTAGGCCTCTGAATCCTCAGTTGCCAACGCACTCCTATGAAGTCAAATGGGGAGTGAATGATTCAAATTTCATTTTTCTGTGGGTAGAATCACAGCCCATCATCTGTGTGCAGGGTAGGGTACTGATGGGGAACCAGAGGGCTAGGTGGGAAAATTTCCTTATTTGGTCCCTAGTTAACCATTGGCGGGGATAGCCGGTTGAAGTCAATTAAAGAAGTCAGGTGACAGATAAACATCTCTGCTGGTGAGCCATCCTTGGTGGTGGTGGTGGTGGTGGTGGGAAAGTAGAGAGAGGGGAGGGAGGGGGTGGGCATGCCATTGCCGTTTGTTCATAGGGTGTGGAGGATAAGAAACTAGAGAGCAAAAAAATTCTGTGGGAATGACTATCTCCTGTTATCTGTCCAGCTTTCAAGGAGGAGAAAGTGAGGCTCAGGAATCCTAAACTCAAATATTTTGTCCACTTTTACCTTTTTCTCCCCCTTGAGACGGTCTCTCATGTCTGTCCTGGAACGCTCTACGTAGGCTAGACTGGCTTCGAACCCACAGAGATTTCTTGACTGCTGGCATTAAAGGCAACGCCTGGATTTTTTGTTTCGAGACAACTGCTCATGTAGCCCAGACTAGCGTCAAACTCCCTGTGTAGCAAGGATAACCTTGAACTCAGTCCTTCAGTTTCTTCTTCCCAAATGCTGGGATTACAGGCTTGTACCACAGCCCCCAGATAACAGTGTGCTAGGGACCCAAACTAGGGCTTTATACATGGTAGGCAAGTTCTCTACCAACTGCGCTACAGTCCAAGCCCCATTCCAGGACTTTCTATATATCCTTCTGCTGGAAGGCAGCTGGAAGGGAGCGGGAAGGCGCAAAAAGAGGGGTTGCATGGTTTTGGGGGTGCGCAGGGGGTCTGTCGGTGGTGAGACAGCTGGACCTAAAGCGCACACTGGGACTCCTAGTTTCAGTTTTCCAGACCTAAGGTTCATTTAGTCTGGTCCAGTTAGCGCTGGGGAGGAGGGATCCATCCCAATTGCCTGTCTCCCAATGCGTCGATTTCCCTGCCCTGCCCCTCTCAGCCACTCTGTAACTGAACTTCAGTCTCAACCAATTCTCTGCCTCGAGCCACCGCCCTGAGGACTGAACCATTATGGCATAGAGAAGGGACGGCGAGGGGCTCTCAGGTTACTGGTCCCAGAGACGCTGTCTATGGAGACAACCCCAGATATCAAGAGAACCCCAGATATCAAGATATCATGGAGTCTTGCGTTGAGGTTCGCGCCCCTGGCCACAGACCCCGCCGTGCTCCGGAACCTCGGTCCTCCCGTAGCTCTGCCCACTCTCCACCCCCGCACTTGGTTTGCTCTGACTCGTGAGGCAGTCGGCTGTGCGCACGGCCCCACGCTCAGAGCTTGAGGTCCTTGTTGCTTGTGGGTCGGGTCCTCGTGTTGTGCGGGGATGCGACGTGCAGCTATGGCGCTCGCCGTTCGAGTCGTGTATTGGTAAGTCCGGGTGACTGCAGTTCCCCCTTTTCCTGCTCCCGGCTCGTTGTGCCCTTTCTCTGCTCCCCAACCTTTGTGCCAGGAGACCCTCTCCCACCCTTTTCTTTGCCCCTCCCCCTATCTACCAGGGTCTGGTAACCGAGTACGATGACTGTATTTCAGACCCAAAGGGAGGGATTTCCAAGCGGGTGGGATGGAGGTAACAGAGACTTGAGCCCGATCCCTGGCATCTGACATCTGAGTGACATCTCACCAGTGAAAATGGAAACTGATACTTGGGGCCACTTTGAACACGTGACTCAGCGCTGAGGGGAGGGGAAGGGTAGCATCGGGTTTCTCTGGGGACCTTTCCTTCCCGACAGGCTGTTTCCCTTCCCCCTCACTGAGCGGCATGAGTTAGAGAATACAAGGTGTGGTGTAGTTGGGGGTTTACTCATAAGCGCTGTTGGGAGGTCTGGGGATGTCCCGTACCTGGATTGTAGTGTGAGTTAACAGTGGTCGCACCTCCCAGTGTGTACATGAAAAGGGCGAACTGAGTCACGGAGTGGTGGTGTTGATGCACACTTTTAATCCCAGCATTCGGAAGTAGAGGCAGGTAGATAGTTCCAGGCCAGCTAAGCTGCTTGTTAGAGGCAACCGGGGTGATGTAGTAAGACCCTGTGCCCCGAAAAGAAAAAGTAATATAGGATAGATTGTAGGGTGAGGGTGTAGCTCAGTGGTAGAGTGTTTGCATGAGATGCACCAGATCCTGGGTTCGGTTCCCAGCAATACAAATAACAAAACAAAAAACTCTTACTGGTTTCTGATCAGTGAGTGCCGGTGCTGTTAACCCCAGTTCTTTTCTGGCCTCAGTTTCCCCTTCTGTAGTGTGAAGGAGGTGATGATGTTGGTTAGTTACCTGCCAGCGCTATTAATTGTGCCCCTGCTAGAGGCAGGCGTAGAAAGACCAGCCATTTTCTCTTGATGACTTTTTCCTCCATCTGCATCTGATAATCAGCTGGCTTGCAGTAAGTGATTGAAAAGTGCTTGCTGAATGGATTCTGCACCCCTGAAGTCCATTGAGGGGCTCTCCAGCCATTCTGTCTCCATCTTACAGGGGAGGAAACTGAGGCTGGAAATGAGGCAGGGCCAGCCTGAGGTCCTACTACCGATAACCCTGTAACTTGAATCTGGGGTCCGTGGTCCACCTAGCTGGGTGTGGCCTCCTCCCTCCCAACCCCCTTGAGGGGTCTGATCAGGCCCTAGTTATCAGGATGTCTTTCAACAGCCTGCTTTGATAAATTGAGGCTCCCATGAGGCCACTGCACCAGATTCCAGGCCCAAAATGGCCTGAGGTAGGGGACATGGGGTTGGGGAGCTTATGTTTTGTACTGGGTGCTGGAGAGAGCTTGGATTCCTGAGTGACAGCCAGGCGGGGGAGGGAGTGGGTGGGTGAGATTCTACTGAGGCAGCATTTGTCCTAATTTACTTCCCTGCTTCCCTCCCCATTGGCATCTCTATGTGGAACCTGTGATCTCTTTGCCATCCCGCCTCTCCATCTTGGCTCTTTTGTTTGGGGTGGGCTTTCTATGTATCTTCGCACTGTCGCACACATCTCTCTGTGTGATGAGCACATCTTCCCCTCTTTTGAGGGTCTTTGTTACCTCTGCGTTCTCATCTGGATCTCTGTCTCTCTTTACCTTCATCGCACTGCTATTGCCTGCCTCCCTTGGGTACCTGTCCTGCCTTGGATCCATGCTGTCTTGGTGGGCTGCGACAACCCTGGATTCACCTGACAGTGGAGCTTGAGGCTATAAGCCCAAGGTGAGTGAAGTAGGTCAGGGTGGGTAGGGTAGGGGGGTTTGCTGGGCCTGGCTGTGATAACCCCACCCCCACCCTGTACCCTGTCTCCAGTACCTCCAGCTCAAGGAGAAGCTAGAACATGAGTTCCCCGGATGCCTGGACATTGTGAGTCTTAGAATGGGCATAGGATCATGACGTGCCTTGTTTGTCCCTTGGGACTGGGAGGCAGTGGGAATGGGTTAGGCCAATCCTCTCTATCCTTTTGCCCTATGTTCTTCACTCCCTGGGATGTGATGGAGAAAGTATCCCAGAGAGGTCATCTTAGCCCCGTCTTAATGCCTTATTTTCTCAGTGTGGCGAGGGGACTCCCCAGGTCACCGGGTTCTTTGAAGTGACAGTAGCCGGGAAGTTGGTCCACTCCAAGAAGGTAAATCCGAGTCCTGCCTCGTGGGGGTTGGGTGGGGTGTCAGTGTGGGTTGGTCGGTGTGTGGAGATTAGTTCAACTCTCTTCTCTGCCCCTCAGAGAGGTGATGGCTATGTGGATACAGAGAGCAAGTTCCGGAAACTGGTGACCGCCATCAAAGCTGCCTTGGCTCAGTGCCAGTGAGCCCTAGAGGCAGGGGTAAGGGAGACTGTTTGGGGGGGGGAGGGTGCCACCTTGCGGTGTCGTATCTTTCCCTGTGTATGGACTCTCTGAGTGGAGAGTGGGAGATGGCCACATCCCAGGGGTCCCTGGAGCCAGGAGGGTTGGGTGTGATACTTGGTAGGTTGCAGAGTGGTACTGGGGAGGGGATGGGGACAGGGGTGGGGGTGGGGGCAGGGGCTTGCCTTAAGTGCCCTTCTTGATTCAGGAATGGAGGATGCTAAGGGAAGTTGGGCTTGGGTTGAGGACATTGCTCCGTCGGTAGAGTGCTCACCTACCATGCGGGAAGCTCAGACTTCCGACGCCAACACATAGAGTAATGCAGGGGTAAAGTGACTTCCACCTATAATCTTAGCACCAGGGGAGGGATTGAGTGAGCATCTCTAAGGCTGAAGCAGAAGGATTGCCACGAGTTAGAAGCCAACCAACCCGGACCTCAGGAGACCGTGTCTGAACAAAACAAAACAAAACAAAACAAAACAGTGAGGCTGGAGAGTTGTCTCGGTGGTCAAGAGCACTGGCTGCTCTTGCGGAGGATGTGGGGTCAGTTCCTGGTATTGATAAGGTGGTTCCTAGTTATCTATAACTCCAGCTCCGGAGGAGCTGACAACCCCCTCCTGACCTCTGAAGGCACGGCACACACATGGTGCACAGACATACATGCAAACACTTCATACACATACAGAAACAAAACATGTAAGAATCGACGTGGTGGGAAAAGCCTGTGACCCCACCATTTTGAAGGTAGAGAGGCCTGAGGAACAAGCGTTCAGAGTTACGCTTGACTCCACAGTGAGCTCGATGCCAGCTACAACCGTGTCTCTTGCCTGGGTCCAAGTCCCAGCACCATGTGACGGTCCCCAATGCTTCCTAACTCCAGTTCCAGGGAATCTGATGTGTTCTTGTGACCTCCATGGGCACCAAGCGCTCAGGTTCTTACAGGCACAACACTAAACACGTAAAATAAAATGAAGAAATCTAACAGCAACAGGGGCTGGAGAGATGGCTCAGCGGTTAAGAGCACTGACTGCTCTTCTGAAGTTCAAATCCCAGCAACCACATGGTGGCTCACAACCACCTGTAATGAGATTTGACTCCCTCTTCTGGGGTGTCTGAAGACAGCTACAGTGTACTTACATATAATAAATAAATATATAAATCAATCTTTAAAAAAAAAATCTAACAACAAAGTGCTAGCAAAGAGCCCTAGCAGTTTGGCCCTGGGTCACCTTTGCCCCTTTGATATGACCTGGAGCCATGCCATGTGGGAGCAGGCCAAGGACTTGTGTCTAACCTGATGTCTTCTGGAATACAGCCCTGTTCCCTCTTCACAGCACATTCTTAGTTTTATTTTATTAGTACTGGGGATTGAACTCTGCCTTACACATGCCCTACCACTGAGCTATGCCCCCAGCCCCTCACTGGGGCATTCTAGGCAGGGGCTCTACCACTGGGCCACGCCCCCAGCCCCTCCCTGGGGGATTCTAGGCAGTGGCTCTACCACTGAGCCATGCCCCCAGCCCCTCACTGGGGGATTCTAGGCAGGGGCTCTACCACTGAGCCATGCCCCCAGCCCCTCACTGGGGGATTCTAGGCAAGGGCTCTACCACTGGGCCACGCCCCCAGCCCCTCCCTGGGGGATTCTAGGCAGTGGCTCTACCACTGAGCCATGCCCCCAGCCCCTCACTGGGGGATTCTAGGCAGGGGCTCTACCACTGGGCCACGCCCCCAGCCCCTCCCTGGGGGATTCTAGACAGGGGCTCTACCACTGAGCTAGCTGAATTTTCATTCTTTTTTTTTTTTTTAAATTTGAGACAGTTGTGTCAGGTTGGCTTACACTGAGAGGGGAGCCTTGGGTTTCCTTTGGTTTTTGTTTTCTCGCCAGTTGTTGCAGATGTGCTCTAAACTCAGCCTTCTTCACAACCAGGCAGTATGAGGGGGCCCAGTCCGAGCTGAGTTCTAATATCTGACCCTACAACCTAGAAGATACATCCTTCCATCCTCGCGGCCTTGGTTTTGGTTCCTCTCCCTCGGCCTAGAATTGGGCATCATGCCCCGTTTCCCATGGATTCGATGTCTGCTCTCAGCACGCTTTGCATCAGGAATCTAGTTAGAGTCTCTGCTCGGCCACACACAGTGGCTCGTCTGTGAAAGGAGCATTTGGAGGCTGAAGTAGCACTATTAAGACTGTAGGTGTATAGCATGCCAGCCACACCTGGCTCAGCCTTCCCTTCTACAGCCCCCTCCTCTGCCTCTCAAGCTGACTGTTCCCTCTCTTTCTCTGCAGTCCTGAAAGCTCCTGGCCGGCCTTCCTTGGCAGCCGCTTCATGACAGGAAGGACTGAAATGTCTTAGACCTGTGGTCTTTCCTCGATGTTCCTGCGGCCACCAAGTCAGGCCAGAGATGGATTCTGGCTGTGGGTGCCTCCCCAGAATCTACCCGTGCACGCAGCCTGCCCTGCCCCCCTGCCCTCTTCCCCACCTCTCTCTCTGAATTCCCCCATTGTTTCCCACCCACCCTCCTGCTTTGCTTTCCCTTTCCACCTCAAGACTTCAAGAAGACAGGCAGCCATGTTTCCAGGTGTTCCCGGTTGAATAAAGTTTGGATGAGGTAACCCAAGGGAGATGTTTATTTTGGCTTGCAGTTTCGGGTCACAATCCTGGATGGGGAAATCAAGGTAGCAGAGACTTGAAGAAGCTGGTCACATTGTATCTGCAGGCAGGAAGCAGAGAGAGGTGCTGGGTGAAACAGCCCAGCAGGCAAAGGCAATTGCTGCCAAGACATAGCAATCCTTGAGACCCTTGTGGTGGAATGAGACAACCAACTCTATTGACCTCTGTTGCCTGCTTTGGCCCCCTGGGGAGTACACAAATGTATATGCATCATGTGTTCTCGCTCGCTCTCTCTCCCTCTTCCCTCACTCGTGAGTGTACACACACACACACACACACACATGAGAGAGAGAGAGAGAGAGAGAGAGAGAGAGAGAGAGAGAGAGAGAGAGAGAGAAACTGTAATAAGCAGAGTGAAGAACACAAGAAGACATGTTACTACTCAGCTTGCGTAGTCCAAGATCTCCTGACTGGTTCCATAACACATCACAGTGTTAAAAACACTGGCTGTCCTTCCAGAGGACCTGGGTTCAATTCTCAGTACCCACAACCATTTATAACTCCAGGTTCAGAGGATCTGATGCCCTTTTCAGGCCTTCTCAGGCACTAGGCATAAACCTGGGGCACATATATGCAGGCAAACCACCATATATGCAAGATGATGAAATCATTTTTTTTTAAAAAGATGATTATTCCTGTAGGAGCCAGAGGGGTCAAAGACCACAGAAAAACCCATAAAATGGAGCTTATAGGGACTCAGAGTCTGAACCGACCATCAGGGAACTTGAGTGGGTCTGATCAGGCCCTCTGCATATGTGTGTTATGGTTATGTAGCTTGGTGCTCCTGTGGAACACCTAACAGTGGGAGCAGCGGCTGTCTCTCAATCTTTGCTTGATTTTGGGACCTTTTCCACCTACTGGATTGCCTCGTCCAACCTTGATATGAAGGTATGTACCTAATGTCATTGTAATTGTAACCTGTTAGGCCATGTTTGGTTGATACCCTTGGGAGGCCTGCTCTTTTCTGAAGGGAAATAGAGGAGTGGTTGTGGGGAAAAGGGGAGGTGGGGGAAGGGACTGGGAGGAGAGGAGGGAGGGGAAACTGCTGGGGTGTAATATATGAGAAGAATTTTTTTTTAATGGTCTTTTCGAGACAGGGTTTCTCTGTGTAGCCCTGGCTGTCCTGGAACTCACTTTGGAGACCAGGCTGGCCTTGAACTCAGAAATCCGCCTGCCTCTGCCTCCCAAGTGCTGGGATTAAAGGCAAGTGCCACCACGCCCGGCTGAGAAGAATTTTTTAAAAAGGTAACCACCCCCCATAGGCATGGCTATATTCCCATCTCCCAGAGGAGTCTCAGTTTTGTCAAGCTGACAGACAGCTGGCTGGCCTTGGAATTTGCTATGTTGTCAAGGACAATCTTGAAGTCTAATCCTTCTACCTCTACCTGAATGGCCAGACTTCAGGTATCTGTCACCCTACCCCTGTCAGCACATCATTATCATTAATGTTGATGGTTATACAATACTTTTTTTAAAAGATTTATGTTATATATGTGAGTACACTGTCATTGTCTTCAGACACACCAGAAGAGGGCATCGGATCCCATTACAGATGATTGTGAGCCACCATGTAGTTGCTGGGATTTGAACTCAGGACCTCTGGAAGAGCAGTCAGTGCTCTTAACTGCTGAGGCATCTCTCCAGCCCATCATCCATTCTTCTATTGGGGACTTTATGTGTATGTGTTTAAACACCTGTGTTCAGTTCTTTTGGTATGTACCAAGGCCTTGAATTGCTGGCTCTACAGTGCCATTCTCTCACAGCAGAGGTCATATCAGGACAGTTGTAAAATCCACTTTCTTCTGAATTGAGGGACATAGTTCTTCCTCTGGTCAGGAAGGGTAGGGGGACTGGAAAAGTTTAAATTTTGTCTGAAATGGCTCAGATCCCACATATTTGGAGAAGAGAAGAGGACTGGCCAGAGAGCTCAGGCCTGCGTTTGGTCTTTAGCACCCATGTAAAAATCTAGTCATGGTGTTGGTATGTGTACCTCTAATGCTGATGGAAAGGTGGAGATCTCTTGGACATTGTGAGTCACTGAGTCCCTGGCCCAATGAGAGATGTCTCAAAAATCAGGTGGATAGCTGGCAAGATGGCTGTGTGAAGGTGACTGATGCCAAGCTTGGTGGCACAAATGACATTCCTGGAACCCATTTGGTAAAAGGAGAGCATCAGAGGCTTTTGACCAGCCCGGATTCCACAACACAAGGTCTTTAAAAAGCAGTACACATTGAGGACTACTAGGGCTACAAAGAGAAACTGCCTTGAAAAAACCAAACCAAACCAAACCAAACCAACCAACCAATGTCCCGAGGGAGTCTATGGGGGTAGACAGCTGGCAGTGGGGGATATGGAGTCCAAACTGGTCACCTCCAGGACACCCAGTGGAGGGATAAGGATAGCAACCCACCCACAATACCTTTGTCCCAAAATGTGTCATATTTACAAGATATGTGGGGACAAAAATGAAGCAGAGACTGAGGGAATGGCCCAAATTGAGATCCATCCCATGGGCAAGCACCAATCCCTGACACTATTAATGATACTGTTATGCTTGTGGACAGGAGTCTGGCATGGATGTCCTTAGAGGAGAAGGGAAGGAGGTTTGGGGGAGGAGATGTGGGAGTGGGGACAGATTTTGGAATGTAAAGTGAGTAACGAAAAAAGAAAAGAACTCCACAAACCCTGAATTCTAACAGTGCCCACTTGTGGTCAGGCCTGAGAACTGCACCATAGCAATTGATAACCTCCAAGCCCAGCAACTAACCTCTTACCTCTCCAGTCTGCCTATTTCAGAAGGCCGTGCAGTTGGAATCACACAGTCTATAACCTATTCAGATTTCCCTTTTCCACTTAGCAAAGGCTTTACAGGCTTGTAATTCCAGCTACTTTGGAAGCTGAAGGGCAAAGACCTCAAGTTCAAAGCTGATATCGGGCTCCAGACTAACATTCTGTCTTAACAGAGTAAAATGTGTTGAGGATCTAGCCATGTGGCATGATGAAAATATCTCCATCATTCTAGAAATCAATGCTTTTGGAAGCATTGATCTACATTCTAAATTTAACCTTTGTTTGTTTTTTTTTTTTTTTTTTTTTTTAAGATTTATTTATTTATTATATGTAAGTACACTGTAGCTGTCTTCAGACAGTCCAGAAGAGGGAGTCAGATCTCATTATGGGTGGTTGTGAGCCACCATGTGGTTGCTGGGATTTGAACTCTGGACCTTCGGAAGAGCAGTCGGGTGCTCTTACCCGCTGAGCCATCTCACCAGCCCTTTGTTTGTTTTTTTTGAGACAGGGTTTCTCTGTATTGCCCTGGCTGTCCTAGAACTCACTCTGTAGGCCAGGCTCAGAAATCCACCTGCCTCTGCCTCCCAAGTGCTGGGATTAAAGGCGCAAGCCACCACTGCCTGGCTTTTTTTTTTTTTAAATTTATGTGTATAAACATTTTGCCTGCATGTATTGACTGTGTAACATGTGTATGCCTGGTGTCTGCTGAGGCCAGAAGAGTGTATCAGGTGCCCTGGGACTGGAGTTACAGATGGGTGTGAACAGCCATGTGGGTGCTGGGAACTGAATCCAGGCTCCTCTGGAAGAACAGCTAGTGCTCTTAACAGGGGAGCCATTTCTCCAGCTCGGATTTAGCCTTTTTCCTCCCCAAGTGTACTGGCTGGTTTTGTGTGTCAACTTGACACAGGTTGGAGTTACCACAGAGAGAGGAGCTTCAGGTGAGGAAATGCCTCCATGAGATCCAGCTGTAAGGCATTTTCTCAATTAGTGATAGGGGATGGGGGGAAGAGGGCCCCTTGTGGGTGGTGCCATCCCTGGGCTGGTGGTCTTGGGTTCTATAAGAAAGCAAACTGAGCAAGTCAGGGGAAGCAAGCCAGTAAGGAACATCCCTCCATGACTTCTGCGTCAGCTCCTGCTTTCTGACCTGCTTTTATTATTATTATTTTTTTTGAGACAGGGTTTCTCTGTGTAGCCCTGGCTGTCCTGGAACTCACTCTGTGGATCAGGCTGGCCTTGAACTCAGAAATCTGCCTGCCTCTGCCTCCCAAGTGCTGGGATTAAAGGCGTGCACCACCATGCCCGGCTTTTTTTTTTTTTTTTTTTTTTTCTGACCTGCTTGAGTTCCAGTCCTGACTTCCTTTGGTGATCAACAGCAATGTGGAAAGTATAAGGTCAATAAACCCTTTCTTCCCCAACTTGTTTCATGGTCATGATGTTTGTGCAGGAATAGAAACCCTGACTAAGACACCAAGTAAAGATGAGGGTTGGTAAGAAGGCTTAGCTCTCGCTGCAAAGCCCGATGATGTGATACCACAAAGTTGTCCTCTGATTTCTATGTGTGCCCTGACTCCTATGTGCTCCACTCACAGCCCCCACCCCCAGCGATAAGTAAATAAAAATATTTTAAAAGGAGCACTCTGGCCTCTAGGTTCCACCCTCAGCACTGCAAACGTAAAAAGTCAAATCTAAGCAAAAAGCAAAATCGAAGGACTCCCTGGTCTTCTGCCCAGTCCATAGAATCTGATCTTGTCCCTGAGCGGATCCGAGGGTTTGTCAGGCTGTGTAAATGTTTTATGCAAGCTGCCAGTTCCTACTCCTTTCTCCAGTAGCCTGACACTCGTCTGCCCACACCAGACCTAATTCTGTCTTTCCCCCACCCTTCCCTCCCAACCCCCATCCTCTCCTCCAGGCGGCCAGTCTGGACTTAGAGCATTGTCACATTTGCTAAAGGGGACCAGACAGGGTCAGAGAACCAGCTGTGGGGAGAGCTCGGGGCTGTGAAGGCCACTAGGGGGCAGCAGAGATTCTTCAGATCTGCAAGGAGCTGGTTTTGAGAACCAGAGTCACTTTCTGGGGAGGGGTGGGATGGAGTGTGACTGCACAAAGGGACATATGAGCTCACTGAGACGGAAGCAGCAAACACAGGGCTTACATGGAAATGCAACAGGTCCTCTGTGTATATATTGTAGTACCAGCTTTTGGTATTTTTATGGAACTACTGAATGTGAGAACAAGTGGGTCTCAGATTCTTGTACTTGCTCTTGAAAACTCTTTCTCCTGTGGGGTTGCTGTGTCGTCTAACTTCAATGTGATAAGTTTATGCTTTATCTTATTACATTTTATTTTGTCATGTTTGGTTGTTATCTCTTAAAAGCCTGTTCTTTTTCAGTGAGAAAAAGAGGGGGAGGGAAAACTGGGAAGAACTGAAAGGAACAGAGAGGGGAAACTATACTCGGGGTGTGTTGATATTGTATGAGAAAGGACTCTTTCTTCCTCTCTTTTCTTCTTTCTTTTTTTGTTTTTTTTGTTTGTTTTTTTTTTGTTTTTTGTTTTTTTTTTTTTTGAGATAGGGTTTCTCTGTGTAACCCTGGCTGTCCTGGAACTCACTTTGTAGACTAGGCTGGCTTCAAACTCAGAAATCTGCCTGCCTTTGCCTCCCGAGTGCTGGGATTAAAGGCATGTGCCACCACCGCCCATCTCTTTTGTTTTTTGTTTGTTTGTTTTTGTTTTTTTTTTTGAAATAGGGTTTTCTCTGTGTAGCTCTGTCTGTCCCGGAACTCAACTTGTAGACCAGACTGGCCTTGAATTTAGAGATCCACCTGCCTTTACCTCTCAAGTGCTGGGATTAAAGGTGTGTACTACAACTGCCTAAGAATCTACTTTCAATAAAAGGAGAAAAATAAAATAAATACTGCCAGCTGGAGAGGGTACCAGACATGCACACGGTGCACAGATACATGGAGGCAAGACACCCGTACACATAAAATTATAAATATTTTGTTGTTAAACTTTTATTATTTATTTATTTACTTATTTATTTATATTTGAGGCAGGGTCTTAACTATGTAGCTCTGGCTGACCTGAAACTATGTAAACCAACCAGGGTGGCCTCACACTCAGATTCAAGGTGTGTGCCACAATGCCTGACAATTTGTGTTTATAAGATAAAATACTATAAAGTATAAATCCAGATGCTGGCCTAGCTAGTCACACATGTGGATAACCTCAGCACCTTGGAGGCCAAGGCAGGAGAATAAGGAGACCCTGTACGGCACCCCCTGAAAAGGCGGTCGGCAGTCATCAAGTAAGCAATCAACTTAACAGATAGACTAGTATGCCCTAAGTTGGAATCCCAGCACATCTCCACAGCGGAAAACCTGTCTGCTCAAAACCCAGCTGCTACTTCAAAGAGGGCAAGAGGTGGTTTATTCTGAGCCAAAATTGAGTGGCAAGGCCTGGGACTGTCTGGGACTGAGTGAGGTACAGGCTGTCTGGAAGTGTCAGGTCCTTGCAGCGAAATCCTGGCAAGTGGGAGGCAGAAGTGGAAGAATCTCTGAGAGATCTAATGTCACAACAAACAGAACCACAGACCAAAACAGACTGCTCCGAAGGTAGGTCACACTACACCCTGGAAGCAGTCACCAGAAGGTCCATTTCTGGGGCTGTCGGTCCAGCAGATTAAGCATGAAGGCCCTTTGCTTTAGCTCTTGAGATTCCTATGGAAGGTGTAGCTTTGAAACGGGTAGATATACTAAGAATGCACTCTAGAAGGTTTAGGCCAGACATAATGGTCCATCGGGATACCCCCCTCTTTTCTCTCTCTTTCTCTCTTTCTCTCTCTCTCTCTCTCTCTCTCTCTCTCTCTCTCTCTCTTTCTTTCTTTCTTCCTCTCTCTTTCTTTTCTTTCCTTTTTCTTTTTTTTTCTTTTTTTGGAGACAGTTTTTCTGTGTAACCTTGATTGTCCTGGAACTGGTCCTGTAGATCAGGCTGACCTTTAACTCACAGAGATCCGCCTGCCTCAGCCTCCCAAGTGCTGGGATTAAAGGTGTGCACCACCACTGTCCAGCCCATTTTTGGATTAAAACAAAACAAAACAAAAAATACCCTCAAGCACAAGCCTTTACCTGAACAGTTATACTTCGTTTTGGTTTGAGGCAGGGCCTAATTCTTTAATTATAGACAGTCTTGTTTGTTACATAGCCCTGGCTGGCCTGGAACCTAGAAATCCTACTGCCTGCCGTCTCGAGAGCTAGGATTAAAAGTCTTTGCCGCTATACTCAATTATGCCTGGAAAGGTTAAATAGTAAAAAAACAAACAAACAAACAAAAAACAAGAACAAAACACTTTAAACTGAGCATGGTGACACTTGCCTTTAATCTCAACTCTGGGAATAGAGGCAGTCAGATCTCTGCAAATTCAAGGTTTTCTGGTTTACATAGCTTTCACACCAGCCATGAATCTATAATAAGACCCATTTAAAAAAAAAAACGGGCTGGAAAGATGGCTCAGCGGTTAAGAGCACTGACTGCTCTTCTGAAGGTTCTGAGTTCAAATCCCAGCAACCACATGGTGGCTTACAACCATCTGTAACAAGATCTGGAGCCCTCTTCTGGAGTGTCTGAAGACAGCAACAGTGTACTTACATATAATAAAAAAAAAAAAAAAACAAAAAAACATAGCTGGGCGGTGGTGGCACATGCCTTTAATCCCAGTACTCAGGAGGCTGGGGCAGGTGTTATCTCTCTCTTACTTCAAGGTCATTCATATGAGTTCAATGATAGCCAGAGCTAAGTAGAGAGACCCTGCCTCAAACAGACAAAAGACTGTGGCACTTGCCTTTAATCCCAGAGGCATGCAGGTGGGTCTCTGAGTTCCAGGGCAACCTGGTGTATAAAGTGAAGAGTGAGTTCCAGGACAGTCAGAGCTACACAGAGCAATCTTGTGTTGAAAGAAAAACAAAAACAAAACAAAAACAAAAACAAAAAACCAAAACCAAAAACAAAGCCCATAAATAAATCAAACAAACAAATAAATCAAGAACAAGCAAATTATGGAAGTATATACCTTTGTTCCCAGCATTTGGGAGGCAGAGTCTTAGTGAGTTTGAAGCTAGCCTGGGCTACATGAGCCCTTTGTTGTTGTTGTTTTGTCTTTTTTTTTTTTTTTTTTTTGAGGTAGAGTCTTGGCTGGCCTGAGGTCTGCCTCTTATTTGTATGTGTATATAAATTTGTGTGTGTGTGTGTGTGTGTGTGTGTGAGTGTGTGCACATGTGTGTGCATGTGCACATGCAGAGGCCAGAGTAGGATATTGGTGTCTTTCCCTGTTCTCGCAACCTTCTGAGACAGAGTTCTTAACTGAAGAGCTCCATTTTGGCTAGGCTGGCTGGCCAGCCTGCCTCTGCTCCCCTCCTCAGTACTGGGGTTACAGGCACGCACACCCTTGGAGCACTCTCTCTAGTCCCTGTTGTCTTTAAACAAAAAACAAATGGGTTTTATGTTTTTCATTAAGCAGCTGGCACGTGTGTATATAGCTCAGTAATTTTCAACCTTCCTAATTCTGCGATTCTCTAATATAGTTCCTCATGCTGTGGTGACCCTCGAACCATAACATTATTTCCTTGCTACCTCACAACTGTAATTCTACTGTTGTAAATCATACTGTAAATATCTGGTATGCAGGATATCTGATGTGATCCCAAAGAGGTCACGACCCACAGGTTGAGAACTGATGTAGATGCTCTGCAGCTCCTTCTTCCTTTTTTTTTTTTTTGTTGGCCCCCCTCCCAAAGCCCCTCTCCCCATCCCCCTTCCCCTTTTCCTCTGAGAGGGTATGGTCCCCTGGGTATCTCCCCACCCTGGTACATCAAGTCTCTGCAGGGTTGTTAGGTGCATCCTCTTCCACTGAGGCCAGACAAGGCAGCTCTGTTGGGGAACGGATTCCACAGTCAGGCAAGAGCTTCCGGGAGAGCCTCTGCACAGGTTGCTGCGGGACCTACGTGGAGACTGAGCTGTACCTCGGCTACATGTGCCGAAGCACTTCCTTGAGAGCCTTGCATCAGGCAGAGTGGTGGGCAGAGGAGAGCCTGAGCCCACCTACTGTTCACAGCTCCTTAAGGAGGCTGGGAGGACAAGAGGACTGACATGCGTGACTCCCAAATGGCTGTCACACCATCTGTTGCAGTGTCCCAAGGCTCCCTTCAGTTCTGTGACC
This sequence comes from Mus musculus, assembly GCF_000001635.26. Taxonomy (NCBI): domain Eukaryota; kingdom Metazoa; phylum Chordata; class Mammalia; order Rodentia; family Muridae; genus Mus; species Mus musculus. The sequence continues at coordinate 15,908,153 of NC_000073.6, read as the reverse complement.
TGGCTTGGCAGGGTTCTAAGAGGATTGAGCTAGGTGATGAGTTAGGCTGGGTCAAGGCCAAGGAAATGTGGTATTTGGACATCCTTCCAGAGGCTAATGAGAAAGGGGGACCAGGCACCAGAATGGCTCTGTGAAGCCAAGTTAGGGGCTGCGAGCCTGTAATTCCAGCACAATGGAGGCTGAGGTAGGAAGATTGCCTTGAATTCAGGTGTAGCCCAAGTGGCTTGGCAGACTCCTCACCCCCATTTTTTAGACTGTTAACTTTTAAAAATTGTCATCTTGCTGTTCTCTGCAGGCATTCCCCAGTGCTCCCTTTTATTTAATGAGAGCACTTTTGCAGGCTGTAGGGGTTAAGGACCAAAGAGCTCCCAGGTGGTGGTAGTGGTAGTGAGCAGCCTTAGCCAGGAGATGGGAGAAAAAGCCACAATTTATCACAGTTAATTCTTGAAGCCTAGGAGAGCTGCAGAGCCAGGAGGGCTCCTCTATTTGGCTATTTGTATACCCTGCAGGCCGAGCTAGTTGATGTTGATGAAACCAATGGCATCAGCGGATTGATTAGCACCCAAGCTCGTTCATGCTCCCCAACTCTTCATTACATGCAGAGAGTTAGATTCCTAGCTGCACCTGGCCTCTGAAGACAGACATCTGCAGCCTCCCTTCTGTCTACTCTTGGTTCTTGGCAATGCAGTGGCAGACAAATAAATACCCAACAACCTGCCGGGCAGTGGTGGCACACGCCTTTAATCCCAGCACTTGGGAGGCAGAGGCAGGCGGATTTCTGAGTTGGAGGCCAGCCTGGTCTACAGAGTGAGTTCCAGGACAGCCAGGGCTACACAGAGAAACCCTGTCTCGAAAGAAAAAGAAGAAAAAAAAATACCCAGCATACTGTGTGTACTGGGAATTTAAGGCCTAGGTCCTGCTATCTATCTCACACTGCCTGATCCATGGTGCAGGTTTCTGTGTCTAAATGAGCTCCCTGTTGGGGTATTGTAGATCCACTGGGATTTTATCCCGGTGAAGCAGATTTCCATGACGCCAATTTGGCCCACCCTGTGCTTGCCTGTAATTGGGTTCAGGTACACGGTGAGCTCTAATGATGTGGTTACCTTCCCAGGGACCCCTTTTTTGAATTCTATTTTAAGAATATCTGGGCTGTTTGGTGCTTAGGCAGGATCCTGGGTACTTTGTCCTTGGGATTCTCATCCATCCTTTAGGGGCTCTTGGGTATGACAGGAATGACTCCATGTTGCTTCGAGTACTATCATTGGGGTCCTTGAACTGGGTGGTAGAACTCAGGTGTCTTCCAGGGGGCAATGGCTGTAGTCTGGGAGTGGGGCAGTGAGTAGCAAGGGTCTCAAAGCACATCTGATTGTTCCCCTCTCCTGTTTCATGAGATACACTCTTGACTGCCTCAAGCTGGGTAGCTTCCACCAGTTTGTGGGCTATACAAGGCATGGTGAGAGAGTTAAGTACCATCTATTAATCAGGCATAGTGGTTATACATGGTGGGAGTATGTGTCTGTAATCTCAGCACTGGGGAGGTGGAGGAAGAAAGATCGAGAATTTAAGGTCATCTAACTGTATGAGAACCATTCTTAAAATAAATAAATAAGTAAAGTAAAATTGGGCATGGTGCATGGGGCCTGAGGGATAGCTCAGCAGCTGAGGATGTATGAACTACCAGAGGAATCAAGTTCAGTTCCCAGAATCTTTAGCAGGCAACACACAATAGACTGCACAAAAGACTGTTAACTTCAATTCTAGGGGATGCAGCCTTTTGAAGATACCTGCATGTGTAGGCGGCCCTCAAAGTCTCCCCAAACCTTTAATACCAGCATTTGTACAGGAGAGAGAGCGGAATCTCTGAGTTCCAGGCTAGCCTGGTCTACACAGAAACCGTGTCTCAACACACTCCTCAATAAAGACTCACAAGTTTCCTACGCCTCAGGTTTCTCCCTTTGTCCTCTAAGTCTCCGTGAAAATTGTACGGTCCTCCCTCCCCCTGAATCTTCCCTAGCAGGAGACCCTTAATAAGCAGCCTTGTCACATTGTATCTGCCTCCAACCTCTCCACAGCTTGTCACAGGTCCTTCTAAATCCCCACTAATGCGTCCTGTTTTGCTGAGGCCATGTGGCTTAAGAGGATTGAGTATTTGCTAAAACAGACGAGGCCGATAACAGAACAAACCAGCTGTAGAGACTAAAGAATAGTCATTAGGAATAGCAGAGGGAGACACAGAGGGACCCAGGGCCCAGAGGATATATGAACTACCAGAGGAATCAATTCAGTTCATGAGAACCCAAGAACTCAAAATAGACGAACCAAAGATATAGACTGAAAGAAGAAAACCGTAAGATGTCTGCTGAACTCCACAAAACTGCTGTGGCAGGTGCTCTCATGAATATAGAACTATCATAGGGCCTAGTTAACCCTGTTTCTTATCCAGAAGACTTTTTCTTTTTTAAATTGACTTTGAAGCCAGGCAGTGGTGGCACATATCTTTAATCCTAGCACTTGGGAGGCAGAGACAGGCAGATATCCGAGTTCAAGGCCAGCCTGGTCTACAGAGTGAGTTCCAGGACAGCCAGGGCTACACAGAGAAACCCTGTCTCGAAAAAAAAAAACAAAAACAAAACAAAATGACTGAGTGTTATGCTTTCGGGTATATATGTGTTCCAAGTGAAGGCATCAGCTCATCTGAGAGTGGTTGCAAGCCACCATGTAGGTGCCAGGATTTGAACTGCAGTCCTCAGCAAAAACAATTGCTGGCAACTGCTGAGCAATCTCTTCAGCCTAAAGGGCTCTACATCCTACTACAGAGATAGGGGCACAAGAAACAGCCATAGAGGGAGGATGAAAATGCAGCAGGTATACACAATGGAATTCTTTGCAAGCCGTAAAGAAAAACAAATTCCATAGTGGACGGAACTGGAAAATACAACCCAGATACAGAAAGACAAACACCACATATTCTGATATGTATGTGCATAGTATGTATGCAATGTCTGCAGAGGCTAAAAGAGCATCAGATCAGTATCTAGAGTCATAGACAGTTGTGAGCTGCTATGTGGATGCTGGGAATTGAACCTGAGTACTCTGGAAGAGCAGCCAGGGCTCTTAACCGTTGAGCCATCCCCAACCCTTGGACCATTCTTTTTTTTTTTTTTAAATTTAAAGATTTATTTATGTATGTAAGTATACTGTAGCTGTCTTCAGACACCAGAAAAGGGCACCTGATCCCATTACAGATGGTTGTGAACCACTATGTGGTTGCTGGGAATTGAACTCACGACTTCTGGAAGAGAAGTCAGAACTCATAACCACTGAGCAACCTCTCCAGTTCTTGTATCATTTTTGTTTTGTTTTGTTTTGCTTGGTTTTTCGAGACAGGGTTGCTTTGTGAAGCCCTGGCTGTCCTGGAACTCATTCTGTAGACCAGGCCAGGCTGGCCTCCAACTCAGAAATCTGCCTGCCTCTGCCTCCCAGGTGCTGGGATTAAAGGCATGGGCCACCAAGCCCGGCCCCTTGTATCATTCTTCCAGCCTCTTACTGGTTCCTTTCTCACTGTTTGCTCCCAGGTGTAGTAGTGGTAGTGAGCAGCCTTAGCTAGAAGATGGAAGAACAAGCCACAATTTATGACAATCAGTTCTTGAAGCCTGGGAGAGCTACAGAGACAGGAGGCCAGCTACCTAACAGTACAAAACAACCAGACAGGAAACTGGATTTGGGAGATGAGAGACTGGGATGGGAGTTTGAGCAGGGGACAGGGCAGATTTCTAGAGTCTGGGTCAATCTAAAAGTATGTGTGCAGATGCCATAGGGAAACTTGCTGTCTTTGGCTTTGACAAGACAGGGTTTCTCCCTATAAAAATGCACTGCCTAGCCTTGAGATTCACCTGCCTCATCCTCCTGGATATTGGGATTAAAGACCAGCACCATCTTGTTTGTGCATGCTATCCTCAGGCTTCCAGGATTTAGGGGCATCCAGGGTAACCTATCCACAAGGGTATAAAAACAGAAAGCTAAACATGTCTAACCTCAAGACAACCAAACCCAATCTAAAGTCTCTCCTAGGATATAAAAACTACATACTAGGCTATGGAATAAGACCCAATTTTCTTTTAAAGCAGTCATTTTCGACTCTATGAATGCACGCTTTATTATTAATGTACCTTCTCCCATAGACAGACGCCTGCCCCCACCAAGAAGTTGAAAAGTCAGAAATCTTGTGACATGCCATCTCTGCTTTGGTACCCAGAAGAGAGCTTGAGCCTCTTCAAGGCTTCCAATGCTTCGGGGAGTCCAGGGTCATTCTGAGAGCACTCCTTGGAGTTCTTCTGCCTGTCGAAACTTCTTGTTGTAGAGTACTCACGGGACGTTTTCCAATCCCTGTAGTAGCGCATAAATAACCGTCTGTACCCCCTCATTCTGTGACGCTGAGTGATGAACCAGGACTGGAGAGGTAAAGAGAACATGGAGTAAGATATCAAAATAGGCCCTTGGTCTAGGTGGTGATTATGGGCTCAGGAAAGGAGTGGGGAGACCAATAAAGGCAAGGACAGTTCCCCAAGGACTCTGAGGTTGCCCGCTTGAGGTTTTTGTCTTGTTTTGAAGGGGAGGGGTTGGTGGTGGTCTGTGCAGTTACTGAGGTCTGGAACTCTCAAGGCTTCAATCAGGGATGATTGCTTGGGACACAGGGTCCATGGAGCCCTGGCTAGCCTTCATTGACTGAAGTACCCAGCATATTCTCCAACTTCTGAACAAACAAACCAACAAACAATCTCCACGTCAAAAGATACTGTTTTTTTGTTTGTTTTTGACACAGGGTTCTTCTGTGTATCATCCCTGACTGTCCTGGAGTAGCCCAGCCTACCTTCCAGTTACATTACATAGACCAGGAAGAGATGACCTTGACTCGCTGCTGTGCTAGTCTCATCTCTTTGCTGACCTTTAAGTTACTATGCATGCAGGCTGTCCTGAAACTCCCGGAGGTCTGTGTGCCTCTCATAGGAAAGATGTAGGCCACCATATAGTTTAAACCCTCTTGAGGATTTTGGGTCTATGGGTACATAGGGATGGAGAGCCCCATGCCATCTCTGGGATTGTAGATGGAGTCACCCATCCTGATGGGGAAGAGGAATCTCACTCTGATGAGGTCTTTCCGTAGTTTGAGTTCCTCAGCGAAGGCCTGCAGAGTTTCCTCATTAGGGCAACGGTCTGTCTCGAAGTGCTTTCTTAGCTTCTGGAACTGCTCATCGGTCAACTCCGTCTTTGAAATTAATACAGTTTTGCTATCCTTTAAGCCTGAGGTGAAAAAAAAAATCAATGAGAGCAACCCTTTCTGCCCTGCTCAGGGGACTGTGTTAGATGGTTAGTCTCTAAAGGAGCCTGTCAGTCACAGAAATCTCAGTTGGATTCCAGGGACCCTAAGGTGAGGGAAGAAACCAACTCATACACATGAGGTTTTTTTTATTTTTAAATAAATAAGCTGAATGATGGCTCAAAACCTAAAATCTTGATCCCAAGGGTTGGGAAGGGTATTTTGGGTCTTTCCTTTCAGGCTGTCACTTCCTCCCTTGAGGTTCTCAGAGCCCTCAATGGAACCCAAACACTGAAGGGGCCTGTGGAAGATCCAGACATTCTTTAGCTCAGACACAGAGCCCATCTGAGCCTGAGGAAGGTTTGCAGGCAGTTCTCTAATTGAGGGAGGGGAATGGTGAGTTTGGAATCACTGTGGTGCTATTTCAAAAATTATAAAAGTTATCTGGGCGTGGTACCCAGATCTTGTCATCTCAGTGTTCAAGAGATAACACAGGAGTTACTGGAGTTCAAGGTCATGCCTTGGCTTTTATGATCTACTTGAGAAAGACTCCTTCTACCAGCCTCCCTGTAATCTCCACCAAAAAATCCCACAGAAGAAAAGAGAAACCAAATGCAGGAATTGGGAATAAACTCAGCCACCACACAGGTCCCAGGCTGCCACCAACGGCTACATTGTTATATTCCCCTTGACCCCTTAGCTGACCGGCTATAACCCTGATCCTTGCTGAGGTCAAAGTGCCACATTCAGGTCTTCACCCACATTTCTGTCTTTAACCCAAACCCTACAGCCCAGCTCTGTTTTAGATGAGGCCGGTCAGGTTGGAGAGCTGGGCCAGCAGATCATGGACTGTTCTTCCACAAGTCCTGACTTCAATTCCCAGCAACCATCTGTAATGGGCATCTGATTGCACCTTCTGGTGTGTCTGAAGACACAGTCAGTGTACTCACATACATGAAATAGATAAACCTTAAAAAAAAAAAAGAGCCTCTTCCTCTTTTGCGAGCCCCAGAATAGATGTGCAAAGCCCGAGTTCCAGGAAAGCATCCCTGACCGCCCCTCAGCTTCTAAACATTTTCCTGAAGCCCAAACTCACGCATTTGAACTATCATCCCGTCGATTTCTTCCATCACGAGGCTGCTGCCCACTTGAGTTCCCTCCTTCAGTTTGAGGCTCTTCTCTAGGACTTTTTTGCTTAAATCCCACTTCCATATTGAAACCTCCTATTTAGGACCCTCCCACCAGGAGCCCCTCCCACTCATTTGTTTTCTGCCACTCCCCCCTGGAACCTCCAGACACTCCCTTCCAAGGTTTCAAGGTCTTCCTGAGTAGCTACTCTGAGAGGGGAAAAAAACTGACTTGGCCACACTGGCCTCCTCAATCCTCCAGAGCCCAGAGGGCAGCATGGCCTCACTAGGATCTTGATTCCAGGAAATGGGCCTGCAGCTTGTGACCTCCTTCCCCGTGTTCACCTTATTTTCTTTCTAAAGCTCTATAAGAAGAGCAGGGACCAACCAGAGCTCCTCGTCTGTGTTGTCCCCTTCCTTCACACACCCTGTCCCTGGTTCCCAAGGACACTAGGAATGCTACTTCAGATTCATAGGGCTCCCCTTGGTCGTCTGGACCTGAGTGGTCAGGAAACTCCACTGCTTGGTAGTTTCTCTAAGGTGTGTCTTGGAGACAACTGCTTCTATGCTCTTTTGTGGAGAAAAATTACCTCCCTTTCCTTCCTTCCTTCCTTCCTTCCTTCCTTCCTCTCTCTCTCTCTCTCTCTCTCTCTCTCTCTCTCTCTCTCTCTCTCTCTCTTTCTTTCTTTCTTTCTTTCTTTCTTTCTTTCTTTTTCTGTTCAGTGTTTCAGTCAGGGTCTCATTATGTCCCTGTGGCTGCCCTGGACTCAATATGTAGACCAGGTTGTCCTCAAGATCTCAGAGATCTGCCTGCCTCTAATCCAGGTGCTTGGATCAAAGGCCATCTTTGCTTTCTGGTAATGTGAGCATTGCTTGACCTTGAAGGGCTGATCTTCCAGATTTCATGCTGGGATTACAGGCATGTATATGAGACCTTGGCTTCAATCACTGGAGATGAAGAGTATGAGTCTGAGTGTGCTACTAAAAATGAAATCTAGCAATGTGCATACCACATTCCCAGGTCTTTTGTTTTTGTTTTTTCTTCATAAAGGCTTTGAGCAGGAACTCTGGCTAGTCTGGAACTCGGCTGTGTACACACTGGGCTGTCCTTGCACTCTGCCTCTAAGCCTGGAATTAAAGGCAAGTCCCACCACACCCAACTGTCTCTACTTTTTAGATCAGGCTTTGTTAGGAGGCTAGCAAGTGCAGGTAGTGGTGGTGCAAGCCTTTAATCCCAGCCTTTGGGAGGCAGAGGGAGGCCAGCCTCTAAAATCAAGGTCAACCTGGGCTACAGAGAAACCTTGTTTTGAAAGAAAAGAGAAAGAGATTGGGGTCTAGACTGAATAATTTCATTCACAAATTTAGAGTGGAGGGATGCTTGGTTTCTCACAAGCAGGCACAGATCATATTTATAGACATTGAATAATTTATTGAAACATCACCTGACTGAATTGACAACATCAATCCCTGTCTCAGGAACTGAAGTTATCAGGAATATAAATTTCCATGTCACCCTTGTCTGTTTGGAGGATTCTACAGGGAACCAAGTCAGGTGGCCCATGCCTTTGATGAGAGCACTGGGGGTGTGGTGGGAAGAAGACAGGTGGATCTCTGAGATTTGAGGGCCAACCTGGTCTGCATAGAGCATTCTAGAGCAGCCAGTGTTACTTAGAGACCCTGTTTTAATAACAAAACCCAAACAATGAGGTTGCTTTGTTAGCATTTGGAGACCGTGTGTGGTTAAAGCAAAGTCATCCTGGGCTGTCCAGGGCCGCAGTGTAGCCATACCTATAACAATATAAATCCTTCACCTTTTCTAAAGTATGATCACAACAGTAACTTCCACCAAACCCAAGGAATGTCATCTGCAGCCTGCGCATGTCGGAGCAGACCTTCACTTCCATTACTCAAGAGGCAAAGGCAGGCAGAGTTCTGTGAGTTCAAGGCCAGCCTGATCTCCATAGGCAGGGATGGTCCATGCAGAGGCTTCTAGTCCTGCTGTAACCGGTCTCACTAGTGTAGTCCATACATATACAATAAATTCCTGATTTTCCATTATGTCCAGGTGTTAATCAAACTCTCGGGAGGGAGTTTCCTCAACTTCAAGTCTAAGCTTAAAGACTTTGGGATCAGGGATAGCACAGTGGTGGTATGAGCCTTATATACCAGCACTTTGAGGCAGAGCTAGGCACATCTGGAGTTAATTCAGATTCAAGGTTAATGGTGCAAAGTCCAGGCCAGCTAGAAGTATCACAGTGAAACTTTTACCTCAAAGAGCATCACGCACAAATAAGAAACCTAGCTATTGAGGCGACTGTGATGAAAGACCTTTGGCAGGAAGCCTGAAGAGCTAAGCTCCACTCCAGCACCAGGAGACCCTAATCCTATGCTGTCCTTTGTCCTGACTTCTATACAACAGCCAGCTTCCACACAAAGTATTTTTTTGTGAAAACAACACAAGCTTTTTTAAAAAACCAATTTGTCAACAATTTCATGTTATCAATGAGCCACTCCAAGATCTAAATCCCCAAGCAGGTGCCTCAGAAACACCAATAGACCAAAAAAAAAATACAATCCAATCACACACAAACCAATAAGTTACTCATTGGTACAAGATGAGTGATCAAGGTCAGAGGGAATAAAAATCCAGCCTTGTTAGCCAGTCAATCTCTTGGGAAGTGGTTGTTCTGGCAGTATATGTCAGCCTGTAACCATGCCTTGGGAAAGGAGGCAAGAAGTCAGTGTGATACTGTGCTGCACATTGAGTTGATAGCTATCCTGAAGGAGAGGCCACTTTTGAGGGGAGGCTGTTAAAAGAAGTGGAACCACAGCAGTGGGGTTTGGCCCTGGACATTCAAGTGGAGGCCCTAGGTGGAGACTCAACACCATTTCTGCACCATTTCTGTCCAATGTCATCTGTCCTGGCACCCAGGTATTCAAACATTGACCCTGAGGGTTCTGGGAGGCATCCACCATTTGATGAGTTTGGTGCAGCCAGGCCTGTGATAGGGGGTGGGGAATTGGGGAAACAGTTTTTGTGGTACATGTTGGAGTGGCCCATGGGGAAGGAGGATCAGCAACTGTGCTTACAGCTGGTCGAGGACTCAGGGGGATTGATGGGAATGAGCCTGTACTTCCAGCTTGGTGGCCTGCAGCACAGGGCTTTGTGGGAAGGAGAAGAGGTACCATCCAGGGCAGACTGCTGCAGCCTGGCCAAGGGGGGCCGCATCTCCTCCTCCAAGGATCTCTGGATGAACCAAGCCTGCAGGGAAGAACACATGTAAACATATCTAAGGAAGGACCATGTGCTCCCTAGCCTTTGAGGTCATGCTAGGGGCATCCCCCTAAGCTAGCTCCCCAAAGCTGCCCCCAAAATGTTCTCTAGCCTTCTTTTCCATGAGGGACCCAAAAGGAGGCCCCTAAGGAATACTGAGAGGCCTCAAGGGTAGGGCCTACCATCCAGGGATGCAGCCTGCTAGAGTGCCTAGCATGTATATGGTTTTCAACCTTCATGATGCTTGAGCCTTTAATAAACTTCTTTGTGTTGTTGTCTGCCCAATCCCCAAACCAATAAATTGTTTTTGCCTTGTTGGAGTGGGTAGAGGTTGGTAGGGTGACTCACACCTTTAATCCCAGCACTGGGAGTTAAAGGCAGGCCTTCTCTTAGTTTGAGGTCAGCATGGTCTATGGAGTGTTTTTAAGAAAAGAGCAACCCTGTCCAGTGAAAATTATTTTCACTGCTACTTCATAAGTGTAATTTTGCTACTATTATGAATTGCTATGGTGTGAATGTCTCTGTATTCTGTTGGTCTGGTCTGGCCTCTGGGCAAGATTTGTTCATCCCAGAATCAATGAGTTGGATATCCACAGCTTGAGAATTGCTGCCTTAGACTGGACCCACACTGTTTTCTCATAGGAGGCAGTCTGTCTGTGTCTTCTTTCCAGAAAGCACCAATGTGACCTCCAACCACAAAATAACTCTTGTTTCTATTTCCTAACTGTCTTTTAGTTACTGTTATGAATCCTAATGTAAGTATCTGAAATGCAGAATATCTACAGGGTAATCTCTGAGAATGGGTTTTTTGACCCCAATGGGTTCTCAGTGTGGAGAACACTGACTTAGAGGCATATAAGGTTGGAGATGGCAATCTGACCTCAACTTGTTCCTCTTTCAGTTTCAGTCTGGTGGCCATGATCTTTCGATCCTGGAGGTCTGGGTATGGTTCCACCTTGAAGTATGCTTCCAGCTCTGAAAGCTGCTCCCAACTGAACTTCTGGTCAAGGGGACCCAGGGTACAGGAGGCTAAGACAGAGAAGGAGAAATGGGTCAGGCAATCTCTATCATGAGAGTGGAGAGTCAGCCCTCACTGTCAAGCCTGATGGTGTGAAATGTGATCTTGAGGGACTCATGGTAGGAGCTAACCTATTGAACAAAGAGGTCCTGAGACCTCTACAGCCTTGCCTGCATGTACCCCTGACACAGTTTTAGCCACTGTCAGGAGATGAGTCTCTCTCACAACCCCAATCTCTGATTTTCCTCTTGGGTAGTCTATGCATCAATAAGATACCTGTGACCCACTTTAATTCCCCACTTTCCAATTCCATCCAGTTAAACTTTTCTGGGGCTAAAGACCTGAATCTTTGGGAAAAAAAAAAAGCAAAAGCAGAGTGGATAGTCACACTCTTAAGCCCAGCAATGGGAGAATTGAGGCAGGAGTATGGAAAGTCTGAACTGCTCATTTTGTTGCTGGAATTATAGAGTCTCTATAGACTGAATTTGGCGGAGAATGGCGGTTGTAAGCCTGTAATCCCAGCACTCAGGTAGAAGGATTTCCTTACAAGATTTCAACATTGCCAGGTTCAACATAGCCAGGCATGGAGCTATTAATCTAAAATCTTAGCACTTGGGAGGCAGAGGGAGGTAGATATCAGAGTTGAGGCCAGCTTGATCTACAGGGAGAGACCATGCCTCCAAAGATACACACAATTGTTCAAGATCATTTCCAACATGCCTGTGTGAGGTCTACTAAACTCAACTATTAGCACCCTCCCTGAAGGAAAACCTGTCAAATGCAAATCTTACAAAATGAAAATCAAAACTAAAAGAATTCATATGAGTCTGCAAACATTTCCCTTGCTAATACAGTAGCCTCAACCTAAGCAGATAGGTTTTTTGGAGGAATCCGACCAAGAGCCTCATAATTAGCTGCTGTTACATTGGTTCTCCCTTCCTTAATTGTGGACCCTGGAGGAGCCAAAGTGCCTGGGGTTCAGACCAGCTCTCTTGACACCACCACATAGACCCCCAACTCCACTGTCATGGCCTTACTTTCTACAAGACCCGGTCTGCTCTTTGGGCCAAAAGGGAAATGCAAACCCAGGCCTCACCATAGCAATCCTGTCCACCCGACAGACTTCATGTAACAGGGTTTTTAGGGCCCAGACTTACTCAGGGAACGTGGAGATGCTTCCATTTCGCCTGTAGCTCACTTCAGTTGTGATTGAAGGTATGCTCTAAGGATTTAGGATTCAAACTGAGCTTCAAGTTGGGCGCACTGAGCAGGGACCCTCCAACCTGTAGCCCCTCCCACAATTTAGCATCCAGCCAAGAGGAAGGGCAGGCTCCACCCAGTGTCTCCTTTGTAGGAGGAAATGGACTCCAGCCAGATACCCAGGTGTTCTTCCCCATTCTTTCCCGAATCTGCTTGCTTCTCCTCTATGTCAAAGCACCATCCTAGTGTGTCAGGGGCCCGCCCTGGCCGTCCATTTGTCCTGATTACCAGACAACCTCTAAGATTACTAAGGTGTCTGCCCTTGTAGGCTTGCTCAGGTGACTGCCTTGATTTCTTTGGGGTTACTTTTAAAAATTAGGGCAAATGGATATTCAAGGGAATACATGGCTAATGAGTCCAGGAACTCCTTTGTAGACCAGGCTATCCTCCAACTCAGAAAACCACTGGCCTCTGCCTCCCAGTGCTGGGATTAAAGGTGTGATCCACTTTACAGGCTCATTGTTGACATCTGTTTGAGATGTTGTCATGTTGTCCAGGGAAGGTTGGAACTTTCAACCTTGTGAGTTTATAGGTTTGTGATACCAAGTCTAGCTCCCTTTGGTGGTTTTTTTTTTTTTTTTTTTTTTTTGAGACAGAGTTTCTCTGTGTAGCCCTGTAGCCCTGGCTGTCCTGGAACTCACCTTGTAGACCAGGTTGTCCTTGAACTCAGAAATCTGCCCGCCTCAGCCTCCCAAGTGCTGGGATTAAAGGCTTGAGCCACCATGCCCTTTGGTGTTTCAACTTTTCTTTTTCTAATAAACCTCGAAGCTGTGGCATTGCACATGTTAGTTACTTTACCACTGAGCCAGTCTTACCCTCCCCCCCCCTCCATCTTCCAACAAAGAAGGGATTTTCATACCCCTGCCCATCCTGGAACTCACTATGGAAACCAGTCTGGCTTCAAAGTCAGAAATCCACCTTTTCTGTCTCCCACTCACTTGGATTAAACTGGTGTTCCACCTCTGCCAGATATCATCTTTTGCTTTTAAAGACTGGCTGGTGTTAAAAGGCCAGAGTGACTGGATAGTTCTCTTGTACAAGACATTCCTCCTGCTGAACAAGGGCAGATATAGTTTAATTTTTTTTTTTTTTTCGAGACAGGGTTTCTCTGTATACCCCTGGCTGTCCTGGAACTCAGCTTGTAGAACAGGCTGGACTGGAACTCAGAAAGCCACCTTACTGTGTCTCCGGAGTGCTGGGATTAAAGGTGCTTACTACCACACCTGGCGCTTTCCTGTATGTATGTATGTATGTATGTATGTATGTATGTATGTATGTATGTATGTATTTATCTGATCAGTGTTTCAGTCAGGGTCTCATTATGTCCCTGTGGCTGCCCTGGACTCAATATGTAGACCAGGTTGTCCTCAAGATCTCAGAGATCTGCCTGCCTCTAATCCAGGTTACTTGGATCAAAGGCCATCCTAGCTTTCTGGAAATGTGAACATTGCTTGACCTTGAAGGGCTGATCTTCCAGATTTCTCCTCCCAAGTGCTGGAATTACGGGCATGCATATGAGACCTAGGCTTCAATCACTGGAGATGAAAAGTATGAGTCTGAGTGTGCTACTAAAAGTGAGACCCAGCAATGTGTTATACCACACTCCCAGGTTTGTTTTCCTTTTTCTTTATAAAGGCTTTGAGCAGAAATTCTGGCTGGGCTGGCACTTGGATATGTAGATTGGGATGTTCTTGCACTCTGCTTCTAAGACAGGAATTAAGGCATGTCCCACCACACCCAAGCCTTTGAGATAAGCCTTTGTTAGAAGGCTACCATGTGTAGCCCTGGGGATGTGGTGGGAGGAAGACAGGTATATTTCTGAGATTTGAGGACCAACCTGGCCTGCATACAGCATTTTAGAGCAGTTATAAATTCAACTGTAGCGGGGCTGTGGTGGAGCATGCCTTTAATCCCAGTACTTGGGAGGCAGAGACAGGCAGATATCTGAGTTTGAGTCCAGCCTGGTCTACAGAGTGAGTTCCAGGACAGCCAGAGCTACAGAGAAATCCTATCTTGAAAACAAAACAAACAAACAAACAAAAAACAAAATCTAGCAAACAAAAATCCTTGTGTCTTGAGATGCCTCAGTGGCCAAAGTCTTTTGCTGCCAGGCCTTGGCCACCTGAGTAGTTGCTGCTAGATTCACCCGTTTATATAAATTTTATAGAATATAATTAGAATGAGGTAGACTAGCATAACAGATCATTTTAGCTTATGGTCCTGTTTGGTTTGAGTTACTCACACCCTTCCCTCTTGTAATAACACACTTGGCAACCTAGTTTCTTCCCATGTGGATACTATGCCCACACACCCCTCTCTACACAGTGCACCCAGCAGCCTCAAAACCCCTTGACCCCCACAACCTCCTTGTGTTATTCATTCTTCTACCTCAAGGATAGTATAGATTTCTCTGCCCACAGCATCAAATTTAGATACATTCTGTTCAAGCAGATTCCTAAAGTGTAGGGTAGTGGGAAGAGATGGGCTGATCTAACTGGAACTGGTTTTGGTTGCATGTACAGTGAGAGGAAACTGTCCTTGGAGTGAACTTTTATAAAGAGTCGCTTCTCCATCTCACGCCTATGCACAGTTGGGTGTGTGCATGGTTAAAATCAGACCATAGTGAGGATGGACATTCAAAGTAGATATATGACTTCATCTGTCAATTAGAATAGAGAACTGTGATGGTTTACATATGCTTGGCCCAGGGAATGGCACTGTTAGGAAGTGTGGCCTTGTTGGAGTGATAGTGTCGCTATGGGTGTGTGCTTAAGACCCTCACCCTTGCTACCTGGAAACCAGTATTCTGCCAGCAGCCTTCAGATGAAAATGTGGAACTCTCAGGTCTGGCCTGGATGCTGCCATGTTCCTGTCCTGATGATAGTGGACTAAACGTCTGAACCTATAAGCCAGCCTCAATTAATTGTTGTCTTTTATAAGACTTGCCTGGGTCATGGTGTCTGTTCACAGCAGTAAAATCCTAAGACAAGAACCTTAGGTGTTAAGAGCACTAGCTGCTTTTCCAGGGGACCCACTTTACATTCCGAGCAACCACATGGCAGCTCACAACCCTCTGTAACTCCAGTGCCAGGGGATCTGATGCCCTCTTCTGGCCTCCACCCTCACCAGGCACACAAAGGTACATAGACACATTCTCAGATAAAACACCCATACCCATAAAATAAAACAACAACAAAAAGAGGACCCCTTAAACTGTATCTTTTAGTAACCACCTTCTCTCTTTTTCTTTCTTGGGTTAATGTGTATGAATAGGAATGGCTAGGACTTAGAATCACTCCTGGATAAGCATGCAGATAGGAAGAAGGGCCTTGGCTAGGTGATAAAGTTGACCTCCAGCAGGGCTGCCTTCTTCCTTATGCTCCTGATCCCAGACAAAAAAGCATGGCAGCTTAAAACAAAGCACAGTCAGGTCCCTGCTCTGATGGACTGGGTCAACAAGTTCAAGGCCAGGTCAGGACTTGTTAACCAATAGTTGAGGCTCAGTCAGTGATCCTGTTTGTCTTCAAACTGACCAATCCTAAATTAGGGAAAGAAAGCAATTTGGCAGAAAACCAAACCAAAACAAAAACCATCCCCTCAAGGAGAAACTAGGCCTCTACTTTCTGAGTTTAGTCCTGTGCTCCCCCCCCATTCCCCCCTCCCTACACAGAGGGTCTTTTCTTGGTCTGCTGCCTGTACTTCCTCACCGCTAATAACAGCTGCTTTTTTTTTTTTTTTTTTTTTTTTTTTTGAGAGAGAGGATTTCTCTCTGTAGCCCTGGCTGTCCTGGAACTCTGGAACTCACTCCGTTAACCATTTTGGCCTCAGAAATTGGCCTGCCTCTGCCTCCCAAGTTCTGGGATTAAAGGCATGTGCCACCACTGTCCAGCAACAGTTGCTCTTGATTGGCTGATTCTACCTGCTCCTGCTTGCTGCATTTGAGTGTATTTGCCTGGTGCTATCACTCTAGAGACTTTTTTTTTTCTGCCTTTTAATTCACTAATTAGCAGGGAAAATGAACCTGATCAAGACCCCTAGATGGTAACAAATATTTTGCCTACACATGTGCCTGTGCATCACATATGTGCCTTGTGTTCTCAGAGGTCAGAAGAAGGTATCAAAAGAGGGAAAGCACACATAGATAGCACCACAACCAAATATCAGGAATCAGCCATAAAGGGTCATTGTTATCTCTCAATATCAATGGTCTCAATCCCCCAATAAAAAGACACAGACTAACAAAAGGATGGGGAAACAGGATCCATCCTTCTGCTGCATCCAAGAAATACACCTTCATTTTTTAAAAAAAGATTTTATTTATTTTATGTATATGAGTATACTGTAGCTGTCTTCAGACACACCAGAAGAGGGCCTTGCATCCCATTACAGATGGTTATGAGCCACCATGTGGTTGCTGGGAATTGAACTCAGAACCTCAGGAAGAGCAGCCAGTGCTTTTAACCAATGAGCCATTTCTCCAGCCCCCAAGAAATACACCTTAATGTTGAGGGTAGATATTATCCCAGGGTAAAAGAATGGAAAAGATATTCTAAGCAAAAGAACCTACAAAGCAAGCTGGTGTAGGCATTTTAGTATCTGACAAAGTAGACTTCAAACCAAAATGAATCAAAAGAATAGAGAAGGATACTTCGTAATCACCAATGAATTAAGTCCACTAAGAGGACATTGCAAATCTTAAAGTCTATGGACCAACCACTAGGGCACCTACCTTTGTAAAAGACAAAAATAAAACAAAATAAAAAATAAAACAACAACAACAAAGGGGACCTCTTAAACTGCTTCTTTTAGTAACCAGCTTCCCTTTTTCTTCTTTCTTGGATAAATGTGTGTGAATAGGAATGGCTAGGACTTAGAATCACTCCCTGATAAGCATGCAGATAGGAAGAAGAGCCTTGGCAAGGTAATAAAGGTGACTTACAGCAGGGTTGGCTTCCTCATACTCCAGACCCTGAGACAAAAGCAAGGCAGCAGCCACGTCCTACAATTTAAATCCCTTATGGACCCTTACACAGTGATAGTCCTATAGCTTAAATCACATATTGACCTGAGGGACCCTAAGGGGTTTTCCATTCCCACACCCTCCTTACAGCTTCCCCTAGGCCAGGTTCCATTCTCCACCCACAGGAACATTCTTGAATAAAAAAATTCTCAGAATGTACTGACTGATAGTCACCTGACCCTCTGGAAAGTCAAATGTGTGTCATGCTTGCTAGCCAATAGATTTAAAGGTAAATATGCTTAGCCAATAAGTTTGAATTGTAACCCTGCTGATGTAACCTGTGCCCCTAAAAACTCCTTGTAATAGCCATTTAGGGCCGCCTTCTTTGTAACTCTCCTTGAGGGACTTGAAGGCTGACCCCAAAGCTCCAGAAAAGAAAGCCCTTGCTTTTGCATCGATGTGTGTTTTGGTGTCTTACTCAGGGGTGGGGGGTAGGGGGCATCTCGAAGTAAGTACCACTGACTGAGGGTTGGGGTCTTACAGACCTTTACACAATGAAGTGGTAACTTTCAATATCAGACTCCCACCAGTAAACAGGTCCTACAGACAAAAAGTAAACAGATAAATACCAGAGTTAATAGATGCAATGAACCACATGAATCCAATACATACCTACAGAACATTTAACTGAAACACAAAAGAATATACTTTCTTCTCAGCACCTTACAGAACTTTTTCCAAAACTGATCATATACTTGGATACAAAGCAACTCTCAACAAATACAAGATCAACAAGATATACAAACCCTTATCCAAATTAATGAAACAAAACAAAACAAAACAGAGATCTGAGAATGTTCAGATGAACAAATTCAGAAATGAGAAGGGGCATATGACACCAGACACCCAGGAAATCTAGAGAGTCACCAGCACGTACTTTAAAAACCTGCATTCCACCAAATCAAAAACTATAAAAGGGATAGTTTTTCTTTTTTAGTAGATGCTAATTACTAAAGTCAGGACCAGATAAGTAGTTTTATCAGGGCTATAACCCCTGGTGAAACCGAAGCAGTCATTAAAATTTTCCAACCAGGGGGCTGGAGAGATGGCACAGTGGTTAAGAGCACTGACTGTTCTTCCAAAGGTCCAGAGTTCAATTTCCAGCAATCACATGGTGGCTCATAACCATCTGTAATGGGATGCAAGGCCCTCTTCTGGGTGTCTGAAGACAGCTATGGTGTACTCATATAAATAAAATAAATAAACCTTAAAAAAAAATTGGGGGCTGGTGAGATGGCTCAGCAGGTAAGAGCACCGACTACTCTGCCGTAGGTCCTGAGTTCAAATCCCAGCAACCACATGGTGGCTCACAACCACCAGTAATGAGATCTGACACCCTCTTCTGGTGCTGTCTGAAGACAGCTACAGTGTACTTATTTATAATAAATAAATCTTTTTTTTTAATTAGGTATTTTCCTCGTTTACGTTTTCAATGCTATCCCAAAGGTCCCCCATACCCACCCACCCCAATCCCCTACCCACCCACTCCCCCTTTTTGGCCCTGGCGTTCCCCTGTACTGGGGCATATAAAGTTTGCAAGTCCAATGGGCCTCTCTTTGCAGTGATGACTGACTAGGCCATCTTTTGATACATATGCAGCTAGAGACAAGAGCTCTGGGGTACTGGTTAGTTCATATTGTTGTTCCACCTATAGGGTTGCAGTTCCCTTTAGCTCCTTGGGTAATTTCTCTAGCTCCTCCATTAGGGGCCGTGTGACCCATCCAATAGCTGACTGTGATCATCCACTTCTGTGTTTGCTAGGCCCCGGCATAGTCTCACAAGAGAGAGCTATATCTGGGTCCTTTCAGCGAAATCTTGCTAGTGTATGCAATGGTGTCAGCATTTGGAAGCTGATTATGGGATGGATCCCTGCATATGGCAATCACTAGATGGTCCATCCTTTCGTCACAGTTCCAAATTTTGTCTCTGTAACTCCTTCTATGGGTGTTTTGTTCCCATTTCTAAGAAAGGGTAAAGTGTCCACACTTTGGTCTTCATTCTTCTTGAATTTCATGCGTTTGGCAAGTTGTATCTTATATCTTGGGTATCCTAAGTTTCTGGGCTAATATCCACTTATCAATGAGTACATATTGTGCAAGTTCCTTTGTGATTGGGTTACTTCACTCAGGATGATACCCTCCAGGTCCATCCATTTGCCTAGGAATTTCATAAATTCATTTTTTTAATAGCTGAGTAGTATTTAAAAAACAAACAAACAAACAAACAAACAAAAAAACTTCCCACCAAAAACAACCCAGGGGCAGATGGTTTTAGTTCAGAGTTCTATCAGACTTTCAAAAAAGAGTTAAAGCCAATATTTCTCTACTTATTCCACAAAACAGAAACAGGAGGAACATTGATCAGTTTGTTTTATTTTATTTTTTTAAAGATTTATTTATTTTATGTATATGAATACACTGTAGCTATTATCAGACACACCAAAAGAGGGCACCAGACCCTATTACAGATTGTTGTGAGCCACCATGTGGTTGCTGGGAATTGAACTCAGGACCTCTGGAAGAACAGTCAGTGCTCTTAACCACTGAGCCACCTCTCCAGCCTGACCAGTTTGTTTTATAAGGGCCACAGATACATACTGTGATATACAACCATACAAAGACCCAACACAGAAAGAAAATTCCAGACCAATTTCCCTTACGAACATAGATGCAAAATTACTCAATGAAATACCTGCAAATGAAATCTAAGAACACATCAAAAAGATAATTCGAGTGTTGAGGTTATAGCCCTGGAGTTGCTTGTATTTTGATGCTCTCCTGGGAGGGGCTGCAAAATGAGTACTCAGTACTCGGGTGACTTCTTGTGAACCTTTTCCCCACCTTAATTTGTAAAATAAAGGCTAGAGCCTGGTGTGGTGGCGCACGCCTTTAATCCCAGCACTCGGGAGGCAGAGGCAGGCGGATTTCTGAGTTCGAGGCCAGCCTGGTCTACAGAGTGAGTTCCAGGACAGCCAGGGCTACACAGAGAAACAACAACAACAACAAAAAAGGCTAGAGCCGGTGATTGGGCAGGAGAGGGAAGGTGGAGCTGAAGGTTTGGGAGAGAAGGAGGAGGGGAGGGAAGAGAGGATGACAGAGGGGGAGGGAGGAGGAGGTGGGAGGAAAGGGGAGCAAAAGCACATGGCCTGGAGAAACCGCAAGTTCTAAGGAATCTCATAGATGGGGAAGATGGTAGTGTAGTGGTAGATCTGCCCAATCTGGGTGTGCAGCTTGTTTTCATATTAATCGAGTTGTATTTTCTTTGCCTGGGTTTTTTTGGATTGGAGATTTACCGCAGCAACCATGTTCAAGTAGTGTTTATCCCAGAGATGCAGGGAAGGTTCAATATTAAAAAAAATCTGCCGGGTGTGGTACAGGGCTACACAGAGAAACCCTGTCTCAAAAAACAAAACCAAACCAAAAATAATCTGTAATGTAATCCATGTATAAACAAACAGGAAGAAAGAAACTAACTGATCTTATCAGATGCAGGAAAGGCCTTTGACAAAAATCTAACACCCCTAGTTGGTTAAAGTCCTGGAGAGAAGGGATACAAGGGATATATCTAAACATATAAAGTCAATTTACAGAAAGCCCATAGACAACACCAACTTAAATGGAGAGAAACTCAAAGCAGCTCCACTAAAATCAGGAACAGGAAAAAGTTGTCCTTTTCTCCATGCCTATTCAATATATTATCTTAACTAGAGCAAGAAGACAACGGAAAGAGAACAAGAAGATACAAATTGGAAAAGAATAAGTCAAAGCACAAAGCGTCTTTATTTGCAGGTGGTATAATAGTATACATAAATGACCCTAAAAATTCCACTGGGAAATTCCTACAGCTGATAAACATTTCCATCAAAGTAGCTGGATACAAAATTATCTCACAGAAATCTGCTATAGACAAATGACAAATGGACTGGGAAGGAAGTCAGGGAAATATCTTTCATAATAGCCTAAATAATATGAAGATATCTTGGGCACTCTAACAAAGCAAGTGAAAGTCTTATATGATAAAACCTTCAAGACATTAAAGAAAGAAATTGAAGACATCAGAAGATGAAAAATATCCCATGTCCATGGATTGGTAGGATGGATATAATATTAATGTTTATCCTACCAAAAGTAATCTTTAGATTTGATATAATTCCCATCAAAATTCCAACCTATCTGGGCGTGGTGGCACATGCCTTTAATCCCAGCACTTGGGAGGCAGAGTCAGGTGGATTTCTGAGTTCGAGGACAGCCAGGGCTACACAGAGAAACCCTGTCTTGAAAAACAAAATCTAACCTAATTCTTCACAGATTTTTGAAAGGACAATTTTCAGCTTTATATGGAAACACACACACACACACACACACACACACACACACACACACACACACACACACAAACAGGATAGCTAAAACAATCCTGAATAATTAAAGAACAGTGGAAGTATCACCATCCCCAATTTCAACTGTATCACAGAGCTCTATTCTTCTCCATCCCCCCCCCCACCATTGTATTGGCACAAAGGTAGACATGTTGATCAGTGGGAACAAATTTAAGACCTAGGCATAAGTTCACATACCTATGGACACCTGATTTTTGATCAAGAAGCCAGAAATATACATTGGAGGAAAAAAACCCAGCATCTTCGACCAAATTGTACAGGTCAAATCGGATGCTTGCGTATAGAAAAATGCAAATAGATTCATACTTATTATCATGCACAAAACTCAGTTCAGCAAATGGATCAAAGACCTCAGCATAAAACCAGAGATAGCACTTTTGAAATTGGTTTGTGACAGAAATAATAGAAAGGATGATAGAAATTAGTGAAATGGTGAAATGATGAAAGTAACCCCACCTTGTCCTAGTGTTATTCTTTGCTTACCTGGTCACTTTTCCCCCAACAGCTAAACTCACCTTGGCAATGTTTCTGAGAACAACCATGACTAACCATGATCTTGTAGTGTCTGGAAGATACCACTGAGCCTTTCAAAGAAAGCAGATGTTACCGGGCAACTGGAAACCCATTAATAATGTAAGCTCCACCTCCAGCACTGATGCAATTATGATCTTATCTTTATAAATGTACTCCTGAGCTTGAACACAAAGAGAATTTCCAGAGATGCAATGGTTTGACCATTAATTAAGAACTAAAAACTTACAAGGAAACAAGACAAACCCTGATAGAAGGGGAAGTGGGGAATAGTCTTGAATTCACTGGTATAGGAAAACAATTTCTAAACAGAACACCATTATTAGCACAGGCATTAGGATCAACAATTAAGAAATGTGACCTCATGAAACTGAAAAATTTCTACAAGACACCATTATTCAGACAAAGCGGCAGCCTACACAGTTTTTTTTTTTTTTTTTAGCAACTCTATGTCTGATAGAGGAGTAATATTCAAAATTACACAAACACACACACACACACATACACACACACATCTCAAAAAAAGTAGATATCAAGAAAACAAATTACCCAATTAAAAATGGAGTGCAGATCTAAACGGAATTCTCAAAAGGAGAATTTCAAATGGCTGAGAAACACTTAGAGAAATGTTTAACATCCGTAGCCCTCAGGGAAACACAAAGCAAAACTACTTTGAGGATTTCATCCTATGGCTGTCAGAATGGCTAAGATTAACAACACAAGCGACAGCTCATGCTGGTGAGGATGTGGGATAAAGGAAAGACTCATCCATTCTGGTGGGAGTGAAAACTTATTCAGCCATGGAAATCAGTGTGGCAGTTCCTTAGGATGACGGGGATCAATGTACCTCGAGATCCAGCTACACCACTCTTGGGCATATAGCCAGCATACCCAGTATATATATGGGCTTATACCTATACATCTTTTTACATGCTCATTGCTGTTCTATTCACAATAACCAGAAACTAACTGGAAACAGCCTAGATATCCCTCAACAGAAGAATGGATAATGAAAATGGAGTATATTTACACAATGGAGTATTACTTAGTTACAAAAAAAAGAAAAAAAGAAAAAAAGAAAAAAGGAAAAAAAGAAAAAGAAAAAAAGAAAAAGAAAAAAAGAAAAAGAAAAAAAGAAAAAGAAAAAAGAGATGGTGAAATTCACAGGTAAATGGATAGAACAAGAAAAAACATCATCCTGAGTGGAGTACCTTAGACCCAGAAAGATTAATATGGTGTGCATTTGTTTATCTGTGGATATTATCTGTTAAGTCAATGATTACCAAGCTATAGTCCCTAGAACCACAGAAGTTAGGTACAGGAAGTAGAGGGGACAGGGAAATAAGAGAGGGAGTAAAGGGAGAGACAGCTAAGAGTAAGGGCCATGTGAGGGATAGAATGGAAACCTAATATAGTACAAGCTTCCTAAAATACATACACATATGAAGGTGATCTAAATGAAACTGCCAAATAATGGGGGGGGGGCAGAGCTTCAGGTGGCCATCTCTTGTCACCAAACGAAGCTTCCAGCACCAGGACTGGGTTATACTTAATTGAGTTGTTGGTCAAAGGGGTCCCTTGGGAATCCCCAAGCCACCCAGGCTGTTGACAAGACTACAGGTTGCTCTTCACAAACTGATGGCAAGGCCCCACTGCTGAAGACAACACCTACCCAACTCATTAAACACGGAGAAGTCAAAGCTGGTGCCTACACAGAACCTTCATGTCTATGTTCTAGTGTCTCTGGTACAGGAAGATACTCTGCAAACTACCAAAAGATATATGTAAATACTAACCCAGCCACAGACCTTTTGATCTACAGTGGTGTCCTGCCTGCAAGATAGGCTAGGGCAGTGCCAGCATGAAGTTTGTGGGAGTGGCCAACCACTATCTGACTTAAAGCTTACTCTGTGAGATGGAACTCATA
The DNA here is from genome assembly GCF_000001635.26 of Mus musculus. Taxonomy (NCBI): domain Eukaryota; kingdom Metazoa; phylum Chordata; class Mammalia; order Rodentia; family Muridae; genus Mus; species Mus musculus. Next base: position 15,884,277 of record NC_000073.6, on the reverse strand, counting down.
TTGACACTGCTTATATGACCAAGTACCTGGACTAGATAACCAAGGAACCTAGGGTAAAGCCAAATGCTACTATTAAAAAGAAAAAGCAGGAGGCTGGCTCAGTGGTTAAGAGCACTGACTGCTCTTCCGAAGGTCCTAAGTTCAAATCCCAGCAAGCACACAGTGGTTCACAACCATCTGTAATGAGATCTGACACCCTTTTCTGGTATGTCTGAAGACAGCTATAGTGTACTTACATATAATAAATAAATCTTTGGGCCAGAGTGGCAGGGCTGGAGTCAGCAGAGGTCCTGAGTTCAATTCCCAGCAACCACATGATGGCTCACAACCATCTACACAGCTACGGTGTACTCATATACATAAAATAAGTAAATAAAAAAATTTTTTTTCGAGACAGGGTTTTTCTGTATAGCCCTGGCTGTCTCGGAACTCACTTTGTAGACCAGGCTGGCCTCGAACTCAGAAATCCACCTGCCTCTGCCTCCCGAGTGCTGGGATTAAAGGTGTGCGTCACTACCCCCGGCTCAATAAATCTTAAAAAAAGAAAAAAAGCAATAAAATGACTCCTAATGGCTTTCTTTTACTCATAGATCAGTGCCTTGCTCAGCCATCATCAGAGAAGGTTCCTCCTGCAGCAGATGGGAAGAGATACAGAGATCCACGGCTAGACATATGCAGAGAGCTGAAGTTCTGGAGAACTCAGCTCTAAAGGGGTGTCTCCATTATATCCATACCTCAACTCCTGCTGTGCAGGGAATCCTGCAAAAGAGGAGGAAGAAAGAGTGTATGAGTCAGAAGGGATGGAGGCCACCAAGGAAACAAGGTTCTCTAAACTGACATATTCAAAGCTCATGTGAACTCACAGATCCCGAGGCAGCATGCACAGGGCCTGTGTGGCTCTGCACCCGGGCTTCTGCCTATTTGTTAATTATTCTCGTTAAATTCTTTTGTGGGATCCTGAGTGTGAGAACAGATCTTATCTTGCGCCTTCTCTTGGTTTTTTGAACTTCTCTCAACTGTGACTCTTAGTTTTTACTTTATTTTATTATTATATTTCATTGAATTATTATCCCTTATAAGCCTGTTTGTTTTCTAGTGAGACAGAAAGGGAGTGGCTCCAGATGAGAGGGGAAAGTGGGGTGTAACTGGGAGGAGTAGAGTGTGGGGAAACCGAAATCAGATATTATGTAAGAAAAAGAAATCTATTTTTACTAACGAGAAAAAAAGAGTAATTCCTTGTCAGATGTGATGAGCACACACCTGTAATCCCAGTTCTGACGAGACAGGTAGATCTCTGTAAATTCAAGGCTAGCCTGGTCTACATAGGTACAAACAGCTGAGCCAGTGCTACAAAAGTGAGACCTGTCTCAAAAAAACTACCTCACAACACAAACAAAAAGGGGGATTGCCTGGAGGTCTGATCCTTAACACATCAAAACAGAAAATGACAACAAACAAACAAACAATAAACAGCAACAAACCCAAAACCCTACCTAAGCAACAAAGCCAAAAGAATGTCTTTCCAGAAATCTCTGAGGTCCTGGGGCTATCTGTGGAGGTCTGTCCTTGGGTGGGGCAAGGCAGGAATTATAGCAAGGACATCTGCTCTCAGCAGCCACCAGCTCCTCCTCCATGCTTCCCAGTGACACCATAGGAGCTCCCAGAACCACCAGGGAGGTTTCCTCATCTATTCCAGTCAGTCTCACTCATTCTCTCAGCCTTCATCAGTGTCCCACTGAACACAAGTGCCAGGCCAGCAAGGTGGCTCAGCAGGTAAAAAGTACTTGCCACCAAGTATCCCCAGGTCCCCATGGTGGAAGAATAGAACCGGCTTCTGCAGGTTGTCTTTCGTCTCTTCCATGTGAACATCCTGCTTTCCACAAACAAACAAACAAACAAACAAACAAACAAACAATGTAGTTAAACCAATTCAGACATGTCATGAATTCATAATTATGGATGAAAAGACAGTCCCTATAGAGAGGGGACACATTTCAATTATTTGGGTAGAGGCATCTAGAGCTAGGGTGATCCTGAGGGAGAGCCAAGTTAGGTACCCCCCCCCCCACACACACACACAATGTAGAGATTGAACCTAGAACCTTGCTCTTGCCAGGCCTTTTAGTCCCAGTCTTTCAAGTTTTCTAAAACAAAAGCAAAAACAAAAAAATCTAAACAAGGTGGGGCTTGTTGATGCACGCCTTTATTCCCAGCACTGGGAGGCAGGGGCAAGTGGATCTATGTGGGTTTGAGGCCAGCCTGGTCTACAGAACAAGTATAGGACAGCCATGGCTCTTTACACAGAGAAACCCTATCTCGAAAAAACAAAACAAAACAACAACAATCCCAAACAAAAAACAAAATACGGACCCCCTCAAAACAACAACAACAACAACAACAACAACAACAACAACAACAACAACAACAACAAAAATCAACCCTCCAAAACTAAACCAGAAAACCCGCTCGTCACATGCATTCTGTAGGACTTTAGGCTAGAAATCTAAAGATGAGGCCCCTGGCCTGAAGGATTGTTTCCTAACCCCGTCTGCATAGTTTAGCCTTCCTACTGGGCTGAGCAAAAACGTGGGCCTGAGCCTCCTGTCAAGCTTCAGAGAGCGTCAGACAACTCCTCCTTTGTGTCATTCTACTAATGAGATCTGCTCTGATTCCCTTTCTGGCCCAGAGGCCCTAATCTCTCCTAGCAGGGGGCTGGGGATAGGGGACAGAGGGGAGGTCCCCTCCTGACAAGCAGTGACCCAGTGGTGAGCAGGGATTAGAGTGTGCGTGTGGCTGTGTGTGCCTGTGAGTGCACGGCCCGGTGTTTAGAGAAGCAGAACCAATTTGAGTGGGGAATGGGACTCGAAGTGATATTAATACCTAGAGAGATGAGGGGAGGGACAGAGGGGGAGGGAATTACTGAGGGGGAGAGAGAGATGGCAGGAAGATGTGTATGCGTGGAGTAGCAATGGAACCTTCATTTCAGCTCAAGGATTGCAGGAAGCAAGCAGAGGCTCTGAGACCAGGCTGTAGCCTCAGGCTTAGGTGGACAGGCAGAAGGGTCTCAAATCCAGGAAGGGACCCACAGACAGTGGCAGAACGACAAAGGAGGGAGACACAGAGGGAGACAATGAGAGAATGCAAACTTGCCTTACAAAGGGAACTAGGGACAGAGTCAGAGACAAGGTGAAGGGCTGGAGGGATGGCTCTGTGGTTAAGAGCACTGGGGCTCTCCAGGAGGACCAGGGCTCCATTCTCAATACTTAATGGTGGCTTATAACCTGTAATTCCCGGTCCAGGGCATCTGATGCCCTCTTCTGGTCTCTTCAGGCATCAGGCACTCACTGTGTGTGAACACGTGGGTGCAGGCACAATATCCATGTATGTATAATCAATAAACAAATCTAAACAAGAGAGACACAGAGAGAAAGAGTCAGACATACAGAGACACTCAGAGATAAAAAGACAGAGAGAAAGAGAGACAGGGAGGAAAAGAGCCAGAACCAGAGCTGCAGAGAGACAGCCAGAGACAGAGAGATAGCGGGAGACAGAGAGTAGAGGTAGAGTCCGACACAGATGGAGACTAACAGAGAGACAGAGAGACAGTGGGAGACAGAGAGTCTAACAGAGACACAGGCAGAGATTGACAGAGACATAGAAACTCAGGGAGAGGCATAGAGACAAAGACACAAAGAAACTCAGAGAGGCAGGGTCTGAAATAGTGATGAAGATAGAGAAGCAGAGACTAGAGGCAATGGAGAAGATACAGAGCAATGGGGAGACAGAGATATAGAGAGCCCTGAGGAAGTGAGGGAAGAAGGGAGAAAGACAGAGAGGCACAGAGAAAGAGAGAGAAACTGAGGCAGAAAAAGGGAGAACCATCAAGAACTACACATTTGAATTAGTTCACTCAGTGGGGTCACAGATCTCTCTTCCCAGTTATTCTAGCTGTGTCAGAAGACTTAAAAGTTCAATACTAGCCTGGGCCACAAAGAACAACCCAGGAAGTCCTGTGCCTTTCTTTTCTGTCTCCCAGGAGCACTGTACACTTCTTTCTGTGCTTTTGAAGACATTTCTTTTCAGATAGTAGCTGAAGCTGGAGGAATACCCTTTAGACCCAAGGAAAGACTTCCCTGAGAAGTGGGGGCTCCTGGTTGCAGGCAGGAGTTGGGCTTTCCCTCCCTTCTTCATCAACCCTAATTGCCAAGATGTCACTGTGGGGGTGGTGGGATTAAGCAGACGGTGCCCTTCCCCCAGCCAATGTCACCTCCTGTTGCCCAGTGAGTCCCCCACCTTCCCTGGGATTACCCTTCCAGATCCAGGCCACAATAGATGACATCACTCCCAGCCCAGGCTTAAAGTCGCCCCGTGTGAGGGGACCTATTTCCTCTAGCCTCTGCTGTCTGATGACACCATCCAGTACCTGAACATCCAGGAGAGTCCCCATTTCTCCTTTCCAAAGGTGAGTCTTTCCAGGAGAGGCTGCGAGAATATTTTATTCTCACCCATGTTTGACATGAAGATGGGTCTTGTGATGCTTTCTGAACAGATTAACATAGGGTAGAGATTCCAGCAGGTGTTCAGGGAAACAGGTCACTTAGGACCATGATAGGAGGGAGTAAAGTCATACCAGTTGGGGACTAGTTGTTGGGATCCAGGAGTGGCTTTAGGATGAATGGATTTTATACTCTGAGGACATTCAGAGGTGGAATGTCTCATCTAAGCACACATCCATGGTGTGTGAGCATGTTCATGTGTTTGTGTGTATGTATGTCTACAATGTGTGTGTGTGTCCATGTGAGAGAGCAACCTCGGAGGACAGAGATAGACATACTGGTTGTCTTCCTAAATACTTCCATTTGCTATTTTTTCCTAGACCTCTCTATGTAGACCAGGCTGGCCTTCATCTGATGGATCTTCCTGCCCCTGCCACCCAAGTACTTAAGGTTAAAGGTGTTCACCACCACACCCAGCCTATTTCAGACAAGGTCTTTCACTGAACCTGGATCTCCCTGTGGAGCAGAGGCTGGCTGGACAGTGAGCCCTGTGTATCTGTTTGTCCCTGTTCCCCCAATGCTGGGGTTATAGTGTGCCCAGCTTTTATCTGGGTGCTGGGGTTCTGAACTCAGATCCTCACGTATGCACAGACAGTGCTTTATCTGTTGAGTCTTCTCCCCATTCCCCCGAAAGAAACCTTTTACATTTAATTTATGTTTTTTGAGAGGGAGTCTTTTGGAGCATAGAGTGGTCTTGAACTTGTTCCGTAACAGAGGCTGGTCTTGAACTCCTGATCCCGTGTACTACTGCTCCCGCTTGTTTTTTTTTTTAACTCTTTGTGATTTTTCTTCTCTGTTTGTAAGGTATATATTCATTATATAAGTATACATGCATATATATTTAGTGTGTGTGTGTCTTCTGACTCCTTTGTTGAAGTCAGATGACAACTTGCTGGAGTCTGAGTCAGTTCTCTGCTTCCACCATGTTTGATTCTTAGGAATCAAACTCAGGGTTTTAGGCTTGGTGGCAAGTGTCTTTATGGTTGATCCCTCCTGTGGCCCCTGAGATTTCCTCTTCGTTTGTGTATATACCAATACATAGATCATCTCTCCCTGGAGAACGCTGGTTCTTTTCACTGCCTGGCACTTGGGTGCTATTTGACTGTTGACAGGATGGATCCCTGTCCTATTAGATTGTTTATTAGTTAAAACACGGGCTGGGGCTGTAGCTCAGTCAAAAGATAAGCGCTAACATGTTCTACACAGCTATTTGCTCACATACAAATGGGAAAAAAATTACACTTAACATTTTTCTCTTTTTTCAAAACTATTTATATTTTTATTCACTTTACATTTGGATCACAGCTCCTCTCCCTCCTGTCTTCCTCCTCACATATCCCTTCTCTCTTTTCTCCTCCCCCTTCTCCCTCAAGAAGGGGAGACTCCCTTGGATACCACCCCACTCTGGGACATTTCAGCAGTTCTAGGAACATCCTGACCCACTGAGCCTCATCCAGGGAGTCCAAACAGTGGGGAAGGGGATCCAATGGCAGGGAACAGAAACCGAGACAGCCCCTGTTCCACTTGATAGAAGAACCACACGAACACCAAGTTGCACATTTGCTACAGATGTGTGGGTCTAGGTCCAGCTCCTGCATTGAGCTGAACATTTTGAGGCCAATGTGGCTGCTAATTTCTGTTCAATGCCAGCTCAACATAGTAAACTGGAATTCTTTCTCTGAGGTCGAGAGCAGGGCTGATGGCTAATGTTTCTAAGGACGCAAGTTACAGACGTTGAGTTTTGAAGGAAAACACCAATATTACTGACATTTTTTTGTTTATTTTTTCCTCAATGGCTGAGGCAACTCTTGTAGTGTCTGTGGTCCAAAAAATTACAGAGACATGTAGCAGGACATAGTGGTATATGCCTTTAAATTCTAGCATTCGGAAGGTAGAGGCAGGCAGATCACTGTTGGTTTGAGGCCAGCCTGGCCTACAGAGTAATTTCTAGGCTAGCCAGGACTTCATAAACTTTATATCAAAGGGAAACCTTGTCTTTATAAAAATGTGGGAGTTGGCTGGCTCAGTGGTTAAGAGTACTGGCTGCTCTTCAGGGAGACCTGGATTCCCATTCCAAGCACCCACAGGGGGGCTCACAGCTGTTTGTAATTATGGTTCCAGGGCACCCAATACTGCTTTCTGGCTTCTTCTGATGGTACCAGGTGTGTTTGTGTTCATAGAAATACATGCAGACAAAACACTCATATACAAAAACACCAACACAAAGAGAGTAACAAAAAAAAAATCCCAGAAACAGCAAAGTTTGATATTACTGTTGCATCTGTCTGTCTATCTATCTATCTATCTATCTATCTATCTATCTATCTATCTATCTATCTATCTTTTAAAAAGATTTATTTATTTAATTTACTTTTATGGGTACACTGTAGCCGAACAGATGGGATTGAATTTTTAGGATCTCTGCTCCCCAGTTAACCCTGCTCTCTCTGGTCCAAAGATTTATTTATTATTATACATAACTACACTGTAGCTGTCTTCAGACATGTCAGAAGAAGGCATCAGATCTCATTACAGGTGGATGTGAGCCACCATGTGGTTGCTGGAATTTGAACTCAGAACCTTTGGAAGAGCAGTCAGTGCTCTTACCTGCTGAGCCATCTTGCCAACCCTGGTTTTTTTTGTTTTTTTGTTTGTTTTTTGAGACAGGGTTTCTCTGTGTAGTTCTGGCTGTCTGGCTGTCCTGGAACTCACACTGTAGACCATAGACCAGGCTGGCCTCGAAATTCACCTGCCTCTGCCTCCCAAGTGCTGGGATTAAAGGTGTGTGCCACCACGCCCGGCTCTGGTTTGGTCTTTTGAAACTGAGTTTCTCTGTGTAGCACTTGGCTGTCCTGGAACTCATTCTGCAGACCAGACTACTTCTGATCCTTCTACTTCCACCTCCAGAGTCCTGGGATTACAGGAGTGCGTCATGATGTTACTGTTTCTTCTTGTGTGTGTGTGTGATGTATGCATGTAAGTGTGCGTGTATTTTTGAATACGCCTGCATATGTAGAGGACAGAGGATAACATCAATGTTTTTTTTTTCTTTCCATTTTTTATTAGGTATTTAGCTCATTTACATTTCCAATGCTATACCAAAAGTCCCCCATACCCACCCACCCCCACTCCCCTACCCGCCCACTCCCCCTTTTTGGCCCTGGTGTTCCCCTGTTCTGGGGCATATAAAGTTTGTGTGTCCAATGGGCCTCTCTTTCCAGTGATGGCCGACTAGGCCATCTTTTGATACATATGCAGCTAGAGTCAAGAGCTCCGGGGTACTGGTTAGTTCATAATGTTGATCCACCTATAGGGTTGCAGATCCCTTTAGCTCCTTGGGTACTTTCTCTAGCTCCTCCATTGGGAGCCCTGTGATCCATCCATTAGCTGACTGTGGGCATCCACTTCTGTAACATCAATGTTTACCTCCATTCCCTCTGCCTTGTTGCTTTCAGACAAAGTCTCTCAGTGAACTAGGCACAGGACATTTTGACAAGGCTGGCTGCGTAGCTTGCTCTTGGGATCCACCCGTTTCTGCCCTTCCTAAGGCTGTAGTTACAGGCACACAAAGCCACGCCTGGCTTTTTACATGGTAGCTACAAATGTGGACTCAGGTCCTCATGCTTTTGCAGTAAGCACTCTTGTCCACTTAACCATTTCTTCTGTTCCCACCCCACCTTACTTTCTAGACAAGGTCCCATGTATCCCAGGGTAGCCTCTAACATCATAAGTAGCCTAGAATGTCATTGACCCTCCAAGCCTCCACCTTCTGAACTGTAGAATTACAGGTGTGTGCCACCATACCCAGTTTATGTGATGTTGGGGACTGAACAACAGGGGCTTTGCACATTCAAGGCAGGTACTGTACCTGCTAACCTGTACCCTGAGCCTCCTGTTGTCATTGTTGGATAGGGTCTGCTTACGAATCCCAGGTTGGCTTTGAATTTGAGTCAACCCTCTTGCCTCAGGCTCTGAGTGCTGGGGGGGGGGGGCAGATGTGAGCAAGCTTCCACACCCACATAGTGAGGGAGGAGGAGACAGAAGGGTATTAGCGAGGTGTGCTGCTTAGAGGTCAGAGAACAACGCGCAGGTGTCAGCTCTTTCCTTCCACCATGTGGGTACTGGGAAACAAACTCAGGTTGTCTGGCTCAGCAGCAGGTGCATTCACCCATTGAGCCATCTCACTGGCCTTATTGTGTGTGTGTGTGTGTGTGTGTGTGTGTGTGTTTGGGGAAGTGTGCACACCTATTGGGACATAAGCTGACTTACTCTATGACTTTCAATACTATTATTTTGCGACTTGTTCTCTCACTAAGCCAGGATCTGGGCTGATAGTCAGCAAGCTCTGGTGAGCTCTTGTGACCCTCTCACACATGTCTTAGGGTTCATGTGGTCAAGTCTGCCTCCCCCACTTTGTATTTTGAGAAAGAAGAATCCTTCTCTGTAGCTCTGGCTGTCCTGGAACTCACTATGTAGATGGAGATGGCCCAGAATGCCAAGAGATTCACCCACCCACCTTTGCCTCATGGGTACTGGGATGTAAGGCCTGAAGCACTATGCCCAGCACACTGACTCGGGTGCTGGATATGAACTCATGTCCTTGTGATTGTGGTGTGACAACTGTTCTTATCCACTGAACTACCTTTCCAGCCCACGCACTAGCATGTATTATTATTATTGAAACATATTCTTTGTGTATTTGCACATGAGTGAGGGTGCCAACCGTGGCCAGTGGAAGGCAATGCCTCCCTTGGAGCTAGAGTTACTGGCAGTTGTGAAATCTCTGATATGAGTGCCAAGAACTGAACTTGGGTTCTTGGAAGAGCAGCAAGCACTCCTAGCCATTGAGGCAACTTTCAGCCTCTGCACCCCCAACCTTTTTAGAATATGTTTTTATTATTAAAAATGATGTGTATGTGTGTGCACATGTGTGTTTATGTGTGTGTGCTTGTGGGTAAGAGTGTGTATGTGTGCAGCTGCCTTTGGGGGCCAGGAATGTACCCAATGTGGGAGCTAGGAACTGAACCTCGTCCTCTGAAAAAGCAATGAATGCTCATAACTGTTTAGCCATCTTTTCAGCCCCTTCTCTCCTCCTCCTCTTGTTTGTTTTTTGAGACAAGGTTTCTCTGTGCAGTCCTGGCTCTCCTGGAACTCAATCTTTAGACCTGACTGTCCTCAAACTCAGAGGTCCACCTGCTTCTGCCTCCCAAGTTCTGGGATTAAAGACATGTGATACTACATCCGGCTCCAGCCCCTCTTTTTTTTTTTTTTTCGAGACAAGGTTTCTCTGTGTAGCCTTGCTGTCCTGGAACTTTGTAGACCAGGCTGGCCACAAACTCAGAAATCCGCCTGCCTCTGCCTCCCAAGTGCTGGGATTAAAGGTGTGCACCACCACGCCTGGTTCCTCTTTTATTTTTTTAAAATAAATATTTGTTTATGTGCATGTGTTTGAATGTATGTATGTGCACCATGTGCATGCAGTGTCTACAGAGGAAGAGGAAATTTGATGTGAGTTACCTTGTGGGGGCTGGGAATAGAACCCCGGTCCTCTGCAAGAACAGCCACTGCAGGGCTGTCTTTCCAGACCCTATACATTATATGTTTCAAATTAGTGCCTTGTTTAAAAATTATAAACAGTGGCATAATGTGCATGTTGACAGCACTGGCCTTTATTCTTTGAATATACACTGTATATAGTAAATATGCTCATAAACTTTATATATCAAATGACACTAAATACAAACATAACAAACATTTATATGATCTATTATTATCTATAATTTGGATATACAGTATATGTAACACTTTTTTTTTGGTTTCTCAAGACAGGGTTTCTCTTTATAGCCCTGGCTGGCTGTCCTGGAACTCATTTTGTAGACCAGGCTGCCCTCGAACTCAGAAATCCGCCTGCCTCTGCCTCCCGAGTGCTGGGATTAAAGGCGTGCGCCACCACCTCCGGCTCAGTATATGTAACACATGCACTTAGTATCAAAGTGTGACTTTGACAGTAACCTCAGTATTTGGGATGTGGAGGCAGGAGTATTGCTATGAGTTTGAGGACAGTCTCGGCTAGTAAGTTCCTGTCTCATTAATGGTACATCCAGGAGATAGTTTATTCAGTAGCCTGCTTGGTTTTTCCAAGTATGAGGATCTGAGTTTGTTTCCTAGAAGCCAGGTTAAAAAAGTGGGCACATTGTGCTTATAATTCCAACACTGGTGAAACAGAAACAGCTGGATCCCTGTGACTTGCTGGCTAGCTATCCTAGCTTACACAGTGATTTCCAGACTAGTGCGAGACCTGAGGAGGTAGACTGCTTGCCTAGCATTTGTGAAGACCTGGGTTTGATATCCAGCACTCCATAAACCAAGTATGGTGGTACTGACTTGTGATCTTAGCACTTGCGAGCTGGAGACAAGAGGTTATTCTCAGCTATTTGGCAAGTCTGAGGCCAACCTGAGCTATATAAGACCTCTCAAAAATAAAATGAAAAAAAAAATGAGGTGAGTAGCTTGATCAATAAATTTGGGGTTGAATTTTAGCCTCCCCTCCACTTGCACACACACACACACACACACACACACACACACACACACACCATACATGCACACATACAATTCCCTTCATATACACAAACACACACACACCCTCATACAAAAACATCCCTCTACACTCCCCTACAGACACACACTGCACTCACAAACACGTACATACAAGCACACACACACATACACACACAGCCTGGGAATGATGGTTAATACAAGTGATCTCAGCACTTGTGAGGTAGAGGCAGGAGGGTCAGAAATATGAAATCAACTTTGGCTACAGCCTTACCTTGGCGAATTTAATGTCAGCCAGGGTTACATGAAATACTGCTGCACAAAGTCAAAAAAGTTTTTATTTATTTATTTATTTACTTATTTTTTATTTGGATGTTGTGGCTTGGTCTACAATTGAGTTCCATGCCAGCAGCCAGGGCTATAGAGGAATTTTAATCTAGCAATATGGCTACTCTGGCAAGGGATCGTACCCAAAGAGATAGGTCTGTGTGATCTGGCTGGAACACAGACACACCCTTAGTACACTCTTTTAATCCCTTTGGCTGGAATATAGACAAGCCCTTAGCACGTACCTTTAATTCCAAATAATGATGTGTGAATTAAGTGGCTGATAAAGTGATGAATCAGAGAAAGATTTGACAGAATGAGTCAGATATAGGATATGTACAACTCTCTTAAGAACTGACAAGAAGCCGGGTGTGGTGGCGCATGCCTTTAATCCCGGCACTCGGGAGGCAGAGGCAGGCAGATTTCTGAGTTTGAGGCCAGCCTGGTCTACAAATTGAGTTCCAGGACAGCCAGGGCTACACAGAGAAACCCTGTAAAAGAACTGACAAGAGGGGGCTGGAGAGATGGCTCAGTGGTTAAGAACACTGACTGCTCTTTCAAAGGTCCTGAGTTCAAATCCCAGCAACCATATGGTGGCTCACAACTTTCTGTAGTGAGATCTGACTTCTTCTTTTGGAGTGTCTGAAGACAGCTACAGTGTACTTACATATAATAAATAAATAAATTAAAAAAAACAAGACAAGAAAGAGGCTACTTAAGAGCGGTGTGTTTGAGGCAATTCAGCTGAATGCAGCAGAGTTCAGTTGAGTTTGTGCAGTTTTGTCAGTGAAGTCAGTGCAGCTCAGTTCGTGGAGTTCAGAGGCAGTTTTTCCAAGAAGAACAATTCGGTCAGAAGCAAGAGAGAAGCCAGTCTGAACCAATCAGCTTGTAGAAGCATTTGAGCCAGACAGTTGAGTTGAACCATCCAGCCAGAGTTCAGGGAGTTCAGAGAGAGCTAGAAAGGATGAACTTATTCAGTACTATATCTCAGAGGCTGAAATAGGCCTAAGTTGAGCAGGTGGAGTCTGGAAGTCAAAGCCTTCCAAGTCTGGGCTTGCAGAAGATTGGATTGTATGGAGGCTTGGAGCTTCCAGGCCTAGGCCTAGGGATAATTAGATAGAAACACTCTGGGCTCAGCCCAGGTTGTGTATTCACACACCCTGGGTACAGCTGTCATCTCATCACTTCATTCGAGGAAATTAAAGTGACAATTACACAGGGCTATATACTGAGGCCCTGAAACTTATTATGTAGACCAGGATGGCCTCAAAGTCACAGAGTTCTGTCTCCTCAGTTAGAAAATGAATGTACCACAACACTTGGCCTCTAAAAATGTGTGTGTGTGTGTGTGTGTGTGTGTGTGTGTGTGTGTATGAGAGAGAGAGAGAGAGAGAGAGAGAGAGAGAGAGAGAGAGAGAGAGAGAGAGAGAGAGATTTTGATGGGCAAGATTGGTTGGATCCCAAAGAAAACCTGAAGCAGGATGTGAGTCTGTGAGTCTCAGTTTGTAAATGCCCAGGCACTGGGCAGAGTAGTCTGTTGGACACCCTGTTCTCTTGTAGGTGCCCTCATCTGGGCCACAGTCTCTGAAGATCATGATGGCATATATGAACCCGGGGCCTCACTATTCAGTCAATGCCTTGGCTCTGAGTGGCCCCAATGTGGACCTGATGCACCAGGCTGTCCCATACTCAAGTAAGTATGTTCTCCTTTCCACCTCCAGTCTGTTTTTTAAGACCTTCTGAGGTTCATTGCCTTCAGGAGAAAAAGCATTCATGGGGTGGAGGGGGGCAGTAGGACCTTGTACCTGCTCTATGTCCATATGCAAAGGAGTTTGGCATTCCAGGGACTTTTACATGTTCCCCAGGAATTCAGAGGAGTATATAGTCATGACATTGACTACCTCTGGAGGGAGGGGAGGGGAAGGGAACTGGTTTGGAAGCAGAATCAATAGGATTTCCATCTGTCTGTAAAGTTTTTTTCTTTTCTTTTTCTCTTTTGGAGTAGAGGTTTTTGGGCTGGAATCCAGGGCCTTGTGGCTTCTAGGTAGGCACATTAGCATGGAACTATGCCCCATCATAACTGCAGGATTCTAGGCAGGGGCTCTACCACTGAGCCATGCCCCCAGCCCCTCACTCTATAACTGAACATGTCCCAGACTCTTGACTCTAGACTCTAGAGTGCTGAGATTGAAGTCCTTCACCATCATGTTCTACTATGATACACTATTACTTGACATATCTCTCATCTCTTGTCTTTCTCTCCCTCCTTTTCTTTCTCTCTCTCTCTCTCTCTCTCTTTCTCTCTCTTTCTTTCATTTTCTTTTCCCTCCCTTCCTTCCTTCCTTCCTTCCTTCCTTCCTTCCTTCCTTCCTTCTTTCCTTCCAACAGGCTCTCACTATGTAGCCCTGGCCTGGAACTCACCATATAGATCAGGTTTCTTTACAAATTCTCAGAGTTCTGCTGGTCTCTGCCTCCTGAGTGCTGGAATTAAAGGCAGGAGCCACCTGATCTAGCCTTTCTTTTTCCTTGAAGGACAAATAAAACACTATTTATTTTTGCATGAAGGGTAGGGAGCAGGGGGCATGCTTGCCATGGCTCCCTTGCAGAGGAGTTGTTTTTTCCCTTCTACCACTGGGTCCCAGGTATTGAACTCAGGTCCTCAGGCTTATACACAAGTGCCTATACATGCTGCACTATCTTGTTAGTCCCCCCCCCCTTCTCTTACATTAAGTTGAACCACAGAGGCTTACCACTTTTATAAGCAGAAGTCATGGTTATTGACAACGTCATGTTTCAACAAAATATATCTTTGAGCATAAAGTTTCAAGAGAGGCATCTGGTACAGTGACCCTTGCCTGTAGTTCCAGAGATTTGGGAGGCTGAGGTAGGAGGATCTCTTGAGACCATGATTTCAGGGCTAGCCTGGGCTATGTAGTGAAACCCTGTTGTAATGAAAGAGAGGGGGAGGGATAAAAGGAAGGGGAAGAGAAAAGGGAGGATAGGAGAGAGAGAAGTAGGAAGAAAGGAGGAAGGGGAGAGAGAGGAGGAGAAGGAAGAGAAGAAAGGGAAGGAGGGGGTAGGAATGAAACAAGAACAAAATGGAAGGGCAAATTCTTGTAGGGCTAAAACCAGTTTCTGTCAGTGAATGAATGACTGGAACACAATTCCTCAATTCCTCTGGGGACTGAGCAGCCACTAGGAGGCCAGAGAATCAATCAAAGCTCCTTGTTTAGGCTGATGGACGTGAAGAAAGGTCTTTGGGACAGGTATTCCTCTGTACCTCATGGCCTCTGGCGAGCAGACCTAGCTATCCTGAGGGTTCTTTAATTTGCCCCCGCTTAGGTGCCCCTAGGAAGCAGCGGCGGGAGCGGACCACATTCACCAGGAGCCAGCTGGAGGAGCTGGAGGCCCTGTTTGCCAAGACCCAGTACCCGGATGTGTATGCACGTGAGGAGGTTGCTCTTAAGATCAATCTGCCTGAGTCCAGGGTCCAGGTAGGATGATCTGCTCCCTGGACCCCTCATACCCTTACTGTAACTTTCTGTGGGCCTGTGTCAGATCCAGAGTGGATGAAAGAGAGAAGCCAAGGGTAGCAGCCATATTTATGAAGTGGTCTAAATGCCCCTCACGTTCCATATGTCACTCTTCTTATATGATGCCCTGTGTATGCCAGGTGTATGCTCTACCACTGAGCTACATCCCTAGCTTTGGTATTATTATATCTATATGTAAAATTGCATGCATATGTGTACTATGAAATTGGCTGTATCATGTATCATGATGGCATGTATCTATGCATATATGTACTTATGCATAGATACATGATTGCATGTATGATATGTG
This sequence comes from Mus musculus, assembly GCF_000001635.26. Taxonomy (NCBI): domain Eukaryota; kingdom Metazoa; phylum Chordata; class Mammalia; order Rodentia; family Muridae; genus Mus; species Mus musculus. The sequence continues at coordinate 15,868,993 of NC_000073.6, read as the reverse complement.
ACTATAATGCATGTATGATTACATATACATAATCATGAGTAGGAGCATGTTAATATAATGTGTTCATACGTGCATGACTGTATGTATGATATGTGAGTATAATGCATGCATTCATAAGCAGGAACAAGTAAATATAATATGTTCATATGTGTATGATTACATGTATATATGTGAGGACAATACACAATTGCATACATATTCATGGGATCAGGTGGGTGGCTGAATGCATGTATGTGTATGTGTGTGTGACTGCATGCATATTATGTGAGAATAATGTATGATTGTATGTATGCATGTGTGATCAATCAGGTAGGTAGGTGATACATGATGACTGGTATATGCATGTAGTGTATAATTGCCTGCATGTATGATATGTGTGTGTGATCAGTGCATGTAGGTTTCTGTGTGCACGTGTACATGCATGATTGGACAGGTACACAGATCATGGACAGAGCTGCCCTATCATTGGATGCAGAGTGGTGATGTGTGGGTCTTACCATCAGCTTTGTCTGCTCTTGGCATGTGAGTTCACTCCCCTTCCCCCCATATTTCCTCTCTCTATCTAGGTCTGGTTCAAGAATCGTAGGGCGAAATGCAGACAGCAGCGACAGCAGCAGAAACAGCAACAGCAGCCCCCGGGGGCACAGACCAAGGCTCGTCCTGCGAAGAGGAAGGCAGGGACATCCCCGAGACCCTCTACAGATGTTTGTACAGATCCTTTGGGCATCTCAGATTCTTACAGCCCATCTCTGCCTGGCCCCTCAGGTTCACCTACCACAGCAGTGGCCACCGTGTCCATTTGGAGTCCAGCCTCAGAGGCTCCTTTGCCTGAGGCCCAGAGAGCCGGCCTAGTGGCTTCTGGGCCCTCTCTCACCTCAGCCCCTTATGCCATGACCTATGCCCCGGCTTCTGCTTTCTGTTCTTCCCCTTCAGCTTATGCATCTCCAAGTTCCTATTTCAGTGGGTTGGATCCCTACCTTTCGCCCATGGTGCCCCAACTTGGGGGTCCGGCTCTCAGCCCCCTCTCAGGCCCCTCTGTGGGGCCATCCCTGGCCCAGTCCCCCACCTCCTTGTCAGGCCAGAGCTATAGCACCTACAGTCCTGTGGACAGCCTGGAATTCAAGGACCCCACAGGCACCTGGAAATTTACCTACAATCCCATGGACCCTCTGGACTACAAAGATCAGAGTGCCTGGAAGTTTCAGATCTTGTAGAAGGGGCTTCATATCCCCCCTTCCAGCGGAATCACTCTTTCTGGACTCAAGCTGTCTCCTCCAGCTTAGATTCCAGGAGAGTAGCTCTCAGCAAGCAACAGCAAGTAGCAATCCTGCCAAAGGCTGTGAACCATTCAGCCTCAGGTGTTTCCTACCCTCAGCTCCTTTAGAGAGCTTAGCCCCTTTACAGCATACCCCAAGCAATGAAAGTGGCTCCTTCCTCTCTCAAGACAGCCCAGCAGCAGTCAGTACAGGTCATGACTGATGTGCATATCTGATGCTTTTCCCCAGTCTTCCGTAAAGGTGCTGAGAACTTGCTCTGGAGAAAAAGGAAATCTGTCTTGCAAATGACTTGGAGAATGTTTGGCTTAGAACTCCGGGTGCCCTGAGCCAGGTGTGTTGACTGACTCAATGGTCATAATCCCAGCATGAAAGAAGATGAGGCAGGAGGATTGCTGGGAACTTGAGGCCAGCCTGGACTACAAAGTGAGACCTCCAAATTCATTTGGAAAACGTATACAGTTAAAGTTAATAAACATCAGGTTTACATGGTAGGTTTAGGGGATCATTCATTTGAACATGTATATATGATTTAAATGTATATATGATTTATGTGTCTGTCTGTGTGTTACAGACATGACCACTAAACTGAGCTGGGATGCTGTGGCTTGTATAAAAACAAAATGCAAAAGAAGCTTGATGTGGATATTGGGGAGGACTTGAAAGATAAATAGAATGTTCTAGAGCCCAAGATGCCCCCGTCAGAGGTTCCTAGGGTTAGATTGAGGGGGCACAAGTGATGAAGTCTTCCAGATGCCTATAGGAGTTGAATCTCAAGAGGCTGGAAGTCTTATTCATGGGTATACCTGGGTAAAGGACTTTTAGAAATCCATAGAGTATGTCTAATGTCTTAGTTAGTCTTAGTCCAATGCCTTTCTATTCCTGCACAAACATCATGATCAAGAAGCGAGTTGGGGAGGAAAGGGTTTATTTAGCTTATACTTTTTACAATGTTGGTCATCACCAAAGGAAGGCAGAACTGGAACTCAAGCAGGTCAGGAAGCAGGAGCTGATGTAGAGGCCATGGAGGGATGTTACTTACTGGCTTGCTTCCTCTGACTTGCTCAGTTTGCTTATAGAACCCAAGACTACCAGCCCAGGGATGGCACCACCCACAAGGGGCCCTCCCGTCTTGATCACTAATTGAGAAAATGCCTTATAGCCGGATCTCATGGAGGCATTTCCTCAACTGAAGCTCCTTTCTCTGTGATAACTCTAGCTTGTGTTATCAAAACCAGCCAGTACACCCAATATTCTTTTTAAAAAAGATTTTATATGAGTACACATTAGCTATCTCCAGACACACCAGGAAAGGGCATGGATCTCATTACAGATAGTTGTGAGCCACCACATAGTTACTGGAAATTGAACCTAGGACTTCTGGAAGAGCAGTCAATGTTCTTAATTGCTGAGTCATCTCTCCAGTCCATGGACATATTCTATTTCATAAACCAGGAGTGATGGCACATGCTTGTGATTTCAACACGAGGGAGGTAGAGGCAGAAGGACAATGAGTTCAAGGTCATTCTAGGCTACAATGCAAGTTTGAGGCCAGCCTGGGCTACATAAAACCCTGTTGCACTCCCACCCCTGCAAATCCTTCTTTCCAAGCCACAAGGCTGATAAGGCAGATGGACATAGAATGAGGAGGTCAGGAGTTCCCCTCATTTAATGTTAGCTTCTCTGTTCTCTTCTTTCCTTCTTACTAGCCTATCAGGTCTCCCTTCCCTGGCTACCCAGAGTGAAACTGATTAAAAATGTGGATCCCACTTACATCTGGGTGTTTTTTTTTCCTCTTTGTTTCTGTGTGATTTTTTTTTTTTTTTTGGGGTGAGGGGCAAACTTGTTTAGGTAGAAAGAAATTAAGATTTGCTTTGTCCTTTCTGCCCATAGTGTGCTCCTGGATATTTTCTGTTTGGCAATGCTTTTCTCCGTATCTTCTAAAAGTCAGCTAAGGGGGAACACAGGACCAGGGCAGCTAGAGAAGGCCTGGGATCCCAGCCTGGGAGCTGAGGAGGAGGATCTCAAGTTTAAGATCTGCCTAGGAAACTTAATCACAGATACTTTTTAAAAATTTTTATTTTTTCTTTCTTTTTTTTCATTTTTATTAGATATTTTCTTCATTTACATTTCAAATGCTATCCCAAAAGTCCCCTATACCCTCCCCCCAACCCTGCTCCCCAACTCACCCACTCCCGCTTCATGGCCCTGGCATTCCCCTGTACTGGGGCATATGATCTTCGCAATACCAAGGGCCTCTCCTCCCATTGAGGATGACTAGGCCATCCTCTGGTACATATGCAACTAGAGACACAGTTTTGTGGGGATACTGGTTAGTTCATCTTGTTGATCCTCCCATAGGGTTGCCGACCCCTTTAGCTCCTTGGATACTTTCTCTAGCTCCTCCATTGGGGGCCCTGTGTTCCATCCAATAGATGATTGTGAGCATCCACTTCTGTATTTGCCAGGCACTGGCATAGACTCACAAGAGATAGCTATATCAGGGTCCTGTCAGCAAAATCTTGCTGGTATATGCAATAGTGTCTGGGTTTGGTGGTTGACTGCCCCACCGGGGGATCCATTCCATACACAGATATGTTTTAAAAGAGTGTAGGTCAGGATACAACACCTGCCTAGAATCTCCCAGTGAGGGGCTGAGGGTGTGGCTCAGTGGTAGAGTCCCTGCCTAGAATCTCCCAGTGAGGGTCTGGGGGTGTGGCTCAGTGATACAGTACTTGTCTAGAATATTGAAGGCCCTAGGTTCAGTTCCTCATAGAACAAAAAGAATATAAGTCAGTTCTAACTGTAGGCATCATCACAGCAATGCCCCTCCTAGACATTATAGGCGAGGAACCTGCAAGGGGTCGGGAGTCAGTTTATCCACCATGTCCTACATCTGGTAGAACTTATTGGTCCTTTCTTCCATTAAAAAGAAATTTATGTGTATGGGCATTTTTGTCTACATATGACTGTGTACTGTGTGAGGGCAGTGCCTTTGGAGACCAGAGTTACAGTTACAGAGGAATATAAGTGGGTATGTGCATACTGGGAATCAAACTTGGGTCGTCTGGAACAGCAACCAATTCTCTCAACCATTGAACCATCTCCCCACCACACCCCTCTTCTTTTATAAAGGCAAGGATTTGCTACCTAGGTATGGTTGGCCTCAGACTCATAGCAATCTGACTCCCATCTGCTGGGATTACAGAGAGCTGCTTGTTCTTCTGTACTTTCTGGCCATCTTCCTTCCATTATTTGCATTTTTGTCTTCACCACTGTAGCTTATTGTTTCCCCCTTCCACCCCAGGCATTCTGTTTCCTGTGTCCCTGGACAGGACTAATTTAGTAAATGCTCCAATCCTCTTAGGACAACAGTCCAGCCTCAGCAGAAAGGCAGGGGAATTATGGAGGATTAGGCTCAGCCTCAGGACTTGTGGGGGAGGGGACTCTGTAGGGACAGCCATTTTCTTTTTAAACTATACGACATCTGTTCGTCCCATCAGTCCTGCACGAACACAGCTCTATTTATGTGCATCATAATGATACAAACCACCGGCTTACTACTTATTTGTGTGCATTATTTGTGTTGGTGTGTACATGTCCTGGTGCTTGCACATGCAGAGGTCAGAGAAAGACACTCTGCCTCCCTGCTTTTTTTTTTTTTTTTGGTTTTTCGAGACAGGGTTTCTCTGTGTAGCCCTGGCTGTCCTGGAACTCACTTTGTAGACCAGGCTGGCCTTGAACTCAGAAATCCACCTGCTTCTGCCTCCAGAGTGCTGGGATCAAAGGTGTGTGCCACCACGGCCAGCACTGCCTCCCTGCTTTTTGTCTCTTAGATTTATTTATTGTATTTAATGTGATTGAGTGTTTTGCCAGCATGTAGGTATGTACACCATATGTGTTTAATGCCCTCAGAGGCTAGATCAGGCCCAGAAAAAAAATTAAATTACACTGATGTGTGTGTGTGTGTGAGCACAGTGAGAGTGGAGGTCAGAACACAAGTTTAGGTTAGGGAGTTGCTTCTTTCTTCATGTCATGATGGAATGGTTGGTTGCTAGGATTGATGGGAAGAATTTTACCCACAAAGCCATCTTGTCAGCCTGCAAAGAATCATGTCCCGATATTATCTAGATTAGAGAGGTCACCAGTGACCTGGAAAATATGACTGGAACTAACTTCACAGAACATACAGGTCACAACTAAGGCCATTCTACCCCGAATGCAACATATCTTGTCTGGTTCTTTGAAGCTAAGCAGTTAGTAATTAGTACTTGGGAAGGAGAACACACAGGTCTGACCAGTTTGGATTCTAGAGGGGGCATAGATGAGACTCCCACTTCCTGAGAGCATCTTGCTCAGACCAAAGCCACATTAACTAATCTTTAAAAGGATTTATTTATTTTGCTTGACATGGTGGGCACACCTTTAATCCCAGCATTTGGGAGGCAGGTGGATCTCTATGAGTTCAATTCCAGTATGGTCTACATATGAAATTTTAAGACAGCCAGGGCTTTATAGTCTAAAGATAAAAGACTTGGGAGCTAGCTGCGGCTCATGCCTCTGATCCCAGCACTCAGGAGGCAGAAGCAGGTGGATAGCTGTTAGTTTGAGCCAGGCTGGTCTCCAGAGTTTCAGGACAGCCAAAGCTACACAGAGAAACCCTGTCTCCAAAAACTCAAGACAAAACAAAACAAAACAAACAAAAACAAAAAACAAAAAAAACCAGATAAATTATTCTATTCTTTTTTTTTTTTTTGGTTTTTCGAGACAGGGTTTCTCTGTATAGCCCTGGCTGTCCTGGAACTCACTCTGTAGACCAGGCTGGCCTCGAACTCAGAAATCCACCTGCCTCTGCCTCCCCGAGTGCTGGGATTAAAGGCGTGCGCCACCACGCCCAGCTTATTCTATTTTCTTGTATTTGTCTCTTTGATGTCACTATTGGTGATTGAGCTCAGGTTGTTTCCCCAAAGGCTGGGCGAGCGCTCTGCCTCTGAGCCACATGCCAGGGACGCTTTCTTAACTGTGTGTTAGGTTTTGTACTGAATCTCCATCCTCCCTACTACAGGTCTGCAGTCTTAATCAAGAAATTGAAGCTCCTGTTCTCTTCTTTGTACAGCTGGGAGTGACTAAAGTCTTGAGTAAAACGGAGGGGTTCTAAGAATGGACTGAAGGCAGTTCAGTTCCTCACAAGGAGATGGCACTAGCTGTCACCCAGATACCCATTTATCCCAGGGACAATTTGTGAACAGACATCAGGCCACCTTCAAGGGATTGCTTTGAGCCCTCTGTGTAGGAGCTTGGGGAAAACTTTGGGTAGAGACCATGGAAGCTCCAGTGATCATCGGGAGCAGAATGGGGCTCTGAATGGCCCAGGTAGTGGGAGGGTAGCTAGAAAAGGTGACAGGCAGGTAGATGGAAGACTGAGCAGACTCTTGCCATTCAAGAAGGGGTACCCAGCAATGAGAGGCAATGAAGAGGACCCCTAGGCAGCAGGCTGAGTAGAGACCCATTTCCTGAGATGGTCACCAACCAGTGGAGATCAAATTTCTTCTGGGCCGGAGCCCCCAAATGGCAGTGCCAAGGCTCTGTTGGTTTCTCAGTTCCCAAGCAAACTACCACTAAATATATCTGCTCAATAAAGAAAGATGTCCTCAACAGGACCAGATTTCCATAGGATGGAGCTGCAGACTGAGTGGGGCCATGGGATGTGAGGGTGTTTTAGTTGAGGTTACTATTACCATGACCAAAGCAATTTGGGCAAGAAAGGGCTTATTTGGCTTAGGTTTTCATATCATTGTTCATAATCGCAGGAAGTCAGGGCAGACACCTGGAGGCAGGAGCTGATATAGCCATTGGGGGAGGGGTGCTGTTTAATGACTTGCTCCTCATGGCTTGCTCAACCTGTGTGTGTGTGTGTGTGTGTTTTAAAAGATTTATTTATCTTATTTTATGTATATGAGTACACTGTAGCTGTACAGATGGTTGTGAGCCTTTATGTGGTTGTTGGGAATTGAAGTTTTAGACCTCTGTTCTCTATGGTCAGCCCCACTTGCTCAGGCCCAAAGATTTATTTAATAAATAAGAACACTGTTGTTGTCTTCAGACACACCAGAAGGGGGCATCAGATCTCATTACGGGTAGTTGTGAGCCACCATGTGGTTGCTGGGATTTGAACTTAGGACCTTTAGAAGAGCAGTCAGTGCTCTTGTTTTTTTTTTTTTTAAGAATCTAGGACCATCAGCCCAGGAACCAAGGGATGTAGAGATGACACCATCTCACAAAAGGCTAGACCCTCCCCTATTAATCTCTAATTGAGAGGATGCCCTGCAGGCTTGCCTGCAGCCCGACCATATAGAGGCATTTTCTTTTCTTTTCTTTCTTTCTTTCTTTTTTTTTTCTCTGTGTAGCCCTGGCTGTCCTGGAACTCACTCTGTAGACCAGGTTGGCCTCGAACTCAGAAATCCGCCTGCCTCTGCCTCCCGAGTGCTGGGATTAAAGGTGTGCACCACCACGCCCAGCTAGAGGCATTTTCTTAACTGAGGTTCCCTTCTCTTAAATGGCTTTAGCTTGGATCCAGTTGAAATAAAACTATGCAGCACGGGGCTGGTGAGATGGCTCAGTGGGTAAGAGCACCCGACTGCTCTTCCAGAGGTTCTGAGTTCAAATCCCAGCAACCACATGGTGGCTCACAATCATCTGTAACAAGATCTGACGCCCTCTTCTGGAGTGTCTGAAGACAGCTACAGTGTACATATATAATAAATAAATAAATAAATCTTAAAAAAAAAAAAAAAACGAGTGTTACTTTAAAAAAAAAAAAAAAAAAAAAAAAACTATGCAGCACAATTTATCCCCTGTCAGCTTCACACACAAGCACATCTCCATCAAGCCACAACTTTTCCTCCCTCTTTCATCCTCAAGATCACACGTTAAAAACATAACGTACTTTTAAAAGTCTTGCAGTCTTTACAAATTCAAAGACATTGAAAGTTCAGTTCCTGTAGCACCTGTGAGTTAGAGGCAGGTGGATCTCTCCGAGTTCAAGGCCAGCCTGGTCTACAAAATCAGTTCCAGGACAGCCAGGGCTGTTACACAGAGAAACCTTGTCTTGGAAAAAAAAATTTAGTCCCTTTAAAATATCCAGTCTCTTTCTTAATTTAAAAAAAATATACCCCCAAAACAGTTTTCCTTCCCTTCTGTCCTTCCAGGCCCTCTGTCCCTCCAACCCCCGCCTTCTCCTCATCTATTCCTCTTCCATTTTTCTTCAGAAAAGGGCAGGCCTCCCAAAGATATCAAACAGCCATTGCATATCAAATTGCAGTAAGACTAGGTACCTCCTCTCCTTTCAAGGCTGGATGAGGCAACTCAGGAAGAGGGAAGCATCCTCAAAGCAGGCAGCAGAGTCAGAGACAGCCTCCCTCCACCCTCCCCCGTTCCCACTGCAAGGAGTCCCACATGAAGACCAAGTTACACAACAAGTGCAGAAGTCCTAGGTCAGTGCCATGTATGCTCCCTGGTTGGCGATTCAGTCTCTGTGAGCCCCTATAGGCCCCGGTTGGTTGATTCTGTGGGTTTTCCTGTGGTGTCTTTGACCCCTCTGGCTCCTACAATCCTTTCTCTCCCTCTTCCACAGGATTTCCCCAAACTCTACCTAGTGTTTGGCTGTGGTCTCTCCATTTGTTTCCATCAGTTGCTGGATGAAGCCTCTCTGATGACAATTGGGCTGGGTACCAATCTATGAGTATAGGAGAATACTATTAGGAATCATTTCACTGATGTTTCCTTCCCCACAATCTGTATTTGGTTCTATAGTAGGTCTCTGGGCAATCCAGCCTCTGGGTCCTGGCCCTGCAGGCATTGTCAGGGTTTGGCTCCCTCTCGTGGCATGAATCTAAATATCCAGTCTATTTAAAAATTTCAAATTTCCTTTAAAAGCTCAAAATCTTTCAACTGTGGGCTCCTGTAAAAATCAAAATTAAGTTAAAACTTTCTTACTACAAAAGGAAAGAACCAGGGCACAGTCATACTCAGATCACAGCCAAACCAAACTCTCAACGATGTAAATAATGAAATGTTTTAGACTGATGCCCAGCTCTGTAGCAGAACACTGGCTGCAGTCTCCCTTTCCTCTCTGACCCCATTCCCAGTGGATCAAAGACCTTCTCCACTTACCTTCCAGCACACCATCCCGGCCTCCAACACTAGCAGGCATTCCCTGTGCACACATCAGCCGAGCAGGCCATGGTAACAGGTAAGCTAACTGATACCCTTCACCAATCTCTCTTCTATTCAAAATCCAACTCCCCAATCTCATCTTAGCTCTGCAACAGACTCTAGTCTCCACACTTACCAAGTCCATAGAAAAATTTCTACCAGGCAACACACAACTATCACAAATGTCTAAAATCAAGAGGAAACAGAAACCAAGGAAGAAAACACCCAACCAGCAAAGACAAATCCAGAAATCAGCACCTAAATGCCTAGACCCCAGTGTAAAAACACATCCAACAACAGACAGGACAATATGATTACATTCAAACCCAGATACTCTATCATAGGAGGCTGTGAATATTCCAACATAGCTGAAGCCAAAGAAAAAGACCTTGAAACCACCTGTATGAAGCTGATAGAAATCCTTAAAGAAGAAATTAGCAGTTAGTTGACATTGTTCTTTGTATGGGGTTGCAATCCCCTTCAGTCCTTCCCCTAGCTCTTCCATTGTGGGTCTCTGGGCTCAGTCCAGTGGTTGGCTGTGAGTATCTGTGTCTGTCTTAGTTACTGGTAGAACTCTCAGGGAACAGGCATCAAGCTCCTGTCAGCAAGTGCTTCTTGGCATCAGCAATAGTGTGGGGGTTTGGTCTGCAAATGGGCGGTCTCTGGATGGCCTTTCCTTGAGTCTCTATCCCATTTTTTGTCTTTGTCTTTCCTTTGGACAGGAACATTTCTGGGTTAAACATTTTGAGCTGTGTGTGGGACCTCATCCTTCAACTGGGGGCCATGCCTATCTACCGACGGTGGTCTGTATAGGTTCTATCTCCACTTTGTTAGGTATTTTGGCTAAAGTCATCACCACTGGGTCCTGGAATCCTCTTGCTTCCCTGGACTTTCTAGTGGTGATCCTCAGTTCCCCATCCTCCACCTCTACACATTTCTATTCAATTTTCTGACCGTTTGTACTTCTCTACCACCAACCAAAGAGGAGTATACATGGAGGGAGCCATGACTCCAGAAACATAAGTCGCAGAGGATGGCTTTATCTGATATCAATGGGAGGGGAGGGAGGCTTGATGCCCCAGTGTAGGTGGATGCTAGAAGGGTTAGGACAGAGTGGGTAAGTGGGTGGAGGAGTAACCTCATAGAGGCAAAGGTTGTGGGGGGGAGAGGAGAGGGGGAATGGGATGGGAGGTTTGTGGAGGGGTAACTGGGAATGGGGAATGGAGGCATTATTTGAAATGTAAACAAATGATTAACAACAACAACAACAAAAAAACCCCCAAGGCCAGGCAGTGGTGGTGCACACCTTTAATCCCAGCACTTGGGAGGCAGAGGTGGGCGGACTTCTGAGTTCAAGGCCAGCCTGGTCTACAGAGTGAGTTCTAGGGCAGCCAAGGCTACACAGAGAAACCCTGCCTCAAAACAAACAAACACCAACAACTAAAAGAATAAACTATTTTAAAAGTTAAAAAAGAAGAAGAAATCAACAAGTTCTTGAAGAAGTCCAGGAAACATCAACAAACAATGGAAGAAAAGAAAACTGTTCAAGACCTGAAAAAGGAAATAAAATCAATAATCAAAACCAAAATTGAGGAAACCCCAGAGCTGAAATTTAGGAATTCAAACAGGAACTACAGAGGCAAGCTTCACAAGCAGAACAGAGAAGATGAAAGAGGGAATTTCAGGTGCTGAAGATAAGGATAGAAACAATGAATACCTCAGTCAAAGGACATGTTAAATCTACAAAACTCCTGACCCAAAACATCCAGGAAATCTGAAACACTATGAATAGATCAAACCTAAGAATAATAGGACTAGAGAAAGGAGAGGAATACTAGCTCAGAGGCTCAGAAAATATTTTCAACAAAATCATAGAAGAAAATTTCTCTAATCTAAGGATGGAGATGCCCATAAAGGTATAAGATGCATACAGAACACCCAAGATAATAAACCAGAAAGAAAGCCTCTTGGCACATAATCAAAACTCTAAAGCTCTAGAACCAAAGAAAGAATATTAAAATCTGCTGAGGTTCAGCGGCCTCGGCAGCCTCCACAACCCTACCAGGCTGCCTTCACAGGTGCTCCCAGCCACTGGTGATATGGCTTGGTCCACTATCCACATTATATCTAGTGGCTAGACCCTGACTTTGATCTCTGATTTAGTGGTGGACCTTGACTTCAGGGGTGTTGCTGCCCTGGAGACACAGGGAGAGGGATTGCCTGAATGTGGGGGATGAGGGACTTGTAAATCTAAACCGTGTCCCAGAAAGGGCCTTGGAGGGTGGCACTTAGGGTGAGGACACCCAAAATTGAAGTGTCCTGTGAGAAACCCTCATATATGTGTATCCTCAAGATGGGAGAAGCCAGCATCAGGCCCATCAGTGTTAGGGGGTCAATCATTTCTTCAATGCTACCTGGGGTCATGAAACATCGGGAAGAGCATACTGGAGACCATTCCAGGAATAGTTAAAGATTCAGTGGCCAAGGTGTGAGAAGGGTTAGCCAGGCAGAAGAGAGGAGAGACAGGGCTGGTTCAAGTCTTGGTTTAACAGTTCCCCCTGGTTTATTACCTTGATTTCTGCATTGTTAGGACCCCTGATCATTTTGTTCCTGCTTCTGGCCTTTTGCCCTTACATTCTAAATCACTTAGTTTGCTTTTATTAAAGCTCTCATAGGTGATGGTATAGTTAATGGTCCTGAGACAAATATCAAGAGCTAAATGCAGAGGACCAGGGATATGAGCTTTTAACTGTCCACAATAGCTTCAAGACTGAAGCATGCACAAAGGAAAGGGGGGATGAAAAGGTCAGTTTAGGAACTTTGGGAAGGACATGAAACACTTGCCGCTCCTGAAAGACAGAGGCTAATTAACATTTTTCAGACCACAGGGCAGGAACCGACTTGGACTTGTGGGTGGGGACACATTCAGCAGGACTGACTGTTGCCCACCTTCAGACAAGGGAAGCCCTTGTCACCTCATTCCCTAAAGACCAATCAGTTTAAAGTGCACTGTTCTGCCAAACATGTTGTGCCTAGTTGCTGATGCTCTATTCTGCCCCTGGAAACCATATAAAAAACTTGCTGAATGGATGCTGGGGGTCACTGCCTCTCCTTTGGGTCTGGGATGACCCCAATGCACTGGAACAATAAATTCCTTCTGCTTTTTGCATAAAAAAGAATATTAAAATCTGCAAGTGAAAATATCATGAAACCTAATAGAATCTCATTTGCCTTCTCATCAGCCAGAAGAGCCTGGACCGATATGCTGCAGAGTACAAGAAACCACAGACAACAACCCAGACTATTATACTTAGCAAAACCTTCAATCACAATAAGTTAGTCTACGTTAAAGCCAAAATTAAACAGTACCTATCTATGAATCCCCACAGTGGGTACTAGAAGGAAACCTAGAATGTAAGGAAGTTAATTACACCCACGAAAACACAGGACATAAACCCTGATGACTGAGGATGCTGAACATTTCTCTAAGTGCTTCTCACCCATTAGAGATTCCTCTCTAGAGAGTTCTCTGTTTAGCTCTGTATCTCATTTTGAAAATTGGGTTATTTAGTTTGTTAATGTCTAGCTTCTTGAGTTCTTTACATAGTTTTGATATCAGCCTTCTTTTGGATGTGGAGTTGGTGAAAACTCTTTTCTCGTTCTGTAGGCTGCTGTTTTATTCTTTTGATAGTGTTCTTTGCTTTACAGAAAATACATTTAAAAAAATTTTCGTTAGGTCCTATTTATTAATTTTTTTGTTTTTGTTTTTTGTTTTTGGGTTTTTCAAGACAGGGTTTCTCTGAGTATCCCTGGCTGTCCTGGAACTCACTCTGTAAACCAGGCTGGCCTTGAACTCAGAAATCTACCTGCCTCTGCCTCCCAAGTATTAAAGGCGTGCACCACCACCGCCTGGCTGTATATATTAATTGTTGATCTCAGTGCCTGGGCTGGTATTCTTTTCAAGAATTTGTCTCCTGTGTCAGTGTTCATGGCCATTTCCCCCTTCCTGTTCATCAGGTTCCGAGTATGTGGTTTTATGACCTGTCCAGCAGGTCCAGTTATTCGAGGGTCTCGAGGGGACCTCCTCCTAAGAACCAAATGGGGGTAGAGAGGGACGAGGGTCTTGTACGAGTAACGACACGGAAACCGTTCTGAAGTTGTATCAAGACAAAGGTATTGGTATTGAGAAAGGTCCAAGGCTTAAATGCACAAGCAAAAGGGGAAGTACAGACACTTATCAGCGGGAGGGGTGGGGCAATACAAGCAAAAGGAGAAGTACTTGTCAGTGGGAGGGGTAGGGCAATACAAGCAAAAGGAGAGTACTTATGGGAGGGGGGCAATAGAAATTCTTTTGGCAGCTACCCGAGGAAGCAGGAACTTGGTGGTATCAGGGTGTGGTCAGGACATCGGTGATGACCTAGGGCTGGAATATCCCGTGGTTCTCGGAATCCATGTGTCGGTGGCCTGCTTTTGACCCCCTTTTTCTTCTCGGTGGGAGAGGCCCAATTCAGAGATCAAGAGTTGTCTTAATAACTCCCAACATCTCCCCCGTTTAAATATTTTTATAAAGGCATATTGTACAATAAATTTGTAGCCACATTTTTAATGATCGCCTAGGCGTCTGTTTGCTCACTCGGTGATTCTCTTAAAACCACAAAGGACACAAGGACAAGTCATCTATGAGGCTTGAATTAATGGTCCCAGTCTGTTGGATATAACCTGGACCGACCAAGGGATTTAGGAACGAAGCAAGCTCCGTGGGTAGAGGTAGAGGTCCGATCCCCAGGGTATAATGTTAGGGGCCATGTACAGGATTGACTCTCAGGCCCACAGATTTTTACCCAGAGTAACCCTGACCTGCTCCTGTGCCGTTTTTCTTGGGGGAAGGACCCTAGGGCACTCAACCTTCATGCAATCAGACATGCCTCTCAGAGACTAACAGCTTCCAGACTAATCTCTGTGCAGTACTTAGTCTTACAACTCTCACGGGTGACGGCTTCAAGTTCCAACTTTTTGATGTGTCTAGCCTGGGATGACTGTTTAGTTTCCAATGTGGCAAGAATGTATATTACCATGTCAGAAGCACAGACTACAGCAATCTATAAATGATTTGTGGCATGAGACTGATGGCCGAATTTAGGGGGAGGGGAATGATCTTACTTAAGTGTTTTATGGAAATTGAGTCTCTTTCCCCGAGAAGAGGGTGATGAATCGGCATCTGCATCTGCCTCTTCTCCAGTAACCTGCTTGTTATCACTAACGTCCAGCCAATGGTAATGAACTGAAACAAATGCGCTTGAAAGAGATAAATCAAATTTGAGATTTAACAAATCGGGTCAATTTCTGAAATGCCCAAGGACTGAAGGAGATCAATAGTAGGAGTCCCAATAGGGGCCCCAAAAGGGAGCACAACAAGGTCGAAAGCCAGGGGGAGGCTGAAAACCAGTTTTGGTAGTCTACCTTCCCTCTAGGCCATTGTAAATACTTGTGTCTAAGTATCTACTCTGGTTCCTCTTTAGGTCTCAAACTTCCTTTTTCCTAGTTGATGGTAAATTCCTGTGTAAGGCAGTGACCTAGCTTTTATTTAAAGTGATAGTGTAATGTCAGAGGCAATTCTGAATGTCACTGAATAGGCAACTTTCTTCCTAAATTCTAAGCCCTTGGTCTGCTCAAGGACTTTCTAGGACAGTGGAACACCGGTCAAGGCTTGGCTATGTCTAAAATTTCTACCTTTCTAGCCTTAATGTATGTTATATCCTGTCTTCTTACTAAGACTACTACTTCTAAGACATCTTTTGCCTCTAAATTTTTATCTATATAATATGTTGCTCTGACAAAGCTATGGAAATATTCCTATGCTTATCATTAGCAAAATGGGCAGTATGTAGCTGCTGATCTAAAGCTGTGGTAGATACCTTTTTAAAGTTTGCATTTTCAGATTTTAAAACCAAGGATCATTTTCTAACTCTAATAGGCAGCAAAGCATAAGCAGGTCTCTTACAAAAACATAACAGTAGATTCCTTATTTAAATCAGGATCTACACAATTAGTTAATTGACAAGAATTACAATGAATATAAAAAGACTTGCCAAGATTGGTGATCTTAACTCTTTTTATCTGTTTGTAAGTGGCTGCTCTCAAGATTTCTCCTCTTTTGTGCACTCAACACAGCTTTCTGGTCACCACTGTCAGGGCACTCACAGGTCACAGGTCAGCCTGTCACATTGGAAGCTAGCATACTCTTGTAGCATTCTGTGGAAAAAACAGAAACATTTCCCTCTTTCCCCATATTAAGTATCTGAACAGGATCATGGCAAGTGCCAATAAGTGGATCCTTTTTATCTGCCCTAGACACTATTATATCCAGTTTTTCAAAAAACAAAAATGTGATCCAAATAATGTGCACAGGGATATAATTTCTCTCCCCATTTCTTTGTTTTTAAAGAAGGTATAGTTTTTAAAGTTTTACAATACCTTGTCTTTGAGAATTATAAAATATCTCAGTAACATGTGTAACATTAAATTGTTGACAAAACATCTTTTGGAGGTTTTGAAAATAAAAATTTTGAAGCAAATAAATTTTTCTTTTTTAGATTTTCTGTAACTAAAATCCTAAATATTAAAGATATGTTGCCTCTAAATCTTATGGAGCAACAATTACTTTTCAGAACTTTAAACTTCTCTTTGGAGGCATTAGCTAATAGAATACTTTTCACTTAGGAAACAATATACACTGAAAGATTTAAACTTTGTTTCTTGTATTGAAGCAGACAATAAAAATTTCGTACATATTGTAAAGCTATGTTAGCCATACCTACAGGCAAAATTATCTAGTGATCACCAGTTCACTAAAAGTAAAACTCGTTGAATTTAAGCATTATTTTAAACATTTGAATAGATCTGTAACAAAGCTAAAAAGAAATTCCCTCGAACACAGGGGAAACTTTCTCAGGCACTGTTTGCAAGATAAAAGAAGGCCACAAGCTTCTCTGGGCTACATTAACTTAAACGTAGAATATTTTTTAATCTGAGCAGCTTGG
Organism: Mus musculus; assembly: GCF_000001635.26. Classification (NCBI taxonomy): domain Eukaryota; kingdom Metazoa; phylum Chordata; class Mammalia; order Rodentia; family Muridae; genus Mus; species Mus musculus. The sequence goes on along the minus strand of NC_000073.6, from coordinate 15,852,465 downwards.
CCCTCCTGTAATAAGGACCAGTTTTAGAGGAACAATTTAACTGTCTATGCCTCTAATTTTTGATACTCTTTCTTAAGGATGATTACTCTTATAATTATCTTAATTACAATATACAGGTGAATTAAAGATCTTAAATTTGAAATCAAACTGCAAGCTGCAGTCAATGGAACACTGGCAATTTTAACCATAATTTTTGAGTTTCTGTTGCAATGTTAGAATGTATTTATAACCTTTGGAAAGCAAGACCCAATTTTAAACAATTTATTCTCCTTAAAATCAATACTAGAAACATCACTATCATGTTACGAGGTTTGGCTGTCAATTCATGAATGCATGACAGTGCAAATTTTAATGTTCCATTAAGGAGACATTGTTTTAAAATCTTATCTCTATAAGTCTACTTTCTAGGATAAGAATTACATAAAATATTATCTCAATTTAGAAGTATCTTTAGGGGACTAGTTTTCTGGGCTGGTTTATGCCAGGTGCTTTTGTTTGAAAATGACTCTAGCCCTGAGTTACTACTTAAGCTAACTTTGTAACCAGTGTTATACCTTTTTAATCATACCTAAATAACTTATAAGCCAATTCTCTATGACCAAGATATGCAGATCATATTTATACCTTTAAGACCAATTAAAAACCAAATGAAGTGGCTACACGGATCTTATAAATTTAGATCAAAGAATTTTACTTTTTATAGCTATACTTATAAGATAAAAACACACTTTGTCATTTGCTAAACACAATAATCACAAAATTGCAGAGAATTTTTTAGGAAAAAACAACTATCAGCTTATTTGCCTTAGAACTAAGAGGTTGTAGATTCCTTTTTTTTAAAAGCAAGTTTTTCATCAGGACCTCTCTTGCTGTGCTTGATTTTTGGCTAAAGGGAGGAGCCTCTGAGCCTCAGTTGTGCAAACTGAGAGTGATTCAGCAGGTAAAGTTTTAACCATTGTTTTTTCTTTTCTTTTCAACATGAAACATTAAACAGCCAGTCATTCAGACAACGAAACAATCATTCAGACGAGACAAAAAACATACATGAATTGACGTGATTGGTGCACCAAACATCGACAATAGAAAGAGGGTAGAGAATTTCTCTTGTAGAGGCCAGAGAGAATAAAACAGGGCGTCCCCCGATTTCTCTCTGTCCCTGGGAGAGTTCTAAAATCCATTTTCCTTTATTCCTTCTTTTTCTTTTCTACTTGTAAGAGGTAGCTTGTCAAACCAAGATTAAAATCCAAAATTTTCTAACAGCTTCTGGCAACTATCCAAAACTTCTAATTTATTTAATCTGAGGGCAAATTTGAGAAAACACACAATCTCTATACACTAAATATCTCAAATAGCCTAAAAGTTTACCATGCTAAAGCTTTTTTGAAGCCATTATCAGTTCACACTTAGTCAAATTTTGAGGCATTATCTCTTTGTGTCTTATCTAACAAGGCTAAAGCAGAAGCATTTACTATAGACCACAGTAAATCAGTGGAAGAGGGGGGCCTCCTGGCAGGGAGAGTGGGCTGAAACAGGGTCATAGCACACCCTGGAGCAGGAATAGGGGGGCGGGTACCTGGAAGTCCTATGGATGCTTTATGATTGTTAGAAGCGGAACCTTAAAGGTCAGGCCATTGTCATAGTTATCTTAATACAACCTTAGGCCCCAGGTGAGAGGGCGAGAACTTTCCCAAGCCTCTAAGTTCCTCCCCTTAGCAGTAAATTTTATGATCAGTGGATTACACTATCCCTTAGTGGGCTGTAAGGGCCAGGCTGCAGGCCAATGTGTTGAGGAAATTACTGTCGCAGCTGCCCAGGTATCCAGGAGCCCTTGAAACTGTTTGTCTTCTAGAAACAAAGTCGGCATGGGCCATGAATCAGTTATTTTCTGTGCCCAGTAGACTTCTGAGCATCCCAGGGAGGAAGGTCCTTGCTCCTCTTTCAAATAAGGGAAATGGCCGAATAGTGGGAGTGTAGGGCTTGGGCTATGCGCTCTCCAGCCCTAAGGGTAAAGGTGACTAAGATTTTTATCTCCCCATGGTAGTCGGTGTCAACCACTGTAGGAGTCACCATTAGGCCTTGTAAAAGTCTGGACACTCGGCCGATGATGAGAAAAAACGTCTTTTGGGGAGGGGGCCCAAATTCACCTGTGTTAACTGCTGTTAATTAAGGCATATAATAATCAGTGGGTGCCCCAGGCAGCATCTGCACCCAATGTGAGAACACAGATGTCTACTCCTAACTAGGGCCAATGGGGCTCAGCACCAATCTTGGAGCTGGAGTTAGAGCAGCCCCAATGGCCAGGTTAATAGACTTAGAAACTTGTTGAGAAAACACATTTACCTCATTACAAAGCTTGATCATACCATTTATATCTAAACTCTTGGTTTTACCTCTCAGGGCAGCCCTACATGCCGAATTGGCGTTTTTAAGAGCAAGTTGTCGGACTAACAGACCTTCACTTTCCTCAGGTCCCAAAATTCTCTCAGCTGCTTCCTGCAATCTGGCAACGAACTGTACATAGGACTCTTGGGGCCCTTGTATAATCTTGGTTAGGGGCATAGTTAGCGCCTTTGCTGCAGGGACAGCGCGTCAAGCTCTCAGGGCCGCTTGTGCTGTCTGGGCGAGGACAACAGGGGAGAGCCCTAATTGTTTTATGTCTGCAGTGAAATTGCCTTAACCACAGATTTTGTCAGCAGTCAAGGAGGCTGTCTTCTACAAACTCTGACTTTCAAGTTAAATATTGGCCTCTAGTGAGGACAGACTGAACAACTTTATTCCATTCATTGGGTATCAAGTAGCCTTCTTCTGCTAAACCTTCTAATAGAGATACTGTGCACCTGCGGCTTAGTTTCGCTTTTGCGAGATGGCGATCAGGAGTTTTCTAAAAAATCTTCAGTAAGGGCTAAGAGGCGAGCACCTTTTCCGCCCTTTTCTGCCTGCTCAAGGAGGTCTCTGATGATTCCCCAATAACTAAAAAAGGACTCAGGGACATCTTCTCCTTGTTTTATCAAAGCATTAATATCTTTGCCTACTTTATTCTAAGTTAAAGGGTGTATTTTAGAACCATTCAATACCAGCCATGGACATCTCTCGTCCACAAAACAAAAATATTTTATTAAATTCCCTTTTTTAAAACTCTTATCCCTCTCTCCTTAAGAGAACCCTTCATCTCTTGACTAAATTCCCCATGGTTAATGGGACAACAACTGAATGCCTAGGCTTACCTCCCGACGTCCGTACTCGACACTCGAGCGAAGTGTCGGTGGACTGTCCCACTGTTTCTCTGTCTGCGCGGTACCTCTTTAATCCTTAATCCGTTGTCCAGAGGGCAGTCGTACCTCGTGCTCCACGTCGGGTGCCACTTGACCCATCCAGCAGGTCCAGTTATTCGAGGGTCTCGAGGGGACCTCCTCCTAAGAACCAAATGGGGGTAGAGAGGGACGAGGGTCTTGTACGAGTAACGACACGGAAACCGTTCTGAAGTTGTATCAAGACAAAGGTATTGGTATTGAGAAAGGTCCAAGGCTTAAATGCACAAGCAAAAGGGGAAGTACAGACACTTATCAGCGGGAGGGGTGGGGCAATACAAGCAAAAGGAGAAGTACTTGTCAGTGGGAGGGGTAGGGCAATACAAGCAAAAGGAGAAGTACTTATGGGAGGGGGGGCAATAGAAATTCTTTCTTTTGGCAGCTACCGGAGGAAGCAGGAACTTGGTGGTATCAGGGTGTGGTCAGGACATCGGTGATGACCTAGGGCTGGAATATCCCGTGGTTCTCGGAATCCATGTGTCGGTGGCCTGCTTTTGACCCCCTTTTTCTTCTCGGTGGGAGAGGCCCAATTCAGAGATCAAGAGTTGTCTTAATAGCTCCCAACAGTTTTATATTGAGATCTTTGAACAACTTGGAATTAATTTTTGTGTAGTGTAATAGACATGGATCTATTTATATTACTCTCCATTCAGACATCCAGTTAGACTAGTACCATTTGTTAAAAGTGCTTTCTATTTTCCATTGTATAGTTTTGGTTTCTTTGTCAAAAATCCAGGTTCATAGTTGTGTGGATTTACTTATGAGTCTTTGATTCAATTCCATTGTTTAAATGTCTGTTTCTATGCCAGTAACATGTGTTTTTTTTTTTTTTCTTTTTTAATTGGCATGGTTTTGTAGTTGTGGTCAGGAATGGTGATACCTCCAAATATTTTTTATTGTACAGGATTCCTTTAGCTCTCCTGGGGTTTTTATCCATATGAAGGTTCATATTAATCTTTCAATGTCTGTAAAGAATATGTGGGGATTTTGATGGAAATTGCATTGAATCTGTAGATTGCTTCTGGCAGCGTAGCCATTTTTATGTTTTTACCGTTAACCTACTGATCCATGTTCATGGGAGATCTCTCCATCTGCTGATATCTTCTTCAATTTCCTTCTTTAAATACCTGAAATTATTTTCCTATAGGACTTTCACTTGCTTGGTTAGAATTACACCAAGATTTATTATTGTTATTACTATTATTATTATTAATTATTTATTAGTGGCTACTCTGGATGGTTTTGTTTCCTTAATTTCTTTCTCAGACAGTTTATCACTTGTATATTGAAGTGCTACTGATTTTATTGAGTTAATTTTGTGTCTAGCCACTTTGCTAAAGGTGTTTATCAGCTGTAAGAGTTCCTTGGTCGACTCTTTTTTTTTTTTTTTTTTTTTTGGTTTTTCGAGACAGGGTTTCTCTGTATAGCTCTGGCTGTCCTGGAATTCACTTAGTAGACCAGGCTGGCCTGGTAGGCTTTTTAAGAGCCACTCATGTATATTATTATATTATTATCATATTGTCTTTGAATAGTGATACTTTCACTTCTTTCTTTCCAATTTGTATCCCTCTGAGCTCCTTTTGTTGTTTCTTGCTCTCTCTAAAATGTCAAGTACTCTGTGAATAGATATGGAGAGGGTGGACAACCTTTCCTTGTCCCTGATTTTTGTGAAATTGCTGTAAGTTTCTCTCCATTTGATTTTTTTTTCTTGGCAATTGCCTTACTGTATATTACCTGTCTTGTGTTTGTGTGTGCACTTTGCATCTTTCATCTCTCCAAGACTTTTATAAAAGGATGTTGAAATTTGTCAAAGGCCTTTTCAGCTTTTAATGAGAGGATCCTGTTTTTTCTTTGTTTATATGATGGATTTTTAAAAAAGATTTATTTATTTATTATATGTAAGTACACTGTAGCTGTCTTAAGACACTCCAGAAGAGGGTGTCAGATCTTGTTACAGATGGTTGTGAGCCACCATGTGGTTGCTGGGATTTGAACTCAGGACCTTCAGAAGAGCAGTCAGTGCTCTTAACCACTGAGCCATCTCTTCAGTCCTATATGGTAGATTTTGATGGATTATTATATGTTGAGCCATCCCTGAATCTCTTGTATAAAGTCTTCTTCATCATGGTGGATGATAATTTTGATATCTTCCTTAATGTGTTTCGTGAGTATTTTGGCATCAATGTTCATAGGGACATTGGTTTGAAATTCTCTTTGTTGCATCTTTGTGTGGCTTAGGTATCAGGATGACTATGGCCTCAGAAAGTAAATTTGGCGTGTTCCTTCTGTTTCAATTTTGTGGAATAGTTTGGGGAGTATTGGTATTAGCTCTTCCTTGAAAGTCTGGTAGAATTCTGCACTAAAACCATATGCTGCTGCTGTATATTTGGTTGGGAGATTTTTAATGAGTGCGTCTATTTTCTTTTTTCTTTTCTTTTCTTTTTTTTAGATTTATTTATTTTATTTTATTATACGTGAGTACACTGTAGCTGTCTTCAGACACTCCAGAAGAGGGCGTCAGATCTTGTTATGGATGGTTGTGAGCCACCATGTGGTTGCTGGGATTTGAACTCAGGACCTTCGGAAGAGCAGTCGGTGCTCTTAACCACTGAGCCATCTCACCAGCCCCGTGTCTATTTTCTTAGGGGATATAAGCCTATACAAATTGTTTACCTGATCTTGATTTAACTTTGGTAAGTGGTATCTGTCAAAAATTCTCCCATTTCATTTAGAATATCCAATTTTATGGAGTACAGAAATTTGAAATAAAACCTAATGATTCTTTGGATTTCCTCAGTGTATGTTGTTATGTTTTGTCCCACCTCCTTTCCTAATTTTGTTAATTTCCATACTCTCTCTTTGCCTTTGAGATAGCTTGGCTAAGGGTTTGTCTATCTTGTTGATTTTCTCAAAAAACCAGATCTTGGTTTTGTTGATTTTTTTGTATTGTTCTCTGTGTTTCCAATGATTGATTTCAGCCATAAGTTGAATATTTACTCTGGCTTCTCTTCTTGGGTGTGTTTGTTTCCTTTTTTCCCCTAGAGTTTTCACATGTGCTGTTAACTCACTAGTATGAAATCTCACTAATTTATTGATGGTACTTGATACTATAAATTTATCTTTTAGTACTACTTTTCTTGTGTCCCATAAGTGAGTATGTTGTGCATTCATTTTCATTGAATTCTACAATGTCTTTGATTTCTTTTTGTATTTCTTCCTTGAGTAGGAAGTTGTTCAGTTTCCATGGGTTTGTAAGCTTTCTGTTGTTTCTTTGTTGCTGAAATCCAGCTTTAATCCATCATGGTCTGATAAGATGCAAGGTGCTACTTCAATTTTCTTTCATCTTTTGAGACTTGCTTTGTGTCTACATATATGCTCAATTCTAGAGAAAAGTTCTGTGAGGGTCTGAGAAGAAGGTATATTCTTTTGTGTTTGAGTGAAATGTTCTGTAGATATCTTTAGGTACATTTGATTCATATCATCTGTTACTTTTATCATTTTTATGTTTAGTTTCTGTCTGAATGACCTGTCCATTGGTAAAAGTGAGGTGTTGAAGTCTTTCAATATTAAAATGTGGAGCTCAATGTGTGATTTAGGTTTTAATAATTTTTTCTTTAATGAACATTGGTGCCTTTGCATTTAGGACATCAACATTCAGCACTGAGATGTCATCTTGGTGGATTTTTCCTTTGAGGAATATGAAGTGTCTTTCTCTATCTCTTTAGATTACTTTTGGTTGAAAGTCTATTTTATTAAATGTTAGCGTGGCTATTCCATTGTGCTTCTTGGGTCAGCTTGCTCCTAAAATCTTTTTCCATTCTTTTATTCTGAGATAATAATGTATTTTGCTGTTTAGGTATTTTTCTTGATTGCAGCAGAATGGTGGATCCTGTTTTTGTATCCATTCTGCTAGTTTGTGTCTTTTCATTGGGGAATCAGGTTCATTGATGTTGAACGATATTAATAACCAATGATTATCAATTCCTGTTAGTTTGATGATATTAAGTGTGTGTGTGTTTGCATTTTCCCTTTGCTTGGTTTTCTTGGTGTTGACTTATATATTTCCTGTGTTTTCTTGTGTGTCTTATCCTACTTGAGTTAAAGTTTTTATTCTCATATTTTCCATAGGACTGGGTTTTTGGACAGATATGGTTTAAATTTATTTGATTTTTTTAAATGGTATATCCTGGTTTTCACTCTATATTGGCTACAAGTTTTGTTGGGTATAGATGTCTGGGCTTACATCTGTGGTCTCTTAGTGTCTGCAAGATAACTGCTCAGGCCCTTCTGGCTTTTAGAGTCTCTGTTGAAAAGTTGTGTGTAATTCTGATAGGTCTGCATTTATATGTTACTTGGCTTTTCTCCATTGCAGCTTTCAACACTCTTTCCTTCTTAGGTACATTTAATGCTTTGATTATTATGTGGCAGGAAGGTTTTCTTCCCTGGTTCAATCTATTTGGTGTTTTGTAAGCTTCTTGTATGTTTATTGGCATCCCTTTTTTAAGTTGGGGAAATTATCTTCTATGATTTTGTTGAATTATTTTCTGGACTATTGAGCTGGAACTGTTCTCCTTTATCTATTCACACAATTTTGAGATTCGATCTTTTCATTGTGTCTCAGCTTTCCTCCTTAATATTTTGTGTCAGAAACATTTTCGATTTAATATTTTCTTTGACTAATGTATTGATTTCTTCAGTTGCATATTCTATGTATGAGATTCTGTTTTCCATCTCTTGTATTCTGTGTGATGCTTGTATCCGTAGTTTCTGTTCTCTTCCCAAGATATTCTGTCTCCAGTACTTCCTCAGTTTGTATTTTCTTATTGCTTCTGTTGTTACTTGGTGGTTTTTTTTTTTTTTTTTTTCCTTTCTAAGCCAGAACTTGTGTATCCTAGGCAGGTTTGGAGCTGCTACATAGTCAAGGCTGACCTCTCAGACATTGAAATATTGCCCAAAAGTCAGAATCCACCTTCCCCATGTGTCAGCTACCATCAGTTGTGAGCCCTCTTCGTGAACTCAGGCCCTCACATTATTCCCCAGACCAGGAATCCATCTTCTCTAACAATGATCCGGCCTGTGGGGAGATCTACCCAAAAATACAACATCCTGGTAGCAGAGGGAGGTTATAGACAAAATGTGGAATGAAGGGCAGGATTTTGTGCTAGATCTGCCAGCCCCAAAGGCACTCTTTCCCCTGGCCTCTGACTATGGGGATTCCTTGTCCCTGAGATATTCTGTTTTCAATTGTCCTCCTCAACTTAGCCCTTCAGATACTTCCCCAGACTCAGAATCCATGTTTTCCATGTGTGAGAGACCATCATGTGTCAGCCCTCTTTCTCTACTCAGATCATGTATGTTCTGGAATTGATTTTCCCCATTTCTCAGACCAATGAGGGTCTCTTATGTGAAGCCCTGATGTCTGTACAGGATGACCAAGCCTCAGTAGCAGTAGATATAATCACAAGTTACTTGGCAGCTTATGCAATATCTGCACACCCAACTCCAGCCCAAGATCCTGCCTAAACAAGATTTTGCCAAGCTGCAAAAGCCATCACAGCTTCAGCAGCACATCCAGTGGTAGATATGAAGTTAGCTGGAAGTCCAAGGGAGACTCCATTTAAGGAGGCTCTGTCTCTTCAGAGCTCTGAGATAGCTTTCTTGGTCCCCTTGAGCAGCTGTTTGTGTGCTTTCACCTACCTATGCTCTGCTGAGGTTACCTTTCCCCTAGAGCTCAGTCCTTGCCCAACATTTTCATCCTAAATTCTGGCCCAATTCTCCATCAGCTATGTTCTTTCCTTCTGACCTACCTGAGTCAAAAAAAAGCACTAGACAATCTTAGTTTAAAACCAACAGATAACACAACTGCTGGGCTTGGATCTATCATCCTAAACTCATCAACTATTCTTCAGGGGGGTAGATTCTGGTGGATTCTACCACCAGATCTAACAGTCCCCAGACTATATTTTGCCTGCTTTTGGTCCCACCTCACTGTCCAAAAGGAAGTGCCTACTTCCCATGTTCCCTTTTTTTCTCTGAGACCTGGAAGGCCCGCCTCCTCCTTGCCCAGTGATCGGCTTCTTGTTGTCTTTATTATCCAATCAATTAATTAGTGGAAAATTCCACTACAAATATATATATCAAATATATATGTATACATATATCAAGTATATATTACAAATATATTACAAATACATATTACAGATATATTACAAATATATAAGTTACAAGTATTACAAATATATATATATATATATATATATATATATATATATATATATATACACACACACACACACACACACAAGAGCTATTTTTCCAGCATAACAATTTATTGAATCTTTTAGAATTTTATATCATGTACCATCTGGTCACATTCATATCCCCATCCTTCCAAGTCCACCTCAATCTTGTGACCTCCCCTAACAAAAATAGTAAAAAAAAAGAAATAAAAATAAAAACAGGACCAATTTGTGTTATCTATATAGTCATCAGAGCATAGTTATACTCTTTGTGGACTGCTTCTTAAACACAACTGAGTCCTTCTCTTTCACCCTTGCCAGAAGCCATCAACTGTGAAGGCTGCACTTCAGCGTTCCATCACATTTTAGTAGTTCTATTTAATGACTTCCTCTCTAGGTTTTTAGTTTGTTAGTTTGGGTTTGGGTTGTGCTGGAATGTGACTATTGGCTGTCACAGAAGCTTTCTGTGTCATACACTCTTAATTGTGAGTGTGCAGACATTGATATCACATCAATATCATTGTTGTTCTTCATAGTAAGTTGGAGCATGTAAGAACATGGCCTCCAGCAACAGAAGAATTATGGACCCAGACAAGGCCCACAGAGGCAGTTAGGACCATAAACATAGACATGGACTAAGGTGAAGAACAGGCCACTCATATCAATATGATTTTCTAGCTATAGCAAGGCCTGCTGATACTAACATGGCTTCACAATAGAGCACAGACTGCTTACAGCTATTAGATACAGCATTTCTTCATGGAGTCCAGCATGGTCTTGCATTCTGTCTGTCTTCTCAGTGTTGAGATTCCAAGTTTGTGCTAACACTTCAGCTTCACTATGACTTTCCCTAATCAATTAATGAGTTAAAATAATCTATTGTGTTATTCATACTTTATCTTTAAATCAACAAAGTGATTTTTTTTTTGAGACAGGGTTTCTCTGTATAGCCCTGGCTGTCCTGGAACTCACTTGTAGACCAGGCTGGCCTCGAACTCAAGAGATCCACCTGCCTCTGCCTCCCGAGTGCTGGGATTAAAGGTGTGCGCCACCACGCCCGGCTAACAAAGTAATTTTAATACAACTCCATATATCTCTGTTACTACTTTACAGTCTGCCACAATATCTAAGAAAATTAAAATCTTCGGTGCTTGTGATGGCTCAGAGCACCCTGTTCAGTTCCCGCAACTATGTTCTTTGTCTCCCCACTTTCAGGACCTCCAATGCAGGGCTCTTCCACTCTCTTCTGGACTTATGTGCTCACACAGTCACATGTGTTGTGTCTGTTTTCATACACTCAGTTAACAAGATGGAATGCAGAGCAGGCCCTTGGACAGTATAAAGGGTGGAGAAAGCTAGTTGTGTTTGTCTACACCTTTAATCCTAGCATTCAGGAGCCAAAGGCAGCTGGATGTTTGTAATTTTCAGGCCAGCCTGGTCTATATAGTGAGATTCAGGAGGTTCATGGCCATGTAAACAGATCTTGGGTGAATTGGAAAAGAATAGAACAAAAGCAACGAAGAGTCTCCAGAAATGGGAAGGAATGGGCAGGAGCCATGAGCTATAAACTATATGGAGGTCCCTTTTCTGAGATGGTCACTTCCAAAGAAGATGCATCTTTCTGGCTGTAGTACAAACATAGCAGTACCAAGTTCTCTGTTAGATTTTCAGTTCCCAAGCAAAATGGTCCTATTTATCTTTGCTCAATAAAGAAAGATGTCCAGAATGTGGTCATGATTCCATATGGTTTGAGCAGCAGACTGAGCGGAGCTTCTTGGTGGGATGGTTTCCTAAGTGTGAAAGGATAAAAAATGGGGAGGCTGGAAAGGTTCCTGATGAAAAAGAAATTTCAGGTCAGCCTTTTGGAGTAAACTTTTAGCTCCAAGAACAACATGGGAAAGATGGGAGAGCTTGCTGATGAATAGGGTGAATTTGGCATGACGTTTCTTTGTAGGTTGGGTGGATAGGATGGGAGCTTCTACCCATAGGAATATCTGGTGGTTGATGGAGAGGCTTGTATGTATAAGGCAGGGACTATGGGACTTCCCTGATTTATTTCTCTTAAAAGATATGCATGCAGGACAAGTAAGTGGTATTCTGGCTGAATGGTGTTACAGCCAGGAAGGTGTAAGAATAAGCAGGCCCTCCTCCTGATTATTTCCTTGAAGGAGATAATCAGACTTAGGGCTGAAATCAAGCAATTAGAAACAATGAGGAAAAATATAAAGAATCAACAAAACCAAGAGCTCAACCAGGTAGGCAAACCCTTAGTCAAACTAACTAAAAGGCACAGAGACACAGTATTTTTTCAATCTTCTTTCCCTCTCTCCCTCTCCCTTTCCCCCTGCCCCTCCCTCTCCCTTGCCCCTCCCTCTCCCCCTGCCCCTCCCTTTCCCCTGCCCCTCCCCCTCCTTCCCCCTCCCTCTCCCCTGTCCCTCCCCCTGCCCCTCCTTCCCCCTCCCTCTCCCCTGCCCTCCCCCTCCCCCACCCCTGCCCTCCCCCTTCCCCTCCCTCCCCTTTCCCCTCTCTCCCCTCCCCCTCCTCCTCCCCCCACCCCTCCCCCTTCCTCTCCTTCTCCCTCCCCCTCTCCCCATCTTTTCCAGAAAATATTGAGGTTGTTCACAGGATGGCAATAGCCTCACAAGATTCTATTTGGTTAAATTTGTGTTCAATTTTGTGGTAAAATTTAAACCTCAGTAGATGTGAAGAAAGCTTCCCAGTGACTGAACCACCATCCAAAGAACATGGACCTAGGCCTCCCTGCACGTATGTAGCAGATGTGCAGGCTGGTCTTCATGTGGGTCCAGAGCAACTGGAACAGAAGCTATCCCAAAAGCTCTTGCCTGTATGTAGGATATCTTCTTCTAATCGTGTCTTGTGTCAGTGGGAGAGAAAGCCTAGTAGAGATTTGATACCCACTCAGACCTCCCACTCACTCAGAGGAGAAGGGGATGGGGAATGGGAGGTGGGTGTGGGGGTGTTGAATGGATTGTGTGTGTGTGTGTGTGTATGTGTGTGTGTGTGTGTGACGGGAAGGGGGGCAGTGAATAAGTAAAAAATAAAATAGAATAAAAAAAACCCAAAAACTAAAACTCTGAAAGTTCAAGCTGAGACCAGTGTGGCACCAAAGGGTGGGTGAGGATAATTGATTTGAATGTCTGCAGAGTGGGAGGAACCAAAATGTGGGAGGGGCATTGAATTCAAGTTTGGAGAGAAACGTAACTGCAGGTCCTTTGAGTAGAAGTCAAACAGAGGATTGGGCAAACTATAGCAACCCTCTGATTTCAGGTAAGTTGCCGGGCTGAATGAAATGTTTAAAGTTGCTGGGTGAAGTGGGAATCATGGTGCAGAAGATTGAGAGCTAGTGAAGGAGGAGACTTGAGTACATTCTGTAGCTTGTATGGGTGTTTGATTGGTGAAGTCTAAAATAGGCCCTGTAGAGAGGCAGAAGAAATTGGGTAAATTTAGGAGCTGTGTACGTTTCTCCCATAGTTGTGAACACTGAGGATGAGTCAAGTGCAGGGATAGGGGCGGTCTGTGAATGAGCAATCCGGGGGCCCCAGGTGCTCTGTTCTCCATTCTAGGCCCAGGCCCGAGTCCTGTGTCATGCAGAAAGCCTGGATACATTGATGAGAGGGTTTACTGTAGGAGGTGGGGACTTTGGAGTTTCTCAGATTTCTTTCACTTTAAACGTGTGCATGTAGGACTAGGAGAAAGTTACCGTGGGCTCGCCAGTGACCTTGGGACCAGAGTGAGGTTTATGGTGGCCTAGATAGTGCATGGTGGTGGTGGTGAGTATTCTGGCTCAAAAGCGTCACAGCCATCTAGAAGGTGTAACAATATTGGGTGTTTGGACCAAACCTTTAATTCTAGGACTCAGAAACAATTGGCACGTGGCTCTCTGTGATAAGGAAGCCAGGCTTGTCTGTACAGTGAGATCCAGGACGTCAGGGACATCTATAAGGACCCTGTTTCAAAAAAAAAAAAAAAAGGAGGAATTAGGTGACATCACTGGGCAAAAATGAGCAGGTTCCCTGGGAAGCAGCATGAGAAGAGGCCCATTTCTTTTTTTTTTTTTTTTTAAATATTTATTTATTATATGTAAGTACACTGTAGCTGTCTTCAGACACTCCAGAAGAGGGAGTCAGATCTTGTTACAGATGGTTGTGAGCCACCATGTGGTTGCTGGGATTTGAACTCCGGACCTTCGGAAGAGCAGTCGGGTGCTCTTACTCACTGAGCCATCTCACCAGCCCGAGAAGAGGCCCATTTCTTTTTTCCCCCTTTTCTACTTATCTATTTATCTTTCTTTTTAAGATTATATATATCTATATTTTTTTAATTTTTTATTTTTTATTTTTTTTGGTTTTTCGAGACAGGGTTTCTCTGTGTAGCCCTGGCTGTCCTGGAACTCACTCTGTAGACCAGGCTGGCCTGGAACTCAGAAATCCGCCTGCCTCTGCCTCCCGAGTGCTGGAATTAAAGGCGTGCGCCACCACCGCCTGGCTTGTATTTGGTTTTTGTTGTTGTTGTTTTGTCGAGACAGGGTTTCTCTGTTTAGCTCTGGTTGTCCTGGAACTCACTCTGTAGACCAGGCTGGCCTGGAACTCAGAAATCCGCCTGCCTCTGCCTCCTGAGTGCTGGGATTAAAGGCGTGCGCCACCACCGCCTGGCATATATATATATATATATATATATATATATATATATATATATATATATAATTTTTTTTTTGTTGTTGTTGTTGTTGTTTTGTCGAGACAGGGTTTCTCTGTGTAGCCCTGATTGTCCTGGAACTCACTCTGTAGACCAGGCTGGCCTCGAACTCAGAAATCCGCCTGCCTCTGCCTCCCGAGTGCTGGGATTAAAGGCATGCGCCACCACCGCCTGGCTTGTATTTGTTTTTTTTGTTTTTGTTTTTGTTGTTGTTTTGTCGAGACAGGGTTTCTCTGTGTAGCCCTGATTGTCCTGGAACTCACTCTGTAGACCAGGCTGGCCTCGAACTCAGAAATCCGCCTGCCTCTGCCTCCCGAGTGCTGGGATTAAAGGCGTGCGCCACCACCGCCTGGCTTGTATTTGTTTTTTTTTTTTTTTTGTTTTTGTTGTTGTTTTGTCGAGACAGGGTTTCTCTGTGTAGCCCTGATTGTCCTGGAACTCACTCTGTAGACCAGGCTGGCCTCGAACTCAGAAATCCGCCTGCCTCTGCCTCCCGAGTGCTGGGATTAAAGGCATGCGCCACCACCGCCTGGCTTGTATTTGTTTTTTTTGTTTTTGTTTTTGTTGTTGTTTTGTCGAGACAGGGTTTCTCTGTGTAGCCCTGATTGTCCTGGAACTCACTCTGTAGACCAGGCTGGCCTCGAACTCAGAAATCCGCCTGCCTCTGCCTCCCGAGTGCTGGGATTAAAGGCATGCGCCACCACCGCCTGGCTTGTATTTGTTTTTTTTTTTTTTTTGTTTTTGTTGTTGTTTTGTCGAGACAGGGTTTCTCTGTGTAGCCCTGATTGTCCTGGAACTCACTCTGTAGACCAGGCTGGCCTCGAACTCAGAAATCCGCCTGCCTCTGCCTCCCGAGTGCTGGGATTAAAGGCGTGCGCCACCACCGCCTGGCTTGTATTTGTTTTTTTTTTTTTTTTGTTTTTGTTGTTGTTTTGTCGAGACAGGGTTTCTCTGTGTAGCCCTGATTGTCCTGGAACTCACTCTGTAGACCAGGCTGGCCTCGAACTCAGAAATCCGCCTGCCTCTGCCTCCCGAGTGCTGGGATTAAAGGCGTGCGCCACCACCGCCTGGCTTGTATTTGTTTTTTTTTTTTTTTGTTTTTGTTTTTGTTGTTGTTTTGTCGAGACAGGGTTTCTCTGTGTAGCCCTGGTTGTCCTGGAACTCACTCTGTAGACCAGGCTGGCCTCGAACTCAGAAATCCACCTGCCTCTGCCTCCCAAGTGCTGGGATTAAAGGCGTGTGCCACCACCGCCCGGTTTAAGATTTTTTATAAGATTACTTTAAAAAAAATTAGATATTTTCTTTATTTACTTTTCAAATGTTATTCCCTTTCCTGGTTTCCCCTCCGAAAACCCCCTATCCTCTCCCCCATCCCCTTTTTACTAACCCACCCACTCCTGCTTCCTGGCCCTGGCATTCCCCTATACTGGGGCATAGAACCTTCACAGGACCAAGGGCCTCTTCTCTCACTGATGACAAACTAGGCCATCCTCTGCTACATATGCAGCTAGAGCCATGAGTCCCACCATGTGTTTTCTTTGGTTGGTGGTTTAGTCCTAGGGAGCTCTGGGGGTACCGGTTAGTCATATTGTTGTTCCTCCTATGGGGCTGCAAACCCCTTCAGCTCCTTCAGCTCTTTTCTCTAACTCCTTCATTGGAGACCCTGTGCTCTGTCCAGTGGATGGCTCTGAGCATCCACTTCTGTATTTTTCAGGCACTGGCAGAACCTCTCAGGAGACAGTTTTATCAGGCTCTTGTTGGCATCCACAATAGTGTCTGGGTTTGGTGGTTGTATATAGGATGGATCCCTGGTGGGGCAGTCTCTGGATGGTCATTCCTTCAGTCTCTGCTCCCTTTTTCTTCTATTGGATATTTTTATTTATTTACATTTCAAATGTTATTCCCTTTCCAGGTCTCCCCTCTGGAACCCACCATCCCATCCCCCTTCCCCCTGTCTCTGTGAGGGTGGTACTCCACCCACCCACAAACCTACTTCCACCTTCCCGCCCTGGCATTCCTCTAAGTTGGGGCATGGAACACCCTCAGGCTCAAGGGCCTCTCCTTCAACTTATGTTCAACAAAGCCATCCTCTGCCACATATGCGGCCGGAGCCATGGGTCCTTCCATGTGTACTCTTTGGTTGGTAGTCCAGTCTCTGGGAGCTCTGAGGGGGGGGTCTGGCCGGTTGACACTGTTGGTCCCCCCATGGGGCTGCAAACCTCCTCAGCATATGAAGCTCAAGAAGGAGGCCCATTTCTTAAGATAGTCACAGAATATTCAAGGACAAATTTCTTCTAGATGGTGATGAAAGAGGTCAGGTGACCTGAAGGGATGGGTGTGGTGTGTTGTGGTTGTACATGCTTTTAATCTAAGCACTGGGTAGGGTGGTAGAGCCATGTGGATCTCTAGGAGTTCTAGGTCAGCCTTGTCTAAGCTGAGTTATAGGACAGCCAGGGAGCTCATACAGATCAACCCATTTCTCAAAAATATCAAAAGACAAAAAAGTTGTCTTCCACCTGTCCAAGTTTCCATAAAGTATGTCTGCAGACTGAGTATGTCCATAGGGTGGGAATGTCTGCTGGATGTGAGGGGATGAAAGGAGGGGCCTATGTGAGGGTCCTGGGTGGAGATTCAACGAAGGCCAAGTCCTTGGAGTAGTTTCAATACCAGGGTGGGTTTGTGCTAGATATAAGAGCCTTATTTCCAGAGTAATTAGACCTTGAGTGATGAGGGTGAGATGGGGTCACATATGATCCTGTTCTATGGCTCTTCACTCTTTGGTTAGAGTCAGAGATTCCAGCAGAAAGGAAGAGGATCCGTGACTTTTTAAAAATTAAATTATTTTATTTATTTGCACTCCAAATGTTGCCCCCTGTCTTCTTCACCCCTCCTCACTGTTGGCTCTGAGAGGGTGCTCCCCCACACAGGCTCCCCTCACCCACTCACCCACCTACTCCCACCTCAACGCCTCCAGGGATCTAGGACTTTTAAACTTTGTGGGAGGACATTCAATTGCTAGCCTCCCTGGGCTGACAGAGTCATATTAACACAGGAGCTATTTGTATGTTTATTGCAATGTTGAGCATACTTATAGGCATGGGAGACAGAGGCAGGTGGTCAGAAAGAGTGAGGCTCTTGACTGATCCCTGCTCTATAGGAAGTCCAAAGCATGTGCTGGGTAGGTATGATTGGTGGTCTCTGGAGCTTTTCTGATATGTTTCCTTTTTTTCCCCCTAGGTTCTCCTGTAGGAACATGCTTCAATACAATCAGAGCCCACATATGCCCCAAGATCCCTCCTTGCATTCAAAATTCCAAATGTCTTCAAGTGCACCCATAGAAATCAGTTTTCAAATGCATCAAGAACCTGCAAGGAATTTGCCTTTCCAAATGTGCCAGAGTCCTCTAGTGATCCCAAGAAGTCCAATGCAATCAAGTCATTCAGTCCCTGAAAGGGACCTATGTCCGCAAGAGTCCCAAGGTCCATCAGGAAAATCAAGTATACAAATGCAACCAGGTCTTGTAATGGACCCAGCTTTACCAATTCTGAGAAGCCTCTTAATGCATTCACCTCATCAGATACCTTCAAGATCCTCAGTGAGAGCTGGTTTCCAGGGTTCTCTAGGACCTATGGTGCGGTCACCTAGTTATGGTGACCGACGAGTCAGCCTTGTGACTCCAAGGAAGCACCGGAAAATACGCACTGTATACACCGAGGAACAAAAGTGTGTGCTGAAAAAACATTTTCATAAGTGCACATACCCAAGCCGGGAGCAACGCATGGCACTGGCAGTTTTGGTTGGTGTCACAGCAAATGAGATCCAGGTATGTTTCTCTTCCCTGTTTCTGACAGCCACAATATCCACTTCCCCCTCTCCCTGCAATCAGACACCTGATCTCTGTGCTCTTAAATTCTTGGGACAGCTTGGACAGTTGTGGAAGGTACATGCATGTGGGGCTGAACTTCACATTCTGCTTCAACCCGGGTACCAACATGGATGAATGTTGTTCTCCTGCAGGACCTCAGAGCCCATAGTTTAACACAGGACACACTATCTGAATCTTCCCTAGGCTTTTGTTGTCAGGTCATATACATTCTATCTTACTACAATCTCTTAGGGACCTAGAGACTCAGATGTCTCTGTTGCTGACTCATGCAGTATTGCTATAGAAACTCCTTCCATTCAGAAGCTTCACCTAGTGACCAGTTGGGGGAAAACAGGTATTCCTCTGACGTCTCCTTTTGTTTTTCAGATCTGGTTCAAGAACCACCGGGCTAAGTCCAAGCGGGAGAGTCTCCAGAATGTTCCAGCAGCACTGCCAGAGACAAATGGAAGCTCTGAAGCTGTTTCTGAGTCAGTCCACTTTCCTGATTCCTTACCCGTTGTTGCTTCTGCCAATGGAGAGTCCATGTGGTCAGGCACATTTGGTGAGGATTCCATTCCCAACCTCAACTGGAGCCAGGAATCTTCTCCGCCTCATTATCAGGCCTGTGATAGTGCCAGGTATTGTCCGCAAGAATACCTGCTTAATGGCCATGCCCCTGTTACAGCTTGGAACTCTGGTCAATCAGTAGCAGTTGAAGTCCAGACTGGCTTAGCAGTAGCTGAAGCTCCAGTCGTCATGGTAGCTTCCACCCAAGGTCCAGAGTATGCTCAAGATTCAGGTCCATCTACAGAGGAGCTCTGGCAACGGGTTCTTGAAGACTTTGATGAGTTGGGGGATTGAGATACACCCCCATAAAACACCTCTCACCCCCCTTGACTTATCCAGGCCTTTATAGAAAGGAAGATGTTTGTTAGTGTATTTGGAGAAATTAAGTAGGTCTATCTGTAGTAGTTTCATGTCACTGGTTTATGTAGTG
The DNA here is from genome assembly GCF_000001635.26 of Mus musculus. Lineage (NCBI taxonomy): Eukaryota > Metazoa > Chordata > Mammalia > Rodentia > Muridae > Mus > Mus musculus. Next base: position 15,833,340 of record NC_000073.6, on the reverse strand, counting down.
GGATTGTTTAAAAAACATGGAAAATATTCCTCCCTTATTGTTGAATTACATATTCTTTAAATAAAAGAAAGAAAACATTTACTGGAGAATTAAAAAATGTTTTTGCCAGTTTTTACCCCCAAATATTTATACATGTGAATGCCTGCAATGCATGTATGCAACTGTCTTGGACTTGGAGGCAGAAAAGGGTATAGGATTTTCTGGAGTGAAACTATAGACAGTGGAGGTCTTACACGTGTGTTTGGAAATGAGCTAAGACCTGCTGTTGCTCCTAAGCAGTGAGCTTTCAAGGTCATCATTAACTAGACAGCAAGTTCAAGGACAGTTTAAGGTACACCAGGCCCTACCTGAAACAAAGTATTGATAAGAAACTATTCAATAGAAAATGCATTGGTCAAGTCTAGCATAGTGTAACACTTTCTTGTCTTTGGCTTATACCAAGAGCAGTTACAGGACCAGTGTCTTTGCAGAGACCAAAGAAGCTGGATAAAGCCTGGGCAGTGGTGACTCAGGCCTTTATTCCCAGCACTAGGGAGGCACAAGCAGTTCTGTCTCTGAGTTTGAGGTCACCTTGGTCTATAAAGGAAGTTCCAGCACAGCCAGGGCTACTCAGCGAAACTTCCTAAAAAATTTAAGGAGAAACAGTCAGACAGAGAGACAGAGACAGAGAGACAGACATAGACAGAGACACACAGAGAGAGACAGAGAGAAAGACAGAAAGACACAAAGAAAGAAACAGACAGATTGAGAGACAGAGAATGAGACAGATTTCGATACATACAGACAGAGTGAGAGACAGAGGTGTGGTGACAATAAATGCAAGCAAGATAAAATGTCCTGAGAGGAAACAAGGTTTCCAAAAGGAAACCAATTAAATTTGCATTTAGAGCAGAATGCCACCATGAAATACTAAAGGGTACAGTAAAATCTCACTCAAGGGATGTTGGCCTCTAATCACCACATTTGTTGGGCAGTGGAATGAGAAATTAATTCAACCTCAGTCATCCAGTGAGTTTGGGATCAGTCAGAAAATAAAAAATCTGAAGCTGGGTGATGGCACAGCTAAAAGACCTTGTTATGAACCCTGACTGAGATTTATGTACATGATCCACACTGTGGAAAACTAGTTTATACATGTTCCTTTCTAATATCCACCGGTGGACCCTGGTAAGATAATGACCAAATTCATACATAAATAAAACCTGTCATAACATTTTTCAACCTATTTCCTCCCCCCCCCCCCCGTAAATATTGTGTTTGGTTCCCAGGATCTCACACATCCTGGGATTTGAACTCAGGACCTTCAGAAGAGCAGTCGGTCCTCTTGAGCCATCTCACCAGCCTTCAGCATTTTTTCTTAGTATCATTTAGCTTAGGGACAAACTAGAAGCAGAAACCCAGGCACCAACCTGCCAAAATCTTGAGGTCTCTGTGCAGGGGCCTTTAGGAGTCTTTGTAGATAGCACAACATATACAGGGCAGTTGAGGGGCCATTTAGAAATTGTGGATGGCCCAGGAGGAGGAAAGAAGTCGAATAAGGGAGCAAACAAGGTGGTTGAAGACTGAACAGGCAGTTGCCCTCTAAGAATGGATGCTTAGAAGAGGAAGGAACGGTCAAGAACCTTGGAAGCAGTGAGTAGAAATTCATTTCCTGAGAAAATAACTGACAAGTGCAGCCACAATTTCTTCTGGGCTGGAGCCTCACGAGGGAAAGGCCAGTTTTCCCTTAGTTTTCAATTTCTACACAAACTTGCCACCCTATAATTGCTCTGGAACAGTGATTAAATCTTGAACATTGTGATGACTCACACCTGTAATCAGGACTCAGAATTCTGAGTCAAGGTCATCTCTAGAACAGTCTGGAATAATAGACCTTGTCTCAAAAGTAAAACAAAAGACAACAAAAGGGCTGAAGAGATGACTCAGTGGTTAAGAGCATTGACTGCTCTTCCAGAGGTTGTGAGTTCAATTCCCAGCAACCACATGGTAGTTCCTAACCACCTGTAAAGGGATCCGATGCCCTCTTCTGGTGTGTTTGAAGACAGCTTCAGTATATATATATCTCAAATAGGAATAAATAAATTCACAAGACTAGTTCTTCATGGGGTAAAGCTGAAACCTGAGTGTTACTAAAGTGTGGGTGACCATGATGGATCTGAGGTTCTGTGGAGTGGGTGGATAGAAAGATTGGGAGGAAAACTGAGTTTCAGGTTTGTAGAGATATGTAAGTGCAAGTCCTTTGAGTAGAGGTAAAACAGACAAATGATTGGGCAAGCTACAGCAGCCCACAGGTTTCCTGGTGGCTACATGAATTGTTTAGAAAGGAGGGGACAATTAAGAGGTGACACCAGTGGTCAGGAATGAGAAGGACCCCTGTACAAAAGGCTGAGAAGACCCCCAATCCTTGATATGGTCACTGAGTAGGGAAAGCCAAATTTCTTTTGGGCTGCAGCCTCAAAGTACAGGAGGCCCCAAGTGATGGGGCATAGGCTACAATTGTTTGTCAGGCTTTATCCAAACCTGAATTAAGTATCTCTGCTCAATTAAGAAAGATGTCTTCAAAGTCAGGTGGTGGTACATGTATTTCATTCCAGCACTGGGGAGGCAGAGGCAGGTAGATCTGTGTAAGTGCTATGTCAGCCTTGTCTACCAAATTGAGTTACAGGACAGCCAGCTAGTTTATACAGAGAAAGCCTGTCTTAAAAAACAAAGAAATAGGGGCTGGAGAGATGGCTCAGTGGTTAAGAGCACTCACTGCTCTTCCAGAGGTCCTGAGTTCAAATCCCAGCAACCACATGGTGGTTCACAATTATCTGCAATGTGATCTCATGCCCTCTTCTGCTGTGTCTGAAGACATCACAGTGTACCCATATAAATAAAATAAAGCTTGGCAGTGGTGGTGCACGGCTTCAATCCCAGCACTTGGGAGGCAGAGGCAGGTGGATTTCTGAGTTCTAGGCTAGCTTGGTCTACAGAGTGAGTTCCAGGACAGCCAGGGCTACACAGAGAAATGCTGTCTCAAAAAACCATAAAATAAAATAAAATAAAATAAAATAAAATAAAATAAAATAAAATAAAATAAAACTCTCTGGGCTGAAGAAATGGCTCAGTGGTTAAGAACACTGACTGCTCTTCCAGAGGTCCTGAGTTCAAATCCCAGCAACCACATGGTGGCTCACAACCATCTGTAATGAGATCTGATGCCCTCTTCCGGTGTTTCTGAAGACAGCTACAGTTACTTATATACAATCAGTCAATCAATCAATCAATCAATCAATCAATCAATCAATCTTTAAAAAAACAAAGAAATAAACAGAATAATCAAACAAAAATAAAAAAAATGATAGATGCCTTCAACCTAGCCAGACTGAGTGGTGCCACAGGGTGGGGCTGGGAGGGAGTGTTTGCTGGATATAGGGGATAAAAGGTGGAGCTGCTGAGATTGTTTTATTCAGAGATTCAATTAAAGCTTCAGTACTAGTGGACATCAACTTTAGATCCTCAGCAACAAAGGTAGCGTATACCTCAGAGTAATGAAATAAAAACAAAGTTTTTTTTTTTTTTTTTTTTTTTTTTGAGACAGGGTTTCTCTGTGTAGCCCTGGCTGTCCTGGCACTCACTTTGTAGACCAGGCTGGCCTTGAACTCAGAAATCTGCCTGCCTCTGCCTCCCGAGTGCTGGGACTAAAGGTGTGCGCCATCACGCCCGGCAAAAAACAAAGTTTTTCCAAGCAAATGGACCCAAGAAAAAGATGGAGTTGCCATTCTATTATCTACTCTCCATACTTTCAACCAAAGGTAGTCAAAAGAGTTGGGGAGGACACTTCACACTTCTTAAGGGAAAACTCCACCAAGACGACATCTCAATTATGAACATCTATGCCCCCAAAGCAAAGCTACCAATATCCATAAAAGAAACTTTACTAAAGCTCCAATCACATATTGAACACCACACAATAATAGTGTGAGACTTCAACACCCAGTTTTCACCAAAGGAAAAGTCATCCAGACAGAAACTAAAGAGAAATAATGATACTAACAGAGGTTCTGAATCAAATGGACCTGACATATCTATAAAACATTCCACCCAAACACAAAAGAATATACCTTCTTCTCAACACTTTATGGAACCATCTCCAAAATCGACCATATACTCTGCTACAAAGCAAGCCTTTATGGATACAAGAAAATTTAAATAACTGCTTGTATTTTATCAAACTTGCTTGTATTTTACCAAACTTCCATGGTTTAAAGTTGGACTTCAACAACAGAAACAACAGAAAGCCTACATCCTCATGGAAACTAAACAAGTTGACTCAATGATCCTTGGGTCAGGGAAGAAACAAAGAAAAAAAATGAAAGGCTTTATAGGATTCAATGAAAATGAGGATACAATATACTCAAACTTAGAGGACACTATAAAAGCAGTGCTAAGAGGAAAGTTCATAGTGCCAAGAGCCCTCATTAAGAATTTAGAAGCAGGGCAGTGATGGTGCACACACGCCTTTAATCCCAGTACTTAGGAGGCAGAGGCAGGCAGATTTCTGAGTTCGAGGCCAGCCTGGTCTACAAAGTGAGTTCCAGGACAGCCAGGGCTGCACAGAGAAACCCTGTCTCGAAAAACAAAACAAAACAAAACAAAACAAAACAAAACAAAACAAAACAAAGAATTTAGAGAGTTCTAATACTAACAAATAATGTGTACATTTGAAGGCCCTAGGGGAAAAAAAAAGAAGAAGCAAGCATGCCCAGGAGGAGTAGAAAGCGGAAAATATTCCAACTCATGGCTGAAATTGGTCAATTAGAAACAAAGAGATCAGTACAAAGAATCATCAAATCCAAGAGCTGGTTCTTTGACAAAAATCAGCAAGATAAAAAGCCCCTTAGCCCAACTAAATAAAAGGCAGGGAGACAGAATCCAAATTAACAGAATCAGAAATTAAACAGGAGACCTAACAATGGGTTCTGAGGAAATTCAAAGAATCATTAGGTCTTACTTCAAAAACCTATACTCCAAAAAATTGAAAAATCTAAATGAAATGGATGATTTTCTAGACAGATTCCACTTGCCAAAGTTAAGACAATGTAAACTATCTAAATTGTCATATAACCCTCAAGGAAACAGATGCAGTCATTAAAATTCTCCTAACTGAAAAAAAAATCTAAGGGCCAAGATGATTTTAGCACAGAATTCTATCAGATTTTTCAAAGAAGAGCTAATGTCAATATTCTTCAAAGTACTGCACAAAACACAGAAGGAACATTGCCAAAATCATTCTATGAGGTAGCAGTCACCCTGATACCTAAGCCACAGAAAGATTTAAGAAAGAGAGCTTCAGACCAATTTCCCTTATGAACATTGATGCAGAAATACTCAGCAAAATACTCAGCCACTGAATCAAAGAACACATCAAAGAATTCATACACCATGATCAAGTAATCTTTATCCAATGGATGCAGGGGACTGCTTCAATATATGAAAACCCACCAATGCAATCTACCATATCAACAAACTGAAAGAAAAAAAAAATCACATGATCATCTCATTAGTTGCTGAAAAAGCCTTTGAAAAACTCCAACACTAGCTTCTTTAAAAGTCTTATAGACATTAAGCACAAAAGGTGCATAGGTGAAGTATGAGTTTTTTTTAAAAGATTTATTTATTATTATATTTAAGTACACTGTAGCTGTCTCTTCAGACACACCAGAAGAGAGCGTCAGATCTTATTAGAGATGGTTGTGAGCCATCATGTGGTTGCTGGAATTTGAACTCATGGCCTTTGGAAGAGCAGTCAGTGCTCTTAACCATCTGAGCCATCTCTCCAGCCCTGATGTATGAGTTTTATTGGGTTCACTTAGAGATTGTCATAGACAAGGTGGAGCAACCAAAAACTTGAGTAAGGTCAGGTGGGTAGTTGTTGATTTGAATGGACTTCATTATTTGGTGTGGTATTTATGTCATTTTAAACTTACTTTTTAAATTGTTTATGGAAAAGAGGAAGGGCCAGGCGGTGGTGACGCACGCCTTTAATCCCAGCACTTGGGAGGCAGAGGCAGGCGGATTTCTAAATTCGAGGCCAGCCTTGTCTACAGAGTGAGTGCCAGGACAGACAGGGCTACACAGAGAAACCCTGTCTTGAAAAAAACCAAAAAAAAAAAAAAAAAAAAGAGGAAGCCCTTAAATATGAAGATTACAGATGTGAGTAAGAGCTTGGGTTGGGGAAACAATATGATTCTATACATAGTCACATATATGAATGTACATTTGTAATCTGGATGATGGTTTTTCTGTGTAGCTCCTTCTGTCCTGTAAAGTGTTTTGTAGATGAGAAACTAACAATGATGCCCCTGCCTCTGCCTCCTGAGTCCTTTGAATAAAGGTAGACATCCTGAGAGACTGATGATATATTTTACAGGAATTTCCCCCCTAAACAGCCAGGAATTGTTTTTCTGGGTAGAAAAAAGTAGAAAAAGATCTTTTATAGGTCTGTGAAGAAAAGAGTTTCCTGAAATGACAGACCCTGACTCAAAAATCAGTGAAAGAAAACTAAGCAATTGTGATTCAATTAATAAGACAAGGACTGTTTGGAGTGGCACTTTAGTGTTAGGAGTGTTTTTTTTTTTTTTTTCCTGGAACTCATTTTGTAGACCAGGCTGGCCTCGAACTCAGAAATCCGCCTGCCTCTGCCTCCCGAGTGCTGGGATTAAAGGCATGTGCCACCACACCCGCCCAGCTAAAAGGAGTGTTTATCTTAGGTTCTGCGGTGAGGGAGGAGCCAAGGAGTGGGTGGATCTTTGAGTATCCTGCCTGGAGAAGATATTTAAGGCCTGGTTCCTGGAGAACTAGTCAAACAGAGGAAACCAAGCAAGGCAAAACAATCTACTGTTTGCCAGGTGAGTTGATGTCTATAAGACTTTTAAAGAAGCTAGTGTTGGAGTTTTTCAAAGGCCTTTTCAGCTTTTGTATATGAAGGGTCTGTTGGGGGTGGTTACCATTATAGAGGAGAGAGGGAACTAGTGGATGAAGAATTTTTGGTACTATTCTGTGGCTGGTGTATGTGTTTGGAGGTTGATGTCCACCCAATCCCAAGAGAGTTGGATAGATGGTCCTGAGAATAGGCAGGAGCAGTTTGAGTGTTTTCCCATAGATATCAGCACTGGGAACCATAGGCATTCAGGGCTCATAGAAGACTGAGGAAGGGGTCTGGTGGGACACCATGTTGTGGCCCAGCTACTATGTTTTTGTGAAGGAGCCAAGGAAGAGGCCTTTGACGGGCATACCTCAGTGAAGGAAATAAACCTTTAGAGTTTTCAGATCTCTGTCTCTGTCTTCATCCCTCCCTCCCTCACTCCATCCATCCCGCCCTGCTTCTCCTGTTCAACAAGGCCTCACAAAGGGGTCAAATCTTCAGGAAATCTAAAACTCTCTAAGTCTCTCCAAGACTTCCAATCACCATTCAGTCTGCAAATGAGGTGAGAATGCTCTGTCCTTTCCAGTAACAAATCCTCCAATTTTCCAGTGAATACAGACATCCAAAGTTCTCCAGGTGCCTCAGGTCTACCAAGAGAACAGTGTCTCATGGCTTCGGAAGTACCTTCAGGGTCACAAGATTCTCCCAATGATCCAGGAACACAGAGGAAGAAACGAAATATGCCCTCCATAGAGCAAAAGCTAGTCCTGAAAGAGCATTTTGATGAGAGCAAGTACTTGAACAAGGAACAATGCAAGTCACTGGCTCAAAAGCTTGGCATGAAGGAGAAACAGATCAAGGTATGGCCCCTCTTGTGTTTCCCTCTCTCTCTACTACTCAGCCACTTTCCTATGAGTCACTTATACACTTTCTGACTGTTGCATTTTGGTGTCGGTCTATAGCTTTGGGTTTCTTGCCCCAGTTCCAGGTTGGTGAAGGGTAGTATTGGTATATCCAAGGCTGGATTTGCATCTCCTCTAGTCTCATTGCAGAATTATGGTGTATGGGGGAGGCATGCTGGTACCATACAGTGTCAGTGAACCTTAGTGAGCCCAAATAGAAGCTTCCTTCATCTGTGGGTTTCATGTCCAGCTCTCCCTGCCTTTATGTTTTTGTGTCCAGGTTCCTCAGAGTTCTGTGATGGATGGTGGATAGAAACCAAGACCCAGGCATTTCACTCAGCATCTTCAGATTAGGGATCCAGAGGGAGACTGCAACTGACCTCATTTTTTTGACAATTGTCTTATTTTTGTTTGTTTATTTATATTCCTCCTTTTTGTTTGATTTTTTTTAGACTCCAGATTTTATTTCCCTCCCTCTTCACCCTCCATCTGTTCCACATCCCATATCTCCTTCCTGCTCCCTGTCTCCACGAGGATGTCCCCACTCTCTCATCCCTACCCCACCAGACCTCTAAATTTCCTGGGGCCTCCAGAGTCTTGGGGGTTAGGTGCATCTTCTCTGACTGAAACAAGACCCAGACATCCCCTGCTGTATATGTGTTAGGGGCCTCATATCAGCTGGTTTATCCTGCCTGGTTTGTGGTCCAGTGTCTGAGAGATCTCCTCGGGGGTCCAGGTTAATTGAGATTGCTGGTCCTCCTACAGGGTTGCCTTCCTCCTCAGCTTCTTCCAGTTTTTCCCTGACTCAACGGCAGAAGTCAGCAGCTCTGTCCATTGGTTGGGTGTAAATATCTGTCTGCATCTGACTTTTTCAGGTGCTTGTTGGGTCTTTTGGAGGGCAGTCATGATAGGCCCCTTTTTGTGAGCGCTCCATAGCCTCAGTGATAGTGTCAGGCATTGGGTCCTCCGCTTGAGATGGATCCCACTTTGGGCCTGTCGGTGGACCTTCTTTTCCTCAGGCTTCTCTCCAATTCCATCTCTGCAGTTCTTTCAGACAGGAAGGATTATGGGTCAGAGTTTTGACTGTGGGATGACAACCCCATCCTTCACTTGATGCCCTTTCTTTCTGCTGGAGGTGGGCTCTACAAGTTCCCTCCCCCCACTGTGGGGCATTTCATCTAAGGTCCCTCCCTTTGAGTCCTGAGAGTCTCTCACTTCCCAGGTGTTTGGTTTCTTCTGGGGGGTGTTCTCTCAACCTCCTATCTCCTGAGTTTTACTGTTTCCATTCTTTCTGCTGGGCCTCAGGGCTTCAGTCCTTTTCCCCTACCCAATACCAGATCATGTTCCCCCCCAACCCTGTCCCATCCCCTTTCCTTCCCAGGTCCCTCCCTCCTCCACCTTGTGGTTGCATTCTTCTCTCTCCCAAGTGGGACTGAAGCATCTTCACTTGGACCCTTCAGCTTGTCAACCTTTTTGAGTTATGTGGACTGTATCTTGGGTATTCTTCACTTTTTGGACTAATATCCACTTATTAGTGAGTGCATACCATGCATGTCTTTTTGGGTTTGAGTTACCTTACTCAGGATAATATTTTCTTTTCTTTTCTTTCTTTTTTTTAAAAAAAATCTTTTTAAAAAGATTTATTTATTTATTGTATATGAACACACTGTTGCTGTTTTCATATACAATATGAAAGAGGACACCAGATCCCACTACAGATGTTTGTGAACCACCATGTGACCTCATGAAATGGGACCTCATGAAACTGGAAAGCTTCTGTAAGGCAAAGGACATGGTCAATAAGACAAATTGGCAACCTACAGATTGGGAAAAATCTTCACTAACCCCACATCCAATAGAGGGCTAATATCCAAAATATATAAAGAACTCAAGAAGCTAACCATCAAAAATACCAAACACCCCAATAAAAAAAATGGGGTATAGAACTCAGTACCTCTTAACCAGTGCTCTTAACCTCTGAGTCATTTTTTCAGCCCAGGATGATATTTTCTAGTTTTATCCATTTGTCTGCAAAAACTCAGGATGTCCTCATTCTTAATAACTGAAGAGTATTCCATCGTATAAATAAACCACATTTTCTGTATCCATTCTTCTGTCATGGGACATCTGAGTTGTGTCCAGCTTCTGTCCATCACAAACAAGGCTGCTATGAATGCAGTAGAACACTTGCCCCTGTGGCATGGTGGGACATCTTTTGGGTATATTCCTAAGAGTGTTATTACTGGGTCTTCAGGTAGACCTATTTTCAATTTTCTGAGGAACCTCCAGGTTGATTTCCAGAGTGGTTGTATCAGTTTGCAATTTTACCAGCAATGGAAGAATGTTCCTCTTTCTTGGCAACAAACATCAACATTTGATGTTTTGATCCTAGCCATTCTGATTGGTGTAAGGTAGAATCTCAGAGTTTCTTTGATTTGCATTTCTCTGATTACTATGGACTTTGAACATTTCATTAGGTGCTTCTCCTCCATTTCAGATTCCTCTGTTGTGAATTCTCAGTTTAGTTCTATACCCCATTTTTTTGATTGGGGTGTTTGGTATTTTTGGTGGTTAGCTTCTTGAGTTCTTTATATATTTTGGATATTAGCCCTCTATCGGATGTGGGGTTAGTGAAGATTTTTCCCAATCTGTAGGTTGCCAATTTGTCTTATTGACCATGTCCTTTGCCTTACAGAAGCTTTCCAGTTTCATGAGGTCCCATTTATCAATTCTTGATCTTAGAGCATGAACCTGTTGAGTTCTGTTTAGGAAGTTTCCTCCTGTGCCAATGAGTTTAAGGCTCTTTCTTTCTCTCCTATTAGATTCAGTGTATCTGGTTTTATGTGGAGGCCCTTGATCCATTTGAACTTGAGTTTTGTGCAAGGTGACAAATATGGGTCTATTTTCATTCTTTTACATACAGTCAGTTAGACCATTTATTGAAGATGCTTCCTTTTTTCTATTGTATATTTTTGGCTTCGTTTTCAAAGATCAAGTGTGTGTAAGTGTGTGGTTTTATTTCTAGGTCTTTAATTCTATTCCATAGATCAATTTGTCTGTCTCTGTACTACTACCATGCAGTTTCTATCACTATTGCTCTGTAGTAGAGCTTGAGTTCAGGGATGGTGATCCCCTTAGCTGTTCTTTTATTGTTAAGAATTGTTTTTGCTATTCTTGTTTTTTTTTTCCTTTTCCAAGTGAGTTTGTGAATTGCTTTTGCCATGTCTTTGAAGAATTGTGTTGGGATTTTGATGGGGATTGCATTGAATCTGTAGATTGCCTTTGATAGGATGGCCATTTTTACTATGTTAATTCTGCCAATCCATGAGCCTGTGAGATCTCTCCATTTTCTGAGATCTTCTTTGATCCCTTTCTCCAGAGACTTGAAGTTCTTGTCATACAGATCTTTCATTTGTTTGGCTTAGAGTTACCCAAGATATTTTATTCTTTTTTTTTAAAAATTTTTATTTATTTATTTAATATATGTGAGTATTCTGTTGCTTTCTTCAGATGCACCATAAGAGGGCATCAGAACCGATTACAGATGGTTGTGAGCCACCATGTGGTTGCTGGGAATTGAAGTCAGGACCTCTGGAAGAGCAGTCAGTGTTCTTAACCACTGAGCCATCTCTCCAGCAAGATATTTTATGTTATTTGTGGCTACTGTGAAAGGGTTGTTTCCCTAATTTTTTTCTTTTCTCAGACTGTTTATCATTTGTATAAAGGAAGGCTACTGATTTATTTGAGTTAATTTTATATCTGTCCACTTTGCTGAAGTTGTTAATCAGCTGGAGAAGTTCTCCGATAGAATTTTTGTGGTCGCTTATGTATACTATCCTATCACCTGCAAAGAGTGATACATTTATTTCTTCTTTGCCAGTTTGCATCCCCTTGATCTCTTTTTGTTGTCTTATTGTTCTAGCTAGCACTTCAAGTATTATATTGAATAGATATGGGGAGAGTGGGCATCCTTTTCTTGTCCCTGATTTTAGTGGAACTACTTCAAGAATCTATCCATTTAACTTGATATTGGCTGTTGGTTTGCAGTAAATTACTTTTATTATGTTTATGTGTGGGTGTTGAATTCCTGATCTCTACAATACTTTTAACATGAAGGGGTGTTGTATTTTTTCAAATGCTTTTTATGCATCTAAGGAGATGATCATGTGATATTTTTCTTTGAGTTTGTTTATATAGTGGAATATGTTAATGGATTTTAGTATATTGAACCATCCTTGCATCCCTGGGATGAAGCCTACTTGACCATGGTGAATAGTGATTTTGAAATGGATTCTGTTTCCAAGAATTTTATTGAGAATTTTTGAGTTGATATTCACAAGTGAGATTGGTCTGAAGTTCACTTTTTTGGGTGGGTCCTTTTGTGGTTTAGGTATCATAGTAATTGGGGCTTCATCGAATGAATTAGGTAGCATTCCTTCTGTTTCTATTTTATGGAATAGTTTGAAGAGTATTGCTATCAGGTTTCTTTGAAGGTCTGGTAGTATTCTGTACTGAATCTGTCTGGTCCTGAGCTTTTTTTGGTTGGGAGGTTTTTAATGACTTCTATTTCCTTATGGGATATGGGTCTGTTTAGAAGGTTTACCTGCTCTTGATTTAACTTTGGTATGTGATATCTGTCTAGAAAACCAGCAGTCTGTCCCAGCAGAAAGGACCAGGTGGATGGGGATTGGAATTTGGTGGGCAGGGGATTTGGAGGGCGATGGGTCCCTGAGTCTACTGGACTCCCAGTGACAGCTGTGGGTCTTTGGGAGGGTTCTTACCAAATGCTCGGAGTGTGAGTGCAGCAGATCTTCTGGGATGCCTTAGGATATGGTGTCTTCTTCAGGGGAGCAAACTAGCTAGCAGTCTGTCCCAGGAGAAAAGGGCAACTGTCCTCTTATGAGCTCTCCTTTCCTTTTTTCTCCAGACCCATTTTAAGAATAAACGAGCCAGAGAAAGACGGAAGAAGAGTCAACAACCGCCTGGGAAGATTGGAAGTAAACCTCATTGTAGGCCCACCAACCCCAAAGGTGGTAAAGTTCCTGTTTCTGCTACCAGTACAGATTCTGTGTGCCAGAGACATGTGGATGTCAGCTATCCTCCTCAGTTTAGATCATCAAGCAACTCCCCTCACCAGGAATCCAACTTCTCCCTCATTGGTCAGCCCTCGGAAAAGATGTGTTTCAGCAAGAAACACGTTATCAGGGAGCATCAGAGGCAGAAGTGTAGAGAACTTCCCAGGGAACCAGAGCACTTATCTAGTGATAGGTCTAGACTTCCTAATCTTTGTTCTCATTCTGATTTGTCATCCAGTGATGATTCTCTGTGTGAGAGACCCTCCGGTTTAAGGTCTCCTCTACTCAGACCTTCAAATATTACCACAAATGCAGAATCCACCTCCTCCTTGTGTCAGACACCATCAGTTGTGAGCCCTCTTCCTAAACTCAGCCACTTGAATAGTTCCCTAGACCAGATGGCCATCTTCTCCAAAATTGATCAGGCCTGTAAGATCTACCTAAAGAATACAAGGTCAAGGAAGCAAAGGAAGCAGAGGAAAAAGGATATGGTATAAATGAAGATGCAAGGCCAGGGTTTCTGGGGTAAGCCCCCCAGTCTTAAAGGCACTGTCTTCCTACTAACCACTGCCTTTGAGGATATCTTGTCCCAGGGACAGTCTGTTCTCAGTTCTCATTTCCATGAAGCCACAGCCCATCAATTATGTCCTCAGACTCAGAATCCATATTTTTCACATGGGAGGAAACATTTTATATCAGCTGTTCTCCTTCCTAGCCCAAATATGAATCAATCTTCTTCATTGCTCAGACCAATGAAAATCTCTCTCTCTCTCAAGATATATTTATTATTATATTTAAGTACACTGTAGCTGTCTTCAGATGCACCAGAAGAGGGCATCAGATGTCATTACGGATGGTTGTGAGCCACCATGTGGTTGCTGGGATTTGAACTCAGGACCTTCAGAAGAGCAGTCGGTGCTCTTAACTGCTGAGCCATCTCTCCAGCCCCAATGAAAATCTCTTATGTGAAGTCCTGATACACACACACACACACACACACACACACACACACACACACATATATATTGACCAAGGCCCAGAAACAGGAGATAGTATTGTAAGTTAATCATCAGATTCTTACAATATCTTCACAACCCACTGTAGCCCAAGATCCAGCCTTAGCACAAATTCCACAGTCCAGCACAGCTTTGGCAGCTGGAAATCTGAGGGAGATTTCTTTGCTCAACACACACTCACAGAAGATGTTCATGACTGGACTGCTATCCAAGACCAGCTCTTCCTTGAACAGCTCAGTGACTTGGGTGCTGCCTTAGATGATGAGTCACACAGCCTGACTCCCCTGAGCACTTCTCACTCCTGGATGTCATTTAAGAACTGTTGATCCAGAGGTTTAGGACACTACTGTCTCCACCTACCAAAGTGTATGGATGAAGTTTGGGTATTGATTGTTTGAACACCTGATGTAAAAAATTTCAAGGAAAATTTTGTGAAATTTTCTCAGTTAATGTGTATTATGTATTTTCAATATATCCCAAATGTACAGCCATTTATTCAACATAACATTTGTATTGATTCTCTCATTCATATGTATATATATAATTTTTTTTTCGAGACAGGGTTTCTCTGTATACCCTGGCTGTCCTGGAAATCACTTTGTAGACCAGGCTGGCCCCGAACTCAGAAATCTGCCTGCCTCTGCCCCCCGAGTGCTGGGATTAAAAGCGTGCACCACCACTCCCAGCTCTCATATTTATTAGTATCAGATACCACCTGATCAAATGCACTGTCCTGTCCTTGTAACGTCTCACCAGCAAAACACACTAGGACAGCCAGGTCCTTCTACGGCAAAGCTTTTATTGCTTAATTCTCAGGAAGACCCCAAACACGGAAAATGGAGCTGCTTAAATACCCCTCCGTGTGATGTGTCAGCTCCTGATTAGCTGCTCACTCATCACCCCACTGCTACACCCCGAGATGGGCAGTGACTTGGCACGAATTTACTCCAGCACATTGCTTGTTTACTAGTTAGGCACTGCGGAAGCCAATGCCATCTTGTAATGGCGATTGTTCACAGCTCTCCACATTTCCCCTTTTTATTTTATTAAAAATTGAGGGTGGTCTAGGCCTCTGCAGTTATGTCCATCTGCTGTGGCTCCTGTCTTAGGTCGTTCCTCCAATGTCACAGCCTTTCCCGTCATAGGGTAGCCCTATCACCACCGGGTCCCATGTCTTAGGTTGGTCTGTACATGAGGAAAGTTGCCTGTCTCTGGATACCACAGTACTGTGTGACAGTAACTGCTAAATGACCTAGGGTGAACTCTATAAAAGAGGCCAGCCAAAAAACGAATTAGTAAACCTCAGCGAGGTGCAAGTGCTGATCAATGAGCGTTGAGTTTCTCTCATCCCAGTGGAATGGATCCACAAATCCGTGGGATGCAATAGCAGAGAACTCAGATGCCAATTAGGTCTTAAGCATGGACAGCCAAATTTCAGGGGAGGGTCCTTGTTCAATGGCTGCAAGTGCTTGAGCAATAACGACTTTGTCATGGTTTTGTTGGGTTCTGAGTTTGCAAGCTAACCAGAGCATAAACACAAGTCCACAGCAGATGGCAGCAGCAAACAAAACTACCCCCACCCACTCCTTAAAATAAGAAAATGCCGATGAAATCCAGGAGGAGAGACCCTCTGTCAATGATAGGTCCACTCGTGTCGAGTTGATCTTTAGAATGGCCGCTCTCAGGGCTTCAAGGGTCTCATCGAATCCTTCAGACCAATTTCCTGCAAGATACAAAGAAAGCTGCCCAGACAGATTAGCTGCATGAGTAAATTTTTCATATTGAACACTGGTAATGCACAGAGCACCCAATTTTCTTTCATAGCCCAACTGGGCCAACTGGTATAGAACACTTATTTGTTCCTCAACCAGATTGAGGCGCTGATTCAAAATCATCAGCCCTCCCTTCAACTGGGCGCTAGCAGAAGTTTGAACATTGATGGCATCAGTCACTTCGACTGAAAGCTGATTTAATTTTGTGCCTGCTTGAACCGTACTAACCATAGCGTACCCTGCAGCTGTAGCAGCAGCTGCACTGGCTGAAATCGCTAGGATCACGGCAGCAGAAATGCCAAAATCTCTTTTTTGTCTAAACAGGGATAAGGTGGAAGGTGTTTCCACCGTATTGGGGATCTAGCGTGGGATCCGTGTCACCATGGCACGGGTGTCCTTTATTACATCCCAACATTGAGAAACCCAACAAGAATCATTGAAACAGACTTCAAATGAGTCATTTGAAAGAATAAACAAGAAAGGGGGGTAAACACAGACTGGGGTAGGTGGATAATTATTCTGGTTTACCAAAGTTTTATTGAACCCAGTGATCTCTACACTGGTATTAGTATATCCATAAGAGTCCAAGGAGGCAGCATGTATTCCCCAGTACTGAGCAATTTTTGAGATGCCAGTAAAAGAAGCCTTTCCAACTGCTCCTCCCTGGATAAAGATCAAAGGATTGAGTTCTGTACAACTGCCATTGACTCCACAAAGCATCCACTTGTGAAAGGGATACATTCTATGGTCCTGTATGAAAAGTCCCTTTTTCATAACAAATTCCTCCTCTGGGTCAGCCATCATGTTGGGAGAAAAGGAAAAGGTTTTACTCTGATCTGCCCAACGAGTGATGGAGGATTGACAATCAGATCAGGGCAGGATCAGCCCTTCATCTTCCAAACTACAATGGGGGGCTATTCTTGGTTGGTGGGGACATTCTTTGTTTGCAAAGTTAGGTGGTAGAAATGTACCATTAACCCAAATTGCCTCCTGCCAGAAGGTCCGATTGATTTGTAATGGTTATATCTACGTTGGAAGTATCTTGGGTTGTGCTCACTGAGCCTCCTCGGTGCCTATTAAACATCCCCAAGGCTCGGGCTGTGAGGTTGATACATTTTCCTGGTCCATTAATTTGAAAACATAAAGAACCCTGTTCTAGTAAAGAGCGATTTTTCTCCTAATGGTGCTTGGGTGGGATCATAGGGTAGATATGGCAAATCCACTGTTTTATTAGTAGTAAAGAATTTTGGAAAAACTACAGCATCATGGCGAACCGGCATTGGTTTAGGGAAAGCCGAGAGAATGGCCCATCTCTGTTTGCCCATTATACTAGGAACCTGAGACAAGTTCAGCATTGTCAGGATTAGGAACAGTCCTCGGGAGGTCAGCATCTTCCACACCATCCTTGATGAATATCTTGCGGGTGAGTCGTTCTGGCAGCCAAAATGGGTTGTCTTCACTCTGTGGAAAAACACAGACAGCTCCCCTGGATCTTATTAATATAGGATGCGGGCCTTTCCACAGACCAGTTAAAACATCCTTCCATTTGACCATTTCTTTTGGTCTATCAGGGTCTGAGCTATGTCGATCAGCTGCAGAGTGTCCTTGCTCGTCGAGATTTAAAAAATTAAGTGTGAAAAGTGCCATGGAGACAACTATTCTTGGCACTGAGGGCAGAGTCTCATCAACTCCCCGCTTTTGTTTTATAAAATAAGACTTGAGTGTGCGGTGGGCACGTTCCACAATGCCTTGTCCTTGAGGTTTATAAGGAAGGCCAGTCAGGTAAGTGACATCTATTTGATGACAAAATTGTTGAAATTTTGCAGAAGTATATGCTGGCCCATTATCCATTTTTAGGATTGTGGGCTTGCCCCAAGCACTCCAGGCTTCTAGGCAATGCTGTATAACATGAGAGGCGTTTTCACCTGTTAAAGGTGTGGCAAACATTACACCAGAGCAGGTGTCAATAGAAACATGTAAATATTGATTTCTCCCAAAGGAGGAAATATGCGTGACATCCATTTGCCAGACCTGTAATGGCCTGATGCCACGGGGGTTTACCCCTACATGAGGAGTAGGTAAAAATTGACAATAGTTTTTACACTGGGTGACAATGTCACGAGCTTCTTTTCTGGTTAAAGTGAAATGGCGGCGTAAAGTTTCAGCCGTCACATGAAAGCATTTATGAAATTCCCTTGCAGCCTCTGCCTGTGAAGACAGGGCAGCAGCCATGATTCTAGTGGCTTTGTCTGCTAAGTCATTTCCATGAGACATAGGGCCAGGAAGGCCAGAATGAGCTCTAACACGAGTAATATAGATATGATGTCTTCTGTGTAACAAGGCTGACTGAATTTGTTGAAAAATGTGAGCAAGCTTACTAGATGGTTTAATTAAGCCTGCAGCTTCAAGCATATTGACTGCATTAACTACATATAAGGAATCAGATATAATATTGAGCGGTCCTGGAAAAGTGTTAAGGACCTCCAGTACCACCAAACACTCTATAACCTGGGGTGATGTCTCATTATATTGCTTGGATGTTACTTGGTCATTTATTACATATGCACCTATGCCAGTTTTGGATTCGTCTGTATATACTACCACCCCATCTGCAAGTGTGTGTTTAGATGTAATTACTGGAAACACTATGGCTTGAGTTAAGGCAAACTGCAAAATTGGATGTTTAGGAAAATGATTATCAATTCATCCTGAATAGGAGGTAACCAAGACTGCCCAATCATCAGTCGTTGCTGCCAAGGTTTGAACTTGAGCAGAGGTATAAGGCACAATTAGTATATGAGGTTCTTCTCCAAAATGAGTAATGGCAGCTTTTATTCCTCTAAGTGCAAGTTGAGTGACTGCATTGGGATACCGTTCAATAATTTTTGCGGGGGAAGCATTAGGGTGGACCCACAATAAAGGTCCATTTTGCCACAAGACTGCTGTTGGCAACTGTGCAGTTTTTAATATGCACAATTCAAATGACTTCGATTTATCAATGCGTAGTAATTGGGCATCTTGCAAGGCCTTTTCTATAGTTTCTAAAGCTTGACATGCACCTGGGGTAAGTGCTCTATGGGAGGAGATGTGAGTATCTCCTTCTAAAATATCAAATAAAGGCTTTAACTCTGCTGATGGAACTTTCAAAAATGGTCTCAGCCAATTAATATCTCGCAGCAATTTTTGAAAATCATTTAAGGTATGTAGTTGATCTTTGTGAATCTCTAATTTTTGAGGAACAATTTTATCAGGATAAATGTGTGACCCTAGGAAGGTTCCCATTTGAGCAATTTGCACCTTCTCGGTGGCTACTTGCAATCCCCATTGCCCTAATGTCTGTATTAATATAGGTATGCATCTTGTAATAATTGTGAATTTTTATGGCAAATGAGTATGTCATCCATATAAATTGCCAGAAGCAGAGATGGAAAATAATTTCTAACTGATTTAAGTGCCAGTTGCACATACAGTTGGCACATGGTAGGACTATTTGCCATCCCCTGAGGTAGGACCTTCCATTGGTACTGTTGATCAGGTTCCAGATGGTTAATGGCTGGGATGGTAAATGCGAATCTTTGCCTATCTTGAGGACACAGAGGTATAGAGAAAAAACAGTCTTTAATATCTATAATTATAATCTCCCAATTTTTTGGTAAGGCAGAAAGCAATGGTAGTCCTTTCTAAACTGGCCCAAACAGGCGCATTTGTGCATTGATTGCTCTGATATCATGTAATAAGTGCCATCTGCCAGATTTTTTCTTAATTACGAAAATAGGTGTATTCCAGGGTGAGGTAGAGGGCTCTAAATGACCCAAGCGTAGCTGTTCAGAAATCAATTTTGTGGCTGCTTCTAATTTTTCAGAGGAAAGAGGCCATTGAGGAACCCATACAGCTTCCTCTGTAAGCCATGGTATGGGCATGGAACCCTCAACAGCCGTCTCTAGAAAATACCCAAACCTTGTCTCCCAGTATTACCCTCCTGAGGGACAGGCTCAAGTCTGCCCTGCTCTCCTTTCCCTAATCCTTTTCCTTCTGTATAGCCCATTTTCTCATCATTTGAACAGCTTGTGTTGAGTATTCATTAGTCAAGGTCGTTCCCATTGCCTGTAAAATATCTCTCCCCCAGAGATTAACTGGGAGTGGTAAGGCATAAGGAGTGAATTGTCCCGCTTGACCTTCAGGCACTTGCCAGCTCAAAGAACGGGAGCTAATAGTGGGGCAGGACTGATAGCCTAGCCCTTGTAAAGAGTGTGATGACTGAGTTACAGGCCAGGCTTTTGGCCACCAGTGGGAAGAAATAATACTTTTGTCTGCTCCTGTATCCAAAATCCCCTTAAATTGTTTCCCTTCTATAACTAACTCTAAGTATGGCCTGGAATCTAAAGGCATTATTAAATAAGCAGAATCATTTCCCATAGAACCAATCCCTCTGGCAGCTTGAGGGACACCAGAGGAGGGAAAACAGCCATGTAGGCTTGGCAGAAT
Organism: Mus musculus; assembly: GCF_000001635.26. Classification (NCBI taxonomy): domain Eukaryota; kingdom Metazoa; phylum Chordata; class Mammalia; order Rodentia; family Muridae; genus Mus; species Mus musculus. Next base: position 15,813,180 of record NC_000073.6, on the reverse strand, counting down.
TATTAGTTGAGCTATTCTATCCCCTTGTGATATAGAAAAGACACCTTGAGGACAAGAACAGAGAACCTGAAGTTCCCCTTTATAATCCTGATCCACAACTCCAGGGTGAACAATAAGGCCTTGTAATGTAAGGGAAGCCCGGCCCAAAATTAGACCGACACTTTCAGATGGCAAAGACCCCTTGTAATCAGTAGGAATTGGCTGCACTCCCAGCTGAGGCATCAGCATGAATCGGGAGGAGGCACGGAGGTCCAATCCAGCTGAGCCTTCTGTTGCCCTGCGGACCGTGGTGTCCACCTGTTGCCCATCGGAGTCCCATATGTTTTGGGGCCTTGGGACTTGGGGGCCCGAAACTCATTTTTCGAAATGCTTTTATTCTCATTTTCTACCACTTGAGGGGGCCCTGGCTGCAAGAGCCTGCCTCGTACATCTCTAATTGAGAGACAGTCTTTAGCCCAATGGTATCCTTTTCCACACAGTACACAATCCTGGTGCTGTCCTTTTTATAGGGGCTCTGCAGTCCTTTTTTAAATGTCCTGGTTTGCCACAATTAAAGCAAAGTTTGAGCTCAGCTGAGTCCAAGCGCTTCCGCCCCTGTAGAATGGCAGGAGCCAATCCAGCATTAGTAAGCGGCCCTCCAAGCTCACGGAAAACCTTTAACCAGTCCTGTAACCATTTACTCTTTCTAGGTGTGATTGCTGATCTGCATTCCTGCGTAGCTTGTTCATAAACCAATTGTTCAATTAAAGGCTGTAGTGGCTATTCCTGGTTGTCAACTTGACAATATTTGGAATGAACTACAATCCGGAATTGGAAGGCTCACCAGTGACCCTTATCTGGAGGCTTGGAGATCCTTATCTGGATCTTGGGATGGAGATCTTGAGCCATAGTGGCTATGGATTCCAGAAGATTGAATCTCCGAGTTTAAGGAACACACCTTTAATCTGGGCTACACCTTCTGCTGGAGACAATATAAGGACATTGGAAGAAGGGAGCTCTTGCTCTTGCTCCTTCACCTGCTTGCTGCATGAGACTGAGTAACTGCTAGATCCTTGGACTTCCATTCACAGCTGTGACTGAACAATTGTTGGGAATTGGGCTGCCGACTGTAAGTCATCAATAAATTCCTTTACTATCTAGAGACTGTCCATAAGTTCTGTGACTCTAGAGAACCCTGACTAATACAGAAGTTGGTACCAGGAGTGGTTCTAGAGTAACAGAAGTACAAGGATGAATCTTTTAAAATACTGGAATTGGCTTGTTGATCCACCAGCACTTTCAACTATTGAAACCTCTCCAGATTCTCTCCCTCCTGGGAGCTCAGAGAATTTTGAAGACCCATGGTTGAAACTATATTCCGAACTTAAAGAAGCTAATGCCCTTGATTTTCTTAATGAATTAGGTGATTCAGTGCACAAAGCTTTCTACAAGATGGGGAAAAAATCGGAAAATGATTTTACTGGCTGGCTGCTCTTAGTATCTGTGGAAAAAATGATGAATGAAAGGAAGGAGTTGTGTGATAAAATCGAAAGGCTCCAGACACAAGTAAACGATCTAAAAGTTGCTAAGTGTGTCCTTGAGGAGAATCTTCTCTCTTGTAGCAATAGAGCTCAAGTTGCAGAAAATCAAACAGAAACTCTCATTGTAAGGTTGGCTGAACTACAGCGAAATTTCAAGTCTCAGCCTCAGAGTGTGTCGACAGTTAAAGTAAGGGCTCTAATTGGCAAAGAATGGGATCCTACAACATGGGACGGGGATGTGTGGGAAGACCATGTTGAAGCTGAGAATTTTGAATCTTCAGATTCTCAAGGGTTTGCCCCACCCTCAGCCCCACCCCTTGAAATAATGCCTTCGCCACATGAGGAAATTAATTTTGCAGAGTCTGATAAACCAGCAATGACTTTCACTACTGATGTTTCTCAAGGCCCACCAATAGTTTCTTCTAGACCTGTAACCAGACTCAAAGCAAAACAGGCTCCTAGAGGGGAGGTAGAAAGTGTAGTCCATGAGGAAATTTGCTACACTACTAAGGAGCTTAATGAGTTTGCTAATTCATTCAAGCAGAAACCTGGTGAATATGTGTGGGAATGGATTTTAAGGGTGTGGGATAAGGGTGGAAGGAACATAAAACTAGAGCAGGCTGAGTTTATTGACATGGGTCCTCTGAGTAGAGATTCTAGGTTTAATACGGAAGCTCGCATAGTTAAAAAAGGTGTCAAAAGTTTGTTTGAATGGTTAGCTGAGGTCTTTATCAAAAGATGGCCTACTGGAAATGACTTGGACATGCCTGATATTCCGTGGCTTAGTGTTGATGAAGGGATTTTAAGACTTAGGGAAATTGCAATGCTAGAGTGGATATATTGTGTAAAGCATAATTGTCCACAATGGGAAGGTCCAGAAGATATGCCTTTCACCAGCTCTATAAGACGCAAATTGGTGAGAGGGGCACCAGCACATTTGAAGGGTTTTGTTCTTTCCCTTTTCCTTGTGCCAGATCTTAGCATTGGAGATGCTTCTGCTCAATTAGATGAATTAAATTCACTGGGTTTAGTTGGATTCCGAGGTAACAAGGGCCAGGTGGCAGCATTGAATCGCCGGAGACAAGGTGAGTCTAGTTATTATAATGGACAGCGTAGACAAAAGAATGTTTATAATAACATACCCAGTAATGGTCAGCACAGGAGAGGTGAAATTTATAATGGCATGACTCGGTTGGACCTTTGGTACTGGCTAACCAATCATGGTGTTTCCAGGAATGAAATACATAGGAAGCCTACTGCATATTTGTTTGATCTGTATAAGCAGAAAAATTCTCAAACAAATGAAAGAAAGGCTACATTAGATCGTGGTAAACAGCCAAATGAAAGAAAGGCTACATTAGATCGTGGTAAACAGCAATCTCGGCCAGTGAATCAATTTCCAGACTTGAGACAGTTTGCAGATCCAGAACCCCTTGAATGAAGGGGTGGCCAGGTTCCGCTGAGGAAGGATCTTGATAAGACACCCAAAGGTTTTGCTGTTACCCTTTCTCCAGTTCTTCCCCAGAGGGACCTACGGCCTTTTACATGGGTAACTGTACACTGGGGAAAAGGAAATAATTAGACTTTTCGGGGTCTGCTGGATACTGGTTCTGAGTTGACACTGATCCCAGGGGATCCCAAGAAACATTGTGGCCCCCCAGTTAAAGTAGGGGCTTATGGAGGGCAGGTGATTAATGGAGTTTTGACTGATGTCCGACTCACAGTAGGTCCAGTAGGTCCCTGGACACATCCTGTGGTGATTTCCCCAGTTTCAGAATGTATAATTGGGATAGATATACTCAGAAATTGGCAGAATTCTCATATTGGTTCCCTGAACTGTAGAGTGAGGGCTATTATGGTTGGAAAGGCCAAATGGAAGCCTTTAGAGTTGCCTCTGCCAAAGAAAATAGTGAATCAAAAACAGTATCGTATTCCTGGAGGCATTGAAGAAATTACAGCCACTATCAAGGACCTGAAAGATGCAGGGGTGGTGGTTCCCACCACATCTCCGTTCAACTCTCCTATCTGGCCAGTGCAGAAAACAGATGGATCATGGAGAATGACAGTTGATTATCGAAAACTAAATCAGGTAGTAACTCCAATTGCAGCTGCTGTACCAGACGTAGTTTCGTTACTTGAGCAAATCAACACATCTCCTGGCACCTGGTATGCGGCTATTGATCTGGCAAATGCCTTCTTCTCAGTACCTGTCCATAAGAACCACCAGAAGCAATTTGCTTTCAGTTGGCAAGGCCAACAGTATACCTTCACAGTTTTGCCTCAAGGATATATTAACTCTCCTGCCCTGTGTCATAATTTAGTTAGAAGGGATCTTGATCGTTTGGATCTTCCACAAAATATCACATTGGTGCACTATATTGATGACATTATGCTGATTGGACCAAGTGAGCAGGAAGTAGCAACCACTTTGGACTCATTGGTAACACATATGCGTATCAGAGGATGGGAAATAAATCCAACCAAAATTCAAGGACCATCTACCTCAGTGAAATTCTTAGGAGTCCAGTGGTGTGGAGCATGCAGAGATATTCCTTCTAAGGTGAAAGATAAGTTATTGCACCTGGCCCCTCCTACAACCAAGAAAGAAGCACAACGTTTAGTGGGCCTATTTGGATTCTGGAGACAACACATCCCTCACTTGGGTGTGTTACTTAGGCCTATTTACCAAGTGACTCGGAAAGCTGCTAGCTTTGTGTGGGGCCTGGAACAGGAGAAGGCCCTTCAACAGGTCCAGGCTGCTGTGCAGGCTGCTCTACCACTTGGACCATATGACCCAGCAGACCCGATGGTACTTGAGGTGTCTGTGGCTGATAGAGATGCTGTTTGGAGCCTCTGGCAGGCCCCTGTAGGTGAATCACAGAAAAGACCTTTGGGATTTTGGAGCAAAGCTCTACCATCATCTGCAGACAACTATTCTCCCTTTGAAAAACAGCTCTTGGCCTGCTATTGGGCCTTAGTGGAAACTGAACGTTTGACAATAGGACACCAAGTTACTATGCGACCTGAACTACCCATCATGAGCTGGGTACTATCAGACCCTGCAAGTCATAAAGTGGGACGCGCACAGCAGCAGTCTATTATCAAATGGAAGTGGTATATACGTGATCGGGCCAGAGCAGGTCCTGAAGGCACAAGCAAGTTACATGAAGAAGTTGCTCAAATGCCTATGGTTTCTACTCCTGTTACAATGCCATCTGCTGCCAAGCATGCGCCTATAGCCTCATGGGGTGTTCCCTATGATCAACTGACCGAAGAGGAGAAGACTAGAGCCTGGTTTACTGATGGCTCTGCACGTTATGCAGGCACCACCCAGAAGTGGACAGCTGCAGCATTACAACCCCTTTCTGGGACAACCCTGAAAGACACAGGTGAAGGGAAATCTTCACAGTGGGCAGAAGTTTTACATGGTATTACAGTTTGTTTGCAAGAAGAAATGGCCAGATGTACGATTATACACTGACTCATGGGGCTGTAGCCAATGGATTGGCTGGATGGTCAGGCACTTGGCAAGATCACAATTGGAAAATTGGTGAGAAAGACATCTGGGGAAGAAGTATGTGGATAGATCTCTCCAAATGGGCAAAGGATGTGAAGATATTTGTGTCCCATGTAAATGCTCACCAAAAGGTGACTTCAGCCGAGGAGGAGTTCAATAATCAAGTGGATAAGATGACCCGTTCTGTGGACAGTCAGCCTCTCTCCCCAGCCATCCCTGTCATTGCTCAATGGGCACATGAACAAAGTGGCCATGGTGGTTGAGATGGAGGTTATGCTTGGGCTCAGCAACACGGGCTTCCACTCACCAAGGCTGACCTGGCCACAGCTGCTGCTGATTGCCAGATCTGCCAACAGCAGAAACCAACACTGAGCCCCAGATATGGCACCATTCCTCGAGGTGACCAGCCAGCAACCTGGTGGCAGGTTGACTACATTGGACCACTTCCTTCGTGGAAAGGACAGCGTTTTGTTCTTACTGGAGTAGATACTTATTCTGGTTATGGATTTGACTTTCCTGCATGTAATGCCTCTGCTAAAACCACCATTCACGGACTGACAGAATGCCTCATCTATCGTCATGGTATTCCACACAGTATTGCTTCTGACCAAGGAACTCATTTCACAGCCAGAGAAGTACGACAGTGGGCCCACGATCATGGAATTCACTGGTCTTACCACATTCCCTACCATCCTGAAGCAGCTGGTCTGATAGAAAGATGGAATGGCCTTTTGAAGACACAGTTACAGCGCCAATTAGGTGGTAACAGCTTGAAAGGCTGGGGCAGAGTTCTTCAGAAGGCTTTGAATCAGCGCTCGATATATGGTACAGTTTCTCCCATAGCCAGGTTCATGGGTCCAGGAATCAAGGGGTGGAAAAGGGAATAGTTCCACTTACTATCACTCCTAGTGACCCTCTAGGAAAATTTTTGCTTCCTGTCCTCATAACTCTAGGTTCTGCTGGCTTAGAAGTTTTGGCTCCAGAGAGGGGAGTGCTCCTACCAGGAGCTACAACAAATATTCCATTGAACTGGAAGCTCAGACTTCCCCCTGGTCATTTTGGGCTTCTAATGCCCTTAAACCAACAGGCTAAAAAAGGAATAACAGTGTTAGGAGGGGTGATAGATCCAGATTACCATGGGGAAATTGGATTACCTCTTCACAATGGTGGTAAGCAAGATTATATCTGGAGTGTAGGAGATCCCTTAGGGCGTCTCTTAGTACTACCATGTCCTGTGATTAAAGTCAATGGGAAACTACAACAGCCTAATCCAAGCAGGATGACAAAGGACGAAGACCCATCAGGAATGAAGGTATGGGTCAATCCTCCAGGAAAAGAGCCAAGACCTGCTGAGGTGCTGGCTGAAGGTGAAGGAAATACAGAATGGGTAGTAGAGGAAGGTAGTTATAAATACCAATTAAGGCCACGTAACCAGTTGCAGAAACGAGGATTATAAAGTAATATGAATGCCCACTTGTAAATTTACATAATGCGTTTGCGATTGTATGAGGGATAGTTATATCATGTTAGGCGTATTTACAACCTTGTTATTGTTTCATGTGAACATGAGATATTATTTGTGTCAAGTTGACAAGGGGTGGATTGTAGTGGCTATTCCTGGTTGTCAACTTGACAATATTTGGAATGAACTACAATCCGGAATTGGAAGGCTCACCAGTGACCCTTATCTGGAGGCTTGGAGATCCTTATCTGGATCTTGGGATGGAGATCTTGAGCCATAGTGGCTATGGATTCCAGAAGATTGAATCTCCGAGTTTAAGGAACAAACCTTTAATCTGGGCTACACCTTCTGCTGGAGACAATATAAGGACATTGGAAGAAGGGAGCTCTTGCTCTTGCTCCTTCGCCTGCTTGCTGCGTGAGACTGAGTAACTGCTAGATCCTTGGACTTCCATTCACAGCTGTGACTGAACAATTGTTGGGAATTGGGCTGCTGACTGTAAGTCATCAATAAATTCCTTTACTATCTAGAGACTGTCCATAAGTTCTGTGACTCTAGAGAACCCTGACGAATACAAAGTCATAGCTGCTTCTGGGTCTTCAAATATTCTCCCTGCTGCCTCTGTCATTCTGGCTATGAAATCTGAGAACGACTCCTGTGCACCCTGGGTAATTTTTGTCAAATGTCCACTCGCCTCCCACTTCCTAGAGAGTGCCTTCCACGCCTTAACAGCGGCAGCTGAGATCTGAGCGTACGCTCCCCAATGATAATCTATCTGGTTAGCAGCCTGCTGCCCCTGACCTGTAAGCAATTCAAACGTCCATGTTCTTTGGTCCCCTTCCATGGTGGCATTGGCCCTTGCCTGCGTCTGGCAGGAGTCCTGCCACAAGGCTTTCCACTCAAGATACATTCCCATACTGGGGGCTGCAGCTTTTACTACAGTCATCCAATCACCAGGAGTCATAGCATGAGTCGCAAGCCTTTTGACTTGCGCTATAGTGAAATTAGCGCTGACTCCATAATTACGGACTACTTCAGCGAGCTCCTTAATCTGTATATACTCTACTGGAGCGTGAACACGTCCACCCTCAGCTCCCTCAAAGACCGGAAATGCCTGTTGCATTTTCCTTTGTTCCTCTCTTGGAATGAACAAGTCTGAGTATTGCCTCTCTGTGCAGGGCAGATGCACTGCGCAGGGCGGGGCCTCTGTGCAAGGCGGGCACTCTGCATAGGGTGGAGGTGCACTATGACCTTGAAGCCGACAGCCCGGAGGCCAAGCAGCAAGCTGGCCTTCGCCAGCCGCCTTTTGCTTTTTTTGTGACTGATTAGCTCGCTTTTTATCTGGCTGGTACCTTTCTCCCTCATAACAAGCTGCTTCCTCCTCCAAGTCTGTTTCTTCAGAGGGGCTAAGTCCTTCATCTGATTCTGAGCTGCTAAGAGCTAGCTCCTTAAACTCATCTAGTGGCGGGTATAGGCTCCCTCCTCTAGTGACCTCCACTGATTGATCTTTTTTCTTTTCTTTTTTCTCCTCCTTCCTTCCAAACTCTCCCCGGGTATTCTTCCCCAACATTATCTTTTCCTCGGGTTCAAGACCCGTGGAAAGGCCTGTATGCTTAATTGGTGCACCATGTTTCCTCTTTGCTCCTAATCTCTCTCCCTGCTCTGCCTCTGATAGACTGTCTTGAATTTCGCCCAGAATTCTCTGCCCTGCCTTAATCACTTGTTGACATTCCGTGTCCTTTAAGCACGATCTTATCAGCTTCCACAACGGCATGGTTCCTGCTTTAAGTTTGCCGTTCTCCTGCTCCCTAACTAAATCTCCCTTGAGTTTCTCCCAAGAGGGGATAGTTAAGGACCCTGAGCACGCAAACCACGGTGCTATGCGATCTACCTCTTTTACAAAGCCTTCTAGTGTCTTGGTGGTGACTTTCAAGCCACGCTGCCTCAGGACCGACCATAAGGCGGTCACCACAGAGTGGGAGGCTCCCATGCTATCTTCTTCCCTTTTTTCTAACCGTGCCTGACCTCGACTAAACACCAGTTAGCAATTCCACCGGTGGAAACAGTACGCAATCAAAAGAAAAAGAACGAGCCCTGTGAAAAGGAACAGAAAGGCTTCTAACGCTGGAGAAAGTTCAAGGCCAAACATACCTTGCAGAGCTGTAAAGTGTCCTGTAGTTCTGAACCCGCCCCGTGAAACAGGTCTCCTTTCAGCGCCTGGTGATGATATATTCCCGGGTTTCAGCACCACTTTGTCCTTGTAACGTCTTGCCAGCAAAACACACTCGGACAACCGGGTCCTTCTACGGCAAAGCTTTTATTGCTTAATTCTCAGGAAGACCCCGAACCCGGAAAATGGAGCTGCTTAAATACCCCTCCGTGTGACGTGTCAGCTCCTGATTAGCTGCTCACTCATCACCCCACTGCTACACCCTGAGATGGGCAGTGACTTGGTATGAATTTACTCCAGCACCTGTGCACATTGCTTGTTTACAAGTTAGGCACTGCGGAAGCCAGCGCCATCTTGTAATGGCGATTGTTCACGGCTCTCCACATCGTCTTTTCATGTCCACCCACCCCCGTGACCACCTTGTCCCCTAAAGAGTGAAAATAAATAAAAATACCAGATGAATTTGTGTTATGTATATTCTCACTGGAGCATGGGGACATACTCTTCATGGACTGCTCTATAAACAGAATATGTCACTTCCCCTCCTACACCCTTTCCATTAGCCATCAATTGTGCATTGGTACACTTCAGTGTTCCATCCCATTAATGAGTTCTCTTCAGTGCTTCCATGACTAGTATGTTACTTTCTTGAGAGGCAGGGTGAGTTGTCATATGAATAGCAGTTATACAGACGCCTTCCATATCCCTCCCTCTCAACTGTGAGGCTGCAGTCATCAATATAACAGCAATATTATCCTTCTTACTCTTTACAGTAAGTGGAAGAATGGATTATGGGTGTTTACAGTGTTTCTGTAAAAGCATACCATAAACACAGACCCTAGGAGCAGATGAATCATGGCCCCTGATAAGGTTCTCAGAGGCCTCCAGAATCATAGACACTGACATGGACTAAGGGAGAAGCATAGGTCACTCACCTCAATTTGGTCTCTGTGCTCCAGCAAGGTCTGGTGACATCAACATGGCTTCAGGCTGCAGTCCAGACCATACAGATGTGTTTAGATACAGATCTCAAGTCGTCTAGGATAGCCTTTTTTTGGTCGATTTTTTTATTAGATAATTTCTTCATATACATTTCAAATGCTATCCTGAAAGTCCCCTATAGCCTTCCCCTTCCATGCTCCCCTACCCACCCACTCCCACTTCTTGGCCCTGGCGTTCCCCTATACTGGGGCATATAAAGTTTGCAAGACCAAGGGGCCTCTCCTCCCAATGATGGCCGACTAGGCCATCTGCTACATATGCAGCTAGAAAAATGAGCTCTGTGGGTACTGGTTAGTTCATATTGTTGTTTCACCTATAGGGTTGCAGACACCTTCAGCTCCTTGGGTACTTTCTCTAGCTCCTCCATTAGGTGCCCTGTGTTCCCTTCATTAGATGACAATAAGCATCACCTTCTGTATTTTTCAGGCAATGACCCAGCGTCCCAAGAGATAGCTATAAGAGGGTCATTTCAGCAAAATCATGTTGGCATATGCCATAGTGTCTACGTTTGGTGACTGATTATGGGATAGATCCCAGTTGGGACAGTCTCAGAATGGTCCATTCTTTGGTCTCAGCTCCAAATTTTGTCTCTGTAACTCCTTCCATGGGTATTTTAGTCCCCATTCTAAGAAGGAACGAAGTATTCACACTCTGGTCTTCCTTCTTATTGAGTTTCATGAGTTTTGCAAATTGCATCTTGGGTATTGTCGCGTCCGCTCTCGACCAGCAAGAACGACATGACCACCAGTCCTTCTAACAGCAGTTTATTCAGCAAACTTCAGTCTTCATCTTTCTTCTTTCTCTTCATCTATATCTCCCCCGAACCCTGGGCCTTTCACTCTTATATACTCTCAGTTCCCATCCACTCACAGCAGGCCACGTCACCTCACCAGGTACGCAGCTTCAGCTAATCAGGGCAGCAGGGGCATATCTCCACCAAAATGGATTCACCAGTATCCTGGTACACCTGTGCAGCTCTCACGATGGTTGTGGCTTATATTCAGGTGTATGAGGAAGTCAGGTGCAAGTCATAAGACTTAGCTGCAGTCCCTGGCGCCTTCTTGGGACTGCCGTCACACCTGCTCCTCACATCTCCCCCCCTTTTTCTTTTTTGGGAGAGAGAATGTCCGTAGATTGCCCCCTGCAGCAATGCCCCTTACCTGTCCTTGGGAGACAAACAGCATTGGTTTGATCCCTGTCTTAGGTTGGTGACATGCCCAGGGAGTCTTATCACTGACTATTTCTCTATCATGCCAAGCCACACCTCGGGAGTTTGTCCTGTTTGCATGCGGCAGGTGCATCAAAAGGCTAGGATGCTGATTAATCTATGGCCAGATCTTAATTGCTGCAAGCAAGCCTCATGGGTGAAGTTAGAGGTCTGATCCCCAGTGTGCAAGCATAGGAGCCCTACACAAAACCATCCCTTGGGCTCATCACCAAGAGAGGTCTTGGCCAGCTCCCATGTCGTTTTTCCTGGGGGAAGGGAACTAGGACACTGAACCTTCATGCAATCAGACATGACTTCCACAGGATGCCAACAGCAAGCTATCCTCTGTGCAGTGCTTAGCCTCGCAACCCATGGCATAACGCAGCATTATTTCTTTAGAGCAGCAAACTGAATCTGAGGAGATTGTCCCACCTCCACTGTGGCAAAAGCCTGCGCTACCATGGTGAAAGTGCGAGCCTGCACACGCTGCACCCAACACATGTGCTAAACACACAATACACACACTATTATAAGCATACATCCCAGGGCTCCCATCCCTGCTCATCAGCCCTGAAGCAAGGGATAGATAGCCAGAAAGCCATGATTAAAACCAGGCTTATCAAACCAAGTTGCAGACTGATTATAAAGCTGAACATAATCATTACTTTCCTTATTCTGATTAACAAAAAACAATGCCCTTTAACTTAATACTAACATTGCCTTCTATAGGGGCTATCTCTTTAAGGGGTATTCAGGGATCAAAAAGGCATGGAAAAACTTGAACATCATGTCGAACTGGTATCGGCTTCTGGAACACTGAAAGGATTTCCCATCTCAGCTCCATCGTTTGTGCTTGCGGGATCATCCACCACATCCACAGGGGCAACTGGATCAGGAGCCTCATTCTTGCAGCGTCTCATGAACCTCTCCAGCACCCAAAGAGGTTCTGTCTGGTCCTGTGGAAACACAAAAACAGACCCTCTCACCCACGTCAACACCGGATCTGGTCCTTTCCATATGCCCGTAAGCACATCTTTCCATCTGGCATATCCTTGTAGGCCAGGCACTCTTTGAACATGTCTATCTGCTGCTTCGTGGCCATCTTTATTCAAATTTTAAAAAATTTAAAGTATAAAGAACTAAAGAAAGTCTCATCTTAGGGGTGCGGCTATAGCCTATTCCCCACTTTTGTTTGTGTAACATCTCTTTGATGGTTCTATGGGTTCTTTCAATAATCCCCTGCCCTTGAGGATTATAGGGCAAGCCATGCTTCACTTGCACTTCCATTTGTTGACAAAAGGACATAAAGGTCTTTGCAGTATAGGCAGGTCCATCATCTGTTTTAAGCTGTTGGGGTTTACCCCAGGCAGCCCAGGCATCAAGACAATGCTGGATAGCATAAATTGCTTTTTCCCCTGACATAGGTGTAACATCCATTTGCCACACCTGAAGGGGCAATAAGCCTCGAGGATTAATATCTATTACTATAAGGGACCAATTCTGGGGCAAAACAGACAACAATGGCAAGCCTCTTTGTATGGACCCCATAACCTGCATCTGTGCATTGATGGCTCGAAGATCATGCAACAATCTCCATTTGCCTGACTTCTTTTTTATTACAAAAATAGGTGTGTTCCATGGTGAAACAGAGGGACGAATATGGCCTAATTGAAGTTGCTCCTCAACCAAACTTTTAGCTGCCTGTAATTTTTCCTTAGATAAGGGACACTGAGGTACCCACACTGGGTCCCTCTTATTCCAGGTTATGGGAATGCTCTCCTCAGTGGCCCCTAGGAAAAACCCAGGTCTTCAGTATTCATTTTCTTCTTTTGTATCATGGGGGACTTTCTTCCTTGCAAATATTTCCCTAACCCATAGGAAGGGTGCCACCCCATATCCTGTATCAGATGTTGAGAAGTAGGTGAAGATTCATTGGTAAGTCTCAAGCCTAAATCTTTTAATAGATCTCTTCCCCATAAAGAAATGGGGAGCTCCAGCACATAAGGCTGAATTTCCCCTGAATGGCCCTCAGCATCTTTCCATTTCAGACCCCGTGCACTCATATCCGGAGCTTTTGTATACCCTAGGCCTCGCAACATCTGATTAGAACTTTGCACTGGCCATCCCTGGGGCCAATCCTTCTGTGCTATGATGCTGCGATCAGCTCCAGGATCTAGGAGCCCTAGGATGGCCTTGCTATCCACCTTCAACTCCAGAACTGGACGCTGGTCCATCTGGAGAGAGAGACATATCAAGTCTACGCCCGAGTCACCAAACCCTCGTTTTCCTCTTTGTTTACCAGCAGAGGGGAAGCGCCCACGAATGCTAGGTAAAAGGACAATTTGAGCTACTCGATCCCCAGGGGAGATGGACACAATACCTCATGGTGATGAGACCATAACCTTAACTACCCCTTGATAATCAGGGTCAATAACTCCTGGATGGACAATGAGCCCGCGTAAAGCAGACAAGGAGCGGCCAAATAACAGTCCTACCGTGTCTTTTTGTAGAGGACCTTTAAAATCTGTCTCAATCACCTGTGTGCCCATTTGGGGAGTTAATACGAGTCTGGTGGTGGAATGTAGATCCAATCCTGCTGAACCTTCAGTGGCTCTCCGCGGTTGTGGGGATGTCTCAATGTTGGCCAGGTCTCCTCTTTCCCCTGGAAATTGTCCACTGCCCCATATATTTGCGGGCCCTGGAAGTGAGGGCCCGCTGTCCGTTTTTTGACCACGCACCTCCATTTCCAGGAGTAAGAGGCTGGCCATGGATGTCTCTGACTGATCTGCATTCACTAGCCTAGTGATTCCCTTTCCTACACTTTGGACACAACCCAGGGGGGCGAGTTCCACTTCCCACGGAGCCACTTCCTTTTTCAGGGCAATTCTTCTTCAAGTGTCCATGCTTGCCACACCTAAAGCAAGCTCCGGGAGGCACATCCCTCTTTCTCTTTTGCAACTGCATGACAGCTGCAGCAAGACCAGCATTGGTCAATGGCCCACCAAGCTCTCAGCACACCTTCATCCATGCCTCGATACCCTTGCTTTTAAAGGGCGTAATGGCAGCCTTACACTCTTGGGTACATTGTTCATAAACCAACTGCCTTATCAGGGGCATAGCAGTATCAGGGTCACCAAAGATTCTTCCTGCTGCCTCAACCATCCTAGCTACAAAATCTGAGAATGGCTCAGTGGGACCTTGTATAATCTTTGTTAATTTTCCACTAACTTCCCCTCTGTTGGACAATGATTTCCACGCCCTTATGGCAATCTGATTCACCTGCTCAAACACCTGCAGTGGATATCCTGTTTGTTGTTGTGCAAGTCGACCTTGACCAAGCAGCATATCCCTATCCCATGCTGGATTTCCTGCAACAGCGTTAGCCTGCTCATTTGCAAATTCAATAAGGAAGGCTTTCCAATCTAAATACTGCCCAGGTGAAAGGCATGCCTTCACCAAGCCTGCCCAATCGGACAGTGTCATGCATTGTCTATTCAAGGCCTCTACTTGAGCCACAGTATAGGAAGCACTTAGGCCATATGTCCACATGGACTCAGCCAAATTCCTGATTACTTTGAAATCTAGAGGCTCATGATATCTCTGCCCTGTTTGGTCGGTGAAAACAGGACATCCAAGCAAGCAGAACCTAACTTCTTTCCAGAAGGTCTGCCCATAGATGGCTGTCGAGGAGACATAGGGAGGGGGAGCAGAAGCTAATTCACCTTCTTCCTCTGCCTCGACTCTTCTGTTTTGTCCTTTCTGTCCACCTGATGACACTGTGTCTTCTTTCTCATTCTTTTTTTTAAAAGATTTATTTATTTATTATATGTAAGTACTGTCTTCAGACACCAGAAGAGGGAGTCAGATCTCATTACAGATGGTTGTGAGCCACCATGTGGTTGCTGGGATTTGAACTCTGGACCTTCGGAAGAGCAGTCGGGTGCTCTTACCCACTGAGCCATCTCGCCAGCCCCTTCTTTCTCATTCTTATTTCCCTCTTCCTTCGACTTCTCTCCTTTTTGCTTAGCCAAGTCAGGTACAATTTGTTTTTTTCTATTCTCTTTGCCAATTGCTCTAATTCCTCTTCTGTTTCACTTTCTGAGCTGCTCGATGATATCTCAGACTTCTCAGAGTGTAACAACCTCTCCTTTCTTAACTGCTCCAGAATTTGCTGACTAACTTCTAGCACCCTGCAACAGCATTCATCATCCAAACAGCTTCTTACTATCCTCCATACTGCCTTCATGCCTCCCATCAAAATCCCCTGCTCCCAGGCAACATCTAAGTCCCTGCCTAGCTTCTTCCAGCAAGCGACTGTGAGGTTGCCTGAGACGGTGAACCAAGGCGCGACAGTATCACACTCATCAAGAAACTTTTCTATGGTTTTTCTTTGAATTTTTAAACCTTTAGACTTAAGGAGCACCCGAAGAGCTGAAGAAATTGGGTGTGATGAGGACACTCCCATGTTTTTACTTTTACTTTGTGCCTGCTTCCTGGCAACTTTATATTTGCCTCTATTTTATCCGAGGTTCTTCCCAAACTCCTGGGGTCACAAGTTTCACTTACCGTGAACTTACCCTGCTGGCAAACACTGACTACAGAAAGTTCTGAACTCTTTGGTGGGGGAGTCGGTTGCCCGTACAGGCCACCATTTGTTGTGTCCGCTCTCGACCAGCAAGAACAACACGACCACCAGTCCTTCTAACAGCAGTTTATTCAGCAAACTTCAGTCTTCATCTTTCTTCTTTCTCTTCATCTATATCTCCCCCGAACCCTGGGCCTTTCACTCTTATATACTCTCAGTTCCCATCCACTCACAGCAGGCCACGTCACCTCACCAGGTACGCAGCTTCAGCTAATCAGGGCAACAGGGGCATATCTCCACCAAAATGGATTCGCCAGTATCCTGGTACACCTGTGCAGCTCTCACGATGGTTGTGGCTTATATTCAGGTGTATGAGGAAGTCAGGTGCAAGTCATAAGACTTAGCTGCAGTCCCTGGCGCCTTCTTGGGACTGCCGTCACACCTGCTCCTCACAGGGTATTCCAAGTTTCTGGGCTAATATCCACTTATCAGTGAGTGCGTATCCTGTGTGTTCTTTTGTGATTGGGTTACCTCACTCAGGATGATATCCTCCAGATACATCTATTTGCCTAAGAATTTCATAAATTCATTGTTTTATTTTCTTCAAATTTTATTAGATATTTTCTTCATTTACATTTCAAATGCTATCCAGAAAGTCCCCTATAGCCTCCCATGCCCTGCTCCCCTATCCACCCACTCCCACTTCTTAGCCCTGGCATTCCCCTGTACTGGGGCATATAAAGTTTGCAACACTAAGGGGCCTCTCTTCCCAATGATGGCAAACTAGGCCATCTTCTGCTATATATGTAGTTAGAGACACGAGCTCTGTGAGTACTGGTTAGTTCATAATTTTGTTCCACCTTTAGAGTTGTAGACCCCTTCAGATCCTTGGGTACTTTCTCTAGCTCCTCCACTGGGGGCCCCTGTGTTCCATCTTATAGATGACTGTGAGCATCCACTTCTGTATTTCTAGGCAGTGGCATAGCCTCACAAGAGACAGCTATATCAGTGTCCTTTCAACAAAATCTTGCTGGCATATGCAAAAATGTCTGCATCTGGTGGCTGATTATGGGATGGATCCCCGGTTGGAGCAGTCTCTGGATGGTCCATCCTTTGGTCTCAGCTCCAAACTTTGTCTCTGTAACTCCTTCCATGGGTATTTTGTTCCCTATTCTAAGGAGCAATGAAGTATCCATGCGTTGATCTTCCTTCTTGATTTTCTTGTGTTTTGCTAACTGTATCTTGGGTATTCTAAGTTTCTTGGCTACTATCCACTTATCAGTGAGTGCATATCAAGTGATTTCTATTGTGATTGGGTTACCTCACTCAGGATAATATCCTCCAGATACATCCATTTGCCCAAGAATTTCATAAATTCATTGTTTTTAATAGCTGAGTAGTACTCCATTGTGTAAATGTACCACATTTTCTGTATCCATTCCTCTGTTGAGGGACATCTGGGTTCTTTCCAGCTTCTGGCTATTATAAATAAGGCTGCTATGAACATAGTGGAACCTGTGTTCTTCTTACCAATTGGAACATCCTCTGGGTATGCCCAGAGGTATTGCTGGATCTTCTAGTAGTACTTTGTCCAATTTTCTGAGGAACCGCCAGACTGATTTCCAGAGTGGTTGTACAAGCTTGCAACCCCACCAGCAATGGAGGAGTGTTCCTCTTTCTCCACATCTTCGCCAGCATCTGCTGTCACCTGAATTTTTGATCTTAGCTATTCTGACTGGTGTGAGGTGGTATCTCAGGGTTGAGATATTTCCCTGATGATTAAGGATGTTGAATATTTTTTCAGGTACTTGTCAGACCTTTGGTATTCCTCAGTTGAGAATTCTTTGTTTATCTCTGTACCCCATTTTTAATGGGGTTACTTGAATTTCTGGAGTCCAGCTTCTTAAGCTCTTTGTATATATTGAATATTAGTCCCATATCAGATTTAGGATTGGTAAAAATCCTTTCCCACTCTGTTGGTGGCCTTTTTGTCCTATTGACAGTATCTTTTGCCTCACAGAAGCTTTGCAATATTTTGAGGACTCATTTGTCGATTCTCGATCTTACAGCACAAGCCATTGGTGTTTTGCTCAGGAATTTTCCCCCTGTGACCATATCTTCGAGGCTTTCCCCAACTTTCTCCTCTAAAATTTCAGCGTATCTGGTTTTATGTGGGGTTCCTTGATTGACTTAGACTTGAGCTTTGGAAAAGGAGATAAGAATGGATCAATTAAAATTCTTCTACATGATAACCTCCAGTTGTGCCAGCACCATTTGATGAAAATGCTGTCTTTTTTCCACTGGATTGTTTTAGATCCCTTGTCAAAGATCAAGTGACCATAGGTGTGTGGGTTCATTTTTGGGTCTTCGATTCTATTCCATTGATCTCCCTGTCTGTTGTTGTACCAGTACCATGCAATTTTTATCACAATTGCTCTGTAGTACAGCTTGAGGTCAGGCATGGTGAATCCCCCAGAGATTCTTTTATTATTTAGAATAGTTTTTTTGCTATCCTAGGTTATTTGTTATTCCACATGAATTTGCAAATTGTCCTTTCTAACTCAGTGAAGAATTGAGTTGGAATTTTGATGGGGATTGCATTGAATCTGTAGATTGCTTTTGGCAGGATAGCCATTTTGGCTCTATTAATTGTCTCAGTTAGGGTTTTAATGCTGTGAACAGACAACATGACCAAGGTAAGTCTTATAAAAAACAACATTTAATTGAGGCTAGCTTACAGGTTCAGAGGTTCAGTCCATTATCATCAAGGTAGGAACATGGCAGCATCCAGGCAGGCATGGCGCAGGCAGAACTGAGAGTTCTACATCTTCATCCAAAGGCTGCTAGTAGAAGACTGACTTCCAGGCAAATACGGTGAGGGTCTTAAGCCCACATCCACAGTGACACACCTATTCCAACCAGGTAACACCTATTCCAACAAGGCCACACCTCCAGAGGGTGCCACTCCCTGGTCCAAGAATATACAAACCATTACATTAATCCTGCCAATCCATGAGCATGGGAGATCTTTCCATCTTCTGAGATCTTTGATTTCTTTCTTCAGAGACTTGAAGTTCTTATTATACAGATCTTTCACTTCCTTAGTTAGAGTCACACCAAGGTATTTTATATTATTTGTGACTATTGTGAAGGGTGTTGTTTCCCTAATTTCTTTCTCTGCCAGTTTATCCTTTGTGTAGAGAAAGGCCACTGAATTGTTTGAGTTAATGTTATGTCCAGCTACTTCACTGAAGCTGTTTGTCAGGTTTCAGTGCTCTCTGGTGGAATTTTTGGGGTCACTCATATATACTATCATATCATCTGCAAATAGTGATATTTTGACTTCCTCTTTCCCAATGTGTATCCCTTTGATCTCCTTTTGTTTTCTAATTGCTCTGGCTAGGACTTTAAGTACTATATTGAATAGGTAGGGAGAAAGTGGACAGCCTTGTCTAGTCCCTGATTTTAGTGGGATTGCTTCAAGTTCTCTCCATTTAGTTTGATGTTGGCTACTGATGTGCTGTATATTGCTTTTATTATGTTTAGGTATGGGCATTGAATTCCTGATCTTACCAAGATTTTTATCCTGAATGAGTGTTGGATTTTGTCGAATGCTTTCGCAGCATCTAATGAGATGATCATGTGGTTTTTGTCTTTGAGTTTGTTTATATAGTGGATTAGGTTGATGGATTTCTGTATATTGAACCATCCCTGTATCCAAAGATGAATCCTACTAGATCATGATGGATGATCGTTTTGATGTGGTTTTTTTTTTTAATTCGGTTTTCAGGAATTTATTGAGTATTTTTGCATCAATATTCATAAGGAAAATTGATCTGAAGTTCTCTTTCTTTTTGGGTCTTTTTGTGGTTTAAGTATCAGAGTAATTGTGGCTTCATAGAACAAATTGGGTAGAGTACCTTCTGTTTCTATTTTGTGGAATAGTTAATTAGGTCTGCTTTGAAGGCCTGATAGAACTCTGTACTAACCCTATCTTCTGGTCCTGGGCTTTGCTTTTCTTTTCTTTTCTTTTCTTTTCTTTTCTTTTCTTTTCTTTTCTTTTCTTTTCTTTTCTTTCTTTCTTTCTTTCTTTCTTTCTTTCTTTTTTTTTTTGGTTGGGAGTCTTTAGATTACTGTGGCATTTAAAAAAATTAATTAATTAATTAATTAATTAATTAATTATATATAAGTACTCTCTAGCTGTCTTCAGACACACATAAGAAGGAATCAAATCTCATTACAGATTGTTGAAGCATTCCTCCATGGCCTCTGCATCAGCTCCTACTTCCTGACCTGCTTGAGTTTCAGTCCTGACTTCCTTTAATGACGAACAGCAATGTAGATATATAAGCTGAATAAACCCTTTCCTCCCCAACTTGCTTCTTGGTCAGAAAACTCAAGCAGTTCAGGAAGTAGGAGCTGATGCAGAGGCCATGGAGGAATGCTTCTTACTGGATTGCTTCCCCTGGCTTGCTCAGCTTGCTTGCTTATAGAACCCAAAACTACCAGCCCAGAGATGGTACCACACACAAGGGTCCCTCCTCCCTTGATCACTAATTGAGAAAATGCCTTACAGCTGGATCTCATGGAGGCATGTCCTCACCTGAAGCTCCTTTTTCTGTGATAACTCTAGCTTGTGTCAATTTGACACAAAATCAGCCAGTCCAATGGCCATATAATTCATTAGCAGATTTGTGAAACCTTTCAGAAGCAAGGCCAATTAATGTTTCTCCATGGTAAGTTGTTTTAGGTAGTCTGTTTTGCCTTCGATGTGGAGAAAGAAGAGTGAGGAATTGAAGGACAGCTTTGACTATACAGGAGCACCAACATTGCATCAGCTGCAGATGGCAATGCTTTGAAAGGAAAAAAAAATACACGAAGTAACAACAGGCTAAAACTCTCCACGAGACTGGAGGATTTCAAAGAGAGGAATATGCATACACTCTTAATGTCATCATAGGCTACAGGAAAATCAGAACTGAGACAACAGGACTGTAATCACAGCTACTTGGGAATCCGCTAGAGAACTGAAAATTCAATGATAGCTTGGGTGGCAGAATGACTTTGAGGTTAACCAGGGATATGTGACCAGAACTTTTCATTTGAAGACAGGGGAGTAGAGACTATAAATGTATCTCAGTGAAACACTTCTTTCTGTCTTTTTATGAATTGAACCCTGATTCAATCTCTATTCTTCAGAAAACAAGAAAAAGGAGGATTGAAAATTACTTCACAAACTTACTAAATTTTGTGAAGGCCTAGCAAGAATTAAATGAGAGTAAATGTCTGGTTTGTGTGGAGATGAACATGAAGGCCTCGCCTTTGCCCTCATGTAGGACTCTAAACCATAAGGAAACACCCAGTCCAAGAAGAGAGTAAAGACTATCACCTAAGACCTTCAGTCAAATTAAGCAAGCTTTATTTTCTGCTATCTTCCTAAAGCAGAGTTTGAAAATATAGAGTTTGAAAACACAGGCAAGAAAATATAGAGTTTGAAAACACAGGCAAGGATAGGGTTATGTAGTCCAAAAAACTGCAAGGCTAGAGAGTTTTCAAGGATGCGGAATGTCCAGAGAATTTCCAGAATCAGGTTAAAGCACTGTCCATTTGAATGTTGCAACCAGCAGAAGTGAACTTGCTCTGACCTTACACCAAAATAGTTCTCATCCTAAGGATGGAGTGAGGCTAATTCATCAGTACTGCATATTCTACATCCATTATTCTGTTAAGGGACACCTGTTGGAGTCCAGCTCGACCCAGGATTGGAGTTCTCAACTGGAAGCAGGGATATCTGGAAGATGCATAATAAATATACACAGACTACTTTTTGGGCACAAGCTGACAGGCAATTTTTCAAGGCTTAAAGTTTCTCTCTCTTCTCTCTCATTATCTGCTCTTGTTCTTGCTCATTCACTCTCAGCTTGAAGCTGCACACATTCTTCATTCTCCTGAACACACTGCTTTTCTCCTGTGCACTGTTCTTTACACACCTGTCCACACACATCTCACACACACACCACATGCACTTTTCTTTCACGCACACACACACACACACTCCATACACACCTCACAGTCTCTCTTTACTCACTCTTCACATTCTCTATCCACTCACTCTTTACATGCTCTTCTCATGCTCTCTTGCCTTTCCTTGCCCCAGTCTTTTATTGATATTCCAAAAGCAAATTTACAAAAGACATTTATATAATCACTGTCAAATCAAATTCAAAAGAATAAACACGTCCCCCCCCACACACAAAATCAAGAATTACAGTTGTTCCCCAAAGTTTCAAGCTTCCCTATTCCCAGGCCAATAGCCAAAATAATAATAATAATTGCAAACTTATCATTCTTTAACTTTAAGTTATTATACTTCAGTGCTCAGAGCTCTGAGGCCAGCTACTTAAATTTTCTTGTGAAGCACTAATGATAAATAATGTGGGCAAAGCTGCCAGGCAGTGACCAGAAAGAATGAAGTTACCCTTAACACAGTAGTTCTGCTAGCTTTCTGTTCCTGCACATTGCATACAACGACTCTCCTAAGAGTCCCAGTGATTTGACTTAGCTTTACTAATATAAGATTTTATATATTCTATACCTGTTTATCGAGGAATCACTTTCAAATGTTTTGAAAAATTTATTTCATAACTTAAATAGTTTTTGGGTGGTGGTGGGCTGATGAAATGGCTCAGAGTTTAAGAGCACCAACTGCTCTTCCAGAGGTCCTGAGTTCAAATCCCAGTAATCACATGGTGACTCACAACCATCTATAATGAGATCAGATGCCCTCTTCTGGTGTTTTCTGAAGACAGCTACAGTGAACTTACATATAATAAACAAACAAACAAACAAACAAACAAACAAATATTTTTTAAAAGTAGGGATTTTTCTTTCTTGGGGTCCCAATGTTTGCTCTATTTCATTCTAATAATTTCCTCAAACTTTATTTGCAATTCAAGCATTAATCTGGAAATACCATTGTGCAGTTATTACATTGTTTCCAAGATGAGAACACACAGCATGCATATGGGCCATTAGGACTGCTGTACTGTGCCCCATGCCTCAATTTTTTTTATTACGTATTTTCCTCAATTACATTTCCAATGCTATCCCAAAAGTCCCCCATACCCTCCCCCCCCACTTCCCTACTCACCCATTCCCATTTTTTTTTTTTTTTTTTTGGCCCTGGCGATTCCCTGTACCGGGGCATATAAAGTTTGTGTGTCCAATGGGTCTCTCTTTCCAGTGATGGCCGACTAGGCCATCTTTTGATACATATACAGCTAGAGTCAAGAGCTCCGGGGTACTGGTTAGTTCATAATGTTGTTCCACCTATAGGGTTGCAGATCCCTTAAGCTCCTTGGGCACTTTCTCTAGCTCCTCCATTGGGAGCCCTGTGATCCATCCAATAGCTGACGGTGAGCATCCACTTCTGTCTTTGCTAGGCCCCGGCATAGTCTCACAAGAGACAGCTATATCTGGGTCCTTTCAGCAAAATCTTGCTAGTGTATGCAATGGTGTCAGCGTTTGGAAGCTGATTATGGGGTGGATCCCTAGATATGGCAGTCTCTAGATGGTCCATCCTTTCGTCACAGCTCCAAACTTTGTCTCTGTAACTCCTTCCACGGGTGTTTTGTTCCCAATTCTAAGAAGGGGCAGAGTGTCCACACTTTGGTTTTCATTCTTCTTGAGTTTCATGCATTAAGCAAATTGTATCTTATATCTTGGGTATCCTAAGTTTTGGCCCATGCCTCAATTTTAACTGTTTAAGAATCATTACATTAAGGAAAATCTAGTTTCACAGAATGTACCAGAGCAGAAGAAAGAAGTAAGAAAGTCAGATATAATAGAACAAGTATGGACTCCAAGGCCAAATGAAAAGCAGTCATGCACAAATGAAACCTATATGACCCTTGTCTGGGCCTAAGGTTAGGAGAAATGGGAACACTTTTTTTTTTTTAACATGCTACTGAAATATCTCCATCCTGGCCTACTACAGGCAGTCCCTATACTTGTATGCTGTCCCCAGCAGACACCTAGGCTATTTCTAATTTCTGACTATTATGAATAGAGCATACACTGTTGATCAAGTGACCTTGTGGTGGGGAAAAGCACCCCTTTGATATATGCCCAGGAGTGGTACAGCTAAATCAAGAGAAAGATCCAACCCCATATTCTGACGAACCACTCCACTGAATTCCAGTGATGGAGGAGTGGCCCCTTGCTCAATAACAGCATAAGACATCAATGGTGTTATTGACCTTCGCTATCCTAATAGGTCTAATATGGAATCTCAAAGTAGTTTTGATTTGTATTTTCCTGACAGTTAATGAAGTTGAATATTTCTTTGTTTCTCAGACATTTGATGTTACACTATTGAGAATTCTCTGCTTGGATCTATACCCCATTTTAACTGGATTTTTGGGGTTTTAATGTCTAGAGTCCTGTGTTCGTTCTAAAATATTTATATTAGGTTTCTATCAGATGTGCAGTTAGCAAAGGTCTTTTCCTGTTTTGTAGGCTTCTGCTTTGTCTGAATGACAGTGTCCTTTGTCTTACAATAGATTTCCAGTTTCATGAGGTCCCGCTTATTGATTGTTGATCTTACTGGCTGCACTATCAGGGTTCTCTTCAGAAAGTCTTCCCCTCTACCAATGACTTCAAGTCTGTTGGAGTCCAGGAGTCACCTAGAAACCACACAAACACTGATCTCAGTCAGACAGGGATGGTCTATTGAACATACACCCTAAGACTGATCAATCAGAGCTGTAGCTCAGAATTCAAGGGCTGAGGCTACAACTGTCAACAATTTTCTGTGCCCTCTTATAAAGGCTAAAACCAAAACAACTACAATGAGCTCACATGCAAGTGCTGGAAGCACTGCTTTGTGGTTCAAGCCATGTTAGACATAGTAGTTGATATAGACTTTTAAAATTTAATTTTATTTGTAATTCATTTTTTACACTCCATATTCCATTCCCCACCCTGCCCCATCCATCTTCTGAGGACTTCCAGGTCTGTGTTCATTCATATAGACATTGAATACAATGGTGCTACATGAAGTCTATACTTGTGGAATTTCTTAAGTTTAACAAACCTCATAACATAAGAAGATAGGGTATGTGGTCAGCATGACCCTGATCTGAGTCTTTTTTTTTTTTGTCTTTGAAAATGACTGGCAGTCATTTTATAGCAACAATATGAAGTAGCTGGCAGGCATGGGACAAAATGTCTACAGCTATGCTTAGGGGGCAGGACTGAACAAATGCTATTCCCCATTTTCTCTTATATCTGGCTCAGTGTATATTGTAGAGATTATGTTCAGATCTATAATCCACTTGGATTTGAGTTTTGTACAGGGTGATAAGTGAGGGTCTCTTTTTTTATTCTTCTACATGTAGGTATCTAGTTTGACCAGCAGTAGATGATGACTTTTTTTTAGTGTGAATTTTTTGCTTCTTTATCAAAAAATAAGGTGTCCATATATGTGTGAATTTATGCCTCGGTCTTAAGTTTAATCTAATTGATAAATGTCTCTCTCTCTCTTTTTTTTTTTTTACAATGCCCACTATGCAGTCCAGGCAAGAAGTTCTCAATGTCACTAGGAAAAGAAAACGAAAAGAATCTATTCCACCCTCTTCTATAGCCCAGAGTCAGAGTTGCTCTAAAACTCCACGTGATGTTTCTGGTCTTTGTGATGTCAAGTTGGTGAAGAAAGCCAAGACTATGATGAAGAAAGCTCAGAAGAAGATGAATTGCTTGGGGAAGAAAGGGGAAGCAGATAGGCATGTGTTTGATATGAAGGCCAAGCACTTGTTTGGGAAGAGGAAAGCTGGTAAACAGGACAGGAGATAATGCCCTCTTCAGTTGTTACAGTTTAACTAGACTCTTGATTATTTTGGGGTGTGGTATGGTGTGTTTATAGAATTTGTAGTCACCATCTGTTAACCAAAAGAAACAAGAGTAATGACATTTATTTATTTATTTATTTATTTATTTAGGAATGGCTTTTAAATGCTTGTTGCTTTGCTGAAAACTGGTAAAGCTGACTAAGTGTGCAGTGCTGTGGTCACTGTGCAGTTCGGATGTTTACATACAGAGCGTTCTGTACTTGATGAGTTTCTTTCAACATTTTACAGAAAAGACTTATTGGTGTAAGGAGGCTGCTTGGGTGGTGGAAAAACTGTAGTGGGATTTTTGTCACCCAAAGTACCTATTTTTGTTAAGAAAGTATCCCTGCTGGGAAGTCTAAGCAGAAGGCTCTCCTCCTTACATTTAGGGTGTGTCAGAGCTTAAACTACTCTCTTAAATTATTTTCTAAACCTGTAGTACAATGTATTATTGTAACTCCAACCATTTTATCCAAAGTAAACATCCAGCAAAAACATAGTTTGATTACTTAACATTTTGTTTGATTTAATTGCAAGACACTTGAGGGCCAAAAGAAGGTGGGGCAGGGAATAGGACTTTGTTTTTTTGTTCTTAGAGCAGAAATACTTTTTATTTAAAAAGGGAATAAGTGGCTAGGGTATGGGTTCAAAACAACAACAACAAAAAAGACTTCTTTCATAAACAATTGCAGAATTAAGATTGATGTCCCAGAAAGTACAGAACCATCTATGAGAGGGACCCTGGTCTTCTTGGAGCTACAGCCTGTTCACAGATTAGAAGATTCTCTTCAAACTGTCAGTACTTCCTCTTAGAGTCACAGCTTCTGACCTTTATCAAAATCCAACAACTTACCAATGTATTACATACTCTATCCTAAAATTATATGGACTCGATTGAGAATTCTTTTTTTTTAGCTTGAAATTTAATTTATTATGAAAGGTGATTACAAAGTTTAGCTTTTTAAAATCTCAAATTCACAAGGCTTAATACTTTTTAAAGTATGAGTATAGAACAATAGTAGTATAACCTTTGGTATTCAGTTCTTGAACACAAATATTGAAATATTAATCTGATCTATCTATCTATCTATCTATCTATCTATCTATATGGTAATTATTTCATTTACATTTCCAATGCTATCCCAAAAGTCCCCCACCTGCTCCTCCATCCACTCCCCCACCCACCCACTCCCACTTCTTGGCCCTTCTTTTTTTAAATTGGTTTTTAATGTGTTTTAGTTCTGTAATGAAATTTATGTCTTGATCTATTTTTTAAATGTCTAGATGAATAAAATCTATAATCATTAAAAAATGTGTCTCTTTTATGATAACACTGTGTTGTTATTGTCATTACTCAGTGTGTAGTACAACTTGCTAGAGGTGAGATCTTCCACAGTTCTTTCATTGTTCAGGAGAGTTTTACATATCCTGGGGGTTTTATCTTTCCATAACTAAGTGGAAATTGTCCTCTCAAGATATTTGTCTTGGCATTTTATTGGGATCGCATTGAATCAGTAGAATCAATATGGAGGTGGATGCTCACAGTCAACCAACCATTGGACTGAGCACAGGGTCCCCAGTGGAGGAGTTAGAGAAAGGACTGAAGGAGCTGAAGGGGCTTGAAACACATAGGAAGAAAAACAGTGTCAACCAAACAGACTCCCCCAGAGTTCCCAGGGACTAAACTACCAACCAAAGAGTATACATGGAGGGACCCATAGCTCCATCCCCAATGTAGCAGAGGATGGCCTTGTTGAGCATTAATGGAAAGAGAGGTCCTTGGACCTGTGAAGGCTCGATGCCTCAGTGTAGGGGAATGTGAGGACAGGGAGGCAAGAGTGGGTGGATGGGTAGGGGCACATTCTCATAGAAGCAGGGAGAGGGGTGATGTGATAGGGGATTTCCAGCGGGGAGGGGGACCAGGAAAGGGGATAACATTTGAAATCTTACTTGCTTAGTTAGAGTTACTGTAAGATATTTCATATTATTTGGGGGCAATGTTAAAAGATGTTTTTCCCTAGTTTCTTTCTTAGTCAAATTCTTGTTTGTGTATAGTTAGGAAGGGTACTGATTTTTCTGAGTTAACTTTGCAATACAGCTAGTCAGTTGAAAGTGTTTATCAATCATAGGCATTCACCAGTGCAATTTCAGTTCAACTACTGAACACTATTATATCAGATGCAAAGAAAGATACTTTGACTTATTCCTTTCCCATATGTATCCCCTATACTTCAAGTAATGTATTGAATAGAAATGGAGAGAGTGGCAGTCTTGACTTTTTCCTTATTTTAGCAGAATGGTGTAAAAGGTAAACCTGGTTCTTCCTCCAAGCCCCATTCTTCCAGAAATAAGACTCAGACTCAAAATAACTTAAAAAATACCTTGACTATATAGCTAGGCTCTTCTTTGATTAGATAATAAATTACATAACTCAATTGTTTTAACCTATATTCTTCCATTAGGGTGGTAACCTGTGCTCAGCTACTATGCATCTGTCCCATCATCTTCCTTGGCAAATGTTCCCATTTTGTTCACTCCCAGAATGTTCTCTACCTACAAGATGTTTCCCCTTCCATTTCGTGCCTATGTCATAGACCACAGACTTTTTAAGTCATGGGTGAAGCATCCAAACATTACACAAGGCACTCACTACAGAATTACTTTGATTTCTGTTCCATTTAAGTTGATGTTGTCGATGGGCTTTTTGTAATCTGCCCTTATTATGTTTAGGTATCCCTTTAATCCCTTAGATCTCCAGAACATTTCTCATGAACAGGAATTGGATTATGTCAAACACCTTTCCTCCATCTATTGAGAAGAGTATTACACAGCTATTAAAAACAATGAATTATGAAATTCTTAGAAAAATGGATGGATCTGGAGGATATCATCCTAAGTGAGGTAGCCGAATCATAAAAGTACACACATGGGCTGGAGAGATGGCTCAGTGGTTAAGAGGGCCGACTGCTCTTCTGAAGGTCATGAGTTCAAATCCCAGCAACCATATGATGGCTCACAACTTCCTTAATGAGATCTGATGCCCTCTTCTGGGGTGTCTGAAGACAGCTACAGTGTACTTACATATAATAAATAAATAAATAAACAAACAAATAAATAAATAAATAAATAAATAAATCTTTAAAAAAAAAGAACACACATGATATGCACACACTGATAAGTGGATATTAGCCCAGAAGTTCAGAATACCCAAGATACAATTTGCAAAGTACATGAAACCCAAGAAGAAGGAAAACTAAACTGTGGATACTTCGATCCTTCTTAGAAGGGGGAACAAAATAGACACGGAAGAAGTTACAGAGACAAAGTTTGGAGCAGAGATTGAAGGAATGGAAATCCAGAGACTGCCCCACCTGGGGATCCATCCCATAAACAACCATCAAAGTCAGACACTATTGCATATGCCAACAAGATTTTGTTGACAGGAGCCTGATATAGCTGTGTCTTGAGAGGCTCTGCCAGTGCCTGACAAATACAGAAGTGGATGCTCACAGCCATCTATTGGATGAAGCTCAAAGTCCCCAATGAAGGAGCTAGAGAAAGTACCCAAAGAGCTGAATGGGTTTGCAGCCCCTTAGGAGGAACAACACTATGAACTAACCGGAACCCTCAGAGCTTCCTGGGACTAAACCACCAATCAAAGAAAATACATGTGGAACTAGTGGCTCTAACTGTATATGTAGCAGAGGATGGCCTAGTCGGTCATCAATAGGAGGAGAGGCCCTTGGTCCTGTGAAGGATCTATGCCCCAGTATAGGGGAATGCCAGAGCCAGTAATTAGGAGTGGGTGGGTTGGGGAGCAGAGGGAGTGGGGAGGGGATAGGAGATTTTCAGAGGAGAAACTAGGAAAGGTGATAATATTTGAAATGTAAATAAAGAAAATATCTAATTAAAAAAGAGGAGATCATGCAGTTCCTTTCTTTCTGATTGTTTGTTGATGATGAGTCACATTTATGAATTTTTTTCAAGACAGGGTTTCTCTGTTTAGCCCTGGCTGTCCTGAAACTCACTCTGTAGACCAGGCTGGGCTGGAACTCAAAAATCCTCCTGCCTCTGCCTCCCAAGTGCTGGGATTAAAGGTGTGCCTGGCCTTTTTTTTTTTTTTTTTTTTAGATTTATTTATTTATTAAGTACACATTGTTCTGCTTGCATTTATGCCTGCAAGCCAGGAGAGGGCACTAGTCCTCATTCCATATGGTTGTGAGCCACCATGTGGATGATGGGAATTGAACTTATGACCTCTGGAAGAGCAGACAGTGCTCTTAACCTCTGAGCCATCTCTCCAGCCATGAATTTTCTCATATTGAAACATCCATGCATCTCTGAGGTGAAAAGCCTACTTGATCATGGTCCATGATCTTTTGGATGTGTTTTCCTAAAAGGTCTGTTTATTGGTTTGACTAGGTTTGCATCCCCCCCATGTTTGAGTTCTTGGCCCATAAGGAGTTTCACTATTAGGAGGTGTGTCCTTATTGAAGGAAGTTGTGAAACAAGGGGAACATGTCTCCACTCCTGGTAAAAGTACAAACATGTACATACACTCTGGAAATCAAGGGTTCCATTGATGGGCATTGGGCTATACACAGACAGTCTGGTTTCCAGTCGACCTGAGGTGTGGAACCCCGGGACCCAGTGGTGATAATTCACCTCCATGGGATGGAAGGAGTTCCCTCATTGCTCATAGAAACCTGGCTCCTGTTGAAGTTACAGCCCCAGTAGCCCCCACAGGAGAAGTGTGGCTAATAGTCACGTAGACAATGTCCCAAGCTTCTGACCTTCAGGCTAACCTCCTCTCCAGTTACCTAGCAGTAAAGATAACAACATACCATAAGAAGGGCTGCTTTTCCCCTCCTCACACTCTTGCTCTCTTGCTCATACTCTCCTTATTCTCCTCTAACTTTCTCTCTCTCTCTCTCTCTCTCTCTCTCTCTCTCTCTCTCTCTCTCTCTCTCTCTCTCTCTTTCTCTTTCTCTCTTTCCCCTTTTCCCCTCCCCTCCCCTCCCCTCCTCTCCTCTCCCTCCCCTCCCCTCCTCTCCCTCCCCTCCCCTCCTCTCTTTTCTTCTTCTTCTTCTTCTTCTTCTTCTTCTTCTTCTTCTTCTTCTTCTTCTTCTTCTTCTTCTTCTTCTTCTTCTTCTTCTTCTTCTTCTTCTCTCTCTCTCTCTCTCTCTCTCTCTCTCTCTCTCTCTCTCTCTCTCTGTCTCTCTCTCTCTTTCCCCCTTTTCTTCCTTTTTTATTTTCAAAATTTAGACTGGCATTTTACATGTCCCTCACTTTCTGGATCCCACTATAATAACAAGCCAGCCCTCAATATCACAGAATCCCACGGCCAATGGGTCCGGAGAAATGGAGTAGTGTGCTCCACAAACCCAATATGGTTACCTCTTCTTGTTGAATTTAGGTCCTGTTTAGTCATAAAGCTGACAAGGTGTCACACTTTCCAGTCAAAATAAAACCACCATGCCTATTTTGGCCACCCCAGACCTCACTTTGGTCCCAAGACCACTGGAGATCTTATTGTGTGTTCATCCTAGTCCTGCATGCCCATTTGAAGGGAAATAAATCAGAGAAACCCCACAGTTTAAACCTCCTCTTGTCAAGCCTCTCCATCTAATGACTCAGGCTTTCTATACAATACAGACCTCAGACCAGTGCCTAGAATTCGGAACAGAGAATCTAGGAGCCTCCTTAAGCTCATTCACAGACTGCTTGAATCCCTGCACCTGACTGATCCTCAGCTCCCAATTTACATATTTTCTGCCTATCAAGCAACCATACAAGCCAAACAGTGTGATCCAAGTTCCCCTTCCACTTTCTCCCAGTATTACCCACCATGACACCCCCTTCACACAACAACCTGAAACACATCATGAGGCCCACTACCTCAACAGGTATCCAGTGGGCTGCTGTATCTTGGCCAATCCGCTATTTGACTTCTTTTCAGAGGACCTGCACTTACATATCTCTCCAAACTCACTCTTTGGAATCTTTGCACCCTACAAACTTTCAAATCCATTATCCGCATTCACATTTGGTGCCACACTGGTTTCAGAGTAACTGCTTAGAGCCCTACTCTTCTGGGTATAATTCTACTTGTTTTGTTGTCTTTTGAGTCAGAGTGTCTCTACTAGTTCAGGCTGTTCTAGACTTACTGAACATCAAAGGGCTCAGGTCTCTTCTTGGCTGGTACAAAAAAAGCACAGTAGCTGGGCCAGCAACATGGGGTCTTACCAGCCGTCTTGTTCTGTCATCTATGAGCCCTGCATGCTTATGTTTTCCAGTGTTAACATCTATGTGGAAACATCTGCACTGCTCCTGCATTTCTCCACACTTCCCACTCAACTCTGGGGATGTGTTGGACCTCAATATCAAAATATATACACCAGCTGCAGAATGATCACAAAAAGCTCTTCATCTGCTAGCTCCCTCTCTCCTCCATGAGATTAGCCACCCACAACATAGCCAACATATACAAAATATATTCAGGACAAACACTCATCTGACAAACACTAGTTCTCTTTATCTTGTTCAGATTTCCTTCTGTTTGTACACTTCTTCAGGGAACAGCCTTATATACCTTGTCTGGGCAGGAACCTCAAAGCTCCACCCACTCTTTGGCTCCTCCCACTCTGTGGACCTTCAAATTCAGTAGATAAACACACCCTTCAGTGCCACTGGGAATTTGGCCCCGCCCTAGGGAGTCCTTGTTTTATTGATTGAATTACTTTTTCATTTTTTTTTTTTGTTTATTTGTAAGTCAGGGTCTGTCACTGCAGGAAGTTGTCTTCACAGTCTATAAGGTGTCTAGTTCTCCCAAGAAAACAAATTCCTGGCTATTTAGGGGAAAACTTCCTACAATACATTGCATCAGCCTTGCTGGAGGTATACCTTAATTCAAAGTACTCAGGAGTTTGAGGCAGGTCATCTCTATAAAACCTCCTTTCTCTACATAACACTTTACAGAACAAATAGAGCTACACAGAATAAAAACCTCAAAATTACAAATATGCATCTAGAGAGATGGATATTTATGTAATCATAATCTTTCTCCTCCCCACGCTCTTATTCACATCTATACCCATCATACTTCAAGAGCATTCTCTTAGCCATTCTGACTGGTGTGAGGTGGAATCTCAGGGTTGTTTTGATTTGCATTTCCTGATGATTAAGGATGTTGAACATTTTTTCAGGTGCTTCTCAGCCATTGGGTATTCTTCAGGTGAGAATTCTTTGTTTAGCTCTGAGCCCCATTTTTTAATAGGGTTATTGATTTTCTGGAGTCCACCTTCTTGATTTCTTATATATATATTGGATATTAGTCCCCTATCTGATTTAGGATAGGTAAAGATCCTTTCCCTATCTGTTGGCCTTTTTTGTCTTATTGACTGTGTCTTTTGCCTTGCAGAAGCTTTGCAATTTTATGAGGTCTCATTTGTCGATTCTCGATCTTAACAGCACAAGCCATTGCTCTTCTATTCAGGATTTTTTCCCCTGTACCCATATCTTCGAGGCTTTTCCCTACTTTCTCCTCTATATGTTTCAGTGTCTCTGGTTTTATGTGGAGTTCCTTAATCCACTTAGATTTGACCTTAGTACAAGGAGATATGAATTGATCCATTCGAATTCTTCTACATGATAACCTCCAGTTGTGCCAGCACCATTAGTTGAAAATGCTGTCTTTTTTCCACTGGATGTTTTTTGCTCCCTTGTCAAAGATCAAGTGACCATAGGTATGTGGTTTCATTTCTGGGTCTTCAATTCTATTCCATTGGTCTACTTGTCTGTCGCTATACCAGTACCATGCATTGTTATCACAATTGCTCTATAGCACAACTTTAGGTCACCATGGTGAATCCACCGGAGTTTTTTTATCCTTGAGCCAAATTTTTGCTATCCTAGGCTTTTTGTTATTCCAGATGAATTTGCAGATTGCCCTTTTTAATTCGTTGAAGAATTGAGTTGGAATTTTGATGTGGATTGCATTGAGTCTGTAGATTGCTTTTGGCAATATAGCCATTTTTACAATGTTGATCCTGCCAATCCATGAACATGGGAGATCTTTCCATCTTCTGAGATCTTCTTTAATTTCTTTCTTCAGAGATTTAAAGTTCTTATCATACTGATCTTTCAGTTCCTTAGTTAGAGTCAGGCCAAGGTATTTTATATTATTTGTGACTATTGAGAAGGGTGTTGTTTCCCCAATTTCTTTCTCAGCCTGTTTATCCTTTGTGTAGAGAAAGGCCATTGACTTGTTTGAGTTAATTTTATATTCAGCTACTTCACTGAAGCTGTTTATCAAGTTTAGGAGTTCTCTGGTGGAATTTGTAGGGTCACTTACATATACTATCATATCATCTGGAAAAAGTGATATTTTGACTCCTTCCTTTTCAATTTGTATCCTCTTGATATCCTTTTTAAAAATTTTTATTATTTTTTTATTAGGTATTTTCCTCATTTACATTTTCAATGCTATCCCAAAGGTTCCCCATACCCACCCCCCAATCCCCTACCCACCCACTCCCCCTTTTTGGCCCTGGCGTTCCCCTGTACTGGGGCATATAAAGTTTGCAAGTCCAATGGGCCTCTCTTTGCAGTGATGGCCGACTAGGCCATCTTTTGATACATATGCAGCTAAAGACAAGAGCTCCCGGGTACTGGTTAGTTCATATTGTTGTTCCACCTATAGGGTTGCAGTTCCCTATAGCTCCTTGGGTAATTTCTCTAGCTCCTCCATTAGGGGCCGTGTGACCCATCCAATAGCTGACTGTGATCATCCACTTCTGTGTTTGCTAAGCCCCGGCATAGTCTCACAAGAGAGAGCTATAACTGGGTCCTTTCAGCAAAATCTTGCTAGTGTATGCAATGGTGTCAGCATTTGGAAGCTGATTATGGGATGGATCCCTGCATATGGCAGTCACTAGATGGTCCATCCTTTCGTCACAGCTCCAAATTTTGTCTCTGTAACTCCTTCTATGGGTGTTTTGTTCCCATTTCTAAGAAAGGGTAAAGTGTCCACACTTTGGTCTTCGTTCTTCTTGAATTTCATGCGTTTGGCCAGTTGTATCTTATATCTTGGGTATCCTAAGTTTCTGGGCTATTATCCACTTATCAGTGAGTACATATTGTGCGAGTTCCTTTGTGATTGGGTTACTTCACTCTGGATGATACCCTCCAGGTCCATCCATTTGCCTAGGAATTTCATAAATTCATTTTTTAATAGCTGAGTAGTATTCCATTGTGTAAATGTACCACATTTTCTGTATCCATTCATCTGTTGAGGGGCATCTGGGTTCTTTCCAGCTTCTGGCTATTATAAACAAGGCTGCTATGAACGTAGTGGAGCTGTGTTCTTCTTACCGGTTGGGACATCTTCTGGATATATGCCCAGGAGTGGTATTGCTGGATCCTCCGGTAGTACTATGTCCAATTTTCTGAGGAACTGCCAGACTGATTTCCAGAGTGGATGTACAAGTTTGCAATCCGACCAACAATGGAGGAGTGTTCCCCTTTCTCCACATCCTCGCCAACATCTGCTGTCACCTGAGTTTTTGATCTTAGCCATTCTGACTGGAGTGAAGTGGAATCTCAGTGTTGTTTTGATTTGTATTTCCCTCATGATTAAGGATGTTGAACATTTTTTCACATGTTTCTCTGCCATTCGGTATTCCTCAGGTGAGAATTCTTTGTTCAGCTCTGAGGCCCATTTTTTAATGGGGTTATTTGATGTTCTGGAGTCCACCTTCTTGAGTTCTTTATATATATTGGATATTAGTCCCCTATCCGATTTGGGATAGGTATAGATTCTTTCCCAATCTGTTGGTGGCCTTTTTGTCTTATTGACGGTGTCTTTTGCTTTGCAGAAGGTTTGCAATTTTATGAGGTCCCATTTATCGATTCTTGATCTTACAGCACAAGCCATTGCTGTTCTATTCAGGATTTTTTCCCCTGTACCCATATCTTCGAGGCTTTTCCCTACTTTCTCCTCTATAAGTTTCAGTGTCTCTGGTTTTATGTGGAGTTCCTTAATCCACTTAGATTTGACCTTAGTACAAGGAGATAGAAATGGATCAATTCGCATTCTTCTACATGATAACCGCCAGTTGTGCCAGCACCATTTGTTGAAAATGCTGTCTTTTTTCCACTGGATGGTTTTAGCTCCCTTGTCAAAGATCAAGTGACCATAGGTGTGTGGGTTCATCTCTGGGTCTTCAATTCTGTTCCATTGGTCTACTTGTCTGTCACTATACCAGTACCATTTGAGTTGAAAATCTTAATTCTCATCTACTCCTATTATCCGTAGGTTTGGTCTTCTCATTGTGTCCTGGATTTCCTGGATGTTTTGAGTTAGGATCTTTTTTCATTTTCCTATTTCTTTGATTGTTTTGCAGATGTTCTCTATGGAATCTTCTGTACATGAGATTCTCTCTTACATCCCTTGTATTCTGTTTCTGATGCTCGCATCTATGGCTCCAGATTTCTTTCCTAGGTTTTCTATCTCCAGCTTTGCCTCACTTTGGGTTTTCTCTATTGTGTGTACTTCCCTTTTTAGGTCTTGGATGGTTTTATTCAATTCCATCACCTGTTTGATCATGTTTCCCTGCAATTCTTTAAGGGACTTTTGTGCTTCCTTTTTAAGGTCTTCTACCTGTTTAGCAGTGTTCTTCTGTATTTCTTTAAGTGAGTTATTAAAGTCTTTCTTGATGTTCTCTACCATCATCATGAGATATGCTTTTAAATCCGGGTCTAGCATGTTGGTTGTGTTGGTGTGCCCTGGACTGGGTGAAGTAGGAGTGCTGGGTTGTGATGATGGTAGTGGTCTTGTTTTCTGTTAGTAAGATTCTTACGTTTACATTTTGCCATCTGGTAATCTCTGGAGTTAGTTGTTATAGTTTTCTCTGGTTACAGATTGTTCCTCTAGTGATTCTGCTAGCCTCTATCCCCAGACCCGGGAGACTAACTCTCCTTTCAGTTTCAGTGGTCAGAGTACTCTCGGCAGGCAAGCTCTCCTCTTACAGGGAAGGTGCACAGATATCTGGCATTTGGACCTCCCTCCTGACCGAAGTTGAAGGCCCAAATCATGACCTGTCCCAGAAGCTGTGTTGCTTTGGCCTATCACAGAAGCTGTTAGCTTCTGTATTCTGCACTCTCACCTATGCAGCATACTCTCCCCGGAATCCCGGAACCACGATGTCTGCTGCTGATGCTCAGGCAAATCGCTCCCGGGCTGGAAGGACCCCTATCCTCTGGCCAGGAAAGAGGCTGGATGTCTGGGGCCCGAAAAGGGGGCTGCCCTAGAAGCTCTGTGGCTCCTGCCTGTCCCAGAAGCTGTTAGCTTCTGTATTCCGCACTGTCACCTATGCAGAATACTCTCGGGAGAGTCTGAAACCATGATGTCTGCTTCCAATGCTCAGACAAAGCGCTTCTGGCCTTTCTTTCATTTTTTGAGAAAGTGTTTCTCTGTGTATGCCTGGCTCACCTAGAAATTGCTCTGAAGATCATGCTGGTCTCAGACTCACAGAGATAGAACTGCCTATTCCTCTCAGGTGCTGGGAATAAAGTCCTCAGCCTCCCCTGCCCAGTCTTTATCCAGATTCTTAGGCTTCTACAAAGACACTGGTCCTACAACTGATCTTGTTATAAGCCAGAGCATTTATATTGTAGAAGACTTGACCAGTGTACTTTCTATTGAAAAAATTCTTACCAATACTTTTATTTTATGTCATGCCTTTCATATCCTAAATGGGCCTCAAAATTGCTGGATAGTTGATGATGACCCTGAGAAACTTGGATGATAGTATGTCTCACCACACAGTAAACTGGCTAGTAAAGATGGTGCTATTTTACACACAGAGCTGCAACACAATCCTTTTTTTGGGTTGATTTGCTGAGGGACCAAGGTGGAGGGATAAGGACATTAAACAATCCATGGAATTTTTTACCCAAAATTTGTCAGGTCTAAAAGAAATTCACGACAAAGATGGACCAGAGGAAAAAAAAAACCAGCCCAATTTGAGACTCATTCCATGGGCAAGGAATGTTAAATCCCTAACAACATTATGCTTGCACACAGGATCTTAGCATAACTCTCTTCTGAGAGGCTCCATCCTGTAGCTGAAACAGAGGCAGAGAACCAGAACCAAACACTGAATAGAGCTCAGGGACTCTAATTGAAATGGTGGGGAAAGATTGAAGGCTCTGAAGGGTATAGGGACTCCAGAGGAAGAGCAACAGAGTCAACAACCTGAATATTTGAGGGCTTCCAGAGACTGAAGCACAAACCCATAGCTACCTTGTGATAGACCTAAACCCTGCACATATGTAACAGATAGGCAGCTTGGATTTCATGCATGTCCCCAAACAACTGGAGGGGAGACTGTCCCTCAATATGTGTTGTATCTGTAGATCTCATTTTCCTAGTTGGGATGTCCTACTTGGCCTCAGTGGGAAAGGATAAGCCTAGTGGGCAGAAATTTGATGTACTGGGTTGTAGTGATCCTCAGTTGGGTCTCCCTCTACTTAGGAGAGCCTAGAAAGAGAGAATGGGGTGAGAAGTTGTGGAATATGTGGAGACTGGGAGGAGGAAGGGGTGATATTTAGGTTAAAAGAGAATAAATAATTAACAATAAAAGAAAGAAAATATCACATTAGAATCAATCTGCAGTACTACCACATATTTTACCCATGGAATGTCAGGTGCTTTCTCTGTCTCTCCTTCTCTCACTTTCTCTATCTCTCTTTCTTAAATCATTTTATTCATTTACATTCCAAATGTTGTCCCCTTATCCTGATCCGCCCTCCTAGAGTTCTTCACTTCTTCACCCCTCACCTTTGGCTCTGAGATGGTGCTCTTCTATCTTTACTCCCTATATGCTCCCAGCCCTCACTTCTCCATTCCTCCTGACACTACACGCCCCTCCCATATTCCCCTTACCTGGGGCATCAATGATCTACAGATCAAGCATATCCTCTCCCACTGAAGCCAGACAAGGCTACTATGTGCCAGGAAATATGGAGCATCACATGTATGCTTTTGGGTTGATGATTTAGTCTCTGAGTCAGGGTTAGTTGACACTGTTGATCTTCCTATGGGGTTACCATCCCCTTTGATTCCGCATGCCTTCCCCTAGGTCTTCAATCGGGGTCCCTGACTGATCTCAGTCCAGTAGTTGGCTGTACATATCTACACATGTCTGAGTCAGCTACTGGTAGATCCTCTCAGAGGACAGCCATGCTAGGCTCCTGTGTTCAAGCACAACCAGACATCAGTAATAGTATTAGTGTTTGGTGCCTGCCCATGGGATAGATGCCAAGTTGGGCTAGTCACTTGATGGCCTTTCCTTCAGTCTCGGTTCTAATTTTACCTCTTTATTTTTTAGACAGGAAAAATTCTGTGTCAAAATTTTTGAAGGTGCCTGGTGGTTCCATCCCTCCACTGAGGGTCGTGGCTCGAGGTGGTCTCTTCTGTTCCCATCTCAGCACTAATGAGCATTTATGCAGAGGTCATCCCCATTGAGTCCTGGGAGCCTCTCACATTCCAGGTCTCTGGTACTTTCTAGAGGTTCCACCCAACTCCTTTAGCTGCATATTTCCATGCATTCTCCTCACCCACTGCGCTTCTCTTCTGTCTTCTCCCATACTGGATTCTTCCCCTATTTCTGCCCTTCACCCTCCCACCAGTTCACCTTCTTCCTTCCATCTCCTGTTATTATTTTGTTACTCCTTCTAAGAGGGATTATAGTATACTCAATGGGGCCTTCCTTTTTTTAAACTTCTTAGTGTCTGTATCCAAGGTATTTTGTAGTTTATGGCTAATATCCACCTATACGTGAGTACATACGATGCATAATCCTTTAGGTCTGTGCACCTTCAGTCAGGTAGATATTTTGTAGTTCCATCCATTTGCTTGCAATATTCATGATGTCCTTGTTTTTTCATATCTGAATAGTACTCCATTTTGTAAATAAACCACGTTTTCTGTATCCATTCTTAAACTGAGGGATATCTGGGTTGTTTCCAGCTTCTAGCTATTACAAATAAGGCTGCTATAAAAATATTGGAATACCTGTCGTTTCGGTATAGTAGAGCATCTTTTAGGTATGTGACCAGGAGTGATATTACTAGGTCTTCAGGTTCCTCTTTCATCACATCCTAGACAGCATGTGCGTGCACTTGAGTCTTTGATCTTAGACATTGTGGTTGCTGTAATGTGGAATCTTATGGTTATTTTAATTTCATTTCCCTGATGACTAAAGATGTTAAACATTTCTTCTCTGCCATTTGATATTACTCTGTTGAGAATTCTGTTTACCGTTGTACCCAATTTAAAAAATAATTTTACTTATTCATATTCCAGCCATTGGGAGAAGACAGGAAGGCCAGAAGAATCAATGAAAGTATGCAGCCTCTGGGTTTAGAATGTACAGGGACCCTCTGGAAAATACCATAGAGGAGGTGAGAAACTCTCAGGACTCAATGGGAGTGACCTTTTCCAAAATGTCCCACAGTGGGCAGAGGGAACTCCAAGAGTTCACCTCCAGTAGATAGTAAGGACCTCAAGTGGAAGGATAGTGTTCCCAACTTCACAGTCAAAATTTCTGACCCCAAATTGTTCCTGTCTAAAAGAACTATAGGGATAAAAATAGGAAAGTAAATGAAGAAAAGGAGGTCCAGTGGTCAGCCCAAATTGGGATCCATCTTATGTGCTGCTACCAATGCCTGACACTCATACTGATGTTATGATGTGCTGACATGGGCCTAGCATGCCTGTCCTCTGAAAGGCCCTACAAGCAGCTGACTGAGGGAAATGCAAATACTTATCCCAACCATTGGACTGAAGTCTGGAACCCCTAAGGTTGAATTAGGAGAAGGACTGAAAAAGCAAAAGGGGAGGGCAACCACATAGGAAGGACAGCAGTCTCAAATAACCTGGATGCTTGAGAGTTCCCCGAGACTGAGCCACAATCATGTAGCAGACATGAGCTTGTTTGAGGTCCCCAGCACATAAGTAGTAAAGGACTTCCTGGACTGGCTTTGCTGGGTGAAAATTAGTTAGATCCTTTAGAGACTTGAAGCCTCAGTGAAGAAGCATGCATTATTTAGCTTTTTGAAATCTAACTTCTTGAATTCTTTATATATTTTGGATATTGCCCCTCTAACAGATGTAGGGTTACTGAAGATGTCCTATTGGCAGAATCTTTTAAATTTCATGAGATTCCATCTGTCATTTTTGATATTAGAGTTTGAGCCATTGGTGTTCTTTTCAGGAAAATTTCCCCTGTGCCACTGAGTTCAAAGCTATTTTACATTTTGTCTTCTATTTGATTCAGTGTATCTGGTTTTATGTTGAAGTCCCTGATCCATTTTGAATCGTGGTTTGTATAAGATGATAAATAAGATAAGATGTACAAATATGGATCAGTTTGCATTCAGGTACAGGCAGAACTCCAATTAGGCCAGCATCACTTGTTGAAGATGCTTCCTATTTTCCCACTGCATGTCTTCGGGTTCTTTGTCAAAGATCAAGTATGCACAGCAGTGTAGGTATATTTCAAGACCTTCAACTGCATTTGATTTATCAACAGGTCTGTGTCTATACCAATACCATGAGGTTTTATCACTACTGCTCTGTAGTACTGCCTGAGGTCGGGGATGATGGTTTCCCTATAAGTTCTTTTATAGTTGAGATAACTTTTGGGTACCTTAGGTTTTTTGATTTGCCATATTAAGTTGAAAATTGTTCTTTTCATGTTTGTTAAGAATTATGTTGGAATTTTGATATGGATTACTTTGAATCTGTAGATTGCTGTTGGTTGTGTTCACCATGTTAATCCTCCCTATACCTGAGCACGGTAGATCTTTCCATCTTCTGAGATCTTCAGTTTCTTTCTTCAGGGATGTGTAGATCTTGTCGTATAAATCTTTCACTTGCATGGTTAGAGTTACACCAAGCTGTTTTATATTACTTGAGGCTATTCTGAAGGGATGTAGATTCCCTAAGTTCTTTCTCAGCACATTTATTATTTGTATCAAGGAAGACTACTGATTAATTTGAGTTAATTTTATAATGAGCCACTTTCCTGAAATAATTTTTCATCTGTAGGTCTTCTTTGGTAGAACTTTGGGGGTTGCTTTTGCATCCTATCATATCATATCATATGCAAATAATGATATTTTGCCTTATTCCTTTCCAATATGTGTCTCCTTTACCTCTTATTGTTCTCTAACTTCTCTAGCAAGAACTGTGGATGCTATATTGAATAGATAGGCATAGTTTGGGTATCCTTGATTGTCCCTGATTTTAGTGGGATTGCTTCACGTGTCTCTTTAATTTTATGTTGGCTGTTGGTTTCCTTATGATTGCTTTATGTTTAGGTGTGTGCAATGAATTCCTAATCTCTGTATGACTTATAACAGGAAAGCATGTTGCATCTTTCCAAAGGCTTTAAAGGCATCTAAAAATATAAGCGTAAAAGTTTTTGGAGTTTATTCATATAGTGGATTGTGTTGATGGATTTTTGTATACTGAACCATCCCTTCCTTCCTGGCATGAGGCCTACTTGACCACAGTGAATGATGTTTTTAATGTGTTCTTAAATTTGTTCTGAGAGAATTTTATTGAGTAGTTTTGCATTGCTATTCCTAAGCAAATTTGGTCTGAAGTTTTCTTTGTTTGTTGGGTCTTTGTATCATTTAGGTATCAGAATAAATGTGGCTTCAAGAAATGAATTAGGTAGTGGACTTTTTGTGTCTGTTTTGTGGAATAGTTTGAGGAGTATTGGTATTAGTTCTATTTTGAAGGTCTGGTAGAATTCTGCCATAAAACCATCTGGTCCTGGGATTTCTTTAGATGACAGGCTTTGAATTTCTACTTCTGTTTCCTCAGGTGTTGTGGAACTCTTTAGATAGTTTATCTGATGTTGATTAACATTGGTAGGTTTTGTCAGTCTAGAAAATGATCCCATTTCTTCTAGATTTTCCAGTTTTGCTGCATATAGGATTTAGTAGGAAGATCTCATGATTCATTGAATTTCCTCAGTTTCTGTAATGTCTCCCCCTTATGATTTTTTTAACTTGGGTACAGTCTCTGTGCTCTTTAGTCAGTTTTGTCAAAAGGTGTATTTATCTGTGAATTTTCTCCCAGAACCATGTCCCAGTTTTGTTGATTCTTTGTATCATTCCCTTACTTTATTATTGGTTGATTCCAGCCCTGACGTTGTCCATTTTCTTCCATTTACTGCTCTTAGGTGTGTTTGCTTTTTTCATAAATATAGGTAAATACAGAATTAAATAAATCATACCCAAAATGTACAAAGAAAAACACACACAGGAATAGAGAGAGGGAAGACAGACAGACAGACAGACAGAGACAGAAGACAGAGGCAGAGAAACTGACATTGTGTCCAATAAACCAACAATTAATGAATTGACCATGGTGCTTACATAACAGGATGTTTCTTATATTCAGTGTTGAACAATCTCTAAGTAACCCTATAGGTAAAACAACAATATGAACTAACCAGTACCCCCAGAGCTTGTGTCTCTAGCTGCATATGTAGCAGAAGTTGGCCTAGTCGGCCATCATTGGGAAGACAGGCCCATTGGTCTTGCACACTTTATATGCCTCAATACAGGGGAATGCCAGGACCAAGAAGTGGAAGTGTTTGTGTACAGGATCAGGGTGGCGGAGGGTATAGGGGACTTTCAGGATAGCATTTGAAATGAAAATAAAGAAAATACCTAATAAAAATTAAAAAAAAATCTCAATAAAATCCTCACAAAGTGAATCCAAGAACACATCAAAATGATTATCCCTCATGATCAAGTATGCTTCATCCCAGGGATCCAAGGATGGTTTACTATAAGGAAATCTATCAATATAATCCACTATATAAACAAACTCAAAGACAAAAACCACATGGACATCTTGTTAGATGCTGAGAAAGCAGTTGACATAATCCAACACCCATCCATGATAAAAGTCTTGGAAAGTTCAGGAAATCAAGGCCCATACCTAACAATAATAAAAGCAATATACAGCAAACCAGTAGTCACCATAAAACTAAATGGAAAGAAACTTGAAGCAATCCCACTAAAATCAGGGAGTAGACTAGGCTGCCTACTTTCTCCCTACCTATTCAATGTAGTACTGAAATTCCTAGCCAGAGCATTAGACAACAGAAGGGCATCAATATGATACTATTTGGAATAGAAGAAGTAAAACTATCACTATTGCAGATGATATGATAGTATATATAAGTGACCCTAAAAATTCCACCAGAGAACAACTTAACCTGATAAACAGCTTCAGTGAGGTTGCTGCATATAAAATTAACTCAAACAAGTCAATGACTTTCTCTACACAAAGGAAAACAGGCTGAGAAAGAAATTAGGGAAACAACACTCTTCACAATAGTCACAAAAATATAAAATACCTTGGTGTGACTCTAAATAAGGAAGCGAAATATCTGTATGGTAAGAACTTCAATTCTCTATAGATAGAAATCGTAGAAGATCTCAGAAGATGGAAAGATCTCCCTTGCTCATAGATTGGAGTGATCAATATAGTAAATATGGCTATCTTGCCAAAAGCAATCTAAAGACTCAATGCAATCCCCATCAAAATTCCAACTCAATTCTTCACAGAGTTAGAAAGGGCAATTTGCAAATTCATCTGGAATAACAAAAAAACCTAGGATAACAAAAACTATTCTCAACAATAAAAGAACCTCTGGTGGAATCAGCATGCCTGACCTCAAGCTGTCCTACCAAGCAACTATGGTAAAAACGTCATGGTACTGGTACAGCGATAGGCAGGTAGATCAATGGAATAGAATTGAAGATGAAGAAATGAACCCACACACCTATGGTCACTTGATCTTTGACAAAGGAGCTAAAACCATCCAATGGAAAAAGACAGTATTTTCAATGAGTGGTGCTAGCTTACCTGACTGTTATCATGTTGCAGAATGTGAATTGACCCATTCTTATCTCCTTGACAAAGCTCAAGTCTAAGTGGATCAAGAAACTCCA
This sequence comes from Mus musculus, assembly GCF_000001635.26. Classification (NCBI taxonomy): domain Eukaryota; kingdom Metazoa; phylum Chordata; class Mammalia; order Rodentia; family Muridae; genus Mus; species Mus musculus. The sequence continues at coordinate 15,768,786 of NC_000073.6, read as the reverse complement.
CCAAAAACCAGAGACAGGGAAACTTATAGAGGTCAAAATGTGAGGAAAACCTTGAAGATATTGGTCAGAGGAAAATTCCTGAACAGAAGAACAGCTGTGGCTGGTGCAATAACATGGAAAATTGACAAATCGGATCTCATAAAATTGCAAAGCTTCTGTAAGGGAAAAAATACTGCCAATAAGATAAAAAGGCCACCAACAGTTTGGGAAAGGATTTTTACCAATCCCAAATCCGATAGGATTATCCAATATCCAATATATACAAAGAACTGAAGCTGAACTCTAGAAAAATCAAATAACCAAATTTAAAAATGGGGCATAGAGCTAAAAAAAGAATTCTCAACTGAGGAATACCGATGGCCTGAGAAGCAGCTGAAAAAATGTTCAACATCCTTAATCATCATCGAAATGAAAATCAAGACAACCCTGAGATTCTACCTCACATCAGTCAGAATGGCTAAGATCAAAAATTCAGGTGACAGCAGATACTTGCGAGAATGTGGAGAAAGAGGAACACTCCTCTATTGCTGGTGGGATTGTAAACTTGTACAACCAATCTTGAAATCAGTCTGGCGGTTCCTCAGAAAATTGGATATAGTAATACTTGAAGATCCAGAAATACCTCTCATGGGCATGTACCCAGAAGATGTTCCAACTGGTAATAAGGACGCATGCTCCACTATGTTCTTAGCAGCCTTATTTATAATAGCCAGGAGCTGGAAAGAACCAAGAGATCCCTCAACAGAGGAATGGGTATAGAAAATGTGGTACCTTTACACAATGTAGTACTGTAGAGCTATTATAAACAATGAATTTAGGTAATTCTTCAGCAAATGGATGGGTCTGGAGGATATCATCCTGAGTGAGGTAACCCAATCACAAAAGAACTCACATAATATGCACTCACTGATAAGTGGATATTAGCCCAGAAACTTAGACCATCCAGGAAACAATTTGCAAAACATATGAAACTTTAGAAGAAGGAAGAACAAAGTGTGGATACTTCGTTCCTACTTAGAATGGGGAACAAAATACAAATGGATGTAGTTACAGAGATAAAGTTTAGAGCTGAGTTGGAAGGAAGGACCATGCAGAGTCTGCCCTGACTGGGGATCCATCCCGTAAACAACCACCAATCGCAGACACTATTGCATATGCCAGCAAGATTTTGCTCACAGGACCCTGATATAGCTGTTTCTTGTGATGCTATGCCAGTGCCTGGAAAATATAGAAATGGATGCTCACACTCATCTATTGGATAGAACACAGGGCCCACAATGAAGGAGCTAGAGAAAGTACCCAAGGAGCTAAAGGGCCTGCAACGCTATAGGTCGAACAACAATATGAACTCGCCAGTAGCCCCCAGAGCTTGTGTCTCTAGTTGGGTATGTAGCAGAGGATGGCCTAATTGACCATCAATGGGAGAAGAGGCCCTTGGTATTGAGAAGAATATATGCCCCAGGACAGGGGGATGCTAGGACTAGGAAGTGGTAGTGGATAAGTTGGGGAGCAGGGTGGGGGAGGGTAAGGGGACTTTAGGGATGGCATTTGAAATGTAAATTAAGAAAATATCTAATAAAAGAGGCTCCTGCCTCTTCAGAGACTAGCAGGTCTCCAAAGAGTGGATTTGAAGGCTTAGTCACCAAAAAGGATGGAGAGTGGATGTGTGCTGTTTATATTGTACAAAATGAGAGCTCTTTCAAAAAATGTGTGGCTTGTGAAGCCTCCAAGCCAACTCATAAACCACATGAAGCTCCTGCAGCTTTCACAGTGGGCTCAAAATCATAGTCAAGTGAATCTGCAGGAAGTCAAGTGGGAACAGAATTGAAAAGTAACTTTCCAGAAAAGAATTTTAAAATTGGCATTTCAGAGAAGAAATTAAATTTGAGCATGTGGATCCAGAAAAAAAAAAACACCTTCTTTTGCCTTTCAGGGTGGCTCTAATTCAGTATTTAAGTCAATCAAGGATGGATTTATTGGAGAGATCAGGAATTTATTTCCCATTTCTAAACATCCTAGAAGCAAATTACTGCAAACAAACATCCAATATCAAATTAAATGTAGAGATACTTGAAGCAATCCCTTAAATCAGGGACAAGACAAGGATGCACTCTCTCCATATATATTCAATATAGTACTCAAAGTTCTAACTAGGGCATTAAGACAATAAAAAGGGATTAAGGGGATGGCAAAGAAGAATTAAAGGTATCACTGATTGCAGATGACATAAGAGTGTCCATGAGTGACCCCAAAAATACTACCAGAGAACTTCTACATCTGATAAACAGCAAAGTGACTGAATGTGAAATTAACTCAAATAAATCAGTAACTTTGTTTATTCCAATGATAAACAGGCTGAGAAAGAATTTAGCAAACAACACCCTTCACACTAGCCATAAATAATATAAAATCTTAGGGTAACTCTAACCAAACAAATGAAAGATCTATATGACAATGACATCAAGTCTCTCAAGAAAGAAATCAAAAAAGTTCTCAGATTATGGAGAGATCTCCCATGCTCACGCATTGGCAGAATTAATATAGTAAAACTGGCCATCCTACTAAAGGTAATCTACAGATTCAATGCAATACCCCAAAACTTCCTGACACAATTCTTCAAAAACATGTAAAGAGAAATTCTCAAATTCATCTGGAAAGACAAAAAACCAAGAATAGCAAAAATAATTCTTTGTTTGTTTGTTTGTTTGTTTGTTTTTTTCAAGACAGGGTTTCTCTGTGTAGCCCTGGCTGTCCTGGAACTCACTTTGTAGACCCGGCTGGCCTCAAACTTAGAAATCTGCCTGCCTCTGCCTCCCAAGTGCTGGAATTAAAGGCGTGTGCCACCGAGCCCAGCTACAAAAATAATTCTTAGAAATTAAAGAAAGCTGGGCATGGTGGCATACACCATTAATCCCAGCAATCACGAGGCAGAGGCAGGCTAATTTCTGAGTTCGAGGTCAGCCTGGTATACAAAGTGAGTTCCAGGATAGCCAGGGACTTAGAGAGAAACCCAGTCTCGCGAAAAAAAAAAAAACCCAGAAATTAAAGAACTTCTGGGGGAATCAACATCCTTGACTTCAAGCTAGACTACACTGAAATAGTGATAAAAAACTGTATTGAGTTGGGACAGAGATAGGCATGTTGAAAAATGAAATAGAATTGAAGATGCAGAAATAAAACCACACACCTATGGACAATTGATCTTTGAGAAAGAAACCAAAAATTTACAATGGAAAAAAGAGAGCAGAGAGCCACAGAATTCTGAGGTGGTGCCAATTTTGGCTCCAGACAACCAGCCACCTTCCTGGTCAGAGCACAGGTGTCCGCTCGGCCGGGAGGCTTCTGTCTCAGGTTCCACGGGAGCCACCTTGGTTCCGGGACTTTGTGGTGGGCAGTATGCAGGTGAGAGTGTGGCATACAGAGGCCAGCAGTTTCTGGGACAGGCGAGAGCCACAGAGCTTCTGAGGCTGCGCCATTTTTGGCTCCAGACAACCGGCCACCTTCCTGGTCAGAGCACAGGTGTCTGCCCGGCCCGGGAGGCTTCTGCCTCAGGTTCCGCGGTAGCCACCTTGGTTCTGGGACTCCGCGGAGGGCAGTCTGCACAGGTGAGAGTGTGGTCTACTGAAACAATGGCTTCTGTGACAGGCCAAAGCAACACAGCTTCTGGGAAAGATCTTGTTTTGGGCCTTCATCTTCAGCCAGGAGGAGGTCCAAATACCAGATAACTGTGCACCTTCCCTGAAAGAGGAGAGCTTGCCTGGAGAGACTGCTCTGACCACTGAAACTCAGAGGAGAGAGCTAGTCTCCCAGGTCTGCTGATAGAGGGTAACAAAATCACCAGAGGAACAATTTCTAAACAGAGGCAACTATAACAACTAACTCCAGAGATTACCAGATGGCGAAAGGTAAACGTAAGAATCTTACTAACAGAAGCCAGGACCACTCACCATCATCAGAACACAGCACTCCCACTTCGCCCAGTCCAGGGCACCCCAACACACCTGAAAAGCTAGACCTGGATTTAAAAGCATATCTCATGATGATGGTAGAGGACATCAAGAAGGACATATATAACTCACTTAAAGAAATACAGGAGAACACTGCTAAAGAGTTACAAGTCCTTAAAGAAAAATAGGAAAAGAGAACCAAACAGGTAGAAGTCCTTATAGAAAAACAGGAAAACACATCCAAACAGGTGATGGAAATGAACAAAACCATACTAGACCTGAAAAGTGAAGTACACACAATAAAGAAAACCCAAAGTGAGGCAACGTTGGAGATACAAAACCTAGGAAAGAAATCTGGAAACATAGATGCCAGCATCAGCAACAGAATACAAGAGATGGAAGAGAGAATCTCAGGTGCAGAAGATTCCACAGAGAACATCAGCACAACAATCAAAGAAAATGGAGAATGCAAAAAGATCCTAACTCAAAACATCCAGGAAATCCAGGACACAATGAGAAGACCAAACCTACAGATAATAGGAGTGGATGAGAATGAAGATTTTCAACTCAAAGTACCAGCAAACATCTTCAACAAAATTATTGAAGACAACTTCCCAAATCTAAAGAAAGAAATGCCCATGAACATACAAGAAGCCGACAGAACTCCAAATAGACTGGACCAGAAAAGAAATTCCTCCCGACACATAATAATCAGAACAACAAATGCACTAAATAAAGATAGAATACTAAAAGCAGTAAGGGAAAAAGGAAAAGTAATATATAAAGGCAAGCCTATCAGAATTACACCAGATTTTTCACCAGAGACTATGAAAGCCAGAAGAGCCTGGAAAGATGTTATACAGACACTAAGAGAACACAAATGCCAGCCCAGTTTACTATACCCAGCCAAACTCTCAATTACCATAGATGGAGAAACCAAAGTATTCCATGACAAAACTAAATGCATGCATTATCTCTCCACGAATCCAGCCCTTCAAAGGATAATAACAGAAAAAAACCAATACAAGGACGGGAAACACTCCCTAGAAAAAACAAGAAGGTAATTCCTCAACAAACCTAAAAGAATACAGCCACAAGAACAGAATGCCAACTTTAACAACAAAAATAACAGGAAGCAACAATTACTTTTCCTTAATATCTCTTAATATCAATGGACTCAACTCCCCAATAAAAAGACATAGACTAACAAACTGGCTATACAAACAAGACCCAACATTTTGCAAGGTAGCCCGGGGCTCGAGTCTCGAGTCGAGCGGAAGGGACTTGTGCCCCAGATCAGGCCCGGTTAGCCTGCTTCCCTATGTACTGCAGTCTCAAGTTCTGCGAGATTGGATTGGGCAGGCGCTGTGTTCCACTCACCAGAGGTCTTAGGATCCCGTGGGGAGTCCCGTGTGGGCCCTTGCGGGTGTTGGGCAAGACTCTGCTGGCAAGGTAGCCCGGGGCTCCAGTCTTGAGTCGAGCGGAAGGGCCAGCATTTTCAACAAATGGTGCTGGCACAACTGGCGGTTATCATGTAGAAGAATGCGAATTGATCCATTTGTAACTCCTAGTACTAAGGTCAAATCTAAGTGGGATAAGGAACTCCACATAAAACCAGAGATACTGAAGCTTATAGAGAAGAAAGTAGGGAAAAGCCTTGAAGATATGGGTACAGGGGAAAAATTCCTGAATAGAACAGCGATGGCTTGTGCTGTAAGATTGAGAATCAATAAATGGGATCTCATAAAATTGCAAAGCTTCTGCAAAGCAAAAGACACCGTCAATAAGACAAAAAGGCCACCAACAGATTGGGAAAGGATCTTTACCTATCCCAATTCAGATAGGGGACTAATATCCAATATATATAAAGAACTCAAGAAAGTGGACTCCAGAAAATCAAATAACCCCATTAAAATGGGGCTCAGAACTGAACAAAGAATTCTCACCTGAGGAATACCGAATGGCAGAGAAGCACCTGAAAAAATGTTCAACATCCTTAATCATCAGGGAAATGCAAATCAAAACAACCCTTCATAGAATTGGGACCAAAACACCCATGGAAGGATTTACAGAGATAAAGTTTGGAGCTGAGATGAAAGGATGGACCATCTAGAGACTGTCATATCCTGGGATCCATCCCATAATCAGCCCCCAAACGCTGACACCATTGCATATACTAGCAAGAATTTACTGAAAGGACCCAGATAGAGCTGTTTCTTTTGAGACTATGCTGGGGCCTAGCAATCACAGAACTGTATGCTCACAGTCAGCTATTGGTTGGAACACAGGGCTCACAATGGAGGAGCTAGAGGAAGTAACCAAGGAGTTAAAGGGATCTGCAACCCCATCGGTGGAACAACAAAATGAACTATCCAGTACCCCCCAGAGTTTGTGTCTCTAGCTGCATATATAGCAGAAGATGGCCTAGAAGGCCATCATTGGGAAGAGAGGCCCCTTGGTCTTGTAAACTTTATATGCCTAAGTACAGGGTAACGCCTGGGCCAAGAAGTGGGAATGTGTGGGAGTGGAGTAGGGAAGGAGGGTTTGGGGGACTTCTGGTGTAGCATTAGAAATGTAAATGAAGAAAATACCTAATAAAATAAGAATTAATTATTTGAATAAACACGACAGTAACTGTCAAAAAAAACCCATTAATGCCCCACTTATTTGTCATGAGAGAAGAGTAAGGAAGTATTCCCTGACAGCTTTGGTCAGTTGTAAAAATACACAAGCTTCTGATAGCACAAGTTCCTTTTCCCAGGTCAGAAAGGTTTCTTTCCAGCTGCATGGTTCTCCCCAATGTTTGACCAACCTTATCAGTTTTGAAGAATATCATTCCTTTACCCTCTCATATAATGCCAAGGCTTGGAAACCCAGCTTGTGGTTTTTCTTTCCTTTATAAAATGCGTTCACTTAGACTTGGCGGTTCACTCAGGAAGGTTGGTGGCCCAAGCTTGAGCTTGAATAAAGACCCTCATGCAATTACAGCAGGTTGTGATTCCTGGTGGTCCCTTCAGGGTTTTTACAATCTGAGCACAACAATAGCAGAGGGGTAATGATTAGAATATACAAAACATCTTTTAAAATGGGGAGTAAGAACAAGTAGCCATCATAGTGTGTGTGGAGGCAGAGGCAAGTAGATCTCTATGAGTTCCAAGCCATCCTGATCTAATTAAAATGCCTAGAAAAGCCAGGGGTACAAAGACAGACTAAGTTTCAAAACTGAGCAATCCATGCCTGATGGTGCATGCCTTTAATCCCATCATTCAGTAGGCAATCTCAGGCTGATCTAAATAGGGGAAAGGTGAGGAGAGCTATGGCTCATACAGGAAAAACCCTGTCCCAAAATAAAAAACAAAACAACAAAAAATAAAGAAAAACCAAGAAAACCAGTAATCAGATTTTTAAAATGTATAGAACTAAAGTGAAATTATTAAAAGATAAACAAAAATCTCTGAGAAACCCTTTAATAAATTTTAAACACGCTAGGATTGTTAAAACAGAGCATTTATCCCATGCCTTAGGAGATATGGACAGGAGGACCATTGTGAAGTTCATTCCAACTTGACTTACCAAAAGAGGTCCAGTACCTCCAGGACTTATTATAGAGAAGCATTGTATCAAAATATCAAACAAGCAAACTTAAAACATGTTTAGCAATCAGAACAAAGCAAATTATAACTAATTGACAAGTTATCTTACCTTGTCAGAATGGTAAAGATCGATAAAACCAATGAAAATTAATGATGGAGTAGTTGTCAGCAAGGAGGAACATTTGTGCACTGCTGGTGGGGTGAAACATAGCCCAGATACTAAAGAAATAATGGGGTTGGTAGGATCTCTCCAGTTTCCTTACAAGGGAACATTGTGCTACAGATTTTTCCCTTGGCACTGCTTTCATTGTGCCCCATAAGTTTGGCTGGTCTAGATGTCTCTGTCTGTACCCTGCCTCCTATGTGCCTTGGGTGTAGCAGAACTCCTGGGAGCACTGCAAACTATGCCGCAGTAAGAGAGAGTGGGAGACAGGCTGATCTCCCCCTAAGCAGAATTTAACAGATGGAAATGAAGAGGAGACTGAGGAAAAGAAGGTTCAGCAACAGGCCCAAAGTAGGCTACAGCTCAAGGGGAGGCCCCAAAGCCTGACATTATTAATGAGTCTATGGAGCACTCACACAAAAGGACCTGTCATGACTGCCTTACAAAAGACCCAACAAGCAACTGAAATTGCCAGATACAGATATTTGCACCCAACAATTTTAGAGAAGCTGCTGACCCCAGTGGTTGAATTAGGGAAAAGCTGGAAGAAGCTGAGAAGGGAGAACCTGTAGGAGGACCAGCAATCTCAATTAACCTGGACCTCCAAGATCTCTCAAGTACTGGACCACCAATCAAGCAGTGTGCACCAACTCATATGAAGCCCCCAACACATATGTAGCAGAGGACTGCTGATTCTGGGTTCAGTCAGAGAAGATGAACGTAATCCTCAAGAGACTGGAGGTCCCAGGGAGTTTAGAGGTCTGGATGGATCCAGGATGATTGGTGGGGACATCATTGTGGAGACTGAGGGGTAGGGAGGAGCTATGGGATGTGAAACAGTCAGAGGGTAGATGAAGGTTGGGAGGGAAATAAAATCGGGAGTGTAAATAAATAAATATATAAATAAAGAAAAAAAGAAGAAAAATTTTAAAAAGAAATAATGGGGTTATTCCTCAAAATCAGAAAAATCAGGTATTGGTTCAGATCTGGAAGACCAGCCACTCCAGGTTGAGGAAGCCAGAAAGCAAATCGAGGCAGGCTTGTTAGGTCAGTGAGACCCATATCAAAGTAAACAGCAGCAGTGCAGGAGGTCCCTACAGGTGGCTCCTGTGGTCAAGCATGTTCCTACAATCCCTGAACTTGTGTTCCAGCCTTGAGAGTAACAAGGCTGAAAGAGAAAAATAACCCCTGCCAATTTTCCTCTGACCTCTTATTCACATATAATTGCAATTAGTGCTGAAAATAAACAAAATTATTTTGTACATAAGAAATGAGATATAGTTCTATGGGGAGGTGGCTCACAGTATTTATTTATCAGATTTATTGTTTTTCTATTATATGATTGCATGTTCTACATGTATATGAGGGTTCCTGTTGCATGTAGTGACCTTTGAAGCAAGGAGAGGGCTTAGGAACTCATATAACTTGAGTTAGACTTGATAGTGGGTCCCTATGTTGCATGAATACACAGCCACCCCAAATATATACTAAACAAAGTATCATTTTCTACCAATGGACTCTGAATTATGTGTTCTTAGAGTGATTACTCCACATGATTTATATCATGCAGATGATCAGAGTTGACTTCCAAACGAACACCTGTGAGAATGCCACTGTCTATAGTGTCACTCCAGGAGAGACTACACTCTTTTATGACTCCAACTCCAAAGACACTTGCATACATGCATTCTTGCCTTTGCATGCATAAATATTAGAGGAAGATGTCTGACAGAATGGGTTGGATGTGGAACTCTGGGTCAGGGAGACTAAGGGAGTAATGACTGCAAAAATGAATAAAATAATGAATTAAAAGAAATTTAAATTTACTATTTTCTCCTTTTATTTAATGAACATATACTCTAACAATAAAAAAATAATAGGCTAAACTGACTTTAAAACAATCGCACTACATAAAACACAGTGGTATGTTGCTTCTACAGATAAGACTGGTTATTTCTCCAAATACTGAGAATAAAGGTGTGTATAACACACTGCTCCATGGCTGTAAGGCCTGGACTCATCAAAGACCTGAAAGGTGTCAGCTGGGGTGGAGGGGTTTCTCAGAGTAAGCCAGTCATCTGATATGTCAAAAGTCTTCAAGGATCCTTTGCCAGAGCTCGTCTGCAGATGGACCGGAATTGTGAGCATCCTCTGGGGCTTGGGCAGCATATGCCAGCCTGACTGGAGCTTCAGCTACTGCTATGTCAGTCTGATATTCAACTGCTGCTGATTGACCAGAGTTCCAAGCTGTAACAGGGGCATGGCCATCAAGCAGGTATTCTTGTGGACAACACATGTCCCCATCACAGGCCTGAAAACAATACAGGGAAGATTCCTGGCTGCAGTTGAATTTGGGCATGGAATCCTCACCAAATGTGCCTGAACACATGGACTCTCCATTGTCAGAGGCAACAACAGGTATGGAACCAGGAAAATGGGTTGACTCAGAAACCGCTTTAGAGATTCCATTTGACTCTGGCAGTGCTTGTTTAATATTCTGGAGGTTCATCCGCCTGTACTTAGCTCGGTTGTTCTTGAACCATATCTGAAAAACAAAGCAAACATCAAAAGAGTACCTCTTTGCCCCCAACTGGACCACAAGGTGAAACTTTTGAATCAGATTTTCTATAACAATACTTCACAAGTCACCAGGAGAAAGCATGAGACTCAAGATCCCTAGGAGGTTGTAATAAGGTAGACTGTGTATGAACTGACATCCCCCCTCTCAAAAAACAAACAAACAAACAAACAAACAAACAAACTGGGGAGATTGAGCTAGTATGCCCTGTGTTTTAGTAGGATATCTGATATCTAGGTCACTGAGACCCTACATGGGAATAATGTTCTTTGATACTGGTACTCGGTTACTGGAGAATGGATGCATCAATATACACCACCTATATCTGTCCACCCTCCCCTAAGCCTTTCAGAAGCACACAATACAAGTGCCTAATGAGAAAGGGGACATTGCTGCTGTTGGATTGAGGAAAAAGAGAAAAGCTAACCTTGATCTCCATCTTTGTAACACCAACTGATACTGCCAGCTCCATAATTTTCTTCTCGTTTGGGTACTGGCACTCATCAAAATGTTTTTGCAGCAGGCGCTGCTGTTCTTTGGTGTACACAGTGCGTTCTTTTCGAAACTTTCTTGAAGCCATTGGGCCAGTTTGTTTGTTAACATATTTATCTGACAGTGGCATAGAACCTATGGGAACATGCAAACAAGAATTCACTGAGGGTCTTTTAAGTATCTGTTGACTTGGATGCCCTGAGAGTCTTCTCAGAGTTGGTAAATATGGCCCCTTACAGCACCTGGTTTCATTTGGATACCTGATTGTCTTGATGATCCTTCAGACTCTTGCTGAAGTAGGTTCCTTTCAGGGACTGAAAGACTTGATTGCATTGTACTTCCTGGGGTCACTAGGGGACTCTGACTCATTTGAAAAGCTAAGTTCCTTGCCGGTTCTTGAGGTATTTGGGATCTGATTTCTATGGGTATATTTGAAGCCACTTGAAGTTTTGGATGCAAGGAGGGACCTTCTGCCATATGTGTGTTCTGAACTTATTGGAGTATGTTCCTGTACTGGAGAACCTGGTAAAAGGAAACACAAGAGAAAAGCTCCAGATAACCCCCATTTACCCATCATGCCAGCCAGCATTTGTTGTGGACATTTTGGAGCAGGAATCCATCAGGAACCTCATTCTTTCTGAACAACTGCCTCTGTTTCTCAATCTTACAAGTATTTTCAGTATTGCAATAAATATGCATTAAACAGCAGTGTTAATAAGAGACTGTTAGTTCAGATGGGCTGACAATTGGATGTTCTCCCCCTATGTTTAAATATTCTAGCTCCTGCCCTTCTGGCAGGCAAATTCTGCTAAGGCAGACCACCAACTAGTCTGCCCCTTCCATGTAAAAACACAGCCTGAAGGCATCCCAAGAGTTCCTGTGCATGCAGGGAACTCCCACCAGCTTCTCTGCTCTACTGAAAACACCATAGCCTAAAGACATCTCAGAAGTTCAACTGCACACAAAACAACCGATAACCAGCTCATCTGCAACCCACCCCTGAAAAAACACAGCCTGAAGTAATCCCAGGCATTGTGCTCAAAACACAGTCACTGACACAAATGACTAATCACATCCCAGGAGTTCTTCTAAAAAAAAGCCAACATCAATGGGGAAACTGAATAACACTCTTCTCAATGATACCTTGGCCAAGGAAGGAATAAAGAAATATATTAAAGACTTTTTAGAGTTTAATGAAAATGAAGCCACAACATACCAAAACCTATGGGAAACAATGAAAGCATTTCTAAGAGGGAATCTCATAGCTCTGAGTGCCTCCAAGAAGAAACGGGAGAGAGCACATACTAGCAGCTTGACAACACATCTAAAAGCTCTAGAAAAAAAAGGAAGAAAATTCACCCAAGAGGAGTAGACGGCAGGAAATAATCAAACTCAGGGGTGAAATCAAGCAAGTGGAAATAAGAAGAACTATTCAAAGAATTAACCAAACGAGGAGTTGGTTCTTTGAGAAAATCAAGAAGACAGATAAACCCTTAGCTAGACTCACTAGAGGGCACAGGGACAACATCCTAATTAAGAAAATCAAAAATGAAAAAGGAGACATCCAAAACACCATTGATCCTTCTACAAAAGGCTATACTCAACAAAACTGGAAAACCTGGACAAAATGGACAAATTACGAGACAGATACCAGCTACCAAAGTTAAATCAGGATCAAGTTAACGATCTAAACAGTCCCTTATTCCCTAAAGAAATAGAAGCAGTCATTGATAGTCTCCCAGCCAAAAAAAGCCCAGGAGCAGATGGGTTTAGTGCAGAGTTCTACTAGACCTTCAAAGAAGATCTAATTCCAGTTCTGCACAAACTATTCCACAAAATAGAAGAAGAAGGAACTCTACACAACTCATTCTATGAAGCCACATTTACTCTGATACCTAAACCACAGAATGATCCAACAAACATAGAGAACTTCAGACCCATTTCCCTTATGAATATTGATGCAAAAATCCTCAATAAAATTCTCGCTAACCAAATTCAAGAACGCATTAAAGCAATCATCCATCCTGACCAAGTAGGTTTTATTCCAGGGATGCAGGGATGTTTTTAATATATGGAAATCCATCAACGTAATCTATTATATAAACAAACTCAAAGACAAAAACCACATGATAATCTGGGTAGATGCGTAAAAAGCATTCGACAAGATCCAACATCCATTCATGATAGAAGTCTTGGAAAGATCAGGAATCCGAGGCCCATACCTAACCATGATAAAAGCAATCTACAGCAAGTCAGTAGCCAACATCAAAGTAAATGGTGAGAAACCTGAAGCAATCCTACTAAAATCAGGGACTAGACAAAGCTGTCCACTCTCTCCATACCTATTCATCATTGTACTTGAAGTCCTAGCCAGAGCAATTAGACAACAAAAGGAGATCAAAAGGATACAAATTGGAAAAGATGAAGTCAAAATATCACTTTTTGCAGATGATATGATAGTATATATAAGTGACCCTAAAAATTCCACCAGAGAACTTCTAAACCTGATAAACAGCTTCGGTGAAGTAGCTGGATATAAAATTAACTCAAACAAGTCAATGGCCTTTCTGTACAAAAAGAATAAACAGGCTGAGAAAGAAATTAGAGAAACAACACCCTTCTCAATAGTCACAAATAATATAAAATATCTTGGCGTGACTTTAACTAAGGCAGTAAAAGACCTGTATAGTAAAAACTTCAAGTCTCTGAAGAAAGAAATTAAAGAAGATCTCAGAATATGGAAAGATCTCCCATGCTCATGGATTGGCAGGATCAACATTGTAAAAATGGCTATCTTGCCAAAAGCAATCTACAGATTCAATGCAATCCCCATCAAAATTTCAACTCAATTCTTCAACGAATTAGAAAGAGCAATCTTCAAATTCATCTGGAATAACAAAAAACCTAGGATAGTAAAACCTCTTCTCAAGGATAAAAGAACCTCTGGTGGAATCACCATGCCTGACCTAAAGCTTTACTACAGAGCAATTGTGATAAAAACTGCATGGTACTGGTATACTGACAGACAAGTAGACCAATGGAATAGAATTGAAGACCCAGAAATGAACCCACATACCTATGGTCACTTGATCTTCGACAAGGGAGCTAAAACCATCCAGTGGAAGAGAGACAGAATTTCAACAAATGGTGCTGCCACAACTGGTTGTTATCATTTAGAAGAATGTGAATCAATCCATTCTTATCTCCTTGTACTAAGGTCAAAACTAAGTGGATCAAGGAACTTGATGGGGGGACTTTTGGGATAGCATTGGAAATGTAATTGAGGAAAATATGTAATAAAAAATATTAAAAAAAGCTGGTTGTTTGAGAGAATAGACAAGATAGGTAACCCCCTAGCAAGTCTAACAAAGGGCACAGAGACTGAATTCTAATTAAGAAATTCAGAAATGAAAAGTTAAACATAACAACAGAAACTGAGGAAATTCAAAAAGTCATCAAGTCCTACTACAGATGCCCATACTCAACAAAACTGGAAAATCTAGATGAAATGTATAGTTTTCTAGACAGATACCACATTTCAAAGTTAAATCAAGGGTAAGTAAACCACTAAACAGACCCACATACCCTAAGGAGAAAGAAGAAGTAGTTAAAATCTCCCAACCAATAAAATCCAAAGTTCAGATGGCTTTAGCCCAGAAGTCTACAAGACATTCAAAGAAGAACTAATAACAATATTCCTCAAACTATTCCATAAAATGGAATAGAATGAACACTATAGAATTCATTCTAGGAAGCTAATTACTCTAATACATACACCACACAAAGACACACTTAACAAATGGAACTTCAGTCCAATTTGCTTCTGAATATCTGTGCAAAATTACTCAATAAAATTCTAGTAAACTCAATCCAAGAACACATCAAAACCATCATTCACCATGATCAAGTAGGCTTCAGCCCTGGGATGCAAGGTTGGTTCAATATGTGAAAATCCATTAATGTATACTACTATTTAAACAAACTCAAAGAAAAAAATCACATGATAAGCTCTTTAGATACCCAAAAAGAATTTGACAAAATACAACACACCTTCATGTTAAAATTATTAGACAGATCAGGAATTCAAGACCCATTCCAAAAAATAATAGAAGCAATTTACTGCAAATCAACAACCAATATCATATTAAATGGAGAGATACTTGAAAGCAATTCCACTAAAATCAGGAACAAGACAAGGATGCACATACTCTGAATATGTATGCATTCAATATAGTACTCAAAGTTCTAGCTAGAACAATAAGACAGCCAAAATGGATAAAGAGGATACAAAATTGGCAAAGACATATTAAAGGTATCACTCTTTGCAGAGTGTGGCAGTATACATGAGTGACCCCCAAAATAATACCAGAGAACTTCTACAGCTGATAAACTTAATTAAAGTGACTGGATAAGAAATTAACCGAAATAAATCATTAGCCTACCTTTATGTCGATGATAAACAAGCTGAGAAAGAAATTAGGGAATCAACACCCTTCACAAGAGCCACAAATAATATAAAATATCTTGGAGTAAGTGACCAAACAAGTGAAAGATCTGTATGACAATAGCTTCAAGTCTCTCAAGAAAGAAATTGAAGAAGATCTCAGAAAATGGAGAAATCTCCCATGCTTATGGATTGGAAGAATTAACTTTTTAAAAATGGCTATCCTACCAAAGGCATTCTGTAGATTCAATTCAATCCCCATCAAAATCCCAACACAATTCTTCAAACAAATGGACAGGGAAATTCTCAAATTCATTTGGAAAAGAAAAAAAAACCCTAAGAATAGTGAAAATAGTTTTTAAAAATAAAAGAACTTCTGGGGGAATCATCATCCCTGACCTCAAGATACACTACAGAGCAATAGTGATAAAAACTGCATGGTATTGGTACAGAGCCATACATATTGATCAATGGAATAGAATTGAAGACCCAGAAATGGAACCACACACTTATGGACACCTAATCTTTAACAAAGAACCCAAAAATGTACAAGGAGAAAAATGAAAGCAACTTCAATAAATGATCCTGGAGTAACTGGCAGTCTGTATGTGGAAAAAGGAAAATAGATACATATTTGTCACCATGCACAAACCTCAAGTCCAGGTAGATTAAGCACCTCCATATAAAATCAAACACACTGTATCTAATAGAAAAGAAAGTGAGAAAGCCTTGAACTCATTGGCACAGGAGAAAATTTCCTACAGAGATCTCCAAACGCTCAGGCTCTAAGATCAAGAATTGATAAATGGGACCACTTGAAACTGGAAAGCTTCTGTAAGTCAAAGGACATAGTCAATAGGACAAAACAACAACCTACAAATTGGGGAAAAAAACTTCTCTAATACCACATCCAATAGATGGCTAATATCCAAAATATAAAAGAACTCAAGAAGTTAACTACCAGAAAAACTGAACAACCCAATCAAAAATGAGGTATAGAAGTAAACCGAGAATTCATAACAGAGGAAACTCGAATGACTGAGAAACACTTAAAGAAGTGTTCAAATTCTTAGTGATCAGGGAATCGCAAATCAAAGTGACCCTGAGATTCCACCTTACACAATCAGAGTGGGTAAGTTTAAAAACTCTGGTGACAGCAATGTTGGAGAGGAACACGCTTCAATTGCTGCTGGGAATGCAAACTGGTCCAACCATTCTGTAAATCAATCTGGGCTTTCCTCAGAAAATTGGAAATAGATCTACTTGAAGATGCAGCTATACCAATCTTGTACATATACCCAAAAGATGCCAGACCAAGGCACAGGGACACATGCTCCACTATGTTCATGAAAGCCTTATTTGTGATAGTCAGATATTAGAAACAACCCAGATGCCCCACAATATAAGAAAGGATACAGAAAATGTGGTTCATTTACACAATAAAATACTACTCAGCTATTAAGAACAAGGACATCCTGAGTTTTGCAGGCAAAAACAAAAAGGAAGGAACTAAAAATTATCATCCAGAATGCCATAAATCAGATCCAAAAGGGTATGCACGGTATGTAATCACTAATAAGTGGATATTAGCCAAAAAAAGTAGAGAATACCCAGAGTACAATCCACAAAACTCAAAAAGTTTAACAAGCCAAAGGGCCAAAGTGAGGATGACTCAATTCCACTTGGGAGGGAGAAGAAACATTCACAGGGGGGGTGAAGGGTGGACCTGGGTGAGAGAGTGGAAAGAGAGGGGAAGAGGGGAACATGATCAGGTATTGGGTTGGGAGAACAGGACTGAAACCCTGAGGACCAGCAAAAGAATGGAAAGAGGTAAGCTTGGGAGGTAGGAGCTAGGGGGACACTCCAGAATAGCAGAGGCTTGGGAGTTTAGAAACTCTTAAGACTCAAATGGAGGGACTGTAGATGAATTACCTACAGTGTGGGAACTTGTAGAGCCAACCTCCAGCAGAAAGATAGGGCATCAAGTGAGGGAAGGTGTTGTTTTTCCACAGCTGACACAGACTTGTTCTTGTCTGAGAAAACTGCAGAAACAAAAATGGCGAAGAGCCTGAGGAAAAGGGGATCCAGTTACAGGGCCCGAATTGGGATCCAGCTCAAGGGGAGGCACCAAGGACTGACACTATTACGAAGAACATGGTGTGTTAAAAAAAGGAGGCCTATCATGACTGCCTCCCAAAAAGACCTAGCAAGCAGATGAAAGATTCAGATGAAGATATTTATACCCAACAAATTGACAAAAGCTGCTGACCCCTGAGGTTGAATTAGGGAAAAGCTAGTAGAAACTGAGGAGGAAGAGGGCAACCCTATAGGAAGTCCAGCAGTCTCAACTAACCTGAACACCAGAGATCTCACAAAAAATTGGGCCACCAATAAGGCAGCATACACCAGATGATGTGAGGCCAACAACACATATTTAGCAGGAGACTTCGGGTCTGGACACAGTCAGCAAAGACACGCCTAACCCTCAAGAGACCGGAGGACCCAGGGAGTGGGAAGGTCTTGTAGGGTAGGGAGCGGGGATAAGGGACATCCTTTTGGAGAAGGAAAGAAGAGGTATGGGATACAGAACAGTCAGTGGGTGGAACAGAAGGGGGATAAAATATAGCCTAAAAATCTTGGTAAAAAAGTTTAAATAAAATTTATTTTTTTAAAAAAGGAATATTATAGTAAATGTAAAAAAAAAAAAAAAAGGAGAGAGAGTCCTAGATTCTCCTTCTTTCTTCTGGACAATCTGTTTCAAAACAACTAATGAAGGGCCATGAAACTGGCAAGATCCAATAGATCCCATTCCACACTCATCCATCTAAGTGCTTTGATGATTTAATTACTCTGGATATCAGAAGACTCTTACACCTCACCCAGATAACCCCTGTTATTGAATTTCAATAAAGTCAAATAGCCTTAAATGAATCTCCCTATATAGGACCCTCCCACAGGCTCTACCTTTCATCCTCTCACAGCCAGGAGACATTCACACCTAGTGGCCACACCCAGTCTTCTGCCTATGCACAGGGCAAATTTTAGGCTTCACCAATCAAAAACCCATACAAACTACAAAAACTTACCAAGGCTCCAACATGATATCCCCTTCACACAGCAACCTTAAATATTTCACGCAGTCCACCAACTCACCAGGAATCCAGAGGGTTGCTATAACTTGCTAAATCCTATGTCTGTTTTAATTCTACTCAGAAGACCTGCCCTTATATATCTCTGCAAACTTGGAATTCAATGCTCCTCCTTCACGTTGGCTCCACCCACTTGCAATATTCAAATCCTTAATTCTCACCCACCATTTGATGCTCTGAAAGTTCCTGACAGAATGTAAAAAGTCACAGCAGCTCAAATTGTCAAGATAGATGTCACTGTTAGCAGAACTAGCTTCACTGTTTTAGAAAAATAGAGGTGCACAATGCTCTGGCCATTCCAAGAAACTTTGTGTCTCCCAATGTTTTGACCGTTCCTTGAACCCATGTGTGTGCCCACTGATGAAGCCCATTGCCAGGTGTTTATGATATTGGTTGCTGAGAAAGAGTCAGAAAATCTCCCCAGCAACCACAGCCCTCCCACTCCTGAGTTGCTACACCTGCACCAGACTCTTTCCTTGAACCCTTCCCATACCCATTTCTTGAGAATAGACATCGTTCAGATCTGGAAATCTCCTACTCCCCCCTTCTCCTTTCTCCCCTGAGGGCCTATAAAAACTGGGACCTCTTTCCTCTTGAGGTCGACCTCTCTACCCCAGCTTGGGATTTGAGTTGTCCCTTCCACTAGGAAACTGTTTCCATCTGTGTACCAGTTTGGAACACCTGGCCATGGCTGGTCCCGTAGATCACTTCGAATCCCAATTTCCTCCCAAAGGATGTCTGCACAGCTGTGAACGGGTGAGGAATCATCCATTTCAGGCAGGAAGGTAGCAGAGTTGAGAATAGCAGGAGGAGCAAACACTCCCCGTTCAGGCAGCAGCAGACTCTGGTAGTGAGTCATCTGGGCATTTGTCATCCATCAGTCTGGGGGCTGACGGATAATGCCAGTTCTGCTAGCACTCTCTTGGTCCCCTGCCAGCATTCTCTCTCTGTGGCTGCAGCATAGTGCAAGTCATCAACATATTGAAGCAGAGTAATCTGTGAGTTTTCAGCTCAGAAGGAGGCTAAATCTCGATGTAAAACCTTATCAAAAAGGGTGGAGGAGTATTTGAACCCCTGGGGTAACCGAGTCCAGGTCAATTGTCCTGTTTGTCCAGTGTCAGGATCTCTCCACTCAAAGGCGAATATGGGCTGACTGGAGGGATGTAACTTCAGGCAAAAGAAAGCTTCTTTTAAATCAAGCACTCTGTACTATTTTTTGCTCTGGGGGGAGTGAGCTGAGGAGGTTATATGGATTAGGAACAGTTGGATGTATATCTTGGACCCTCTTATTGACCTTTCTTAGGTCTTGGAATGGTCGATAGTCACTCGTGCCAGGTTTCGTTACCAGCAGTAGAGGAGTATTCCAGGGTGACTGGTAAGATATCAAAATACACAGTTGTAATAGTCTCTGAATATGTGGCCTGAGTCCATCTCTTGCTTCAGGGCTCATTGGGTATTGTCGCATATCTATAGGGTTTGCATCCATTTTCAGTCCCACAACCACAGGGGGAAATCATACAGCCATTCCCATACCTCCAGTCTCTGCCCATACTCTAGGGAAAGCAATCAACCAATCTTTTAGGTCTGGCACCTCCGTTTGCTTTATGCCTTCATGCAATCTGTATTCTTCCTCAAGCTGCAGGGCTAAGACTACGGAGCTGGGAGATTCTCAAATTACTCTCGGCCCTTCTTGGGTAAATATTATCTGGGCCTTTAATTTAGTCAGAAGATCTCTTCCTATAAGCATTGCGGGACACTGAGGAATGACCAAGAAGGAATGACTCACTTGGCCTTTCCCCAGATCTACAGTGCGCACAGTGGTCCAGGGGTATTGTTTCTGACCAGTGGCTCCAATCACTATGGTTCTTTTATTATTTAATTTTCCCAGTGGATGTTTCAACACAGAATGCTCTGCCCCTGTGTTAATTAAAAAGTCCATGGGAGTCCCCTCCACTATCAGGGTTACCCTAGGCTCCAGGAGGGGTTCCAAGCCCTGTCTCCCTTATTCATCATCTTTCAGAGTCAGGACATTATGGGCCCTTCCCTTCTTCTTTGGGCATTCCCGTGCCCAATGTCCTTTTTCCTTTCAATAGGCACATTGGTCCTTCTCTAAAAGCTTCTGGACAGATCTTCCTCCTTCAGGTCTGTGTTCCTGGTTGCCCAGGTAGCCTGTCTGTCTATTCTCTGGCTTGTTCCTTCCTTCACGTTCCCCTACTACTGCAGCCAAAATCCTGCTTGAATTCCTCTCCTGTCTTCTTTCCCTCTTATTCTCCCTCTCTTGTGATACACCTTTTCTGCCTCCCTGACTAAATCTTGTAAAGCCATGGCATGTAATCTTTAAAAGCAATAGCAACCTCGACTTGTTGGTTAAAAGAGTATAGTATCTATAAGCTTCTATCAATCTTTCTAGAAAAACAGACTGAGGCTCTGTAGGGCCCTGCATCACTTCTCTTACTGGAGCCAAATTGGTGTGGAGTCTCATCACTCCCTTTTGGGGTCCATTTGCTTGCATAACCTTTTCTAATTTTTTTACTCTGAGATAGTCTATCTTTGTTGGTTGGAATCTAAAGAACATCCCTATTGATATTGAATGTCTACTGCTAGGACTTGGCTGTAATTGAATCTCCACTTAGGAAAATCTCAGCAGCTCCAATTTCATCCCTGAATATCCAGTGGATACTCTCCCTGTCCCATTGTGTGGCCCCACTATGTATGGTCAAGGTGAGGACATCAATCTTTTTTTGGTTTTTGGTAGTTTTCTATTTATTTGTTTCTTTCCTGTTTGTTCTTTTTGAGAGGGGATTTCATTGGATAAACTCCCTGGCTGTCCTGTAACTCAATTGATAGAAAGGGCTAACAAGGAACTCAAAGATCTGCGCACCTCTGATTCCTCAGAACTGGGATTAAAGGTGTGATCCACCACATCTGATTTTGAGGACATCATTATTACTTCAGCAGACATACTCAATTCAGATTTGATTGTGTCTGAGAAAATATCACAGCTTTTGCCCCATCATTAGGGGTTTCCAGTTCAGTAGAAATTAGGCCTTCCCTCTTCAATAAATGAATCGAGAAATGGGTGTCATCTCATTCTGTCATGCAGGGGTTTCTTGCCCACTGGGGTCACCTCTTAATTTTTCCCTTCTTTCTAAACAGTTCATGTAGTCGTCAACTCGCCAGGAAACAAGTGGTCTGCTCCAGCTTCCCCAGTCCTGTCTGTTTGAACTCTACTCAAAGAACCTGCACTTAAATATCTCTCCAAGCTTGAAACTCATTTTTTTCTCCCAATATTTCCATCCACCCACTCCACAGAACCTCAGACTGTCATGCTTACCCACACTTTGGTGCCATTCAGGTTTCATCCTTACCTCATGTAGGCCTAGTCTTGTAGATTTAATTACTCCTGCTTATTTTCCTTTGTTTTTGTTTTGAGACAGTCTTTCTGTTATTATAGCCCATTCTACAGATGACCTGGGGTCAGCCTCCTGAGTCCTAGTTGTGGGTCAGGACAATGTTCAAGACTTAATCATTGTTCCAGAGCAATTATAGGGTGACAATGGGTTCGTGTAGAAATTGAAAATTAAGGGAACATTGGCATTTGTCTCATGAAGATCCAGCCTGGTAGACACTGGGGCTGCATCTCTAGTTACTTTCTCAGGAAATAGATTTCTACATAGTCTACTTCCTTGGTTCCTACCCTTTATTCCTCATAGTAAGCACCTATCCTTAGAGGCCAACATCCTGTTCAGTGTTCAACCACCTTTTTTGCCCCCCTTATTCAAGCTCCCTCTCCATCCTGGGCAATCTCCAATATCTAAATGGCCCTTGGAAATCTCTGTTAACATTGTGGTATTTATGCAGATGCTTCACGGCTCCTCAACAGAGGGCTGAAGGTTTTGAGATTTTGGTGCGTAGGTCTCTGCTCCCAGATTGTCCCCAGGCTAGATAGCATTAACTAGAAAATGCTGGTGTCTTTTTGTGAAGGAATGAACTGTTTTTAAATCAATGCCTAGGAAACTCAGCTTGTTTCCCAGGAGTCCAGCTACTCACAAGTGGAAGAATACAGAATCTCCAGCTGGTCCTTTACTTATTCTCAAAACTTGTCTTTGGGATGACCTTACATTGCTAGGCCAAACCCTGGGAAGCTTTCTTGACATATACAAAGGATTACAATTAATCACAAAAGCAACTGCAAATTCTCCAAAAAAGGATAAGGTGAGGTCTTTGTCATGGTATTGGCCTACATCTTCATGAGATTCTAAGAACAAAAGTCAATATTTTGAGGGAACAAGAGGAAAAATAGGAAGTTATTTTTTCTTATGCCATGTCTTATTTTGTGTATGACTTTGGTCTTGATCTTACCAGGGTCCTCGTGTGGATATTAGAAAAGAACATTTGGAAACTGGTTTTGCCTTTGCACTATGTGGACATAAAACTCGGGGTTGATGGTTCAGTCTTTGGTTGTGTTATCACACCAGCTTCAGATTTTTTTTTTTTATTTTTAGGATGAGCTCAAACTCACTGTATGACTGAATTTCTCATTTAATTCCTGAACAAATGGTGCCATTAGAGATCAAGATCTCTTGCTTGAGCCTTTATAATACCTTTTCCCTTATATTGAGTATTTCATGGTGACATTCTGCCTATATGAATAGTTCATTTCTTTTTGCTTAGAAAACTTGTGCCTTCAGGGGACAATTTGTCCTGCATACTTTTATTGTCACTGTGTCTTTGTCTCTGTCCCTGTATCTGTCCCTGCCCCTTTCTGTTTTGTTCCTTCCTTTTTGTTCCTTCCTTCCTCCCTCCCTCCCTCCTTCCTTTCCTTCCTTCCTTCCCTCCCTCCCTCCCTCCCTCCCTCCCTCCCTCCCTCCCTCCCTTCTTTCTTTCTTTCTTTCTTTCTTTTTTTTGAGAAAGTGTTTCTCTGTGTATGCCTGGCTCACCTAGAAATTGCTCTGAAGAACATGCTTGTCTCAGACTCACAGAGATAGAACTGCGTCTTCCTCTCAGTTGCTAGGAATAAAGTCTTCAGCCTCCCCTGCCCAGTCCAGATTCTTTGGCTTCTACAAAGACACTGGTCCTACAACTGATCTTGTTATAAGCCAGAGCATTTATATTGTAGAAGAATTGACCAGTGTACTTTCTATTGAAAAAAATTCTTACCC
This sequence comes from Mus musculus, assembly GCF_000001635.26. Lineage (NCBI taxonomy): Eukaryota > Metazoa > Chordata > Mammalia > Rodentia > Muridae > Mus > Mus musculus. Next base: position 15,745,258 of record NC_000073.6, on the reverse strand, counting down.
ATACTTTTATTTTATGTCATGCTTTTTATATCTTAAATGGGCCTCAAAATTGCTGGAGAGTTGATGATAACCCTGAGAAATTGGGATTATAGCATTTCCCACCACACAGTAGATTGGCTAGTAAAGATGGTGCTATTTTACACACAGAGCTCCAACACAATACTTTTTTTTTTTGGTTGATTTGTTGAGGAACCAAGGTGGAGGGATAAGGACATTAACCAACCCATGGAATTTTTTTACCCAAAATTTGTCAGGTCTAAAAGAAATTCACGACAAAGATGGACCAGAGAGGAAAAAACCAGCCCACTTTGAGACTCATTCCATGGGCAAGGATTAAATCCCTAACAACATTATGCTTGCACACAGGATCTTAGCATAACTGTCTTCTGAGAGGCTCCATCCAGTAGCTGAAACAGAGGCAGAGAACCAGAACCAAACACTGAATAGAGCTCAGGGACTCTATTAGAAAAGGTGGGGAAAGATTGAAAGCTCTGAAGGGTATAGGGACTCCAGAGGAAGAGCAACAGAGTCAACAACCTGAATATTTGAGGGCTTTGAGAGACTGAAGCACAAACCCATAGCTACCTTGTGATAGACCTAAACCCTGAACATATGCAACAGATAGGCAGCTTGGATTTCATGCATGTCCCCAAACAACTGGAGGGGAGACTGTCCCTCAATATGTGTTGTATCTGTGGATCTCATTGTCCTAGCTGGGATGTCCTACTTGGCCTCAATGGGAAAGGATAAGCCCAGTTCTGCAGAACCCAGTCCTGCAGAAATTTGATGTACTGGGGTGTAGTGATCCTCAGTTGGGTTTCCCTTTTTCCAGGGGAGACTAGAAAAAATGAATTGAGTGAGAAGTTGTGGGATATGTGGAGACTGGGAGGAGGAAAGGGTGATTTTTAGGTGAAAAAAGAATAAATAATTAACAATAAAAGAAAGAAAATATTACATTAGAAAAAATCTGCAGTTCTACCACACATTGTACCCATGCAATCAGGTGCTTTCTCTCTTTCTCGCTCTCTTCCTCTCTCACTTTCTCTATCTCTCTTTCTTAAGTCATTTTATTTCTTTACATTCCAAATGTTGTTCCCCAATTCTGATCTCCCTCCTAGAGTTCTTCACTTCATCACCCCTCACCTTTGGCTCTGAGATGGTGCTCTTCTATCTTTACTCCCCATATGCTCCCAGCCCTCACTCCTTCATTCCTCCTGATACTACATGCCGTTCCCATATTCCCCTTACCTGGGGCATCAATGATCTACAGATCAAGCAGTTCCTCTCCCACTGAAGCCAGACAAGGCAGTCCTCTGCTACTATGTGCCAGGATATATGGAGCAGCACATGTATGCTTTTGGGTTGATAATTTAGTCTCTGGGTTAGGGTTAGTTGACAATGTTGAGCTTCCTATTGGGTGCCATCCACTTTGATTCCTCATGCCTTCCCCTAGCTCTTCAATAGGGGTCCCTGACTGATCTCAGTCCAGTAGTTGGCTGTCCATATCTACACATGTCTGAGTCAGCTACTGGTAGATCCTCTCAGAGGACAGCCATGCTAGGCTCCTGTGTTCAAGCACAACCAGACATTAGTAATAGTATTAGGGTTTTGTGCCTGCTCATGGGAGAGATACCAGTTGGGATAGTCACTTGATGGCCTTTCCTTCAGTCTCTGTTCTAATTTTACCTCTTCATTTTTTACACAGGGAAAATTCTGTGTCAAAAATTTTGAAGGTAGGCTGGTGGCTCCATCCCTCCACTGAAGGCCGTGCCTGGAGTTGGTCTCTTCTGGTCCCATCTCTCCACTATTGAGCATTTCTGCAAAGGTCATCCCCATTGAGTCCTGGGAGCCTCTCACATACCAGGTATCTGGTACTATCTAGAGGTTCCACCGAACTCCTGCAGCTGCATATTTCCATTCATTCTCCTCACCCACTGGGCTTCTCTCCTGTCTTCTCCCATACTGGATTCTTCCCCCATTTCTGCCCTTCACCCTCCCACCATTTCCCTCCTTCCTTCTACCTCCTGTTATTATTTTGTTCCTCATTCTAAGAGGGATTGTGGTATACTCACTAGGGCCTTCCTTTTTAAACACTTCTTAGGCTCTGTATCCAAGATATTTTGTAGTTTATGGCTAATATCCACCTATACGGGACTACATACCATGCATACACTTTTAGGTCTGTGCTCCCTCAGTCGAGTAGATATTTTCCTGTTCCATCCATTTGATTGCAAAATTCATGATGTCCTTCTTTTTCATAGCTGAGTAGTACTCCATTTTGTTAATGAACCACGTATTCTGTATTCATTCTTAAATTGAGGGGCATCTGGGTTGTTTCTAGCTCCTGGCTATTACAAATAAGACTGCTATAAAATAGTGGAATACCTTTCTTTTTGGTATAGTAGAGCATCTTTTAGGTATATGACTTGGAGTGACATGACTAGGTCTTCAGGTTCCTCTTTCATCACATCCTAGACAACATGTGCTGGCACTTGAGTCTTTGATCTTAGACATGCTGGTTGCTGTAATGTGGAATCTTAAGGTTATTTTAATTTTCATTTCCCTGATGACTAAGGATGTTAAACATTTCTTAAAGTGCTCTCTGCCATTTGATATTACTCTGTTGAGAATCTGTTTACCTTTGCATCCAATTTTAAAAACAATTTTATTTATTCATATCCCAGATAGTGGGAGAAGACAGGAAGGCCAGAAGAATCAAAGGAAGTATGCAGCCTCTGGGTATAGAATGTACAGGGACCCTCTGGAAAATACCATAGAGGAGGTGAGAGACTCTCGGGACCCAACGGCAGTGACCTTAGCCAAAATGCCCAACACTGTGAAGAGGGAACTCCAAGAGAGATAGCAAGGACCTCCAGTAGATAGTAAGGACCTCAAGTGGAAGGATAGTGTTACCAACTTCACAGTCAAAATTTCTGACCCCAATTTGTTCCTGTCTAAAAGAACTGTAGGGACAAAAATAGGAAAGTAACAGAAGAAAAGGACGCCCAGTGGTCGGTCCAAATTGGGATCCATCTAATGTGCTGCTACAAATGCCTGACACTCATACTGATGCTATGATGTGCTGACAGGAGCCTAGCATGGCCGTCCTCTGAAAGGCCCTACAAGCAGCTGACTGAGGGAGCTGCAAATACTTATCCCAACCATTGGACTGAAGTCTGGAACCCCTAAGGTTGAATTAGGAGATGGATTGAAAAACTGAAGGGGAGGGCAACCACATAGGAAGGACAGCAGTCTCAAATAGCCTGGATGCCTAAGTGTTTCCAGAGACTGAGCCACCAATCATGTAGCAGACATGGGATGGTTTGAGGCCCCCAGCACATAAGTAGTAGAGAACTGCCTGGACTGGCCTTGCTGGATAAAAATTAGTCTGATCCTTGAGAGACTTGAGGCCTCAGTGTAGAAGCATGTATTATTTTGCTTTTTGAAATCTAACTTCTTGAATTCTTTCTATATTTTGGATATTGGCCCTCTAACAGATGTAGGATTTGTGAAGATGTCCTATTGGCAGTGTCCTTTACCTTACAGAAGCTTTTAAATTTCATGAGATTCCACATGTCATTTTTGATATTAGAGTCTGAGCCATTGGTATTCTTTTCAGGAAATTTTCCCCTGTGCCACTGAGATCAAGGCTATTTTACATTTTCTCTTCTATTGGATTCAGTGTATCTGGTTTTATGTTGAAGTTCCTGATCCATTTGGACTTGTGGTTTGTATAAGATGATAAATAAGATAAGATGTACAAATATGGATCAGTTTGCATTCAGGTACAGGCAGAATTTCAATTAGGCAAGCACCACTTGTTGAAGATGCTTCCTATTTTCCCACTGTATGTCTTTATGTTTTTTGTCAAAGATCAAGTATGTACAGCAGTGTAAGTATATTTCAAGACCTTCAATTGTATTTGATTTATCAACAGGTCTGTGTCTATGCCAATACCATGAGGTTTTATCACTACTGCTCTGTAGTACAGTGAGGTCAGGGATGATGATTTGCCAGAAGTTCTTTTATAGTTGACATAACTTTTGGGTACCTTAAGTTTTTTGATTTGCCATATTAAGTTGAAAATTGTTCTTTTCATGTTTGTTAAGAATTTTGCTGGAATTTTGATATGGATTACTTTGAATCTGTAGATTGCTGTTGGTTGTGTTCACCATGTTAATCCTCCCTATCCATGATCCCAGTAGATCTTTCAATCTTCTGAGATTTTCTTCAGTTTCTTTCTTCAGGGACATGTAGTTCTTGTCATATAGATCTTTCACTTGCATGTTTAGAGTTATATCAAGATGTTTTATATTACTTGTGGCTATTCTGGAGGGATGTAGATTCCCTAAGTTCTTTCTCAGCACATTTATTATTTATATAAAGGAACACTACTGATTTGTTTGAGTTAATTTTATAATGAGCCACTTTTCTGGAATTATTTTTCATCTGTAGGTGTTCTTTGTAGAACTTTAGGGGTTGCTTTTGCATCTTATCATATCATATCATATCATATCATATCATATCATATCATATCATATCATCTGCAAATATTTTGCCTTATTCCTTTCCAATATGTGTTCCCTTTACATCTTATTGTTCTCTAACTTCTATAGCAAGAACTGTGGATGCTATATTGAATAGATAGGCAGATGTTGGGTATCCTTGATTGTCCCTGATTTTAGTGGGATTGCTTCATGTGTCTATTTAATTTTATGCTGGCTGTTGGTTTCCATATAATTGCAATGTGTGTGCAATGAATTCCTAATCTCTGTATGACTTATAACAGGAAAAGGTGTTGCATATTTTCTTTTTTTTTTTTTTCCATTTTTTATTAGGTATTTAACTCATTTACATTTCCAATGCTATACCAAACGTCCCCCATATCCACCCACCCCCACTCCCCTGCCCACCCACTCCCCCTTTTTGGCCCTGGTGTTCCCCTGTACTGGGGCATATAAAGTTTGCAAGTCCAATGGGCCTCTCTTTCCAGTGATGGCCGACTAGGCCATCTTTTGATATATATGCAGCTAGAGTCAAGAGCTCCGGGGTACTGGTTAGTTCATAATGTTGTTCCACCTATAGGGTTGCAGATCCCTTTAGCTCCTTGGCTACTTTCTCTAGCTCCTCCATTGGGAGCCCTATGATCCATCCATTAGCTGACTGTGAGCATCCACTTCTGTGTTTGCTAGGCCCCGGCATAGTCTCACAAGAGACAGCTACATCTGGGTCCTTTCAATAAAATCTTGCTAGTGTATGCAATGGTGTCAGCGTTTGGATGCTGATTATGGGGTGGATCCCTGGATATGGCAGTCTCTACATGGTCCATCCTTTCATCTCAGCTCCAAACTTTGGCTCTGTAACTCCTTCCATGGGTGTTTTGTTCCCAAATCTAAGGAGGGGCATAGTGTCCACACTTCAGTCTTCATTCTTCTTGAGTTTCATGTGTTTAACAAATTATATCTTATATCTTGGGTATCCTAGGTTTGGGGCTAATATCCACTTATCAGTGAATACATATTGTGTGAGTTTCTTTGTGAATGTGTTACCTCACTCAGGATGATGCCCTCCAGGTCCATCCATTTGGCTAGGAACTTCATAAATTCATTCTTTTTAATAGCTGAGTAGTACTCCATTGTGTAGATGTACCACATTTTCTGTATCCATTCCTCAGTTGAGGGGCATCTAGGTTCTTTCCAGCTTCTGGCTATTATAAATAAGGCTGCTATGAACATAGTGGAGCATGTGTCCTTCTTACCTGTTGGGGCATCTTCTGGATATATGCCCAGGAGAGGTATTGCTGGATCCTCCGGTAGTACTATGTCCAGTTTTCTGAGGAACCGCCAGACTGATTTCCAGAGTGGTTGTACAAGCCTGCACTCCCACCAACAATGGAGGAGTGTTCCTCTTTCTCCACATCCACGCCAGCATCTGCTGTCACCTGAATTTTTGATCTTAGCCATTCTGACTGGTGTGAGGTGGAATCTCAGGGTTGTTTTGATTTGCATTTCCCTGATGATTAAGGATGTTGAACATTTTTTCAAGTGCTTCTCTGACATTCGGTATTCCTCAGGTGAGAATTCTTTGTTCAGTTCTGAGCCCCATTTTTTAATGGGGTTATTTGATTTTCTGAAGTCCACCTTCTTGAGTTCTTTATATATGTTGGATATTAGTCCCCTATCTGATTTAGGATAGGTAAAGATCCTTTCCCAATCTGTTGGTGGTCTTTTTGTCTTATTGACGGTGTCTTTTGCCTTGCAGAAACTTTGGAGTTTCATTAGGTCCCATTTGTCAATTCTCGATCTTACAGCACAAGCCATTGCTGTTCTGTTCAGGAATTTTTCCCCTGTGCCCATATCTTCAAGGCTTTTCCCCACTTTCTCCTCTATAAGTTTCAGTGTCTCTGGTTTTATGTGAAGTTCCTTGATCCACTTAGATTTGACCTTAGTACAAGGAGATAAGTATGGATCGATTCGCATTCTTCTACACGATAACAACCAGTTGTGCCAGCACCAATTGTTGAAAATGCTGTCTTTCTTCCACTGGATGGTTTTAGCTCCCTTGTCGAAGATCAAGTAACCATAGGTGTGTGGGTTCATTTCTGGGTCTTCAATTCTATTCCATTGGTCTACTTGTCTGTCTCTATACCAGTACCATGCAGTTTTTATCACAATTGCTCTGTAGTAAAGCTTTAGGTCTGGCATGGTGATTCCGCCAGAAGTTCTTTTATCCTTGAGAAGACTTTTTGCTATCCTAGGTTTTTTGTTATTCCAGACAAATTTGCAAATTGCTCCTTCCAATTCGTTGAAGAATTGAGTTGGAATTTTGATGGGGATTGCATTGAATCTGTAGATTGCTTTTGGCAAGATAGCCATTTTTACAATGTTGATCCTGCCAATCCATGAGCATGGGAGATCTTTCCATCTTCTGAGATCTTCCTTAATTTCTTTCTTCAGAGATTTGAAGTTTTTTTTTTTTTTTTTTTTTTTTTTTTTATTTCTTTTTTTTTTTTTTTTCCATTTTTTATTAGGTATTTCGCTCATTTACATTTGCAATGCTATACCAAAAGTCCCCCATAGCCACCCACCCCCTCTCCCCTACCCACCCACTCCCCTTTTATGGCCCTGGCGTTCCCCTGTACTGGGGCATATAAATTTTGCGTGTCCAATGGGCCTCTCTTTCCAGTGATGGCCGACTAGGCCATCTTTTGATGCATATGCAGCTAGAGTCAAGAGCTCCGGGGTACTGTTTAGTTCATAATGTTGTTCCACCTATAGGGTTGCAGATCCCTTTAGCTTCTTTGGTACTTTCTCTAGCTCCTTCATTGGGGGCCATGTGATCCATCCAATAGCCGACTGTGAGCATCCACTTCTATGTTTGCTAGGCCCAGGCATACTCTGACAAGAGACAGCTATATCAGGGTCCTTTCAGCATAATCTTGCTAGTGTATGCAATGGTGTCAGCATTTGGAAGCTGATTATGGGATGGATCCCCGGATATGGTAGTGTCTACATGGTCCATCCTTTTATCTCAACTCCAAACTTTGTCTCTGTAACTCCTTCCAAGGGTGTTTTGCTCCCACTTCTAAGGAGGGGCATAGTGTTCACACTTCAGTCTTCATTTTTCTTGAGTTTCATGTGTTTAGGAAATTGTATCTTATATCTTGGGTATCTTAGGTTTTGGGCTAATATCCACTTATCAGTGAGTACATATTGTGTGAGTTCCTTTGTGAATGTGTTACCTCACTCAGGATGATGCCCTCCAGGTCCATCCATTTGGCCAGGAATTTCATAAATTCATTCTTTTTAATAGCTGAGTAGTACTCCATTGTGTAGATGTACCACATCTTCTGTATCCATTCCTCTGTTGAGGGGCATCTGGGTTCCTTCCAGCTTCTGGCTATTATAAATAAGGCTGCTATGAACATAGTGGAGCATGTGTCCTTCTTACCAGTTGGGGCATCTTCTGGATATATGCCCAGGAGAGGTATTGCTGGATCCTCCGGTAGTACTATATCCAGTTTTCTGAGGAACCGCCAGAGTGATCTCCAGAGTGGTTGTACAAGCCTGCAATCCCACCAACAATGGAGGAGTGTTCCTCTTTCTCCACATCCACGCCAGCATCTGCTGTCACCTGAATTTTTGATCTTAGCCATTCTGACTGGTGTGAGGTGGAATCTCAGGGTTGTTTTGATTTGCATTTCCCTGATGATTAAGGATGTTGAGCATTTTTTCAGGTGCTTCTCTGCCATTCGGTATTCCTCAGGTGAGAATTCTTTGTTCAGTTCTGAGCCCCATTTTTTAATGGGGTTATTTGATTTTCTGAAGTCCACCTTCTTGAGTTCTTTATATATGTTGGATATTAGTCCCCTATCTGATTTAGGATAGGTAAAGATCCTTTCCCAATCTGTTGGTGGTCTTTTTGTCCTATTGACGGTGTCTTTTGCCTTGCAGAAACTTTGGAGTTTCATTAGGTCCCATTTGTCAATTCTCGATCTTACAGAGCAAGCCATTGCTGTTCTGTTCAGGAATCTTTCCCCTGTACCCATATCTTCAAGGCTTTTCCCCACTTTCTCCTCTATAAGTTTCAGTGTCTCTGGTTTTATGTGAAGTTCCTTGATCCACTTAGATTTGACCTTAGTACAAGGAGATAAGTATGGATCGATTCGCATTCTTCTACATGATAACAACCAGTTGTGCCAGCACCAATTGTTGAAAATGCTGTCTTTCTTCCACTGGATGGTTTTAGCTCCCTTGTCGAAGATCAAGTGACCATAGGTGTGTGGGTTCATTTCTGGGTCTTCAATTCTATTCCATTGGTCTACTTGTCTGTCTCTATACCAGTACCATGCAGTTTTTATCACAATTGCCCTGTAGTAAAGCTTTAGGTCAGGCATGGTGATTCCACCAGAGGTTCTTTTATCCTTGAGAAGAGTTTTTGCTATCCTAGGTTTTTTGTTATTCCAGATGAATTTGCAAATTGCTCCTTCTAATTCGTTGAAGAATTGAGTTGGAATTTTGATGGGGATTGCATTGAATCTGTAGATTGCTTTTGGCAAGATAGCCATTTTTACAATGTTGATCCTGCCAATCCATGAGCATGGGAGATCTTTCCATCTTCTGAGATCTTCTTTAATTTCTTTCTTCAGAGACTTGAAATTTTTATCATACAGATCTTTTACTTCCTTAGTTAGAGTCACGCCGAGATATTTTATATTATTTGTGACTATTGAGAACGGTGTTGTTTCCCTAATTTCTTTCTCAGCCTGTTTATTCTTTGTGTAGAGAAAGGCCATTGACTTGTTTGAGTTAATTTTATATCCAGCTACTTCACCAAAGCTGTTTATCAGGTTTAGGAGTTCTCTGGTGGAATTTTTAGGGTCACTTATATATACTATCATATCATCTGCAAAAAGTGATATTTTGACTTCCTCTTTTCCAATTTGTATCCCCTTGATCTCCTTTTGTTGTCGAATTGCTCTGGCTAATACTTCAAGTACTATGTTGAAAAGGTAGGGAGAAAGTGGGCAGCCTTGTCTAGTCCCTGATTTTAGTGGGATTGCTTCCAGCTTCTCTCCATTTACTTTGATGTTGGCTACTGGTTTGCTGTAGATTGCTTTTATTATGTTTAGGTATGGGCCTTGAATTCCTGATCTTTCCAAAACTTTTATCATGAATGGGTGTTGGATCTTGTCAAATGCTTTTTCTGCATCTAACGAGATGATCATGTGGTTTTTGTCTTTGAGTTTGTTTATATAATGGATTACATTGATGGATTTTCGTATATTAAACCATCCCTGCATCCCTGGAATAAAACCTACTTGGTCAGGATGGATGATTTCTTTAATGTGTTCTTGGATTCGGTTAGCGAGAATTTTATTAAGGATTTTTGCATCGATATTCATAAGAGAAATTGGTCTGAAGTTCTCTATCTTTGTTAGATCTTTCTGTGGTTTAGGTATCAGAGTAATAGTGGCTTCATAAAATGAGTTGGGTAGAGTACCTTCTACTTCTATCTTGTGAAATAGTTTGTGCAGAACTGGAATTAGATCTTCTTTGAAGGTCTGATAGAACTCTGCACTAAACCCATCTGGTCCTGGGCTTTTTTTGGTTGGGAGACTATTAATAACTGCTTCTATTTCTTTAGGGGATATGGGACTGTTTAGATGGTCAACTTGATCCTGATTCAACTTTGGTACCTGGTATCTGTCCAGAAATTTGTCCATTTCATCCAGGTTTTCCAGTTTTGTTGAGTATAGCCTTTTGTAGAAGGATCTGATGGTGTTTTGGATTTCTTCAGGATCTGTTGTTATGTCTCCCTTTTCATTTCTGATTTTGTTAATTAGGATTTTGTCCCTGTGCCCTTTAGTGAGTCTAGCTAAGGGTTTATCTATCTTGTTGATTTTCTCAAAGAACCAACTCCTCGTTTGGTTAATTCTTTGAATAGTTCTTCTTGTTTCCACTTGGTTAATTTCACCCCTGAGTTTGATTATTTCCTGCCGTCTACTCCTCTTGGGTGAATTTGCTTCCTTTTTTTCTAGGGCTTTTAGATGTGTTGTCAAGCTGCTAGTATGTGCTCTCTCCCGTTTCTTCTTGGAGGCACTCAGAGCTATGAGTTTCCCTCTTAGAAATGCTTTCATTGTGTCCCATAGGTTTGGGTACGTTGTGGCTTCATTTTCATTAAACTCTAAAAAGTCTTTAATTTCTTTCTTTATTCCTTCCTTGACCAAGGTATCATTGAGAAGAGTGTTATTCAGTTTCCACGTGAATGTTGGCTTTCCATTATTTATGTTGTTATTGAAGATCAGTCTTAGGCCATGGTGGTCTGATAGGATACATGGGACAATTTCAATATTTTTGTATCTGTTAAGGCCTGTTTTGTGACCAATTATATGGTCAATTTTGGAGAAGGTCCCGTGAGGTGCTGAGAAGAAGGTATATCCTTTTGTTTTAGGATAAAATGTTCTGTAGATATCTGTCAGGTCCATTTGTTTCATAACTTCTGTTAGTTTCACTGTGTCCCTGTTTAGTTTCTGTTTCCACGATCTGTCCTTTGAAGAAAGTGGTGTGTTGAAGTCTCCCACTATTATTGTGTGAGGTGCAATGTATGCTTTGAGCTTTACTAAAGTGTCTCTAATGAATGTGGCTGCCCTTGCATTTGGTGCGTAGATATTCAGAATTGAGAGTTCCTCTTGGAGGATTTTACCTTTGATGAGTATGAATTGTCCCTCCTTGTCTTTTTTGATAACTTTGGGTTGGAAGTCGATTTTATCCGATATTAAAATGGCTACTCCAGCTTGTTTCTTCAGTCCATTTGCTTGGAAAATTGTTTTCCAGCCTTTCACTCTGAGGTAGTGTCTGTCTTTTTCCCTGAGATGGGTTTCCTGTAAGCAGCAGAATGTTGGGTCCTGTTTGTGTAGCCAGTCTGTTAGTCTATGTCTTTTTATTGGGGAATTGAGTCCATTGATATTAAGAGATATTAAGGAAAAGTAATTGTTGCTTCCTTTTATTTTTGTTGTTAGAGTTGGCATTCTGTTCTTGTGGCTGTCTTCTTTTTGGTTTGTTGAATGATTACTTTCTTAGTTGTTCTAGGGCATGATTTCCGTCCTTGTATTGCTTCTTTTCTGTTATTATCCTTTGAAGGGCTGGATTCGTGGAAAGATATTGTGTGAATTTGGTTTTGTCGTGGAATACTTTGGTTTCTCCATCTATGGTAATTGAGAGTTTGGCCGGGTATAGTAGCCTGGGCTGGCATTTGTGTTCTCTTAGTGTCTGTATAACATCTGTCCAGGCTCTTCTGGCTTTCATAGTCTCTGGTGAAAAGTCTGGTGTAATTCTGATAGGCCTTCCTTTATATGTTACTTGACCTTTCTCCCTTACTGCTTTTAATATTCTATCTTTATTTAGTGCATTTGTTGTTCTGATTATTATGTGTCGGGAGGAATTTCTTTTCTGGTCCAGTCTATTTGGAGTTCTGTAGGCTTCTTGTATGATCATGGGCATCTCTTTTTTTATGTTTGGGAAGTTTTCTTCTATTATTTTGTTGAAGATATTAGCTGGCCCTTTAAGTTGAAAATCTTCATTCTCATCAATTCCTATTATCCGTAGGTTTGGTCTTCTCATTGTGTCCTGGATTACCTGGATGTTTTGAGTTAGGATCCTTTTGCATTTTGTATTTTCTTTGACTGTTGTGTCGATGTTCTCTATGGAGTCTTCTGCACCTGAGATTCTCTCTTCCATTTCTTGTATTCTGTTGCTGATGCTCGCATCTATGGTTCCAGATCTCTTTCCTAGGGTTTCTATCTCCAGCGTTGCCTCGCTTTGGGTTTTCTTTATTGTGTCTACTTCCCCTTTTAGTTCTAGTATGGTTTTGTTCATTTCCATCACCTGTTTGGATGTGTTTTCCTGTTTTTCTTTAATGATTTCTACCTGTTTGGCTGTGTTTTCCTGCTTTTCTTTAAGGGCCTGTAACTCTTTAGCAGTGCTCTCCTGTAATTCTTTAAGTGACTTATGAAAGTCCTTCTTGATGTCCTCCATCATCATCATGAGAAATGTTTTTAAATCTGGGTCTAGATTTTCGGTTGTGTTGGGGTGCCCAGGACTAGGTGGGGTGGGAGTGCTGCGTTCTGATGATGGTGAGTGGTCTTGATTTCTGTTAGTAGGATTCTTACGTTTGCCTTTCGCCATCTGGTAATCTCTGAAGCTAGCTGTTTTAGTTGTCACTGTTAAGAGCTTGTTCTTCAGGTGACTCTGTTAGCCTCTATGAGCAGACCTGGAGGGTAGCACTCTCCTTAGTTTCAGTGGGCAGAGTATTCTCTGCAGGCAAGCTCTCTTCTTGCAAGGCAGGTACCCAGATATCTGGTGTTCGAACCAGACTCCTGGCAGAAGTTGTGTTCTACTCACTAGAGGTCTTAGGATCACGTGTGGAATCCTGTGTGGGCCCTTGCGGGTGTCAGGCGACTCAGCTGGCAAGGTAGCCCGGGGCTCGAGTGGAGTGGAAGGGGTTTGTGCCCCAGATCAAGCCCGGGTAGCCTGCTTCCCTATGTACTGCAGTCTCAAGTACCGCGCGATTGGATTGGGGCAGGCGCTGTGTTCCACTCACCAGAGGTCTCAGGGTCCCGTGGGGAGTCCCGTGTGGGCCCTTGCGGGTGTTGGGCAAGACTCTGCTGGCAAGGTAGCCCGGGGCTCGAGTCTCGAGTCGAGCGGAAGGGACTTGTGCCCCAGATCAGGCCCGGGTAGCCTGCTTCCCTATGTACCGCAGTCTCAAGTTCTGCGCGATTGGATTGGGGCAGGCGCTGTGTTCCACTCACCAGAGGTCTTAGGATCCCGTGGGGAGTCCCGTGTGGGCCCTTGCGGGTGTTGGGCAAGACTCTGCTGGCAAGGAAGCCCGGGGCTCGAGTCGAGCGGAAGGGACTTGTGCCCCAGATCAGGCCCGGGTAGCCTGCTTCCCTATGTACCGCAGTCTTAGGTTCCGCGCGATTGGATTGGGGCAGGCGCTGTGTTCCACTCACCAGAGGTCTTAGGGTCCCGTGGGGAGTCCCGTGTGGGCCCTTGCGGGTGTTGGGCAAGACTCTGCTGGCAAGGAAGCCCGGGGCTCGAGTCGAGCGGAAGGGACTTGTGCCCCAGATCAGGCCCGGGTAGCCTGCTTCCCTATGTACCGCAGTCTTAGGTTCCACGCGATTGGATTGGGGCAGGCGCTGTGTCCCACTCACCAGAGGTCTCAGGGTCCCGTGGGGAGTCCCGTGTGGGCCCTTGCGGGTGTTGGGCAAGACTCTGCTGGCAAGGTAGCCCGGGGCTCGAGTCTCGAGTCGAGCGGAAGGGACTTGTGCCCCAGATCAGGCCCGGGTAGCCTGCTTCCCTATGTACCGCAGTCTCAAGTTCTGCGCGATTGGATTGGGGCAGGCGCTGTGTTCCACTCACCAGAGGTCTTAGGATCCCGTGGGGAGTCCCGTGTGGGCCCTTGCGGGTGTTGGGCAAGACTCTGCTGGCATGGAAGCCCGGGGCTCGAGCGGAAGCGACTTGTGCCCCAGATCAGGCCCGGGTAGCCTGCTTCCCTATGTACCGCAGTCTCAAGTTCCGCACGATTGGATTGGGGCAGGCGCTGTGTTCCACTCACCAGAGGTCTTAGGGTCCCGTGGGGAGTCCCGTGTGGGCCCTTGCGGGTGTTGGGCAAGACTCTGCTGGCAAGGAAGCCCGGGGCTCGAGTCGAGCGGAAGGGACTTGTGCCGTGTTGCATATTTTCAAAGGGTTTTATGGCATCTAAAAATATGAGCATATAATTTTTGGAGTTAATTTATATAGTGGATTGTGTTGATGGATTTTTGTATTCTGAACCATCCCTTCCTTCCTGGGATGAGGCCTACTTGACCACAGTGAATGATGTTTTTAATGTGTTCTTAAATTTGTTCTGAGAGAATTTTATTGAGTAGTTTTGCATTGCTATTCCTAAGCAAATTTGGTCTGATGTTTTCTAGTTTGTTGGATCTTTGTATCATTTAGGTATCAGAGTAACTGTGGCTTCATGCAATGAATTAGGTAGTGGTCTTTCTGTTTCTGTTTTGTGGAAGAGTTTGATGAGCATTGGTATTAGTTCTTTTTTGAAGGTCTGGTAGAATTCTGCAATAAAACCATCTGGTCCTGGGATTTCTTTAGATGACAGGCTTTGAATTTCTGCTTCTGTTTCCTCAGGTGTTATGGAACTTTTTAGATAGTTTATCTCATGTTGATTAACACTGGTAGGTTGTGTCAGTCTAGAAAATGATCCCATTTCTTCTTGATTTTCCAGTTTTGCTGCATAGAGGCTTTAGAAGCAAGATCTCATGATTCATTGAATTTTCCCAGTTTCTGTAATGGCTCATCTTTATATTTTTCTTAACTTTGATACTGTCTCTGTGCTCTTTAGTCAGTTTTGTCAAAAGGTGTACTTATCTGTGAATTTTCTCCCAGAACCATGTTCCAGTTTTGTTGATTCTTTGTATGTTTCCCTTACTTTCTTATTGGTTGATTCCAGCCCTGAGGTTGGCCATTTTCTTCCCTTTACTGCTCTTAGTTGTGTTTGCATTTTTTCATAAATATAGGTAAATAGAGAATTAAATAAACCATACTCTGAAACATACAAAGACAAACATACACAGGAATAGAGAGAGAAGATGACAGACAAACAGACGACAGAGAGAGACAGAGGCTGAGAATCTGAAATTGTGTCCATTAAGCCAACAGTTAATGACCTGACCATGGTGCTTACACAACAGGATGTTTCTTATACTCAGTGTTGAACAATCTTTAAGTAACCCATTAGGTGGCACAACAATATGAACTAACCAGTACTCCCAGAGCTAGTGTCTCTAGCTGCATTTGTTTCAGAAGATGGCCTAGTCGGCCATCTTTGGGAAGACAGGCCCCTTGGTCTTGCATACTTTATATGCCCCAATACAGGGGATTGCTAGGACCAAGAAGTGGAAGTGGGTAGGTAGGGGAGCAGGGCATGGGGAGGGTATAGGGGACTTTCAGGATAGCATTTGTAATGTAAATAAAGAAAATATCTAATAAAAAATTAAAAAAAATAAAAAATTCTCAATAAAATCCTCACAAACCAAATCCAAGAACACATCAAAATGATGATCCATTGTGATCAAGTAGGCATCATCCCAGGAATGCAGTGATGGTTTTATATAAAGAAATCCATCAATATAATCCACTATATAAACAAACTCAAAGACAAAAACCACATGAGCATCTTGTTAGATGCTGAGAAAGCATTTGACAAAATCCAACACCCATCCATTTTAAAAGTCTTGGAAAGCTCAGGAATTCAAGGCCCATACCTAAAAATAATTAAAGCAATATACAGCAAACCAGTAGTCAACATAAAACTAAATGGAATGAAACTTGAAGCAATCCCACTAAAATCAGGGACTAGACTAGGCTGCCCACTTCCTTCCTACCTATTCATTATAGTAGTGAAAGTCCTAATCAGAGCAATTAGACAACAGAAGGGCATCAAAGTGATACATATTGAAAAGAAGAAGTCAAAATATCACTATTGCAGATGACATGATACTATATATTAGTGACCCTAAATATTCCACCAGAGAACCCCTTAACCTGATAAACAGCTTCAGTGCAGTAGCTGGATATAAAATTAATTCAAACAAATCAATGGCCTTTCTCTACACAAAGGATAACCAGGCTGAGAAAGAAATTTTGGAAACAACACCCTTCACAATAGTCACAAATAATATAAAATACCTTGGTGTGATTCTAAATAAGGAAGTGAAATATCTGTATGATAAGAACTTCAAGTCTTTATAGAAAGAAATCATAGAAGATCTCAGAACATCACAAGATCTCCCTTGCTCAGGGATTAGAGTGATCAATATAGTAAAAATGGCTATCTTGCCAAAAGCAATCTACAGATTCAATGCAATCCCCATCAAAATTCCAACTCAATTCTTCACAGAGTTAGAAAGGGCAACTTACAAATTCATCTGGAATAACAAAAAACCTAGGATAAAAAAATATTCTCTAGCTCTTCCATTAGGGGCCGTGTGACCCATCCAATAGCTGACTGTGATCACCCACTTCTGTGTTTGCTAGGCCCTGGCATAGTCTCACAAGAGAGAGCTATAACTGGGTCCTTTCAGCGAAACCTTGCTAGTGTATGCAATGGTGTCAGCATTTGGAAGCTGATTATAGGATGGATCCTTGCATATGGCAGTCACTAGATGGTCACTAGAGCTAGAGAAATTACCCAAGGAGCTATAGGGAACTGCAACCCTATAGGTGGAACAACAATATGAACTAACCAGTACCCGGGAGCTCTTGACTTTAGCTGCATATGTATCAAAAATGGCCTAGTGTCCATCACTGCAAAGAGAGGCCCATTGGACTTGCAAACTTTATATGCCCCAGTACAGGGGAACGCCAGGGCCAAAAAGGGGGAGTGGGTGGGTAGGGGATTGGGGGGTGGGTATGGGGGACCTTTGGGATAGCATTGAAAATGTAAATGAGGAAAATACCTAATAAAAAAAAAGAAAAAAATTCTTAAAAATAAAAGAACCTCTGGTGGAATCACCATGCCTGACCCCAAGCTGTCCTTCAGAGCAACTATGGTAAAAACTGCATGGTACTGGTAGAGCTACAGACAGGTAGATCAGTGGAATTGAACTGAAAACCCAGAAATGGACCCACACACCTATGGTCACTTGATCTTTGACAAAGGAGCTAAAACCATCCAATGGAAAAAGACAGTATTTTCAATGAATGGTGCTGGCTTAACTGATTGTTATCATGTAGCAGAATGTGAATTGAGCCATTCTTACCTCCTTGCACAAAGCTCAAGTCTAAGTGGATCAAGGAACTCCACCTAAAACAAGAGACAGAAAAACTTATAGAGGACAAAATGAGAGGAAATCCTTGAAGATATTGGCACAGGGGAAAAAATTCCTGAACAGAAGAACAGCTATGCCTGGGCAGTAAGATGGAAAATTGACAAATGAGATCTCATAAAAGTGCAAAGCTTCTATAAGGGAAAAGGCACTGTTAATAAGACAAAAAGGCCACCAACAGGTTGGGATAGGATTTTTACCAATCCTAAACCCTATAGGATTATCCAATATCCAACATATACAAAGAACTCAAGAAGCTGAACTCCAGAAAAATCAAATAACCCCATAAATATGGGGCACAGAGCTGAACAAAGAATTCTCTACTGAGGAATACTGATTGCCTGAGAAGCACCTGAAAAAATGTTCAACATCCTTAATCATCAGGGAAATGTAAATCATGACAACCCTGAGATTCTACCTTACACCAGTCAGAATGGCTAATATCAAAAATTCAGGTGACTGCAGATGTAGGCAAGAATGCGGAGAAAGAGGAACACTCCTCCATTGCTGGTGGGATTGTAAGCTTGTACAACCAATCTGGAAATCAGTCTGTTGGTTCCCAGAAAATTGGATATAGTACTACCTGAAGATCCAGCAATACCTCTTCTGGGCATATACCCAGATGATTTTCCAACTGGTAATAAGGACACATGCTCCACTTGTTCTTAGCAGCCTTATTTATAATAGCCAGGAGCTGGAACCAATCCAGATGTCCCTCAACAGAGGAATGGATACAGAAAATGTGGTACATTTACACAGTGGAGTACTACTCAGCTATTAAAAACAATGAATTTAGGAAATTCTTTAGAAAATGGATGGGTCCGGAGGATATCATCCTGTGTGAGGTAACCCAATCACAAAAGAACTCACATAATATGCACTCACTGTTAAGTGGATATTATTCCAGAAACATAGACCACCCAAGATACAATTTGCAAAACACATGAAACTCAAGAAGGAAGAATAAATTGTGGATACTTCGTTCCTTCTTAGAATGGGGAACAAAATACAAATGGAAGGAGTTACAGAGACAAAGTTCAGAGATGAGATGAAAGGAAGGACCATGCAGAGGCTCCCCCGACCTGGGGATCAATCTGATAAACATCCACAAAACCTAGTCATTATTGCATATGCCAAGAAGATTTTGCTGACAGGACCCTGATATAGCTGTCTCTTGTGATGCTATGCCAGTGCCTGGAAAATACAGAAGTGGATGCTCACAGTCATCTATTGGATAGAACACAGGGCCCCCAATGAAGGAGCTAGAGAAAGTACCCAAGGAGCTAAAGGGCCTGCAACACTATAGGTCGAACAACAATATGAACTCACCAGTTGCCCCCAGAGCTTGTGTCTCTAGTTGGGTATGTAGCAGAGGATGGCCTAATTGACCATCAATGGGAGAAGAGGCCCTTGGTATTGAGAAGAATATATGCCCCAGGACAGGGGGATGCTAGGACCAGGAAGTGGTAGTGGATAAGTTGGGGAGCAGGGTGGGGGAGGGTAAGGGGACTTTAGAGATGGCATTTGAAATGTAAATTAAGAAAATATCTAATAAAAGAGGCTCCTGCCTCTTCAGATACTAGCATGTCTCCAAAGAGTGGATTTGAAGGCTTAGTCACCAAAAAGGATGGAGAGTGGAAGTGTGCTGTTTATTCTGTACAAAATGAGTTCTCTTTCAAAAAATGTGTGGCTTGTGAAGCCTACAATCCAACTCATAAACCACATGAAGCTCCTGCAGCTTTCACAGAGGGCTCAAAATCACAGTCAAGTGAATCTGCAGGAAGTCAAGTGGGAACAGAATTGAAAAGTAACTTTCCAGAAAAGAATTTTAAAGTTGGCATTTCAGAGAAGAAATTTAAATTTGGGCATGTGGATCCAGAAAAAAAATAAAACACCTTCCTTTGCCTTTCAGGGTGGCTCTAATACAGAATTTAAGTCAATCAAGGATTGATATATTGGAGAGATCAGGAAATCAAGGCCCATTCCTAAACATCCTAGAAGCAAATTACTGCAAACGAACATCCAATAGCAAATTAAATGTAGAGATACCTGAAGCAATCACTTAAATCAGGGACAAGACAAGGATGCACACTCTCCCCATATATATTCAATATAGTACTCAATGTTCTAACTAGAGCATTAAGACAATAAAAAGGGATCAAGGGGATGGCAAAGAAGAATTAAAGGTATCACTGATTGCAGATGACATAAGAGTGTCCATGAGTGACCCCAAAAATACTACCAGAGAACTTCTACATCTGATAAACAGCAAAGTGACTGAATGTGAAATTAAATCAAATAAATCATTAGCTTTCTTTATACCAATGATAAACAGGCTGAGAAGGGAATTAGGAAACAACACTCTTCACACTAGCCATAAATAATATAAAATCTTAGGGTACCTCTAACCAAACAAATGAAAGGTCTATATGACAATGGCATCAAGTCTCTCAAGAAAGAAATCGAAAAAGATCTCAGATTATGGAGAGATCTCCCATGCTCACGCATTGGCAGAATTAATATATTAAAACTGGCCATCCTACTAAAAGCAATCTGCAGATTCAATGCAATCCCTCCAAAAATCCTGACACAATTCTTCAAAACCTGTAAAGAGAAATTCTCAAATTCATCTGGAAAGACAAAAAACCAAGAATAGCAAAAATAATTTTTCTTTTGTTTGTTTGTATTTTCCAGACAGGGTTTCTCTGTGTAGCCCTGGCTGTCCTGGAACTCACTCTGTAGACCAGGCTGGCCTCAAACTTAGAACTCTGCCTGCTTCTTTCTCCCAAGTGCTGGAATTAAAGGCGTGTGCTTCCAAGCCCGGCTACAAATATAATTCTTAGAAATTAAAAAAAACTGGGCATGGTGGCATACACCTTTAATCCCAGTAATCAGGAGGCAGAGGCAGGCTAATTTCTGAGTTCGAGGTCAGCCTGGTATACAAAGTGAGTTCCAGGATAGCCAGGGACTTAGAGAGAAACCGAGTCTCAGGAAAAAAAAAAAACTCAGAAATTAAAGAACTTCTGGGGGAGTCAACATCCTTGACTTTAAGCTAGACTACACTGAAATAGTGATAAAAACAACTGTATTGTGTTGGGACAGAGATAGGCATGTTGAAAAATGAAATAGAATTGAAGATGCAGAAATAAAACCACACATCTATGGACACTTGATCTTTGAGAAAGAAACCAAAAATATACAATGGAAAAAAGAAAGCACCTTCTATAAATGGTCGTTTTGTAACTGGCAGTCTGTACACTTAAAAATAAATATAGAGACATATTAGACACAGTACACAAAGCTCAAGTCCAAGTGGATGAAGGACCTAAACATAAAACCAGACACATGAAATCCAATCTAATGGAAAAGAAAGTGAGAAAGAGCCTTGAACTCATTGACACAGGAGGAATTTTTCTAAAGAGAAATCCAAAATGGGACCTCTTGAAACTGGAAAGCTTCTGTAAGTCAAAGGACATAGTCAATAGGTAAAACCGGACACCTACAGACTGGGAAAAAAATCTTCACTAACCCTACATCCCAGAGAGATAATCTCCAAAATATATAAAGAACTCAAGAAGCTAACCACACACACAGATAAAAAATAAAAAAAAATGGGATATAGAACTAAAATGAGAATTCACAACAGAGGAATCTGAAAAGGCTGAGAATCACTTGAAGAAATGTTCAAAACCATCAGTGAACATGGAAATGAAAATCAAATAGACCTTGAGATTCTACCTTATTATAACCAGAATGGGTAAGATCAAAACCTCAGGTTACAGCACATGTTTGAGAAGATGAGAAGAGAGAGGAAGACTCATCATTTGCAAGTGGGATTGCAAACTGTTACAACAACTCTGCAAATCAATCTGGAGATTCCTCAAAAAATTAGAAATAGATCTACATGTAGACAAGCTATACCACTATTGGGCTTATACCAAGAATATGCCACACTATGCCACAGAGACACATGTTGCACTATGTTCATGGTTTCCTTATTTGTGATAGCCAGATGGTGGAAACAACCAGGATATCCCACAATAGAAGAATAGATACAGAAAACATGGTCCGTTTACACAATGAAATACTACTCAGAAATTAAGAACAAGGATATACTGAGTTTTGCAGGCTAAAGGAGGGAAATAAAAAGTATCATCCTGAAAGCCATAATTCAAAACCAAAAGGATATGCATTGTATGTACTCACTAATAAGTGGATATTATCCAAAAAGTACAGAATGCCCAGGATACAATCCACAGACGCAAAGTTTAGCAACCCAAAGGTCTAAAGTGAGGATAATTCAATCCCACTTGGGAGGTAAAAGAAAGCAATCAGAGGAGCTAGGACAAAGAGACCTGGGACAGAGGGACCTGGGTTTGAAAGGGGACAGAGAGAGGTAGAGGGGGACATGACAAGGTATTGGGTGGGGAGAATACGAATGAAGCCCTGAGGGCCAACATAATAATGGAAACAGGCAACTTTTAGAAGTAGGAGGTATGGGGACACCCCAGAAAGTAGCCATGTCCTGGGGGTGAGAGACTCTCAGGTCTCAAAGGGAGGAACCTGAGATGAAATGCCTTACAGTGAGGTGAGGGAATTTGTAAAGCCCACTTCAAGCAGAAAGAGAGGACATCAAGTGAGGGATGGGATTACAATCCCACAGCAAAAAACTGTGACTCAGAATTGTTCCTGTCTGCAAGAACTGCAGGGACAAAAAAATGGAAAAGATCCTAAGGAGAAGCAGGTCCAGTGACAAGGCCAAATTGGAATACAGCTCCAGGGGAGGCACCAGAGACTGCCACTATTACTAAGGCAATGGTGTACCTACAAAAGGGGGCTTATCATGACTCCACCTGGAAAGACCCAACAAGCACTTGAAAGAGTCAGGTGCAGATATTTATGCCCAATAATTGATAAAAGCTGCTGACACTTGTGGTTGAATAGGGAAAAAGCTGAAAGAAGCTGAGGAGGAGATTGACCCTATAGGAGGGCAGAAGTCTCAACTAACTTGGATCCCCAAAATCTCTCAAAAAACCAGGCCATCAGTCAGGCAACATACACCAGCTGACATGAAGCATTCAACATATACAGCAGAAGAGTGCTGGGTCTACACTCAGTCAGAGAAGATGTGTCTAATTCTCAAGAGACTAGAGGAACTAGGGAATGGGGATGTCTTCTATGATAGGGGTGAGGGGGGTAAGGTGGGGACATCCTTGTGGAGACAAAAGGAGGAAGTATGAGATATGGAACAGTCAGTGGGGTGATTAGGAGGGATATAAAATCTGGACTGTAAAAAGGATTACATAAAGTTTACATTAAAAAGGAATATTATCATAAATGTAAACAGAGAGTCCCAGAATCTCCTCCTTTCTGCTGGACAATCAGTCTCAAAACATCTAATAAAGGGCCATTGAACAGTCAAGATCCAATGGACCTCATTCCACCCTCTTCTTCTAAACAAGATCATTCATAACGTAATTACCCTGGATATCAAAAGGCTCTTACACCTAACACAGATGCTCACTGTTATTAAACTTCTATACCAAGGACTTAGCCTTAATTGAATCTCCCTATACAGGACCCTCCCACAGGCTCCTCTTTGCATCCTCTCACAGCTAGCTGACTTTCACACCCTGTGGCCACACCCAGTCTGTAGCCACACCTTAACACCAATGGAAACCTGGCCAGATGAAAGACAATATTTTGTTTGCTTTTCTTTCTTTTTTTTCTCTTCTTTTCTTCTGAGACAGAGTTTCTCTGTATGTAAGTCAAACTGAAGACAAGGCTGAACTAGAACTCAAAGGGATGCACCTGCCTGTTCCTTACCCCACAGGCCTAGGATTAACAGTATGCAACAAACAACTGACTCATCCTTTGGGATTTACTCCCCTCTCAGGCTCCATCCAGAAAAAAAATGTCCCTACTCTATAGTCACCATCGGAAGAAATGGGTCTTTTCTCATGCTGCTGCCCAGAGGACATGCACATTCCTGCTCACTTCAGTCACCTCTTTATTTCTCCAATCTTTCTCTTTTTAGACTGGGGAAAGATCCCTGTGCATGTAACTGACTTCCTGGATCTCACTATACAGACAAATGTGGCCTCATTATCACAAAAACCCACATGCCACTGGTTCTTAAGTCCTGGGATTAAAGGGGTCTCAATCAGCTGCTTGATGGGCCTCTCAAAGGATAGCCATGTTAGGCTGCTGTCTGTAAGCACCCCATAGCATTCAATCATAGTGTCAGGCCTTGGAGCCTCCTCTTGACATGGATCCCAAGATGGGCCAGTCACTGGCCCTCCTGTTGCTTAGTCCCTTCTCCATTTTAGTCCCTGAAGGTTTTTTTGGCAGGAACAATTCTGGGTCAGTGGTTTTTTTTTTTTTTCTGTGGGATAGCAATACCATCTCTCCACTGGATGACCTGTCTTTCTACTGGAGGTGGACTGACGACTTCCCTCTCTCCACTGGTGAGGATTTTATCTAAGGTCCTGCCCTTTGATTCCTGAAAGGCACTTACCTCTAAGGTCTTTTGAACTTTCTACAAGGTCCCCCCTCCCACCCTCAGAGGTTGCATGTTTCCATTCATTCTTCTGGCTCTCAGAGCTTATCTCATCTCTATTCCACTCACTGCCTATACTAGATCATGATTAACTTTTGTCCTCCCCTTATCCTCTAACACCCAGATGCTGCCTTTGTCTCCTGAATGCTGAGATTAAATGTGTGGTAAAACACAACCAACTTTCGCCACTATTTATACTGTATAAATGCCTGCTTCTGAATTCTGTCTTCTCAATTGAGTGTATGACAGCAGTATGTGCATTTTGGAATGAATGAACACATAAGCCTAGAAGAGGTGGAAGAGGCTGTACTGGATGTTCTCAAAGAAGAGAAACAAAGAACAAGAAAGTGATAACTGAAATCTGCTCTCTGAACTGGTACCCAAGATTTTAATTTTCTGATTTTGTGGCACAGTATAAAGTAGTATGGGAGAGAAGTAGAGTTTTATTCAAATCACATTTTTTATTTTAAGGATAAAGTATAAATAACACAATAGGAGATTACTTCAACTCATTAATTGACTATAGATGATAGTGAAACTAGTGAGTTAGTACACATTTTGAATCTCCACACTTAGGAGAAGAAAGACATAAGGTTAGGCCATTCTGGGGTCAGCAGGCATTCCTGCAACTGGAAGACCATATTGATGTGAGTGGC
Source organism: Mus musculus (assembly GCF_000001635.26). NCBI lineage: Eukaryota > Metazoa > Chordata > Mammalia > Rodentia > Muridae > Mus > Mus musculus. Next base: position 15,720,657 of record NC_000073.6, on the reverse strand, counting down.
CTGTACTTTCTCCTAAGTCAATGTCAATGGTTCTGCCTGCCTCTGTGAGCCTTGTCTGGTTCCATCATTCTCCTCCTGCTGGGGGCCATGTTCCTGCTGTGTGTTTGCTCAAGGACGCATGTGGATGCCAATGATATATGCTCCCATTGACTATGAAGAGCAACAAGGATATTATTGCTGTGATATCAGTATCTGCATCCTTACAGTTGAGAGGGAATGGCATTGAAATAATCTTTGTAAGCAATAACCACATCCCATCCCAATCCATCCCTTAAAACTAATGAACTAGACAGGAATTCAACAAAAAAGAACTCTTAAAATGTGGTAGGATAATGAAGTGTAGCTTTCCACAGTTCATGACTTCTGGCAAGAGTGTTGGAGGGCCAGCACACTGTTCTATTTAAGGAGCAGTTCATGAAGACTATGACCATGCTCCAGTGAGTATGTAGGTGATAAAAAAAACTTACCCAATTCTTTTTTTTCTGCATCCTACATCCTGTATTCCTTGGATAGAGCTCCATAGAGACTTGACCAATGCTGGAGAAGATACATTGCTGGTCTGAGAAATTAATCTAAGTGCTGTATTCAGGAAGAAGGCTCAAAACAGATGGTCTCTGACACATGAAGAAGGTGGATTCTGAGTTTTTAGCAAGAGTTGAAAAACTGAGCAGGGGAGGAGTGCTGATACCCAATGGCCTATCATACATAGAAACTGAACTGGCTGACACAGTAAGGGTGGTACAAAATTTGGGAAATCCAGAACTGCCACTAGATAGTTGGTCTTGCTTTGCAGACAGTTAACTACCCTTCTGCCTGTGTGGCTGCTGCCTAATATGGCTCTTCCTGAAGCAGTTCTTTTTCAAGATTTGAACAATCGGGTGAAGTTTGATTTCTAGTCTGAAAAGGTAATCAATGGACGGATTATCAAAGGACAGGTGATTTCGAATTGTGTCTGGTGGTGCACAGAATCTGTGCTGGCAGAGAAAACAGGAAGTTTAGAGTCATTAGTTTAGGCCTATCTTGATTTCCACATCCAGGATTGGGATGGCAGGAGAAGTTTGTGACTTGGTAGACCAAAAGCAACTTGAGAATCTTCCTACTCTGGGTTCACTGGAGACCTAAAGCATTTGTTACTTCGAGTGTCAGTGTCCTCTGATTTTTTTGTGAATCAAATAACAATGGGAATCCAGAGCAGACCAGAGATCTTAACATTGCATGAAAATCTTGTCCCATTTGGAAACCTCAGTACACACAAGATCCTTGGAATAAAGAAAAAACAGATCAGAGAAGTTCCACAGTCCCTAAATTCTATACTCAAGCCACCACATCAATTCCTGGACACATCTTACATAACATGAAGCTAATGCCTCATGTTAGACTGATGAACAATGCATAAAAGCATAATAACTGAACCAGCACCCTGAGGTCTGAGAATCACTTTCCCCATGTCTTCTATGATTCTTGAACACTTACAAGTCTCAGTGTTACATCTATGATGAAACTTTCAAACTTCTCCTATATTTTCTCAAGGCCATATACCCATCAATCTGGGCCTTTGACAGACCTCTACCTCCAAACACACACACAATCTCCTGAATGCTACCAAAGGATCTCCTCCACAAGGGCCTTCTCTCTTTCATGAATGTAACCCCTCCAATCCTACACATCATACACAAACTTTATTCACAAGACCAACTCACCAGATAACCAGGAAGCTATTATGTCTTGCTTGAATCATCCCTCTCTGTGTTTGACCACTATGACAATGACCAGGATACAAATGTATCTCTTATTTCCTTTGATGTAACTGTCATCTTGCAGTCTTACTGCTAAATAGCTCACATTTTACAGCTCTGTCTGAAGTTTGGCTAGCTGCTTCAATTCAACTCTTTGGTTCAATCTTCTTTGCAATCTTACTTATTTAATCTACCTTATGTCAGGTTCTCATTGAATTACTCTGCTTAGCCCCAAACTAAGTCTTTCAATTAGTGCTAGTCTTCTGCCTCTTTCTTATTCTCTGGCTTCAAATGCCTATGCTGATATGCACTGAATGAACTCACAGACAGAAAAACTCAACTCCATCTACCTGACCTGCACTCACTGCACTGACTCTCAATTAACTCAACTCACCCAAGTGACTTTTTCTGCTATATTCTCAAGTAGCTGTTCTCCTGAGATTTTGATTCATCCTATCTATGACTCATTCTGTCAAATTTTCTCTAATTTATCACTTTCTCAGCCCCTTAATGTAATGTTATTGTTTGCAAGTAAAGATGTGTACTAAAGTGTTGTACTTTGCACTTTACTCAGGTTGTGGTCTACTATGTGCTGACAGCTTTACTAAGCTCAGCACAAAATGGAGGATTATTTTACTTATCAAGGTTTTATCTTGGTCTGTGCCCAAAGCTGGTCCTGTGCCCCAAGGCCTGGAGTTGATCCTGTGCCACAGCTCTGCATACAGAAATACTACCAGGACAGATCTGGTCTCTAAAAACTGCTGACATACCTGTGAGCACAGATAAGACCACCACTTCTGCTCAAATACCTTCCCTAAGAGGGACCTGCCCAGAGCCATCAGGACACAGGAACCAAGACTAGCAGGGATCCTTCCAGTTTCTATCTGCAATCCCAGAGCTCAACCTGTGGCACAGCTCTCCATAACCATGTTCCTCCCAGAGAGAACTGGTATCCCAGGAGTAATGACACACAGGCATGGAAGAGGGACAAGCCACAGTCAGAGATAGAAAGACCACCTAAACCAGAGATACCCAAATGGTTTGTAACGTTTCACTTAGAAATGGGGGTGCACATGAATAAGAAGACCAAGCTGTGGGTGCTGAGGTCCTTCTTAGAAAGGCGAACAAAATACTCATGGGAGCAAATATGGAGACAGAGTGTAAAGACTGAAAGAAAGGCCATCGAGAGACTGCCCCACCTGGGGATCCATCCCATATATAGTCACCAAACCACATCAGAAGTGCTTCCTGACAGGAGGCTGATATAGCTGTGTTCTGAGAGGCTCTGGCAGAGCCTGGCAAATACAGAGGAGGTTGCTCGCAGCCAACCATTGGACTGAGCACAGGGTCCCCAAATGAAGGAGTTAGAAAAAGGACTGAAGGAGTTGAAGGAATTTGTAACCCCATAAAAAGAACAACAATATCAACCAACCAGACTCCCCAGAGCTACCAGGGATTAAACAACAAAGAAAAGAGTACACATGGAGGGACCCACGGGTTATTTATATATACTATCATATCATCTACAAAATGTTATATTTTGACTGCTTCCTTTCTAATTAGTATCCCCTTGATTTCCGTTTGTTGTCGAATTGTTCTGGCTAGGACTTTTTTTTTTTTAAATTGGGTATTTATTTCATTTACATTTCCAATGCTATCCCAAATGTCCCCCACACCTACCACTCCCCCACCCACCCACTCACACCTCTTGGCCCTGGCTTTATGCTGTATTGAGGCATATAAAGTCTGCACGACCAATGGGCCTCTCTTTCCACTGATGGCCAACTAGGCCATCTTCTCATACATATGCAGCTAGAGACACGAGCCCGGGGGTGGGGGGGTATTGGTTAGTTCATATTGTTGTTCCACCTATAGGGTTGCAGATGCCTTTAGCTCTTTGGGTACTTTCTCTAGCTCCTCCATTGTGGGCCCTGTGATTCATCCAATAGCTGACTGTGAGCATCCACTTCTGTGTTTGCTAGGCCCTGGCATAGTCTCACAAGAGAGAGCTATATAAGGGGCCTTTCAGCAAAATCTTGCTACTGTATGCAATGGTGTCAGCGTTTGGAGCCTGATTATGGGATGGATACCTGTGTATGGCAGTCTCTAGATGGTCCATCCTTTCGTCTTAGATCCAAACTCTGTCTCCGTAGCTCCTTCCATAGGTGCCTTGCTCCCAATTCTAAAGTGGGAGACTTCAACACACCACTTTCACCAATGGACAGATCATGGAAACAGAAACTAAACAGGGACACAGTGAAACTAACAGAAGTTATAAAACAAATGGATCTAACAGATATCCACAGGACATTTTATCCTAAAACAAAAGGATATACCTTCTTCTCAGCACCTCATGGTACCTTTTCCAAAATTGACCACATAAACGGTCATAAAACAAGCCTCAACATATACAAAATTATTGAAATAGTCCCATGCATCCTATCAGATCACCATGGACTAAGGCTGATCTTCAATAACAAAATAAATAATAGAAACCCAACATTCACGTGGAAACTGAACAACACTCTTCTCAATGATACCTCGGTCAAGGAAGGAATAAAGAAAGAAATTAAGGACTTTTTGAAATTTAATGAAAATGAAGCCACAACATACCCAAACTTATGGGACACAATGAAAGCATTTCTAAGAGGAAAACTCATAGCTCTGAGTGCCTCCAAAAAGAAACTAGAGAGGGCACACATTAGCAGTTTGACAACACACCTAAAATCTCTAGAACAAAAGGAAGCAAATTCACCCAAGAGGAGTAGAAGGCAGGAAATAATCAAACTCAGGGGTGAAATCAACCAAGTGGAATGAAGAAGATCTATTAAAAAAATCAGCCAATCGAGGAGCTGATTTTTTGAGAAAATCTACAAGATAGACAAACCCTTAGCCAGACTCACTAGAGGGTACAGGGAAATCATCCTAATTAACAAAATCAGAAATGAAAAGGGAAACATAACAACAGATCCTGAAGAAATCCATAACACCATCAGATCCTTCTAAAAAAGGCTATACTCAACAAAACTGGAAAACCTGGATGAAATGGACAAGTTTCTAGACAGATACAAGGTACCAAAGTTAAATCAAGATCAGGTTAATAATCTAAACAGTCCTATATCCCCTAAAGAAATAGAAGCAGTCATTAATAGTCTCCCAACCAAAAAAACCCCAGGACCAGATGGGTTTAGTTCAGAGTTCTATCAGACCTTCAAAGAAGATCTAATCCCAGTTCTTCACAAACTATACCACAAAATAGAAACAGAAGGTACTATACACAACTCATTCTATGAAGCCACAACTACTCTGATACATAAACCACAAAAAGACCCAACAGAGACAGAAAACTTCAGACCAATTTCCCTTATGAATATCGATGCAAAGATCCTCAATAAAGTTCTTGCTAACTGAATCCAAGAACACATCAAAACAATCATCCATCCTGACCAAGTAGGTTTCATCCCAGGGATGCAGGGATGGTTCAATATACGGAAATCCATCAATGTAATCCAGTATATAAACAAACTCAAAGACAAAAACCACATGATCATCTCATTAGATGCTGAGAAAGCATTTGACAAAATCCAACACCCATTCAGGATAAAAGTCTTGGAAAGATCAGGAATTCAAGACCAATACCTAAACATTATAGAAGCATTCTACAGCAAACCAGTAGCCAACATCAAAGTAAATAGTGAGAAGCTGGAAACAATCCCACTAAAATCAGGGACTAGACAAGGCTGTCCACTCTCTCTCTACCTATTCAACATTGTACTTGAAGTCCTAGCCAGAGCAATTAGACAATGAAAGGATATCAAGGGGATACAAATTCGAAAAGATGAAGTCAAAATATCACTTTTTGTAGATGATATGATAGTATATATAAGTGATCCTAAAAATTACACCAGAGAACTCCTAAGCCTGATAAACAGCTTCGGTGAAGTAGCTCGATATAAATTTAACTCAAACAAGTCAATGGCCTTTCTCTACACAAAGGATAAACAGGCTGAGAAAGAAATTAGGGAAACAACACCCTTCTCAATAGTTACAAATAATATAAAATACCTTGGCCTGACTCTAACTAAGGAAGTGAAAGATCTGTATGATAAAAACTTCATATCCCTGAAGAAAGAAATTAAAGAAGATCTCCGAAGATGGAAATACCTCCCATGCTCATGGACAGGCAGGATCAACATTGTAAAAATGGCTATCTTGCCAAAAGCAATCTACAGATTCAATGCAATCCCCAATCAAAATTCCAACTCAATTCTTCAACGAATTAGAAAGGGCAATCAGCAGATTCATCTGAAATAACAAAAAACCTAGGATAGCAAAAACTCTTCTCAAGGATAAAAGAACCTCTGGTGGAATCACCATGCCTGACTTAAAGCTGTACTACAGAGCAATTGTGATAAAAACTGCATGGTACTGGTATATTGACAGACAAGTAGACCAATGGAACAGAATTGAAGACCCAGAGATGAACCCACACACCTATGGTCACTTGATGTTCGACAAGGGAGCTAAAACCATCCAGTGGAAAAAGGACATCATTTTCAACAAATGGTGCTGGCACAACTTGCGGTTATCATATAGAAAATGCGAATTTATCCATTTCTATCTACTTGTACTAAGGTCAAATCTAAGTGGATTAAGGAACTCCACATAAAACCAGAGACACTGAAACTTATAGAGGAGAAAATAGGGAAAAGCCTCGAAGATATGGGTACAGGGAAAAAATGCCTGTATAGAACAGCAATGGCTTGTGCTGTAAGATCGAGAATCGATAAATGGGACCTCATAAAATTGTAAAGCTTCTGCAAGGCAAAAGACACTGTCAATAAGAAAAAAAGACCACCAACAGATTGGGAAAGAATCTTTACCTATCTCAAATCGGATAGGGGACTAATATCCAATATATATAAAGAACTCAAGAAGGTGGGCTCCAGAAAACCAAATAACCCCATTAAACATGGGGCTCAGAGCTGAACAAAGAATTCTCATCTAAGGAATACCGAATGGCTGAGAAGCACCTTAAAAAAATGTTCAACATACTTAATCATCAGGGAAATGCAAATCAAAACAACTGTGACATTCCACCTCACACCAGTCAGAATGGCTAAGATGAAAAATTCAGGTGACATCAGATGCTGGCGAGGATGTGGAGAAAGAGGAACACTCCTTCATTGTTGGTGGGATTGCAAGCTTGTACAACCACTCTGGAAATCAGTCTGGTGGTTCCTCAGAAAATTGGAGATAGTACTACTGGAGGATCCAGCAATACCTCTCCTAGGCATATATCCAGAAGATGTCCCAACCGGTAAGATGGACACATGCTCCAATATGTTTATAGCAGCCTTATTTATAATAGCCAGAAGCTGGAAAGAACCCAGATGCCCCTCAACAGAGGAATGTATACAAAAAATGTGGTACATTTACACAATGGAGTACTACTCAGCTATTAAAAAATGAGTTTATGAAATTCCTAAGCAAATGCATGGACCTGGAGGGCATCATCCTGAGAGAGGTAACCAATCACAAAGGAACTCGCACAATATGTACTCACTGAGAAGTGGATATTAGCCCAGTTACTTAGGATACCCAAGATATAAGATACAATTTGCTAAACACATGAAACTCAAGAAGAACGAAGACCAAAGTGAGGACACTTTGCCCCTTCTTAGAAATGGGAACAAAACTCCCATGGAAGGAGTTTCAGAGACAAAATTAGGAGCTGTGACAAAAGGATGGGCCATCTAGTGATTGCCATATCCAGGTATCCATCCCATAATCAGCTTCCAAACGCTGACACCATTGCATACACTAGCAAGACTTTGCTGAAAGGACCCAGATATAGCTGTCTCTTGTGAGACTATGCCGGGACCTAGCAAACACAGAAGTGGATCCTCACAGTCAGCTATTGGATGGGTCACACCCCCAATGGAGGAGCTAGAGGAAGTACACAAAGAGCTATAGGGAACTGCAACCCTATAGGTGGAACAACAATATAAACTAACCAGTACCCCTGAGATTTTGTCTCTAAGTGCGTATGTATCAAAAGATGGCCTAGTCAGCCAGCACTGGAAAGAGAGGCCCTTTGGACTTGCAAAATTATATACACCAATACAGGGGAATGCCAGGGCCAAAAAGGGGCAGTGGGTGGGTAGGGGATTGGGGGGATGGGTATGGGGGACTTTTGGGATAGCATTGGAAATGTAAATGAGGAAAATACCTAATTAAAAAAAAGAGAGAGGAAAAAAAAAGAAATTAACTGAAATAAGTCATTAGCCTTCTTTTATGCAGATGATACAAAGGCTGAGAAAGAAATTAGGGAATCAATACCCTTCACACTAGACACAAATAATATAAAATATCTTGGAGTATGTAACCAAAGAAGTGAAAGATTTGTATGACAATAACTTCAAGTCTCTCAAGAAAGAAATCAAAGATCTCAGAAAATGGAGATATCTCCCATGCTCATGGATTGGAAGAATTAACACTTGATCTTTAACCAAGAACCCAAACATATACAAGGAGATAAATGAAAGCAACTTCAATAAATGATCCTGGAGTAAATGGCAGTCTATATGTGGAAAAAGGAAAATAGATACATATTTGTCACCATGCACAAACCTCAAGTCCAAGTAGATCAAGCATCTCCACATAAAACCAAACACACTATATCTAATAGAAAAGAAAGTGAGAAAGCCTTGAACTTATTGGCACAGGAGAAAAATTCCTACACAGAACTCCAATGGCTCAGGCTCTAAGATCAAGAATTGGTAAATGGGACCTCCTGAAACTGGAAATCTTCTGTAAGTCAATGGACATAGTCAATAGGACAAAACAACAACCTACAAATTGGGGGAAAAATCTTCACTAACACCACATCCAGTAGATGTCTAATATCCAAAATATAAATGAACTCAAGAAGTTAACCACCAGAAACACTGAACAACCCAATCAAAAATGAGGTATTGAACTAAACTGAGAATTCACAACAGAGGAATCTGGAATGACTGAGAAACACTTAAAGAAATGTTCAAGTTCTTAGTGATCAGGGAATCACAAATCAAAATGTCCCTGAGATTCCAACTTACACAATCAGAATGGCTAAGATAAAAAACTCAGGTGACAGCACATGTTGCAGAGCATGTGGAAAAGAACACTCTTCAATTGCTGCTGGGATTGCAAACTGGTCCAACCATTCAGTAAATCAATCTGGAGATTCCTCAGAAAATTGGAAATAGATCTACTTGAAGATCCAGCTATACCAATCTTGTACATATACCCAAACGATGACCCACCATGGCACAGGGACACATGCTCCACTATGTCCATGAAAGCCTTATTTGTGATAGTCAGATGTTAGAAAAAACTATGTCAGATGCCCCACAATAGAAGAAAAGGATACAGAAATTGTGGTCCATTTACACAATAAAATGCTACTCAGCTATTAAGAACAAGGACATCCTGAGTTTTGCAGGCAAAAAAAAAAGGAAGGAACTAAAAAATATCATCCAGAATGCCATAATTCAGATCCAACAGGATATGAATGGTATATAATCACTAATATTTGGATATTAGCCAAAAAAGTAGAGAATACCCAGAATACAATCCACAAAACTCAAAAATTTTAACAAGCCAAAGGGCCAAAGTGAGGATGACTCAATTCCACTTGGGAGCGGGAAGAAACAATTACAATAGGGGGGAAGGGTGGACCTGGGTGGGAGAGGGGACAGAGAGGGGAAGAGGGGAACATGATTGGGTTGGGGGAACAGTACTGAAAACCTGAGGACCAGCAAAAGAATGGAAAGAGGCAATCTTGGTAGGTAGGAGGTAGGGGGACACTCCAGAATAGCAGAGACCTGGGAGGTGAGAAACTCTTAGGACTCAAATGGAGGGACTTTCGATGAAATGCCCCACAGTGGGGAACTTGTAGAGCCCACCTCCAGCAGAAAGACAGGGCATCAAGTGAGGGATGGAGAAGAGGCTGAGGAAAATGGGTCCAGTTACAGGGCCCAAATTGGGATCCAGCTCAAGGGGAGGCATCAATTACTGACACTATTACTGAGAGTATGGTGTGCTCAAAAAAGGGGGCCTATTATAATTGCCCCCTAAAATGACACTGCAAGCAAATGAAAGTCAGATGAAGATATTCATACCCAACAGATTGACAAAGTTCGCTGACCCGCGTGGTTGAATTAGTGAAAGCTAGAAGAAGCTGAGGAGGAGGGCAACCCTGTAGTAAGACCAGCAGTCTCAACTAACCTGAACCCCAAAGATCCCTCAAAAACTGGGCCACCAACAAGGCAGCATACACCAGATGATATGAGGCCAACAACACATATTCAACAGGACACTGTGGGTCTGGACACAGTCAGTGAAGATACGCATAAAGCTCAAGAGACAGGAGGACGTAGGGAGTGAGAAAGTTTTGTAGGGAAGGGGGTGGGGTAGGGGACATTTTTTTGGAGAAGGAAAGAAGAGGTATGTGATAAAGAACAGTCAGTGTGTGGACCAGAAGGGGGATAAAATCTAGCCTAAAATCTAGGTAAAAATGATTAAATAAAATTTATTTTTTAAAAAAGGAATATTATCATGAATGTAAAAAAAAGGAGAGAGGGTGCTAGATTCTCCTCCTTTCTACTGGACAATCTGTCTCAAAACAACTAATAAAGGTCCATGGAACAGGTAAGTCCAATAGATCTCATTCCACACTCATCCATCCAAGAGCATTGGTGATATAATTAACCTGGATATCAAAAGACTCTTACACATAACCCAGATGCCCCCTGTTATTGAATTTCAAGAAAGTCAAATAGCCTTAAATGAATCTCCCTAAAAGGACCCTAGCACAGGCTCTACCTTTCATCCTCTCACATCCAGGAGACATTCACACCTTGTGGCTACACCCAGTCTTCTGCCTATGTACAGAGCACATTTTAGACTTCACCAATCAAAAACCCATACAACCTACAAAAAGTTACCAAGGCTCCACCATGACATCCCCTTCACACAGCAACCTTAAATATTTCATGTAGCCCACCCACTCACCAGGAATCCAGAGTGTTACTGTAATTTTCTAAATCCTCTGTCTGTTTTAATTCTACTCAGAAGACCTGCCCTTATATATCTCTGCAAACTTGGAATTCATGCTCCTCCTACACCTTGGCTCCACTCACTTGCAATATTCAAATCCTTAATGCTCACCCACCATTTGATGCTCTGAATGTTCCTGACAGAATGTAAAGGTCACAGAAGCCCTGAAATTGGCAAGATAGATGTTACTGTTGGCAGCACTAGCTTCACTGATTTTGAAAAATAGAGGTGCACAATGCTCTGGCCACTCCTTGAACCTGTGTGTCTGCCAATGTTTTGACCATTCCTTGATCCCATTTGTGTGCCCACTGATGAAGCCCATTGCCAGGTGTTTGTGATATTAATTGCTGAGAAAGAGTCAGAAAATCTCCCCAGCAACCACAGTCTGGCCAATCCTGAGTTGCTATACCTGTACCAGACTCTTTCCTTGTACCCTTCCCATACCCATTTCTTGAGAATAGACATTGTTTAGATCAGGAAATCCCCTATTCCCCCTTCTCCTTTCTCCCCTGAGGGCCTATAAAACTAGGACCTCTTTCCCCTCGAGGTCGACTCCTCTACCCCTGCGTGAGATATGTGTCGTCCCCAGAGCTCTGGCTTTCCCCAAATAAAGCCTAATGTGGTTTGCATCAACCTTGGTCTATTGTGAATTCTTGGGTGTCCGCTATTGTCCTGAGATCTGAGAAGGGGCTCCACTTGGAATCTTTCATTTGGGGGCTCGTCTGGGATCAGCGTGACCACCCAGGACTCCGAAGACCCACTTGGAGGTGAAATTTTTTGTCTAAAAATATTTCTGTGAGCTGGCTAGGTTCATTGTTGAAATTTGCAGCCTCTATGTTTCGTGAGAAACGGAGACCTTTGCTTCAGGATGCGGCATTGAGTGTGAACAGCAGACGTACTGGAATCACCGGATGCTGCTTGCTCTGGGGGACCCCCTGAGCAAGGGGAAGGACTCCAGGAGTCCTTCTGGGGCAGGTTGTGCACTTTCCCAACCTTCTGCATTTCTGAGTTGGTTTTGACAGTCCGTTAGAAAATGGGCACCTGTCAGTGTGTGTATGTGTGTTTTCTGTGTTTGTTTCTTGTTTTACGTGGTGGTGTAAATGATGGGGCAGACTGTAAAGACCCCCCTAAGTTTGACTTTAGACCACTGTACTGAAGTTATATCAAGGTCCCATAATCTTTCAGTAGAAATTAAGAAGGACCTTGGTATATTTTTGTGCCTCCAAGTGGCCGACTTTTAATGTAAAATGGTCACTGCAGGGGACTTTTGGTTTGACTCTTATCTTTGAAGTTAAAGCCATTGTTTTTCAGAGCAGACCTGGGTCCCACCTGGATAAACAGCCTTAACCTTGTCCAGAATTCACTGCCATAAATTGTTATTAGACGCGTTCTCACGACCGGCCAGGAAAGACGCAACAAACCAGAATCTTCTGCGGCAAAGCTTTATTGCTTACATCTTCAGGAGCCAGAGTGCAAGAGAGCAAGCCCGCAAATGGCGAAACCCCATCCCTTTTTAAGGAGAATTATCCTCCACCTAGGATGTATTACTCCCTGATTGGCTGCAGCCCATCGGCCCAGTTGTCATCACGGGAAAGGCAGAACACATGGTGGGAAAACTGCCCCTGCATGTGTGCAGACTATGTTTACCACTTAGAACACAGCTGTCAGTGCCATCTTATAATGGCAAATGTGAGGGCGGCTCCTCACAGATCCCCCTTTTCTTTTAATAAGAGCAATAGGCCACCCATATTAATGAGAGTGGAGATAGAGGTCAAATCCCCAGTGTGCAGGTAAAGGAGCCGTACACATAACCTCCTCCCAGGCTCATCACCCAGAGGGGTCCTGGTCTGGTCCCGTGTTGTTTTTCCTGGGGGAAGGACACTTGAACACTCAACCTTCTTGAAAGATGACATGTCTCCCTAGAATAGGCTCATATGTGCCGCAGAGCCTTTCTACTGCAGTGCTTAGCCTTGCAACTCTCTCGGGCTGCTGAAGCACACTCACTCTATCCCGTGCAATGAGACTAGCCTCGTGGGGTTTAAGAGCTGAGTGGCCAGCGACCTATTGCTTAAGCATAGATAACTATATATCAGGGGAAGCACCATGTTCTAGTCCTGCAAGCGCCTGGGCAATAACCACCTTGTCTCTCCTAGTTTGGGCCTTAAGCTTACAGACCAACCAAAGAAGCAACACTAATCCACAGCGAAGTGTATCTCCAAATAATCTCACCCCCACCCATTCTTTAAAGAAGGAAAATGCTGAGGAGATCCAATTGGGTAATCCTTTGATCAGGGACAGGTCCAAGCGCTTGGAGTTGACCTGAATGATGGCAAGTCTCAATTCCCGAAGGGTCTGTTCAAATTCAGCCATCCAATTCTGTAACATATACTGAAAAAGACTTTTTGACAAATTAGCTGCCCTAGTAAATTTAACATACTGAATGGAAATAACACACAATCCCGGAAACTTTTGTTCACATCCCTGCTGAGTTATTTGTCATAATACATCTAGTTGTATCTGGACAAGATCTATGAGTTGATTAACCAGCATGAGACCTCTCTGTATCTTGACATTAGCTGAGGCCTGTTCATCTATGACTGTAGTCACTGAGGCTGACAAAGTGTTAATGGTGTCAGTCATCTGGACCTGTCCAGACAGAGCCAAGGCTGTCTGAATCAAGGCTAAACCCAGTTCCTAGTTAGTGGTAAAAAAGCAGGAGAATACTTGAGCATTATACATCACCGTCATCTACCTTTTGTAAGGCCTGGTTAGCAGCTAGAGTAAGAGCCCTAGGGGAGGAGATATGAGGATCTCCTTCTAAAATACCAAACAAAGGCCTTAGCTCAGCGGAAGGAATCTTTAAAAAAGGTCTGAGCCAATTAATATCTCCCAACAGCTTTTGAAAATCATTTAAGGTATGGAGGTGATCTCTTCTTATCTCTACCTTTTGGGGCACAATCTTATCTGGGGACACCACAGAGCCCAAGAATTGTCCTGTATCAGAAATTTGGACCTTTTCTGTGGCTATCTGTAAACCCCACTGACTTAAAGTTTTAAGTAGAAAAGGATATGCCTTTTGTAGCATGGTAAGGTCTTTATGGCACAGGAGGATGTCATCCATGTAAAGGAGCAAAATTAAAGAGGGGAATTGTTCCCTCACTGGCAAAAGAGCTTCTTGTACATAAAGTTGACACATAGTAGGACTATTGGACATTCCCTGTGGTAAGACCTTCCATTGATACCTCTTATCAGGTTCCATGTGATTAATAGAGGGGATGGTAAAGGCAAATCTGGGCCTATCCCTTGGACACAAAGGTATAGAAAAGAAACAATCTTTAATATCTATAATAATTAAATTCCAGCCACGTGGTAAGGCGGAAAGTACAGGGAGACCCCTCTGTACTGGGCCAAATAAGTTCATTTGCTCATTAATGGCTCTGAGGTCATGGAGCAGTCTCCACTTTCCTGACTTTTTCTTAATTACAAAAATTGGAGTATTCCAAGGTGAGGTAGAGGGTTCAATATGGCCTAATTTTAATTGTTCCTCTACCAGTTGAATCACAGCTTCTAGTTTTTCAGAGGATAGGTGCCATTGAGGAACCCACACTGGGTCCCCTGTTTTCCATGGTATGGGTCGTGCTGCCCCAATGGCCGCTATGGAAAACCCAGACCCTGTCTGTCTTGGTTTCCATTAGGTAAGATAGGCTCTATCCTTCCCTGTTCTTGATGTCCTAACCCTTTTCCTTCTTTATAACCCATCTTTGCCATGATATTTTTTGCTTTAGTTGAATACCCTCCCGATGGGGCGTTTTCATTGGACAAAATAAGGCCCAAATGCTGCATAATATCCCTTCCCCAGAGGTTAACCGGGAGTGGGAGCACATAAGGTATGAATTTCCCTTGCTGTCCTTCAGAGGATTCCCACGTCAAGGCAATGGAGCTTATAGTGGGACATGATTGATATCCTAGGCCCTGTAATGAATGAGATGACTCTGTGGTGGGCCATGCTTTGGGCCACCAATGTGTAGAAATTATACTTTTATCTGCTCCGGTATCAAGGATGCCTTCAAACTCTTTTCCGTTGATCTTAAGGCGGAGCTTAGGTCTATCATTTAAAGATACAACCAAATAGGCAGAATCATTTCCTGAGGAGCCCATTTTCTTTATCTCAGGTCCTGCAGATTTCTCCCTGGTATTATCAGGGAGGAGCAGCAGCTGAGCCATCCTATCTCCTTTGCTAATAGAAAAAACGCCCTTGGGGCTTGAGCACAGGACCTGTATTTCAGGGGAATGTTGACAATCCATAACTCCAGGGTGGACTACTAAGCCCTGCAAGGTGAGTGAACCCCGGCCGAGAATAAGGCCCATGGTTCCAGGGGGCAAGGATGGTATAGGCTCCACCCTTGTGGGTCTTCCTGGGTCGCCTCTCTGACTGCGGAGGAAGGAGTCTGCCCTTTATATCCCTCACAGAGCGACACTGGTCGGCTCTATGATAACCCTTGCCACACTTAGAGCAAAGAGTGAGAGTTCCCCGCTTTTTATCTGGAGCTCTGCAATCTTTCTTAAGATGCCCAGGCTTTCCGCAATTAAAACATGTCCTCTGATTATTTCTGCCCATGGAGCATTTTTGGGATTGAAGGATGGCAGCCGCTAAGCCTGCATTGGTGAGAGGTCCCCCAAGCTCCCGACAAACCCTGAGCCAGTCTTGTAAACCTTTGTTCTTTCTTGGGGCTATGGCTGCTCGGCACTCCTTTGTGGCTTGCTCATAGATTAGCTGTTCTATCAGAGGCGCAGCTTGCTCTGACTCTCCAAAAATACGCTCTGCTGCCTCTGTCATTCTGGCCACAAAATCTGAGAAGGATTCCTGAGGTCCCTGGATTATCTTTGTTAACTGCCCAGTGGTTTCACCTGCTCGAGAGAGCGCCTTCCAGGCCCTAATAGCCGTGGAAGAAACTTGGGCATAAGCTCCCCAATGGTAGTTTGTTTGATCAGCAGAATAAGCTCCCTGACCCGTTAACAAGTCAAAAGTCCAATCTCTCTGCTCTGGAGTCAAAGCAGCTGCGTTTGCTCGGGCCTGCGCTTGTGCAGCTTCATGCCAAAGAGCTCTCCATTCCATATATTTGCCCATACTAGGGAGAGCGGCTTTTACAACCGTTTGCCAATCACCAGGAGTCATAGCGTGATTCGCAAGCCTTTCCACTTGTGCTATAGTGAAATTAGCACTGACTCCATAGTTACGGACCGACTCGGCAAGCTCTTTAATCTGTATATACGCTACCGGAGCGTGGACACGCCCACCCTCGGCTCCTTCAAAGACCGGAAATGCCTGTTGTATTTTCCTTTGTTCCTCCTTTGGAATGAACGAGTCTGTGCATTGCCTCTCTGTCCATTGCCTCTCTGCGCAGGGCTGATGCACTACGCAGGGCGGGGACTCCGCATAGGGCGGACCTTGAAGCCGACTGCCCTGAGGCCAATCAGCAAACTGGCCTTCGCCAGCCGCTTTTGGCTTCCTTAACTGATTAGCTAGCACTTTACCTGGCTGGTACCCTTTTTTCTCATAATGAGCTGCTTCTTCCTCCCAGTCTGTTTCTTCAGAGGAGAATTCTTCATCTGCTTCAGAGCTACTAAGAGCTGGCTCCCCGAGCCCATCCAGCGATGAGCACAGGCTCCTTTTCCTAGAGACCTCCGCTAATTGATCTTTCTTCTTTTCCCTTTTTCCTCTTTTTCTTCTAATCTCTCTCCAGGTATTCCTACCTAACCTTAACTTTTCCTCAGGTTCAAGACCCTTGGAAAGGCCTGTATACTTATTTTGTGCACCATGTTTCCTCTTTGTTCCTACTCTCTCTCCCCGCTTTACTTCTGATAGCTTGTCCTGAATTTCATCTAGAATCCGCCCTGCCTTAACCACTTGATAACATGTGAAAAGGAACAAAAGGGCTTCTAACACTAGAAAAAGTTCAAGGCCAAACATACCTTATAAAGCTATTTTCCACTTTACTTCTGATAGACTGTCTTGAATTTCCTTAGAAAGTTCAAGGCCAGGCTTACCTCGTAAAGCTATACTCACTGGTACTCTCGTTCCCCAGCTGAAAAGTTCTGAATTCATACAGTTGAATCCTTCTTAACAGTCTGCTTTACGGGAACCTTTATTACCGCGACCCGCAGTTCTGGTTCTGGAATGAGGGATCTTCCTTGCGCCGGTGAAACTCCCGTCCCGAGTTTCCTCCCGGGTTTTTTCTTCCCGGATTTTTTCTCGTCCCGGAATTTCTCGTCCCGGAATTTCTCGTCCCGGAATTTCTCGTCCCAGGTCTTCTCGTCCCGTCCCGGGTCTCAGCACCAATTCTTAATAACGCGTTCTCACGACCGGCCAGGAAAGACGCAACAAACCAGAATCTTCTGCGGCAAAGCTTTATTGCTTACATCTTCAGGAGCCAGAGTGCAAGAGAGCAAGCCCGCAAATGGCGAAACCCCATCCCTTTTTAAGGAGAATTATCCTCCACCTAGGATGTATTACTCCCTGATTGGCTGCAGCCCATCGGCCCAGTTGTCATCACGGGAAAGGCAGAACACATGGTGGGAAAACTGCCCCTGCATGTGTGCAGACTATGTTTACCACTTAGAACACAGCTGTCAGTGCCATCTTATAATGGCAAATGTGAGGGCGGCTCCTCACAATAAATCAAACCAAAGATTCCCAGAGCATCTCAGAGCCCTTCCCCCACTGCTCTCATGTGTCCGGGTGGGTCAGCACAGAGCCCTCACTTTCTGCCCTAAGAAGCAGTAAGCACAGCTGTGGTGGCAGCAGAGGCAGTTAGTACCCTGCCTGGACCAGCGCACTTTCTGGCCCAGTGAGGAGAATGCATGGGGCTCCTCCTCCAGCTGTTCCCACTCCCCAGGCAAGCGTGCAGCCCTGAGCCTGAACAGAATTGAAACCACAGGCTCTGCCCGAAACAGAGCCTCCTCTTCAACCCACAGCTCTCCCCAAGATCTATCCTGAAATTGAAGAGCCTCCCGAGTGGCCAGGGTCCCCTCCCCCTCCACTCTATCTTCTGCCTCTGCAGGTCCCTGAAACCGGCTCTGGGATTGCTGGCAGCAATAGGTGGACCAAGACCGGCGTCAGGGCCCCAGAGCCGACTAGCCCAGAGTCCCCCAGCAGATGGAGCTCCTGACACCACTTTTGCCCTTTCCTTTGCGAGCTGTAGGTGACCTGCCCACAGACCCACAGTCTCTGCAGACCCTCCAATATTAGTCTTTTGTCATCAGCTGATCTATATATTTGGAAAGCTGGGTTCCCTCTGGACATGCCAGATTAGAACTACAACAAGGTTCAAGGTAGGGAAATGTTGTCATTTTACTGGTCGGGCTCTAGTCTAAAGGGAGTGATGAGAAGCCACACCAATTTGGCTCAGGTAAGAGAAGTGATGCAGGGCCCAACAGAGCCCCCATCTGTTTTTCTAGAAATATTCATAGAAGCTTATAGATACTATACTCCTTTTAACCAACAAGCCGCGATTGCTATGGCTTTTAAAGATTGCATGCCATGGCTTTACAAGATTTAGTCAGGGAGGCAGAAAAGGTGTATCACAAGAGAGGGAGAATAAGAGGGAAAGAAGACAGGACAGGAATTTCAGCAGGATTTTGGCCGCAGTAGTAGGGGAACGTGAAGAAAGCAACAGGCCAGAGAATAGATAAACAGGGTACCTAGGCAACAAGGAACCCAGACCTGAAGGAAGAAGGTCTGTCCAGAAGATTTTAGAGAAGGAACAATGTGCCTATTGCAAGCAAAAAGGACATGGGCATGGGAATGCCCAAAGAAGGAGGGAAGGGCCCCTAAGTACCTGACTCTGAAAGATGATGAATAGGGGAATCGGGGCTCGTACCCCCTCCCCGAGCCTAGGGTAACCCTGATGGTGGAGGGGACTCCCGTGGACTTTTTAATTGACACAGGGGCAGAGCATTCTGTGTTGAAACATCCGCTGGGAAAATTTAAAAAAATAAAAGAACCATAGTGATTGGAGCCACTAGTCAGAAACAATACCCCTGGACACTGCGTGCACTGTAGATCTTGTGAAAGGCCAAGTGAGTCATTCCTTCTTGGCCATTCCGGAATGTCCCACACATCTTCTAGGAAGAGATCTTCTGACTAAATTAAAGGCCCAGATTAGCTTTACCCAAGAAGGGCTGAGAATAAGTTGGGAACCTCCCACCTCCGTAGTTTTAGCCCTGCAGCTTGAGGAAGAATACAGACTGCATGAAGGCATAAAGCAAACGGAGGTGCCAGACCTAAAAGATTGGTTGACTGCTTTCCCTAGAGCATGGGCAGAGACTGGAGGCATGGGAATGGTTGTCAAAGTTTCCCCTGTGGTTATGGGACTGAAAACAGATGCAACCCCTATAGGAGTGCGACAATACCCTACGAGCCATGAAGCAAGAGATGGAATCAGGCCACATATTCAGAGACTATTTCAAGTAGGTATTTTGGTAACTTGCCAGTCACGCTGGAATACTCCTGTATTGCCAGCAGAGAAAGCTGGCACGAGTGACTATCGATCAGTCCAAGACCTGAGAGAGGTTAATTAGAGGGTACAAGATATTCACCCAACTGTTTTTAATCCCTATAACCTCCTCGGCTCACTCCCTCTGGAGAGGAAATGATACACAGTACTTGATTTAAAAGATGCGTTCTTTTGCCTGAAGTTACATCCCTCCAGCCAGCCCATATTTGCCTTTGAGTGGAGAGATCCTGACACTGGACAAATGGGACAATTGACCTGGACTCGGTTACCCACGGGGTTCAAAAACTCCCCCATGCTTTTTGATAAGGCCCCACAACGAGATTTAGCCTCCTTCTGAGCTGAAAACTTCCAGATAACTCTGCTTCAATAAGTTGATGACTTGCACCTTGCTGCAACCACGGAGAGAGAATGCTGGCAGGGGACCAAGAGATTGCTAGCAGAACTGGCATTATCCGCCAGCCCCCAGACCGATGGATGACAAATGCCCGGATGACTCACTACCAGATTCTGCTGCTGACTGAACGGGTCATGTTTGCTCCTCCTGCTATTCTCAGACCTGTTACCTTCCTGCCTGAAATGAACGATTCCTCACTCTTCACTGCTGTGCAGACATCCTTGTGGAGGAAATTGGGATTGGAAGAGATCTACCTAACTTGACATGGCCAGGTGTTCCAAACTGGCAGACAGATGGAAGCAGTTTCCTATTGGAAGGTAAGAGGATGGCAGGTGTGGCAGTGGTAGATGGCAAGCGAGTCGTTTGGGCTGGCAACCTGCCAGAAGGTACATCAGCTCAAAAAGCTGAATTAATTGCCCTGACCAAGATGGCTGAGGGGCAGTCCATCAACATTTACACCAATAGGAGGTATGCTTTTGCTACAGCCCACGTCCAAGGTGCCATCTATAGACAAAGAGGGTTGCTGATGTCAGCAGGCAAGGGCACAGAAAATAAAGAGAAGATTCTGAGCCTCCTTGAGGCTATTCATCTGCCTGCCAAAGTGGCCATTATACGTTGTCCTGGACATCATAAAGGACACAATGCTGTGACAAGGGGAACTAACATGGTTGATGTTAAAGCTAAATAGGCTGCACTCAGCCCTATGATACTGCCCTCCAGGCCTCGACAGAGAGAATCTCTCCAGAAAGTTGCTCTGCCAGAACTGGAACTGTGCAGCCAGAGTTTTGAGTATACCTATCCCTGAAGATATGAAACTAATGGAAAATTTAGGGTTTACTGCAGAAAATTCACAGTGCCAATGAGCAGCCAGTAATGGTAAAATAATATTGCCACAAAAAGAAGGGAAAAGATTTATTGAAAATATACATCTGCTGTCCCACCTGGGAGCCAAACACCTGCAAACACTGGTCAAAGCATCTACTTTTTATGTTTTAAGACTCTCTGATGTTGCAGAAGCAGTAGTTAAGAAGTTTGTACTATGTGCCATGACTAATGTAGGACATTCAAGATATTCTCCAGCGAGAAGACTACGAGGAGACCACCCTGGAGCCTACTGGAAAGTAGATTTTACTGAAGTAAAGCCAGCTAAGTATGGTAATAAATATCTTTTAGGTTTTTTTTAAATTTTTAATATTTTTTATTACGTATTTCCTCAATTACATTTCCAATGCTATCCAAAAAGTCCCCCATACCCTCCCCCCAACTTCCCTACACACCCATTTCCAATTTTTTGGCCCTGGCATTCCCCTGTACTGGGGTATATAAAGTTTATGTGTCCAATGGGCCTCTCATTCCAGTGATGGCTGACTATGCCATTTTTGATACATATGTAGCTAGAGTCAAGAGCTCCGGGGTACTGGTTAGTTCATAATGTTGTTCCACCTGTAGGGTTGCAGATCCCTTTAGCTCCTTGGGTACTTTCTCTAGCTCCACCATTGGGAGTCCTGTGATCCATCTAATAGCTGACTGTGAGCATCCACTTCTGTGTTTGCTAGGCCCCGGCATAGTCTCACATGAGACAGCTATATCTGGGTCCTTTCAGCAATATCTTGCTAGTGTATGCAATGGTGTCAGCGTTTGGAAGCTGATTATGGGGTGGATCCCTGCATATGGCAGTCTCTAGATGGTCCATCCTTTCGTCACAACTCCAAACTTATTCTCTGTAACTCCTTCCATGGGTGTTTTGTTCCCAATTCTAAGAAGGGGCACCATGTCCATACTTTGGTCTTCGTTCTTCTTCAGTTTCATGTGTTTTGCACCTTGTACCTTATATCTCGCTATACTAAGTTTATGGGCTAATATCCACTTATCAATGAGTACATTTCATTTGAGTTCTTTGGTGATTGGGTTACCTCACTCAGGATGATGCCCTCCAGGTCCAACCATTTGCCTAGGAATTTTGTAATTCATTCTTTTTAATAGCTGAGTAGTACTCCATTGTGTAAATGTACCACATAATTTGTATTCATTCCTCTGTTGAGGAGCACATGGGTTCTTTCCAGCTTCTGGCTATTATAAATAAGGCTGCTATGAATATAGCAGAGCATGTGTCATTCTTACCGGTTGGGACATCTTCTGGATATATGCCCAGGAGTGGTATTGCAGAATCCTCCAGTAGTACTGTGTCCAATTTTCTGAGGAACCGCCAGACTGATTTCCAGAGTGGTTGTACAAGCTTGCCATCCCACCAACAATGGAGGAGTTTTCCTCTTTCTCAACATCCTCGCCAGCATCTGCTGTCACCTGAATTTTTGATCTTAGCCATTCTGACTGGTGTGAGATGGAATCTCAGGATTGTTTTGATTTGCATTTCTCTGATGATTAAGGATGTTGAACATTTTTTCAGGTGTTTCTCAGCCTTTCGGTATTTTCGGGTGAGAATTCTTTATTCAGCTCTGAGCCCCACCTTTTAAGGGGATTATTTGTTTTTCTGGAGTCCACCCTCTAAGTTCTTTATATATATTGGATATTAGTCCCCTATCTGATTTAAGATAGGTAAAGATCTTTTCCCAATCTGTTGGTGGTCTTTTTGTCTTATTGATGGTGTCTTTTGCCTTGCAGAAGCTTTGCAGTTTCTTGAGGTCCCATTTGTCAATCCTAGATCTTACAGCACAAGCCATTGCTGTTGTATTCAGGAATTTTATCCCTGTGCCCATATAGTCGAGACTTTTCCCCACTTTCTCCTCTCTAAGTTTCAGTGTCTCTGCTTTTATGTGAAGTTCCATGATCCACTTAGATTTTACCTCAGTACAAGGAGAGAGGAATGGGTTGATTCACATTCTTCTACATGATAACAACCAGTTGTGCCAGCACCTTTTGTTGAAAATGCTATCTTTCTTCCACTGGATGGTTTTAGCTCCTTTGTCGAACATCAATTGACCATAGGTGTGTGGGTTCATTTCTGGGTCTTCAATTCTATTCCATTGGTCTACTTGTCTGTCACTATACCATTACCATGCAGTTTTTATAACAATTGCTCTGTAGTAAAGCTTTAGGTCAGGCATGGTGATTCCACCAGAGGTACTTTTATCCTTGAGAAGAGCTTTTGCTATCCTAGGTTTTTTGTTATTCCAGATGAAGCCGCTGATTGCCTTTTCTAATTCGTTGAAGAATTGAGTTGGAGTTTTGATGGGGATTGCATTGAATCTGTAGATTGCTTTTGGCAAGATAGCCATTTTTACAATGTTGATCCTGCCAATCCATGAGCATGAGAGATCTTTCCATCTTCTGAGATCTTCTTTAATTTCATTCTTCAGAGATGTGAAGTTTTTTATCATAGAGATCTTTCACTTCCTTAGAGTCACGCCAAGATATTTTATATTATTTGTGACTCTTGAGAAGGGTGTTGTTTCCCTAATTTCTTTCTCAGCCTGTTTATTCTTTGTGTACAGAAAGGCCATTGACTTGTTTGAGTTAAATTTATATCGAGCTACTTCACCGAAGCTGTTTATCAGGTTTAGGAGTTCTCTGGTGGAATTTTTAGGGTCACTTATATATACTATCATATCATCTACAAAAAGTGATATTTTGACTTCATCTTTTCCAATTTGTATCCCCTTGATCTCCTTTTGTTGTCGAGTTGCTCTGACTAGGACTTCAAGTACCATGTTGAAGAGGTAGGGAGAAAGTGGGCAGCCCTGTCTAGTCCCTGATTTTAGTGGGATTGCTTCAAGCTTCTCACCATTTACTTTGATGTTGGCTACTAGTTTGCTGTAGCTTGCTTTTATCATGTTTAGGTATTGGCCTTGAATTCCTGATGTTTCCAAGAGTATTACCAAGTATGGGTGTTGGATCTTGTCGAATGCTTTTTCTGCATCTAATGAGATGATCATGTGGTTTTTGTCTTTGAGTTTGTTTATATAATTGATTACATTGATGGATTTCCGTATATTGAACCATCCCTGCATCCCAGGAATAAAAGCTACTTGGTCAGGATGGATGATTGCTTTAATGTGTTCTTGGATTCGATTCGCGAGAATTTTATTGAGGATTTTTGCATTGATATTCATAAGGGAAATTGGTTGAAGTTCTCTATCTTTGTTGGATCTTTTTGTGGTTTAGGTATCAGAGTAATTGTGGCTTCATAGAATGAGTTGGGTAGAGTTCCCTCTAGTTCTATTTTGTGGAATAGTTTGTGCAGAACTGGGATTAGATCTTCTTTGAAGGTCTGGTAGAACTCTGCACTAAACCCAGCTGGTCCTGGGCTGTTTTTGGCTGGGAGAATATTAATGACTGCTTCTATTTCTTTAGGGGATATGGGACAGTTTCAATCATTGACTTGATCCTGATTTAACTTTGGTAGCTGGTATCTGTCTAGAAATTTGTCCATTTCGTCCAGGTTTTCCAGTTTTGTTGAGGATAGCCTTTTGTAGAAGGATCTGATGGTGTTTTGGATTTCTTCAGGATCTGTTGTTACGTCTCCCTTTTCAGTTCTGATTTTGTTAATTAGGATGTTGTCCCTGTGCCCTCTAGTGAGTCTAGCTAAGGGTTTATCTATCTTGTTGATTTTCTCAAAGAACCAACTCCTCGTTTGGTTAATTCTTTGAATAGTTCTTCTTGTTTCCACTTGGTTAATTTCACCCCTGAGTTTGATTATTTCCTGCCGCTACTCCTCTTGGGCGAATTTGCTTCCTTTTTTTCTAGAGCTTTTAGATGTGTTGTCAAGCTGCTAGTATGTGCTCTCTACCGTTTCTTCTTGGAGGCACTCAGAGCTATGAGTTTCCCTCTTAGAAATGCTTTCATTTTGTCCCATAGGTTTGGGTATGTTGTGGCTTCATTTTCATTAAATTCTAAAAACTCTTTAATTTCTTTCTTTATTCCTTCCTTGACCAAGGTATCATTGAGAAGAGTGTTGTTCAGTTTCCACGTGAATGTTGGCTTTCCATTATTTATGTTGTTATTAAAAGATCAGCGTTAGTACATGGTGATCTGATAGGATGCATGGGACAATTTAAATATTTTTGTATATGTTAAGGCTTGTTTTGTGGCCAATTATATGGTCAATTTTGGAGAAGGTATCATGGGGTGCTGAGAAGAAGGTATATCCTTTTGTTTTAGGATAAAATGTTCTGTAGATATCTGTCAGGTCCATTTGTTTCATCACTTCTGTTAGTTTCACTGTGTCCTTTTTTAGTTTCTGTTTCCATGATCTGTCCATTGGTGAAAGTGGTGTGTTGAAGTCTCCCACTATTATTGTGTGAGGGCAATGTATGCTTTGAGCTTTACTAAAGTTTCTTTAATGAATGTGGCTGCCCTTGTATTTGGAGCATAGATATTCAGAATTGAGAGTTCCTCTTGGAGGATTTTACCTTTGATGAGTATGAAGTGCCCCTCCTTGTCTTTTTTGATGACTTTGGGTTGGAAGTCAATCTTATCAGATATTAGGATGGCTACTCCAGCTTGTTTCTTCATAGCATTTGCTTGGAAAATTGTTTTCCGGCCTTTCATTTTTAGGTAGTGTCTATCTTTTACTCTGAGATGAGTTTCCTGTAAGCAGCAAAATGTTGGGTCTTGTTTGTGTAGCCAATTTGTAAAAACATGGAACACTTCACGAATTTGCGTGTCAACCTTGTGCAGGGGCCATGCTAATTTTCTCTGTATCGTTCCAATTTTAGTATATTGCTGCCGAAGCGAGCACGCAATTTTTCAAGTCACTTCTGAACATTGTCATATCATTTAAATAAAGGTACTTTGATGTACTCCTTCCCCATATGTACCTCCTATACCTCCTACAAGTGTCTTTTTGATTAAGCTAAGAACTTCAAGTAATGCATTGAACAGATATGGAGAGAGTGGCAGCCTTGACTTGTTCCCAATTTTAGTGGAATTCTGTAAATGTTATGCCTGGTTCTTCCTCCCAGACTCTTCCTCCCAGAAATAAGTCTCAGATTAAAAAAAAACATTTTAAAATACCATGTCTAGGGCTGGAAAATGGCTCTGTGTTTAAGAGCACTGACTGCTCTTCCAGAGGTCCTGAATCAATTCCCAGGAACCACATGGTGGCTCAAACCATCTGTGAAGGGATGTAAGGCTCTCTGCTGGTGTGTCTGAAGACAGCTATAGCGTACTCGTGTACAAAAAATATTAAAAAAATACCATGCCTATAAATTTCAGCTCCTCTTTGACTAGATCATAACTTAGATGACTCAATTGTATTACCTTACCTTCTTCCATGTGGTTGATTACCTGTGCTCAGGTACTATACATCTGTCCTCCCTGACCCCCACATCTTCCTGAAGGCAGGTGTATTAACTCACCTGGAATTTCAACACTCAGGAGAAGCAAGAAGATGGCATGAAACACTTTGACAACCCATAATCCCTGTTTTCCTGATGTGAAGAGCAAGAAAGATACTATTGCTTTGATATTGATGGATGAAGATTCGCAGTCAAGAGGAAGGGATATGGGAGGCTTCTGCCATTACAGCTATTCATATGCCAACTTACCCCGCCTTCCTAGAAATTAGCATACTAGTAATAGAGGCACTGAAGAGAACACTTAAGTGGGTTGGGATACAGAAATGAACCTTTCCATAATGGGTGAGTAATGGAAGAGGTAGAAGGAGAAGGTGTATATTCTGTTATTGCGAAGTCCATGAAGATTATGTCCCCATACTCCAGTGACAATACAGAAGACAGAACTATGTCCGTTTTATAATTTTTTATTTTTTCACGCTTTGGGGAAGGGGAGGGCACAAAGGTGGGTAGACATAGCAGGACAGGGAACTGTGTGTAATCAAGTGGTAACCAATATAAAAATAGGAGAGAATCCATTTAATTGCTATGTTCAATGAATAGCTGTACCTTTGTGATACATTGAAAATAAATAACACTAGTTTAATTGCGACATTTTCACAAAGTCTTCCTTGAAAGCTTTCTACCTCATGTGTTCAGACAATCAGTCTCCAAGTTTAAACCTTTCACTTTGGTAGATGGAGAGAGGAGTGCCCCAAACTTCTGGATCAACAGTTCTTAGATGACATCCACAAGTCAGAAGTGCTCAGGGAAGTCAGACAGTGACACTTGGTCTGAGACAGAATCCAAGTCACTGAGATATACAGAGAAGAGCTGGTCTTATATAGCAGTCTGGTCTTAAACCCTATGAGTGTGTATTGAGCAATGGGTCTCCCTTGGATTCCCAGATGTCAAACCTTTGCTGGAATGTGGAGTTTGGGCTATTGCTGGTTCTTGATCTGCAGCAGGTTGTGCAGATAGTGCACAGATTGATAGTTGACAGACCATACCCCTGTTGCTGGGTTTCACTCAGCCTATAGAGACATCATGGCATCACTTAATAAATTCTCATTAATCTGAATAATGGACAAGGTTGACTCCGGGTCTGAGAACATACTTGGGCTGAAAGGAGGAGGAAAGCTGACATGACATGTTTCCTTCCACGCAGAAAATATGGATTCTGAGTCTGGAGATGTACTTGATGGGCTGCATGGAGGAGAACTGAACACAGACTGTCTCTCAGCCAAGGTATCCTGATAGGCAGAGCTTGGAAGAGAGACAGTGCCTTTAGGGCTTTCAGTTATTTCACAGGAATCCTGGCCATGCATCAAATTTTGCACCGTGTTCTTCTCCGTCTCCTTCCTTTGCTTCTTAGACCTTGTATTCTTTTGATAGATTTCACAGACCTGATCAATTTTGGAAAAGATGGCCATCTGGTCTAGGGAATTACTCAAGGGGCTGAGTTCAGGAAGAGGGCTCAAAACTGATGGTGTCTGGCACATGGAGAAGGTGGATTCTGAGTTTTGGGTCATACTTGGAGGTCCGAGTTGAGTAGAAAGGCTTAATCCTGAGGGTATGCCACACGAAGATTGAGCACTGGCTGGTGGAGAAGGTGAGGAAAGAACGTTGGAACAGCCAGACCTATCACTAGATAGGTGCCCCGGTTCCCTGGAAAGTTCTCTACATTTCTGCCTTTGATGCTCCGAGATAATGTGGCTCTTGCTGAAACACATGTCTTCCAAGGATTGATCAATGAGGGAAGAGTTGAATTCCTGGTGAGGGGAGTTCCTTGATGGTCTAAACTCAGGAGGATAGCTGACATTCACATGTCTCTGGCACACAGAATCTGGACTGGCAGCGAAATCAGGAACTTCACCACCACTGCTGGAAGTAGGCCTATAGTGAGGTCCACTTCCAATTCTCCGAGGGAGTTGTGAACTCTTCCGACATTCTTTAGCTCGTCTGTTCTTGAACCAGGTCTGGAAAACAAAGGAGACATCAGAGGAATACCTGATTGCTCCTAACGGGACCACAGGTTGAAGCCTTTAGATGGGAGGTGTTTTTATAGCCATAGAAACTGCATGAGGCAGAAACAGAGAAGTCTGAGGCTCTAAATCCTAAAGAGATCGCAGTAAGGTAGGATGTATATGACTTGGCACCAAAATCTGGGGAAGATTCAGGTAGTGTGTCCTGTGTCTTAGTAGAAGCCGTGGTGTATGGGTCTCTAAGACCCTGCAGGAAAATAATCTTGACCCAAAATGGTACCAGGTTGAATCAGAATGGGAGGTCCAGCCCTAGAGGGCTGAATATCCAGCATTCACAAATCTCCAAGGTGCCCATAGCACATAAGAAGCACAGAGTTCAGGTAATTGATTGAGGAAGAGACCCTTTTGGTGTTGAACAGAGGGAAAAGAGAGAGGCATACCTGGATCTTGTATTCTGTCACACCAATCAGTAATGCCAGTGCCTTCCGATGTTCCAGGTCTGGGTTCTGGCACTGGTGAAAATGTTCTTGCAGCAGACACTTTTGTTCTTTGGAGTACACGGTGCGTTCCTTTCGACACTTTCTTGGAGCCACAGGGCCAGATTGTTTGTTATAATATTTATCTGACAGTGGCATAGAACCTATGGGAACAGGGAAACCAGAACTCACTGAGGGTCTTGAAAGTATCTGATGACTTGGCTGCCCTGAGAGTCTTCTCAGAGTTGGTAAACCTGGGCCCATTACAACACTTGTTTGCATTCGCATACCCGAGTTTCTGGATGGTTCTTGGGACTCTTTCTGATGTAGGTCCCTTTCATGGACTGAATGACTTGATTGCAGTGGACGTTTTGGGGTCACTAGAGGACTCTGACACATTTGAAAAGGTAAGTACCTTGTAGGCTCTTTAGGCACTAGGAAACTGGTTTCTCTGGGTATATTTGAAGCCATTTGGAATTTAGGATGCAAGGAGGAATCTTTGGACATCTATGTGCTCTGAACTGATTGGAGTATGTTCCTGCACTGGAGAACCTGGATATAGGAAACACATCAAAAGAGCTCCAGAGAGCACCCATTTATACATCATGCCTACACAGCATTTGCTTTGGACTTCTTAGAAAGCAGGAATCAGGATTCCTCAGGTGGCCTCAGTCTTCCTGACAAACTGCCTCTGATTCCCAAAATCAGCATTCTCAGTATTGCAATAGACATGAAATTAGCTCCAGTGTTAATATCAGACCACAAAATAGGGCAATTGGCTGTCATCCCCTTGGGTTTAAAGCTAACATATCCTCTTCATTTCCACTGGTGTTCTCTCTCTCTCCCAACAAGGAGTCACGGGCCATGGAACAGGCAGCATCCATGTGATCCCACCCCACCCCTATCTCCTACACAAGAGCATTGATGATCTAATTACCCAGTATATCATGGGCTCTTACACCTAACCTAGACCTACCCTAGTATTGAAACTCTACTCCATGGACTTGGTCTTAATTGAATCTCCACCCAGTACACCCACATAGGTTCCTCTTTCATCCCCTCACATCCAGCAGATATTCCCACCCTGTAGCCTGGCTCAGTTGGCAGATATAACTTATGGAAACTTGGACAGGTGGCAGACACCTCTTTTGAGACAAGTTTTGTCTGTCTGACTTTGGCTGTCCTACAACTCGATTTGAAGACAAGGATGAAATTGAGCTCTCAGAGATACACCTGTCTGTGACGAACCTGTCCAGTGCCTCAAATAAATGCATGTAACACCGTATTGGACTCATTCTTTGGGGAGTCCTGCCCTCTTTGGTTTCATCCAGAAGAAATTTGTTCTACAATCTTCTGGGACCATCTCAAAAAACACCTCTTCTCATGCTAGAGCCCAAGGGGACCTGCTCATTCCTGCCCACTGTTTTCACCTTTTAATTGCCCTCTCTTTTCTTTTCTTGTCTCTTTCCTTTCCTTTCCTTTCCTTTCCTTTCCTTTCCTTTCCTTTCCTTTCCTTTCCTTTCCTTTCCTTTCCTTTCCTTTCCTTTCCTTTCCTTTTCCTTTTCCTTTTTTTTCCTTTTCCCTTTCCTTTCCTTTCCTTTCCTTTCCTTTCCTTTCCTTTCCTTTCCTTTCCTTTCCTTTTCCTTTTCCTTTTCCTTTTCCTTTTCCTTTTCCTTTCCTTTCCTTTCCTTTTCTTTCCTTTTTTTCTTTCCTTTCCTTTCCTTTCCTTTCCTTTCCTTTCCTTTCCTTTCCTTTTTCTTTTCCTTTTCCTTTTCCTTTTCCTTTTCCTTTTCCTTTTCCTTTTCCTTTCCTTTCCTTTCCTTTCCTTTCCTTCCCTTCCCTTCCCTTCCCTTCCCTTTCCTTTCTTTTCCTTCCTTTCTTCTCTCTCTCTCTCTCTCTCTCTCTCTCTCTCTCTCTCCCTTTTTTTCCTTTTTTCTTTTTCAAAATTGAGAATGGCAATTGTACATGTCCCTCACTTTCTGGATCCCACTACAATAACAAGCCAACCCTCAATATCAGAGTCCCACTGCCAATGGGTCCGGAGAACTGGGGTAAAATGTGAGCTCCACAAACCCAATATGATTACCTCTTCTTGTTGAATGAGGACCTGTTTAGTCATAAAGCTGACAAGTTGTCACACTTTCCAGTCAATATACCACCACCATGGTTTATTTTGGCCACCCCAGAGCTCACTTTGGTCCCAAGTCCACTCGAGATCTTATTGTGTGTTCATCCTACTCCTGCATGCCCATTTAAAGGGAAATAAATCAGAGAAACCCCACAGTTTAAATCTCCTCTTGTCAAGCCTCTATATCTAATGACTCAGGCTTTCTATACAACACAGCCCTCAGACCAGTGCCTAGAATTCAGAACAGAGAATCTAGGAGCCTCCTTAAGCTCATTCACAGACTGCTTGAATCCCTGCACCTGACTGATACTCAGCTCCTCATTTACATATTTTCTGCCTATCAAGCAACCATAGAAGCCAAATAGTGTGATCCAAGTTCCCCTTCTACTTTCTCCCAGTATTACCCTCTGTGATATCCCCTTCACACAACAACCTGAAACACATCATGATGCCCACTACCTCAACAGGTATCCAGTGGGCTGCTGTATCTTGGCCAATCCGCTATTTGACTTCTATTCAGAGGACCTGCACTTACATATCTCTCCAAACTCACTCTTTGGAATCTTTGAACCCTACGAACTTTCAAATCCATTATCCGCATTCACATTTGGTGCCACGCTGGTTTCAGAGTAACTGCTTAGAGCCCTACTCGTATGGGTATAATTCTACTTGTTTTTTTGTCTTTTGAGTCAGAGTGTCTCTACTAGCCCAGGCTATTCTAGACTTACTGAACATCAAAGGGCTCAGGTCTCTTCTTGGCTGGTACACAAAAGCACAGTAGCTGGGCCAGCAACATGGGGTCTTACCAGCCGTCTTGTTCTGTCATCTATGATCCCTGAATGCTTATGTTTTCCAGTGTTAACATCTATGTGGAAACATCTGCACTGCTCCTGCCTTTTCTCCAAGCTGCCCACTCAACTCTGGGGATGTGTTGGACCTCAATATCCAAACATGTACATCAGCTGCAGAATGATCACAAAAACCTCTTCATCTGCTAGATCCCTCTCTCCTCCATGAGATTAGCCACCCTCAGCATAGCCAATATATAAAAAATATATTCAGGACAAACACTCACCTGACAAACACTAGTTCTCTTTATCTTGTTCAGATTTCTTTCTGTTTGAACACTTCCTCAGGGAACAGCCTTATATACCTTGTCTGGGCAGGAACCTCAAATCTCCACCCACTCTTTGGCTCCTCCCACTCTGTGGACCTTCAAATTCAGTAGATAAACACTCCCTTCAGTTCCACTGGGATTTTGGCCCCACCCTAGAGAGTCTTTGTCTTTTTGATTGAATTACATTTTTTTGTTGTTTTGTTTATTTGTAAGTCAGTGTCTGTCACTGAGGGAAGTTGTCTTCATAGTCTATAAGGTGTCTAGTTCTCCCAAAAAAACAAATTCCTGGCTATTTAGGGGAAAATTTCCTACAATTCATTGCATCAGCCTTGCTGTCAGTATACCTTAATTCAAAGTACTCAGGAGTCAGAGGCAGGTCATCTGTGTGACTTCTAAACCGCCTTTCTCTACATAACACTTTACAGGACAAATAGAGCTACACAGAATAAAACAACCTCAAAATTACAAATATGCATCTAGAGAGATGAATATTTATGTAATCATAATCTTTCTCCTCCCCATGCTCTTATTCACATGTATACCCATCATACTTCAAGATCATGCTCTTAGCCATTCTGACTGGTGTGAGGTGGAATCTCAGGGTTGTTTTGATTTGCATTTCCTGATGATTAAGGATGTTGAACATTTTTTCAGGAGCTTCTCAGCCATTGGGTATTCTTCAGGTGAGAATTCTTTGTTTAGCTCTGAGCCCCATTTTTTAATGGGGTTATTTGATTTTCTGTAGTCCACCTTCTTGATTTCTTTATATATATTGGATAGCAGTCCCCTCTCTGATTTAGGATAGGTAAAGATCCTTTCCCAATCTGTTGGTGGCCTTTTTTGTCTTATTGACTGTGTCTTTTGCCTTGCAGAAGCTTTGCAATTTTATGAGGTCTCATTTTGATTCTTGATCTTAACAGCACAAGCCATTGCTGATCTATTCAGGATTTTTCCCCTGTACCCATATCTTCGAGGCTTTCCCCTACTTTCTCCTCCATATGTTTCAGTATGTCGGGTTTTATGTGGAGTTCCTTAATCCACTTTGATTTGACCTTAGTACAAGGAGATAGGAATTGATCAATTTTTCATTCTTCTACATGATAACCGCAAGTTTTGCCAGCACCATTTATTGAAAATGCTGGTTCCCCCCCCCCCCCCACTGGACGTTTTTTGCTCCCTTGTCAAAGATCAAGTGACCATAGGTGTGTGGGTTTATTTCTGGGTCTTCAATTCTATTCCATTGGTCTACTTGTCTGTCGCTATTCCAGTACCATGCATTGTTATCACAATTGCTCTGTAGTACAAGTTTAGGACACCATGGTGAATCCACCGGAGGTTTTTTTTTTTTATCCTTGAGCAGAATTTTTGCTATCCTAGGTTTTTTATTATTCCAGACGAATTTGCAGATTGCCCTTTCTAATTCGTTGAAGAATTGAGTTGGAATTTTGATGGGGATTGCATTGAATCTGTAGATTGTTTTTTGGCAAGATAGACATTTTTACTATATTGATCCTGCCAATCCATGAGCATGGGAGATCTTTCCATCTTCTGAGATCTTCCTTAGTTTCTTTCTTCAGAGACTTGAAGTTCTTATCATACAGATCTTTCACTTCCTTAGTTAGAGTTAAGCCAAGGTATTTTATATTATTTGTGACTATTGAGAAGGGTGTTGTTTCCCTAATTTCTTTCTTAGCCTGTTTATCCTTTGTGTAGAGAAAGCCATTGACTTGTTTGAGTTAATTTTATATCCAGCTACTTCACTGAAGCTGTTTATCAAGTTTAGGAGTTCTCTGGTGGAATTTTTAGGGTCACTTACATATACTATCATATCATCTCGAAAAAGTGATATTTTGACTTCTTCCTTTTCAATTTGTATCCCCTTGATATCCTTTTGTTTTAGAATTGCTCTGGATAGGACTTCAAGTACAGTGTTGAATAGGGGGGGGGGGGGGAGAAAGTGGGCAGCCTTGTCTAGTCCCTGATATTAGTGGGATTGCTTCCAGCTTCTCACCATTTACTTTGATGTTGGCTACTGGTTTGCTGTAGATTGCTTTTTATCATGTTTAGATATTGGCCTTGAATTCCTGATCTTTCCAAGACTTTTATTCTGAATGGTTGTTGGATTTTGTCAAATGCTTTCTCTGCATATATGGCTAAGATAAAAAAATTCAGGGGACAGCAGATGCTGGCGAAGATGTTGAGAACGAGGAACACTCCTCCCTTGGTGGGATTGCATGCTTGTACAAATATTCTGGAAATCAGTCTGGCGGTTCGTCAGAAAATTGGACATAGTACTACTGGAGGATCCTGCAATACCTCTCCTGGGCATATATCCAGAAGATGTTCCAACAGGTAGGAAGGACACATGCTCCACTATGTTCATAGCAGCCTTATTTATAATAGCCAGAAGCTTGAAAGAACCCAGATGCCCCTCAAAAGAGGAATGGATACAGAAAATGTGGTACATTTACAGAATGGAGTACTACTCAGCTACTAAAGACAATGAATTGAAGAAATTGTTAGGCAAATGGATGGATCTGTAGCATATCATCTTCATTGAGATAATGGAATCACAAAAGAACACATATGGTATACACTCATTTGTAAGGGGATATTAGCCCAGGTATTTAGAATACCCAAGATACAACTTGCAAAACATATGAAATTCAAGAAGAAGGAAGACCAAAGTGTGGATACTTAGCTCCTTCTTTTTTTTTTTCTTTCCATTTTTTATTAGGTATTTAGCTCATTTACATTTCCAATGCTATACCAAAAGTCCCCCATACCCACCCACCCCCACTCCCCTACCCGCCCACTCCCCCTTTTTGGCCCTGGCGTTCCCCTGTTCTGGGGCATATAAAGTTTGTGTGTTTAATGGGCCTCTCTTTCCAGTGATGGCCGACTAGGCCATCTTTTGATACATATGCAGCTAGAGTCAAGAGCTCCGGGGTACTGGTTAGTTCATAATGTTGATCCACCTATAGGGTTGCAGATCCCTTTAGCTCCTTGAGTACTTTCTCTAGCTCCTCCATTGGGAGCCCTGTAATCCATCCGTTAGCTGACTGTGGGCATCCACTTCTGTGTTTGCTAGGCCCCGGCATAGTCTCACAAGAGACAGCTACATCTGGGTCCTTTCGATAAAATCTTGCTAGTGTATGCAATGGTGTCAGCGTTTGGATGCTGATTATGGGGTGGATCCCTGGATAAGTCAGTCTCTACATGGTCCATCCTTTCATCTCAGCTCCAAACTTTGTCTCTGTAACTCCTTCCAAGGGTGTTTTGTTCCCACTTCTAAGGAGGGGCATAGTGTCCACACTTCAGTCTTCGTTTTTCTTGAGTTTCATGTGTTTAGGAAATTGTATCTTATATCTTGGGTATCCTAGGTTTTGGGCTAATATCCACTTATCAGTGAATACATATTGTGTGAGTTCCTTTGTGAATGTGTTACCTCACTCAGGATGATGCCCTCCAGGTCCATCCATTTGGCTAGGAATTTCATAAATTCATTCTTTTTAATAGCTGAGTAGTACTCCATTGTGTAGATGTACCACATTTTCTGTATCCATTCCTCTGTTGAGGGGCATCTGGGTTCTTTCCAGCTTCTGGCTATTATAAATAAGGCTGCTATGAACATAGTGGAGCATGTGTCCTTCTTACCAGTTGGGGCATCTTCTGGATATATGCCCAGGAGAGGTATTGCTGGATCCTCCGGTAGTACTATGTCCAATTTTCTGAGGAACCGCCAGACGGATTTCCAGAGTGGTTGTACAAGCCTGCAATCCCACCAACAATGGAGGAGTGTTCCTCTTTCTCCACATCCTCGCCAGCATCTGCTGTCACCTGAATTTTTCATCTTAGACATTCTGACTGGTGTGAGGTGGAATCTCAGGGTTGTTTTGATTTGCATTTCCCTGATGATTAAGGATGTTGAACATTTTTTCAGGTGCTTCTCTGCCATTCGGTATTCCTCAGGTGAGAATTCTTTGTTCAGTTCTGAGCCCCATTTTTTAATGGGGTTGTTTGATTTTCTGAAGTCCACCTTCTTGAGTTCTTTATATATGTTGGATATTAGTCCCCTATCTGATTTAGGATAGGTAAATATCCTTTCCCAATCTGTTGGTGGTCTCTTTGTCTTATTGACGGTGTCTTTTGCCTTGCAGAAACTTTGGAGTTTCATTAGGTCCCATTTGTCAATTCTCGATCTTACAGCACAAGCCATTGCTGTTCTGTTCAGGAATTTTTCCCCTGTGCCCATATCTTCAAGGCTTTTCCCCACTTTCTCCTCTATAAGTTTCAGTGTCTCTGGTTTTATGTGAAGTTCTTTGATCCATTTAGATTTGACCTTAGTACAAGGAGATAAGTATGGATCGATTCGCATTCTTCTACATGATAACAACCAGTTGTGCCAGCACCATTTGTTGAAAATGCTGTCTTTCTTCCACTGGATGGTTTTAGCTCCCTTGTCGAAGATCAAGTGACCATAGGTGTGTGGGTTCATTTCTGGGTCTTCAATTCTATTCCATTGGTCTACTTGTCTGTCTCTATACCAGTACCATGCAGTTTTTATCACAATTGCTCTGTAGTAAAGCTTTAGGTCAGGCATGGTGATTCCACCAGAGGTTCTTTTATCCTTGAGAAGACTTTTTGCTATCCTAGGTTTTTTGTTATTCCAGATGAATTTGCAAATTGCTCCTTCTAATTCGTTGAAGAATTGAGTTGGAATTTTGATGGGGATTGCATTTAATCTGTAGATTGCTTTTGGCAAGATAGCCATTTTTACAATATTGATCCTGCCAATCCATGTGCATGGGAGATCTTTCCATCTTCTGAGATCTTCTTTAATTTCTTTCTTCAGAGACTTGAAGTTTTTATCATACAGATCTTTCACTTCCTTAGTTAGAGTCACGCCGAGATATTTTATATTATTTGTGACTATTGAGAAGGGTGTTGTTTCCCTAATTTCTTTCTCAGCCTGTTTATTCTTTGTGTAGAGAAAGGCCATTGACTTGTTTGAGTTAATTTTATATCCAGCTACTTCACCGAAGCTGTTTATCAGGTTTAGGAGTTCTCTGGTGGAATTTTTAGGGTCACTTATATATACTATCATATCATCTGCAAAAAGTGATATTTTGACTTCCTCCTTTCCAATTTGTATCCCCTTGATCTCCTTTTGTTGTCGAATTGCTCTGGCTAATACTTCAAGTACTATGTTGACAAGGTAGGGAGAAAGTGGGCAGGCTTGTCTAGTCCCTGATTTTAGTGGGATTGCTTCCAGCTTCTCTCCATTTACTTTGATGTTGGCTACTGGTTTGCTGTAGATTGCTTTTATCATGTTTAGGTATGGGCCTTGAATTCCTGATCTTTCCAGAACTTTTTCATGAATGGGTGTTGGATCTTGTCAAATGCTTTTTCTGCATCCAACGAGATGATCATGTGGTTTTTGTCTTTGAGTTTGTTTATATAGTGGATTACATTGATGGATTTTCGTATATTAAACCATCCCTGCATTCCTGGAATAAAACCTACTTGGTCAGGATGGATGATTGCTTTAATGTGTTCTTGGATTCGGTTAGCGAGAATTTTATTGAGGATTTTTGCATCGATATTCATAAGAGAAATTGGTCTGAAGTTCTCTATCTTTGTTGGATCTTTCTGTGGTTTAGGTATCAGAGTAATAGTGGCTTCATAAAATGAGTTGGGTAGAGTACTTTCTACTTCTATCTTGTGAAAAAGTTTGTGCAGAACTGGAATTAGATCTTCTTTGAAGGTCTGATAGAACTCTGCACTAAACCCGTCTGGTCCTGGGCTTTTTTTGACTGGGAGACTATTTATAGCTGCTTCTATTTCTTTAGGGGATATGGGACTGTTTAGAAGGTCAACTTGATCCTGATTCAACTTTGGTACCTGGTATCTGTCCAGAAATTTGTCCATTTCGTCCAGGTTTTCCAGTTTTGTTGAGTATAGCCTTTTGTAGAAGGATCTGATGGTGTTTTGGATTTCTTCAGGATCTGTTGTTATGTCTCCCTTTTCATTTCTGATTTTGTTAATTAGGATTTTGTCTCTGTGCCCTCTAGTGAGTCTAGCTAAGGGTTTATCTATCTTGTTGATTTTCTCAAAGAACCAACTCCTCGTTTGGTTAATTCTTTGAATAGTTCTTCTTGTTTCCACTTGGTTGATTTCACCCCTGAGTTTGATTATTTCCTGCCGTCTACTCCTCTTGGGTGAATTTGCTTCCTTTTTTTCTAGAGCTTTTAGATGTGTTGTCAAGCTGCTAGTATGTGCTCTCTCCCGTTTCTTCATGGAGGCACTCAGAGCTATGAGTTTCCCTCTTAGAAATGCTTTCATTGTGTCCCAAAGGTTTGGGTACGTTGTGGCTTCATTTTCATTAAACTCTAAAAAGTCTTTAATTTCTTTCTTTATTCCTTCCTTGACCAAGGTATCATTGAGAAGAGTGTTGTTCAGTTTCCACGTGAGTGTTGGCTTTCTGTTATTTTTTTTGTTATTGAAGATCAGCCTTAGTGCATGGTGATCTGATAGGATACATGGGACAATGTCAATATTTTTGAATCTGTTGAGACCTGTTTTGTGACCTATTATGTGGTCAGTTTTGGAGAAGGTACCATGAGGTGCTGAGAAGAAGGTATATCCTTTTGTTTTAGGATAAAATGTTCTGTAGATATCTGTCAGATCCATTTGTTTCATCACTTCTGTTAGTTTCAGTGTGTCCCTGTTTAGTTTCTGTTTCCATGATCTGTCCATTGGTGAAAGTGGTGTGTTGAAGTCTCCCACTATTATTGTGTGAGGTGCAATGTGTGCTTTGAGCTTTACTAAAGTTTCTTTAATGAATGTGGCTGCCCTTGTATTTGGCGCATAGATATTCAGAATTGAGAGTTCCTCTTGGAGGATTTTACCTTTGATGAGAACAAAGTGCCCCTCCTTGTCTTTTTTGATGACTTTGGGTTGGAAGTCAATCTTATCAGATATTAGGATGGCTACTCCAGCTTGTTTCTTCATACCATTTGCTTGGAAAATTGTTTTCCAGCCTTTTATTCTGAGGTAGTGTCTATCTTTTTCTCTGAGATGTGTCTCCTGTAAACAGCAAAATGTTGGGTCTTGTTTGTGTAGTCAGTTTGTTAGTCTATGTCTTTTTATTGGGGAGTTGAGACCATTGATGTTAAGAGATATTAAGGAAAAGTAATTGTTGCTTCCTGTTATTTTTGTTGTTAAAGTTGGCATTCTGTTCTTGTGGCTGTCTTCCTTTAGGTTTGTTGAGGGATTACCTTCTTGTTTTTTCTAGGGCATTGTTCCCGTTCTTGTATTGGTTTTTTTCTGTTATTAACCTTTGAAGGGCTGGATTCGTGGAGAGATAATGTGAGAATTTGGTTTTGTCGTGGAATACTTTGGTTTCTCCATCTATGGTAATTGAGAGTTTGGCTGGGTATAGTAGCCTGGGCTGGAATTTGTGTTCTCTTAGTGTCTGTATAACATCTGTCCAGGCTCTTCTGGCTTTCATAGTCTCTGGTGAAAAATCTGGTGTAATTCTGATAGGCTTCCTTTGTATGTTACTTGACCTTTTTCCCTTACTGCTTTTAGTATTCTATCTTTATTTAGTGCATTTGTTGTTCTGATTATTATGTGTCGGGAGGAATTTCTTTTCTGGTCCAGTCTATTTGGAGTTCTGTAGGCTTCTTGTATGTTCATAGGTATCTCTTTCTTTATATTTGGGAAGTTTTCTTCAATAATTTTGTTGAAGATGTTTGCTGGTCCTTTGAGTTGAAAATCTTCATTCTCATCCACTCCTATTATCCGTAGGTTTGGTCTTCTCATTGTGTCCTGGATTTCCTGGATATTTTGAGTTAGGATCTTTTTGCATTTTCCATTTTCTTTGATTGTTGTGCCGATGTTCTCCATGGAATCTTCTGCACCTGAGATTCTCTCTTCCATCTCTTGTATTCTGTTGCTGATGCTCAAATCTATGGTTCCAGATTTCTTTCCTAGGGTTTCTATCTCCAGTGTTGCCTCACTTTGAGTTTTCTTTATTGTTTCTACTTCCCTTTTTAGGTCTAGTATGGTTTTGTTCATTTCCATCACCTGTTTGTATGTTTTTTCCTCTTTTTCTGTAAGGACTTCTACCTGTTTGATTGTGTTTTCCTGTTTTTCTTTAAGGACTTGTAACTCTTTAGCAGTGTTCTCCTGTATTTCTTTAAGTGATTTATTAAAGTCCTT
Organism: Mus musculus; assembly: GCF_000001635.26. Taxonomy (NCBI): domain Eukaryota; kingdom Metazoa; phylum Chordata; class Mammalia; order Rodentia; family Muridae; genus Mus; species Mus musculus. Next base: position 15,680,684 of record NC_000073.6, on the reverse strand, counting down.
CTTGATGTCCTCTACCATCACCATGAGATATGCTTTTAAATCTAGGTCTAGGTTTTCGGGTGTGTTGGGGTGCCCTGGACTGGGCGACGTGGGAGTGCTGGGTTCTGATGATGGTGAGTGGTCTTGGTTCCTGTTAGTAGGATTCCTACTTTTACCTTTCACCATCTGGTAATCTCTGGAGTTAGTAGTTATAGTTGACTCTGTTTAGAGATTGTTCTTCTGGTGATTCTGTTACCGTCTCTCAGCAGACCTGGGAGACAGATTCTCTCCTCTGAGTTTCAGTGCTCAGAGCACTCTCTGCTGGCAAGCTCTCTTACAGGGAAGGTGCGCAGATATCTTGTTTTTGGACCTCCTCCTGGTCGAAGAAGAAGGCCCAAAACAGGGCCTCTCTCAGAAGCTGTGTTGCTTTGGCAGTTCCCAGAAGCTGTCAGCTTCTGTGGTGCAGACTCTCACCTGTGCAGACTAAAATCCTAAGTTCCAGGGAGTCCTGGAACCAAGATGGTGACCGCTGCTCCTGAGGCTGAGGCCGTCTCCCGAGCCAGGCGGACACCTGTCCTCTGGTCCGGATGGTGGCCGGTTGTCTGTGGCCCGCCCAGGCTGCTGCCTCAGAGGCTCTCACTTAGCTCCTTCTTATAATTTTAAACAAAATACCCATGGATTGTGTTACAGTGACAAAGTTCAGGGCAGATATTGAAGAAATGACCATCCAGAGACTGCCCTACTTGGGGATACACCCCATAAACCACCACCAAACCCAGACACTAGGCAGATGCCAGCAAGAGCCTGCTGACAGGAGCCTAATATAGCTGTTTTCTGTGAGGCTGTGCCAGTGCCTGGCAAATACTGAAGTGGATGCTGACAGTCATCCATTGGACTGAGCACTAGATCACCAATTAAGAAGCAAGAGAAATATCCAGGAAGCTGAAGGGGACTTAGTCCCCATAGAAGAAACAACAATATGAACTAATTAGTACTCTCAGAGCTCCTTGGAACTTGTCTTAGTCAGGGTTTCTATTCCTTCACAAACATGACCAAGAAACATGTTGGGTAGGACAGGGTTTATTCGGTTTACACTTCCATACTGCTGTTTATCACCAAAGGAAGTCAGGCCTGGAACTCAAGCAGGGCAGGAAGCAGGAGCTGATGCAGAGGCCCTGGCTGGATGTTCTTTAATGGCTTGCTTCCCCTGGCTTGCTCAGCCTGCTCTCTTATAGAACCAAGACTACCAGCCCAGAGATGGTTCCACTCACATGGGGCCTTTCCCCTTTGATCACTAATTGAGAAAATTCCTTACAGTTGTATCTCATGGAGGGCCCCCGACCAGTGTCTCTAGTTGCATATGTAGCAGAGGATGATCTAGTATGCCATCATTGGGAAGAGAGGCTCTTGGTATTGCAAAGACCATATGCACCAGTACAGGGGAATGCCAGGGCCAGGAAGCAGGAGTTGGTGGGTTGAGGAACAGGGCAAGGGGAGGGTATAGGGGACTTTCGGGATAGCATTTGAAATGTAAAGGAAGAAAATAGCTACTAAAATTAATTGATTAATTAATTAATACATAAACACATGAAACATAAATAAATAAATGCCAGGAGAGGAATTGGAAAGGTAAAGAAAAAGGGAGGTGCTGGCAGCATGAGAAGAGAAGGCAGTTTTGCAGAAGAATTTGTTAGCACACAGTTTGACCAGGAGAAGCAAAGCTGAGAATGACAGTAGGCTAGAGCAGTTGTTATACTTTAGAGTATGGCATTGTGAAACTTGGAGAAGGGACTGTTTAAGCAATCTTTAAAAAACTAAGGGAGGAACTGTTGGTATAAATGTTTAAAAGAACTGGGAGGGAAACTTGGATTGGGGAAGGAGTTAAGAGAATTGTTCAGTGAAAATAGCCACTTTACAAAAGAGTCCCCCAGGTGGTGCTGGTTTTGAAGATCTGACAGGAGCATAAAGAGCAGCTGAGCGTTGGCACTCTGTAGCAGAGGTGTAGTCCCTGAAGGTAGTCCAGGTGAGGCTACTGTTGAAAGTGCGGGCCAGTTGCAGCAGAAAACCCCAGCATTTGGAGACAGCAGCAACCATGGGATAGTTACACAGAAGAGCAGCAGCAGTGAGATAGATCCACGCCAGACCCTAGGAGACAAGCTCCGGTGATGCATTGGCCAGAGCTGCAGACATTCGAATTGGAAAATTGCATTTAAAGTAGTCTTTTTTACCTTTTATTAAACATAGCTTCTCTTCTTATACAATATACTCCGAAAAGAAATTTCCCTCCCTCTACTCTTCCCACTTCTTTTTCCCTCCTCTTCCAACAGGGTCCACACCATTTCTCTCTCTTATTAGGCTTCTAAGAGGTAACTTTAAAAAACAGTAAAATATAGAAGACGAAACAAAAGCTACCATATGGAGCTTGGGCCTAACAAGTCAAGAGAAATATTCCTGACAGGAATGTTATAGAAACAATATGAAAAACCTGGCAGGAATGGAACAAAGTGTCTACAGTTATGCTTGGAGGGGTCAGTTTTCAACAACATCTTTTCCCCACTTTATATCAGGCTCACTGTATCTGGTATTATGTTGAGGTCTATAATCCACTTGGTCTTGAGTTTCTTGCAGGGTTATAAATATGTATCTATATTTATCCTTCTACAGGGAGGTATCTAGTCTGACAAGCATGTGGTGATGTCTACTCACTAGGTGTGAATTGTTTTCTTCTTCATCAAAAAATAAGGAATTGATATATGCATGTATTTATGTGCAGGTATTAAGTTTAATATAACTGAAAAATGTGTCTGTTTTTATGATAATACTCTGCTGTTTTTAATAACATAATTCAGGGTGTAGTCCATTTTGCTGAAGGTGACTGCTTCAGCAGTTCTTTTATTATTCAGGAGAGTTTTTCATAGTCTGGGTTATTTGTCTTTCCATAACTAAGTGGAAATTGTCCTCTGAAGATGTGTGAATCATTGTATGGGAATTTTGATGGGGATTGCACTGAATCTATAGATTGCTTTTGGTAGGCTGGCTGAGGATTGGAGATCTTTCTATCTTCTGATACCTTCTTCAATATTTTTCCTGAAATTTTTATCATAGAATATTTTTACTTGCTTGGTTAGAATTGCCTCAAGATATTTCACATTACTTGGGGCAATGTTAAAGGGTTTTTGCTTAATTTTTTTCTTAGTCAAATTGTTGTTTGTATAGAGAGGGGTACTGATTTTTCTGGTTAATTTAACACTACAGGTACTCTGCTGAAAGTGTTTCTCAATCATAGACATTCACTAGTGCAATTTCTCAAGTCACTTCTGAACATTGTCATATCATTTAAATAAAGGTACTTTGACATACTCCTTCCCCATATGTATTTCCTTTACCTCCTACAAGTGTCTTCTTGCTTAAGCTAAGAACTTCAAGTAATGCATTGAACAGATATGGAGAGAGTGGCAGCCTTGACTTGTTCCCAATTTTAGTGGAATTCTGTAAATGTTATGCCTGGTTCTTCCTCCCAGACTCTTCCTCACAGAAATAAGTCTCAGATTAAAAAAATATTTTAAAATACCATGCCTAGGGCTGGAAAATGGCTCTGTGGTTCTGAGCACTGACTGCTCTTCCAGAGGTCCTAAATCAATTCCCAGCAACCAAATGGTGGCTCACAACCATCTGTGAAGGGACGTAAGGCTCTCTGCTGGTGTGTCTGAAGACAGCTATAGTGTACTCATATACATAAAATAAATATTAAAAAATACCATGCCTATAAAGTTTAGCTCCTCTTTGACTAGATCATAACTTAGATGACTCAATTGTATTACCCTACCTTCTTCCATGTGGTTGATTGCCTGTGTTCAGGTACTATGCATCTGTCCTCCCTGACCCCCACATCTTCCTGAAGACATGTGTATTAACTCACCTGGATTTTCAACACTCAGGAGAAGCAAGAAGATGGCATGAAACACTGTGACAACCTATAATCCATGCTTTACCTGATGTGAAGAGCAAGAAAGATACTATTGCTTTGATATTGATGGATGAAGACTCGCAGTGAAGAGGAAGGTGTATGGAAGGCTTCTGCAATAACAGGTATTCATATGCCAACTTACCCCGCCTCCCAAGAAAGTAGCATACTAGTAATAGAGGCACTGAAGAGAACACTTAAGTGGGTTGGGATACAGAAATGTACCTTTCCACAATGGGTGAGTAATGTAAGAGGTAGATGGAGAAAGGGTATATTCTGTTATTGGGAAGTCCATGAAGATTATGTCCCCATACTCCAGTGACAATACAGATGACAGAAATATGTCCGTTTTATAATTTTTTATTTTTTCACGCTTTGGGGAAGGGGAGGGCACAAAGGTGGGTAGACATAGCAGGACAGGGAACTGCGTGTAACCAACTGCTAACCAATGTAAAAAGCTTAGAGAATTTTGTAGACCCATGGTTGAAACTATATTTCAAACTTAAAAAAGCTAATGCCCTTGATGTTCTTAATGAATTAGGTGATTCAGTGCACAAAGCTTTCTACAAGATTGGGAAAAAAATCGAAAAAATGATTTTCTTGGCTGGCTGCTCTTAGTATCTGTGGAAAAAATGATGAATGAAAGGAAGGATTTGTGTGATAAAATTGAAAGGCTCCAGACACAAGTAAATGATCTAAAAGTTGCTATGTGTGTCCTTGAAGAAAATCTTCTCTGTTGTAGCAATAGAGTTTAAGTTGCAGAAAATCAAACTGAAACCCTCATTGTAAGGTTGGCTGAACTACAGCGAAAATTCAAGTCTCAGCCTCAGAGTGTGTCGACAGTTAAAGTAAGGGCTGTAATTGGCAAAGAATGGGATCCTATAACATGGGATGGGGATGTGTGGGAAGACCATGTTGAAGCTGAGAATTTTGAATCTTCAGATTCTCAAAGGTTTGCCCCACCTGAGGAAGTAGTACCCTCAGCCCCACCCCTTGAAATAATGCCTTCCCCACATGAGGAAATTAATTTTGCAGAGTCTGATAAACCAGCAATGACTTTCACTACTGATGTTTCTCAAGGCCCACCAATAGTTTCTTCTAGACCTGTAACCAGACTCAAAGCAAAACAGGCTCCTAGAGGGGAGGTAGAAAGTGTAGTCCATGAGGAAATTTGCTACACTACTAAGGAGCTTAATGAGTTTGCTAATTCATTCAAGCAGAAACCTGGTGAATATGTATGGGAATGGATTTTAAGGGTGTGGGATAAGGGTGGAAGGAACATAAAACTACAGCAGGCTGAGTTTATTGACATGAGTCCTCTGAGTAGAGATTCTAGGTTTAATACGGAAGCTCGCATAGTTAAAAAAAGTGTCAAAAGTTTGTTTGAATGGTTGGCTGAGGTGTTTATCAAAAGATGGCCTACTGGAAATGACTTGGAGATGCCTGATATTCCGTGGCTTAGTGTTGATGAAGGGATTTTAAGACTTAGGGAAATTGCAATGCTAGAGTGGATATATTGTGTAAAGCATAATTGTCCACAATGGGAAGGTCCAGAAGATATGCCCTTCACCAGCTCTATAAGACGCAAATTGGTGAGAGGGGCACCAGCACATTTGAAGGGTTTTGTTCTTTCCCTTTTCCTTGTGCCAGATCTTAGCATTGGAGATGCTTCTGCTCAATTAGATGAATTAAATTCACTGAGTTTAGTTGGATTCCGAGGTAGCAAGGGCCAGGTGGCAGTATTGAATCGCCGGAGACAAGATGATCCTAGTTATTATAATGGACAGCGTAGACAAAAGAATGTTTATAATAACATACCCAGTAATGGTCAGCACAGAAGAGGTGAAATTTATAATGGCATGACTCGCTTGGACCTTTGGTACTGGCTAATCAATCATGGTGTTTCCAGGAATGAAATACATAGGAAGCCTACTGCATATTTGTTTGATCTGTATAAGCAGAAAAATTCTCAAACAAATGAAAGAAAGGCTACATTAGATCGTGGTAAACAGCAATCTCGGCCAGTGAATCAATTTCCAGACTTGAGACAGTTTTCAGATCTGGAACCCCTTGAATGAAGGGGTGGCCAGGTTCAGCTGAGGAAGGATCCTGATAAGACACCCAAAGGTTTTGCTGTTACCCTTTCTCCAGTTCTTCCCCAGAGGGACCTACGGCCTTTTACATGGGTAACTGTACACTGGGGAAAAGGAAATAATTAGACTTTTCGGGGTCTGCTGGATACTGGTTCTGAGTTGACACTGATCCCAGGGGATCCAAAGAAACATTGTGGCCCTCCAGTTAAAGTAGGGGCTTATGGAGGGCAGGTGATTAATGGAGTTTTGACTGATGTCCGACTCACAGTAGGTCCAGTAGGTCCCTGGACACATCCTGTGGTGATTTCCCCAGTTTCAGAATGTATATTTGGGATAGATATACTCAGAAATTGGCAGAATTCTCATATTGGTTCCCTGAACTGTAGAGTGAGGGCTATTATGGTTGGAAAGGCCAAATGGAAGCCTTTAGAGTTGCCTCTGCTAAAGAAAATAGTGAATCAAAAACAGTATCGTATTCCTGGAGGCATTGCAGAAATTATTGCCACTTTCAAGGACCTGAAAGATGCTAGGGTGGTGGTTCCCACCACATCACCGTTTAACTCTCCTATCTGGCCAGTGCAGAAAACAGATGGATATTGGAGAATGACAGTTGATTATCAAAAACTAAATCAGGTAGTAACTCCAATTGCAGCTGCTGTACCAGATGTAGTTTCGTTACTTGAGCAAATTAACACATCTCCTGGCAACCATTATGCGGCCATTGATCTGGCAAATGCCTTCTTCTCAGTACCTGTCCATAAGGACCACCAGAAGCAATTTGCTTTCAGTTGGCAAGGCCAACAGTGTACCTTCAGAGTTTTGCCTCAAGGATATATTAACTCTCCTGCCCTGTGTCATAATTTAGTTAGAAGGGATCTTGATCGTTTGGATCTTCCACAAAATATCACATTGGTGCACTATATTGATGACATTATGCTGATTGGACCAAGTGAGCAGGAAGTAGCAACTACTTTGGACTCATTGGTAACACATATGCGTATCAGAGGATGGGAAATAAATCCAACCAAAATTCAAGGACCATCTAATTCAGTGAAATTCTTAGGAGTCCAGTGGTGTGGGGCATGCAGAGATATTCCTTCTAAGGTGAGAGATAAGTTATTGCACCTGGCCCCTCCTACAACCAAGAAAGAAGCACAACGTTTAGTGGGTCTATTTGGATTGTGGAGATAACACATCCCTCACTTGGGTTTGTTACTTAGGCCTATTTACCAAGTGACTCGGAAAGCTGCTAGCTTTGTGTGGGGCCTGGAACAGGAGAAGGCCCTTCAACAGGTCCAGGCTGCTGTGCAGGCTGCTCTACCACTTGGACCATATGACCCAGCAGACCCGATGGTACTTGAGGTGTCTGTGGCTGATAGAGATGCTGTTTGGAGCCTCTGGCAGGCCCCTGTAGGTGAATCACAGAAAAGACCTTTGGGAGTTTGGAGCAAAGCTCTACCATCATCTGCAGACAACTATTCTCCCTTTGAAAAACAGCTCTTGGCCTGCTATTGGGCCTTAGTGGAAACTGAACGTTTGACAATAGGACACCAAGTTACTATGCGACCTGAATTACTCATCATGAGCTGGGTACTATCAGACCCTGCAAGTCATAAAGTGGGATGTGCACAGCAGCATTCTATTATCAAATGGAAGTGGTATATATGTGATCCGGCCAGAGCAGTTCCTGAAGGCACAAGCAAGTTACTTGAAGAAGTTGCTCAAATGCCTATGGTTTCTACTCCTGTTACAATGCCATCTGCTGCCAAGCATGTGCCTATAGCCTCATGGGGTGTTCCCTATGATCGACTGACCAAAGAGAAGACTAGGGCCTGGTTTACTGATGGCTCTGCATGTTATGCAGACACCACCCAGAAGTGGACAGCTGCAGCATTACAACCCCTTTCTGGGACAACCCTGAAAAACACAGGTGAAGGGAAATCTTCACAGGGGGCAGAACGTCGGGCAGTACACATGGTATTACAGTTTGTAAGAAGAAATGGCCAGATGTACGATTATTCACTGACTCATGGGCTGTAGTCAATGGATTGGCTGGATGGTCAGGGACTTGGAAAGATCACAATCTGAAAATTGGTGAGAAAGACATCTGGGAAAAAGTATGTGGATAGATCTCTCCAAATGGGCAAAGGATGTGAAGATATTTGTGTCCCATGTAAATGCTCACCAAAAGGTGACTTCAGCCGAGGAGGAGTTCAATAATCAAGTGGATAAGATGACCCGTTCTGTGGACAGTCAGCCTCTCTCCCCAGCCATCCCTGTCATTGCTCAATGGGCACATGAACAAAGTGGCCATGGTGGTCGAGATGGAGGTTATGCTTGGGCTCAGCAACACTGGCTTCCACTCACCAAGGCTGACCTGGCTACGGCTGCTGCTGATTGCCAGATCTGCCAACAACAGAAACCAACACTGAGCCCCAGATATGGCACCATTCCTCGAGGTGACCAGCTAGCAACCTGGTGGCAGGTTGACTATATTGGACCACTTCCTTCATGGAAAGGACAGCGTTTTGTTCTTACTGGAGTAGATACTTATTCTGGTTATGGATTTGCCTTTCCTTCACATAATGCCTCTGCTAAAACCATCATTCACGGATTGACAGAATGCCTTATCTATCGTCATGGTATTCCACACAGTACTGCTTCTGACCAAGGAACTCATTTCACAGCCAGAGAAGTTCGACAGTGGGCCCACGATCATGGAATTCACTGGTCTTACCACGTTCCCCATCATCCTGAAGCAGCTGGTCTGATAGAATGATGGAATGGCCTTTTGAAGATGCAGTTACAGTGCCAAATAGGTGGTAACAGCTTGGAAGGCTGGGGCAGAGTTCTTCAGAAGGCAGTATATGCTTTGAATCAGCGCTCGATATATGGTAAAGTTTCACCCATAGCCAGGATTCATGGGTCCAGGAATCAAGGGGTGGAAAAGGGAATAGTTCCACTTACTATCACTCCTAGTGACCCTCTAGGAAAATTTTTGCTTCCTGTCCCCATAACTCTAGGTTCTGCTGGCTTAGAAGTTTTGGCTCCAGAGAGGGGAGTGCTCCTACCAGGAGCTACAACAAACATTTCATTGAACTGGAAGCTCAGACTTCCCCCTGGTCATTTTGGGCTTCTAATGCCCTTAAACCAACAGGCTAAAAAAGGAATAACAGTGTTAGGAGGGGTGATAGATCCAGATTACATGGAGAAATTGGATTACCTCTTCACAATGATGGTAAGCAAGATTATATCTGGAGTGTAGGAGATCCCTTAGGGCGTCTCTTAGTACTACCATGTCCTGTGATTAAAGTCAATGGGAAACTACAACAGACTAATCCAAGCAGGATGACAAAGGGCGCAGACCCATCAGGAATGAAGGCATGGGTCAATCCTCCAGGAAAAGAGCCAAGACATGCTGAGGTGCTGGCTGAAGGTGAAGGAAATACAGAATGGGTAGTAGAGGAAGGTAGTTATAAATACCAATTAAGGCCACGTAACCAGTTGCAGAAATGAGGATTATAAAGTAATATGAATGCCCACTGTAAATTTACAAATGCGTTTGCGATTGTACGAGGGATAGTTATATCACGTTAGGCGTATTCACAACCTTGTTATTGTTTCATGTGAACATGAGATGTTATTTGTGTCAAGTTGACAAGGGGTGGATTGTAGTGGCTATTCCTGGTTGTCAACTTGACTATATTTGGAATGAACTACAATCCAGAATTGGAAGGCTCACTAGTGACCCTTATCTGGAGGCTTGGAGATCCCTATCTGGATCTTGGTATGGAGATCTTGAGCAATAGTGGCTATGGATTCCAGAAGATTAAGTCTCTGAGTTTAAGAAACACACCTTTAATCTGGGCTACACCTTTTCATCTGGGATTAAGGTTGTGGTGGAACACACCTTTAATCTGGATTACACCTTCTGCTGGAGACAATATAAGGACATTGGAAGAAGGGAGTCTAGCTCTTGCTCCTTCGCCTGCTTGCTGTGTGAGACTGAGTAACTGCTAAATCCTTGGACTTTCATTCACAGCTGCGATTGAACCATTGTTGGGATTTGGGCTACCGACTGTAAGTCATCAATAAATTCTTTTTTTTTTCTTTCCATTTTTTATTAGGTATTTAGCTCATTTACATTTCCAATGCTATACCAAAAGTCCCCCATACCCACCCACCCCCACTCCCCTACCCGCCTACTCTTTTACTATCTAGAAAATTCTTTTACTATCTAGAGACTATCCATAAGTTCTGTGACTCTAGAGAACCCTGACTAATACAGGTACTGATTGTTTGAACACCTGATGTAAAAAATTTCAAGGAAAATTTTGTGAATTTTTCTCAGTTAATGCGTATTATCTATTTTCAATATATCCCAAATGTACAGCCATTTATTCAACTTAACATTTGTATTGATTCTCTCATTCATATATATATATATATATATATATATATATATAGTTTTTTTCGAGACAGGGTTTCTCTGTATACCCTGGCTGTCCAGGAAATCACTTTGTAGACCAGGCTGTCCCCGAACTCAGAAATCTGCCTGCCTCTGCCTCCCGAGTGCTGGGATTAAAGGCGTGCACCACCATGGCCCGGCTCTCATATTTATTCGTATCAGATAACACCTGATCAAATGCACTGTCCTTCCATGCCCACCCACCCTTGTGACCACCTTGTCCCCTAAAGAGTGAAAATAAATAAAAATAACCTGATGAATTTGTGTTATGTATATTCTCACTGGAGCATGGGGACATACTCTTCATGGACTGCTCTATAAACAGAATATGTCACTTCCCCTCCTACACCCTTTCCATTAGCCATCAACTGTGCATTGGTACACTTCAGTGTTCCATCCCATTAATGAGTTCTCTTCAGTGCCTCCATGACTAGTATGTTACTTTCTTGGGAGGCAGGGTGAGTTGTCATATGCATAGCAGTTATACAGAAGCCTTCCATATCCCTCCCTCTCAACTGTGAGGCTGCAGTCATCAATATAACAGCAATATAATCCTTCTCACTCTTTACAGTAAGTGGAAGAATGGATTATGGGTGTTTACAGTGTTTCTGTAAAAACATACCATAAACACAGACCCTAGGAGCAGATGAATCATGGCCCCTGATAAGGTTCTCAGAGGCCTCCAGAATCATAGACACTGACATGGACTAAGGGAGAAGCATAGGTCACTCACCTCAATATGGTCTCTGTGCTCCAGCAAGGTCTGGTGACATCAACATGGCTTCAGGCTGCAGTCCAGACCATACAGATGTGTTTAGATACAGATCTCAAGTCGTCTAGGATAGCCTTTTTTTGGTCATTTTTTTTATTAGATAATTTCTTCATTTACATTTCAAATGCTATCCTGAAAGTCCCCTATAGCCTCCCCCTTCCAAGCTCCCCTAGCCACCCACTCCCACTTCTTGGCCCTGGCATTCCCCTGTACTGGGGCATATAAAGTTTGCAAGACCAAGGGGCCTCTCCTCCCAATGATGGCTGACTAGGCCATCTGCTACATATGCAGCTAGAGAAATGAGCTCAGTGGGTACTGGTTAGTTCATATTGTTGTTTCACCTATAGGGTTGCAGACCCCTTCAGCTCCTTGGGTACTTTCTCTAGCTCCTCTATTAGGTGTCTGTGTTCCGTTCATTAGATGACAATGAGCATCAACTTCTGTATTTGCCAGGCAATGACCTAGCGTCCCAAGAGATAGCTATAAGTGGGTCATTTCAGCAAAATCATGTTGGGATATGCCATAGTGTCTGTGTTTGGTGGCTGATTATGGGATGGATGCCAGTTGGGACAGTCTCAGGATGGTCCATCCTTTGGTCTCAGCTCCAAATTTTGTCTCTGTAACTCCCTCCATGGGTATTTTATTCCCCATTCTAAGAAGGAATGAAGTATTCAGACTTTGGTCTTCCTTCTTATTGAGTTTCATGAGTTTTGCAAATTGTATCTTGGGTATTCTAAGTTTCTGGGCTAATATCCACTTATCAGTGAGTGCATATCCTGTGTGTTCTTTTGTGATTGGGTTACCTCACTCAGGATTATATCCTCCAGATACATCTATTTGCCTAAGAATTTCATAAATTCATTGTTTTATTTTCTTCAAAATTTTATTAGATATTTTCTTCATTTACATTTCAAATGCTATCCAGAAAGTCCCCTATAGCCTCCCCCTTCCATGCTCCCCTACCCACCCACTCCTACTTCTTAGCCCTGGCATTCCCCTGTACTTTGGGCATATAAAGTTTGCAAGACCAAGGGGCCTCTCTTCCCAATGATGGCAAAGTAGGCCATCTTCTGCTACATATGTAGCTAGAGACACGAGCTCTGTGGGTACTGGTTAGTTCATAATTTTGTTCCACCTTTAGGGTTGCAGACCCCTTCAGCTCCTTGGGTACTTTCTCTAGCTCCTCCACTGGGGGGGGCCCTGTGTTCCATCTTATAGATGACTGTGAGCATCCACTTCTGTATTGGCCAGGCACTGGCATAGCCTCACAAGAGACAGCTATATCAGTGTCCTTTCAACAAAATCTTGCTGGCATATGCAATAATATCTGCGTCTGGTGGCTGATTATAGGATGGATCCCTGTTTGGGGCAGTCTCTGGATGGTCCATCCTTTGGTCTCAGCTCCAAACTGTGTCTCTGTAACTCCTTCCATGGGTATTTTGTTCCCAATTCTAAGGAGTAATGAAGTATCCATGCATTGGTCTTCCTTCTTGATTTTCTTGTGTTTTGCTAATTGTATCTTGGGTATTCTAAGTTTCTTGGCTACTATCCACTTATCAGTGAGTGCATATCAAGTGACTTTTATTGTGATTGGGTTACCTCACTCAGGATGATGCCCTCCAGGTCCATCCATTTGCCTAGGAATTTCATAAATTCATTGTTTCTAATAGCTGAGTAGTACTCCATTGTGTAAATATACCACACTTTATGTATCCATTCCTCTGTTGAGGGACATCTGGGTTCTTTCCAGATTCTGGCTATTATAAATAAGGCTGCTATGAACATAGTGGAACCTGTGTTCTTATTACCAATTGGAACATCTTCTGGGTATATTCTCAGAGAGGTATTGCTGGATCTTCTGGTAGTACTTTTCCAATTTTCTCAGGAACCACCAGACTGATTTCCATAGTGGTTGTACAAGCTTGCAACCCCACCAGCAACAGAGGAGTGTTCCTCTTTCTCCACATCCTCGCCAGCATCTGCAGTCACCTGAATTTTTGATCTTAGCCATTCTGACTGCTGTGAGGTGGAATCTCAGGGTTGAGACATTTTCCTGATGATTAAGGATGTTGAATATTTTTTCAGGTACTTGTCAGACCTTTGGTATTCCTCAGTTGAGAATTCTTTGTTTATCTCTGTACCCCATTTTTAATGGGGTTACTTGAATTTCTGGAGTCCAGCTCCTTAAGCTCTTTGTATATATTGGATATTAGTCCCCTATCAGATTTAGGATTGGTAAAAATCCTTTCCCACTCTGTTGGTGGCCTTTTTGTCTTATTGACAGTATCTTTTGCCTCACAGAATCTTTGCAATATTTTGAGGACTCATTTGTCGATTCTTGATATTACAGCACAAGTCATTGGTGTTTTGCTCAGGAATTTTCTCCCTGTGACCATATTTTCTAGGCTTTCCCCAACTTTCTCCTCTAAAATTTCAGCGTCTCTTGTTTTATGTGGAGTTCCTTGATCGACTTAGACTTGAGCTTTGGACAAGGAGATAAGAATGGATTAATTAAAATTCTTCTACATGATAACCGCCAGTTGTGCCAGCACCATTTGTTGAAAATGCTGTCTTTTTTCAACTGGATTGTTTTAGATCCCTTGTCAAAGATCAAGTGACCATCGGCGTGTGGGTTTGTTTTTGGGTCTTCGATTCTATTCCATTGATCTCCCTGTCTGTTGCTGTACCAGTACCATGCAATTTTTATCACAATTGCTCTGTAGTACAGCTTGAGGTCAGGCATGGTGAATCCTTCAGAGTTTCTTTTATTATTTAGAATAGTTTTTGCTATCCTAAGTTATTTGTTATTCCAGATGAGTTTGCCAATTGCCCTTTCTAACTCAGTGAAGAATTGAGTTGGAATTTTGATGGGGATTGCATTGAATCTGTAGATTGCTTTAGGCAGAATAGCCATTTTGACTCTATTAATTGTCTTAGTTAGGGTTTTACTGCTGTGAACAGACACCATGACCAAGGCAAGTCTTATAAAAAAAAAAACAACATTTAATTGAGGCTGGCTTACAGGTTCAGAGATTCAGTCCATTATCATTAAGGTGGGAGCATGGCAGTATCCAAGCAGGCATGTCACAGGCAGAACTGAGAGTTCTATGTCTTCATCCAAAGGCTGCTAGTAGAAGACTGACTTCTAGGCAAATATGGTGAGGGTCTTAAGCCCACACCCACAGTGACACACCTATTCCAACCAGGTCACACCTATTCCAACAAGGCCACACCTCCAGAGGGTGCTACTCCTTGGTCCAAGAATATACAAACTATTACATTAATCCTGCCAATCCATGAGCATGGGAGATCTTTCCATCTTCTGAGATCTTCTTTGATTTCTTTCTTCAGAGACTTGAAGTGCTTATCATATAGATCTTTCACTCCCTTAGTTAAAGCCACACCAAGGTATTTTATATTATTTGTGACTATTGTGAAGGGTGTTGTTTCCCTAATTTCTTTCTCTGCCAGTTTATCCTTTGTGTAGAGAAAGGCCACTGATTTGTTTGAGTTAATGTTATATCCAGCTACTTCACTGAAGCTGTTTGTCAGGTTTCGGTGCTCTCTGGTGGAATTTTTGGGGTCACTCATATATACTATCATATCATCTGCAAATAGTGATATTTTGACTTCCTCTTTCCCAATGTGTATTCCTTTGATCTCCTTTTGTTTTCTAATTGCTCTGGCTAGGACTTTAAGTACTATATTGAATAGATAGGGAGAAACTGGACAGCCTTGTCTAGTCCCTGATTTTAGTGGGATTGCTTCAAGTTCTCTCCATTTAGTTTGATGTTGGCTACTGATGTGCTGTATATTGCTTTTATTATGTTTAGGTATGGGCATTGAATTCCTGATCTTACCAAGATTTTTATCCTGAATGAGTGTTGGATTGTGTCGAATGCTTTCGCAGCATCTAATAAGATGATCATGTGGTTTTTGTCTTTGAGTTTGTTTATATAGTGGATTAGGTTGATGGATTTCTGTATATTGAACCATCCCTGTATCCAAAGATGAATCCTACTAGATCATGGTAGATGATCATTTTGATGTGTTTTTTTTTTTAATTCGGTTTTCAGGAATTTATTGAGTATTTTTGCATTAATATTCATAAGGAAAAATGATTTGAAGTTCTCTTTCTTTTTGGGTCTTTTTGTGGTTTAAGTATCAGAGTAATTGTGGCTTCATAGAATAAATTGGGTAGAGTACCTTCTGTTTCTATTTTGTGGAATAGTTAATTAGGTCTGCTTTGAAGGCCTGATAGAACTCTGTACTAACCCTATCTTTTGGTCCTGGGCTTGCTTTTTTTTTGGGGGGGGGTGCGAGTCTTTAGATTATTTTTAAAAATTAATTAATTAATTAATTAAATATAAGTACTCTTTAGCTGTCTTCAGACACACATAAAAAGGCATCAGACCTCATTACAGATTGTTAAAGCATTCCTCCATGGCCTCTGCATCAGCTCCTATTTCCTGACCTGCTTGAGTTTCAGACCTGACTTCCTTTAATGATGAACAGCAATGTAGATATATAAGCTGAATAAACCCTTTCCTCCCCAACTTGCTTCTTGGTCAGGAAACTCAAGCAGGTCAGGGTGTAGGAGCTGATGCAGAGGCCATGGAGGAATGCTTCTTACTGGATGGCTTCCCCTGGCTTGCTCAGCTTGCTTGCTTATAGAACCCAAAACTACCAGCCCAGAGATGGTACCACACACAAGGGTCCCTCCTCCCTTGATCACTAATTGAGAAAATGCCTTACAGCTGGATCTCATGGAGGCACCTCCTCACCTGAAGCTCCTTTTTCTGTGATAACTCTAGCTTGTGTCAATTTGACACAAAATCAGCCAGTCCAATGGCCACGTAATTCATTACCAGATTTGTGAAACCTTTCAGAAGCAAGGCCAATTAATGTTTCTCCATGGTAAGTTGTTCTAGGTAGTCTGTTTTGCCTTTGATGTCGAGAAAGAAGAATGAGGAATTGAAGGACAGCTTTGACTATACAGGAGCACCAACCTTGCATCAGCTGCAGATGGCAATGCTTTGAAAGGAAAAAAAAATACACGAAGTAACAACAGGCTAAAACTCTCCATGAGACTGGAGGATTTCAAAGAGAGGAATATTCATACACTCTTAATGTCATCATCGGCTACAGGAAAATCAGAACTGAGACCACAGGACTGTAATCCCAGCTACTTGGGAATCTGCTAGAGAACTGAAAATTCAATGATAGCTTGGGTGGCAGAATGACTTTGAAGTTAACCAGGGATATGTGACCAGAACTTTTCATTTGAAGACAGGGGAGTAGAGACTATAAATGTATCTCAGTGGGACACTTCTTTCTGTCTTTTTATGAACTAAACCCTGATTCAATCTCTATTATTCAGAAAACAAGAAAAAGGAGGATTGAAAATTATTTCACAAAATTACTAAATTTTGTGAAGGCCTAGCAAGAATCAAATGAGAGTCAATGTCTGGTTTATGTTGAGATGAACATGAAAGCCTCGCCTTTGCTCTCATGTAGGACTCTAAACCACAAGGAAACACCCAGTCCAAGAAGGGAGTAAAGACTATCACCTAAATCCTTCAGTCAAATTAAGCAAGCTTTATTTTCTGTCACACAGTGCTATCTTCCTAAAGCAGAGTTTGAAAATATAGAATCAAACACAGGCAAGGATCGGGTTATGTAGTCCAAAAAACTGCAAGGCTAGAGAGTTTTCAAGGATGCGGAATGTACAGAGAAATTCCAGAATCAGGTTAAAGCACTGTCTATTTGAATGTTGCAACCAGCAGAAGTGAACTTGCTCTGACCTTACACCAAAATAGTTCCCATCCTAAGGGTGGAGTGAGGCTAATTCATCAGTACTGCATATTCTACAACCATTATTCTGTTAAGGGACACCTGTTGGAGTCCAGCTCGACCCAGGATTGGAGTTCTCAAATGGAAGCAGGGATATCTGGAAGACACATAATAAATACACACAGACTACTTTTGGGGCACAAGCTGACAGGGAATTTTTCAAGGCTTAAAATTTCTCTCTCTTCTCTCTCATTTTCTGCTCTTGTTCTTGCTCATTCACTCTCAGCTTGAAGCTGCACACATTCTTCATTCTCCTGAACACACTGCTTTTCTCCTGTGCACTGCTCTTTACACACCTGTCCACACACATCTCACACACACACCACATGCACTTTTCTTTCACTTACACACACACACACGCACTCCATACACACCTCACAGTCTCTCTTTACTCACTCTTCACATTCTCTCTCCACTCAATCTTCACATGCTTTTCTCGTGCTCTCTTGCCTTTCCTTGCCCCAGTCTTTTATTGATATTCCAAAAGCAAATTTACAAAAGACATTTATATAATCATTGCCAAATCAAATTCAAAAGAATAAACACGTCCCACAAAAAAAAATCAAGAATTACAGTTGTTCCCCAAAGTTTCAAGCTTCCCTATTCCCAGGCCAATAGCCATAATAATAATAATAATAGCAAACTTATTATTCTTTAACTTTAAGTTATTATACTTCAGTGCTCAGAGCTCTGAGGCCAGCTACTTAAATTTTCTTGTGAAGCGCTAATGATAAATGATGTGGGCAAAGCTGCCAGGCAGTGACCAGAAAGAATGAAGTTACCCTTAACACAGTAGTTCTGCTAGCTTTCTGTTCCTGCACATTGCATACAACGACTCTCCTAAGAGTCCCAGTGATTTGACTTAGCTTTACTAATAAAAGATTTTACATATTCTATACTTGCTTATCGAGGAATCACTTTCAAACGTTTTGAAAAATTTATTTCATAACTTAAATAGTTTTTGGGTGGTGGGGAGCTGATGAAATGGCTCAGAGGTTAAGAGCACCAACTGCTCTTCCAGAGGTCCTGAGTTCAAATCCCAGTAATCACATGGTGGCTCACAACCATCTATAATGAGATCAGATGCCCTCTTCTGGTGTGTCTGAAGACAGTTACAGTGAACTTACATGTAATAAATAAATAAATATTTTTTAAAAGTAGGGTTCTCTTTTCTTTCTTGGGGTCCCAATGTTTGCTCTATTTTATTCTAATAATTTCTTCAAACTTTATTTGCAATTCAAGCATTAATCTGGAACTACCATTGTGCAGTTATTACATTGTTTCCAAGATGGGAACAGACAGCATCCACCTGGGCCATTAGTACTGTTGTACTGTGCCCCATGCCTCAATATTTTTTATTACGTATTTTCCTCAATTACATTTCCAGTGCTATCCCAAAAGTCCCCCATACCCTCCACCCCCACTTCCCTACCCAACCATTCTTATTTTTTTTTGGCCCTGGCATTCCCCTGTACCGGGGCATATAAAGTCTGTGTGTCCAATGGGCCTCTCTTTCCAGTGATGGCCGGCTAGGCCATCTTTTGATACATATGCAGCTAGAGTCAAGAGCTCTGGGGTACTGGTTAGTTCAAAATGTTGTTCCACCTATAGGGTTGCAGATCTCTTTAGCTTCTTGGGTACTTTCTCTAGGTCCTCCATTGGGAGCCCTGTGATCCATCCAATAGCTGACTGTGAGCATCCACTTCTGTGTTTGCTAGGACCCAGCATAGTCTCACATGAGACAGCTATATCTGGGTCCTTTCAGCAAAATCTTGCTAGTGTATGCAATGGTGTCAGCATTTGGAAGCTGATTATGGGGTGGATCCCTGGATATGGCAGTCTCTAGATGGTTCATCCTTTCGTTGCAGATCCAAACTTTGTCTCTGTAACTCCTTCCATGGGTGTTTTGTTCCCAATTCTAAGAAGGGGCACAGTGTCCACACTTTGGTCTTCATTCTTCTTAAGTTTCATGCATTTAGCAAATTGTATCTTTTATCTTGGGTATCCTAAGTTTTGGCCCATGCCTCAATTTTAACGGTTTAAGAATCATTACATTAAGGAAAATCTAGTTTCACAGAATGTACCAGAGCAGAAGAAAGAAGTAAGAAAGTCAGATATAATAGAATAAGTATGGACTCCAATGCGAAATGAAAAGCAGTCATGCACAAATGAAACCTATATGACCGTTGTCTGTGCCTAAAGTTAGGAGAAATGGGAACACTTTTTTTTTTTTTTACATGCTACTGAAATATCTCCATCCTGGCCTACTACAGGCAGTCCCTATTCTTGTATGCTGTCCCCAGCAGACACCTAGGCTATTTCTAATCTCTGGCTATTATGAATAGAGCAGCAATGTACACTGTTGATCAAGTGACCTTGTGGTGGGGAAAAGCACCCCTTTGATATATGCCCAGGAGTGGTACAGCTAAATCAAGAGAAAGATCCAATCCCATATTCTGACAAACCACTCCACTGAATTCCAGTGATGGAGGAGTGTCCTCTTGCTCAATAACATCATAAGACATCAATGGTGTTATTGACCTTCGCTATCCTAATAGGTCTAATATGGAATCTCAAAGTAGTTTTGATTTGTATTTTCCTGACAGTTAATGAAGTTGAATATTTCTTTGTTTCTCAGACATTTGATGTTACACTATTGCGAATTCTCTGCTTGGATCTATACCCCCATTTTAACTGGATTTTTTGGGTTTTAATGTCTAGTTTCCTGTGTTCATTCTACAATATTTATATTAGGCTTCTATCAGATGTGCAGTTAGCAAAGTTCTTTTCCTATTTTGTAGGCTTCTGCTTTGTCTGAATGACAGTGTCCTTTGTCTTACAATAGATTTCCAGTTTCATGAGGTCCTGCTTATTGATTGTTGATCTTACTGTCTGCAGAATCAGGGTTCTCTTCAGAAAGTCTTCCCCTCTACCAATGACTTCAAATCTGTTGGAGTCCAGGAGTCACCTAGAAACCACACAAACACTTATCTCAGTCAGACAGGGATGGTCTATTGAACATACACCCTAAGACTGATCAATCAGAGCTGTAGCTCAGAATTCAAGGGCTGAGGCTACAACTGTGAACAATTTTCTGTGCTCTCTTATAAAGGCTAAAACCAAACTAACTACAATGAGCTCACATGCAAGTGATGGAAGCACTGCTTTGTGGTTCAAGCCATGTTAGACATAGTAGTTCATATAGACTTTTAAATTTTAATTTTATTTGTAATTCATTTTTTACACTCCATATTCCATTCCCCACCCTGCCCCATCCATCCTCTGAGGACGTCCAGGTCTGTGTTCATTCATACAGACATTGAATACAATGGTGCTACATGAAGTCTATACTTGTGGAATTTCTTTTTTTTTCTTTCCATTTTTTATTAGGTATTTAGCTCATTTACATTTCCAATGCTATACCAAAAGTCCCCCATACCCACCCACCCCCACTCCCCTACCCGCCCACTCCCCCTTTTTGGCCCTGGCGTTCCCCTGTTCTGGGGCATATAAAGTTTGTGTGTCCAATGGGCCTCTCTTTCCAGTGATGGCCTACTAGGACATCTTTTGATACATATGCAGCTAGAGTCAAGAGCTCCGGGGTACTGGTTAGTTCATAATGTTGATCCACCTATAGGGTTGCAGATCCCTTTAGCTCCTTGGGTACTTTCTCTAGCTCCTCCATTGGGAGCCCTGTAATCCATCCATTAGCTGACTGTGGGCATCCACTTCTGTGTTTGCTAGGCCCCGGCATAGTCTCACAAGAGACAGCTACATCTGGGTCCTTTCGATAAAATCTTGCTAGTGTATGCAATGGTGTCAGCGTTTGGATGCTGATTATGGGGTGGATCCCTGGATAAGGCAGTCTCTACATGGTCCATCCTTTCATCTCAGCTCCAAACTTTGTCTCTGTAACTCCTTCCAAGGGTGTTTTGTTCCCACTTCTAAGGAGGGGCATAGTGTCCACACTTCAGTCTTCATTTTTCTTGAGTTTCATGTGTTTAGGAAATTGTATCTTATATCTTGGGTATCCTAGGTTTTGGGCTAATATCCACTTATCAGTGAGTACATATTGTGTGAGTTCCTTTGTGAATGTGTTACCTCACTCAGGATGATGCCCTCCAGGTCCATCCATTTGGCTAGGAATTTCATAAATTCATTCTTTTTAATAGCTGAGTAGTACTCCATTGTGTAGATGTACCACATTTTCTGTATCCATTCCTCTGTTGAGGGGCATCTGGGTTCTTTCCAGCTTCTGGCTATTATAAATAAGGCTGCTATGAACATAGTGGAGCATGTGTCCTTCTTACCAGTTGGGGCATCTTCTGGATATATGCCCAGGAGAGGTATTGCTGGATCCTCCGGTAGTACTATGTCCAATTTTCTGAGGAACCGCCAGACGGATTTCCAGAGTGGTTGTACAAGCCTGCAATCCCACCAACAATGGAGGAGTGTTCCTCTTTCTCCACATCCTCGCCAGCATCTGCTGTCACCTGAATTTTTCATCTTAGACATTCTGACTGGTGTGAGGTGGAATCTCAGGGTTGTTTTGATTTGCATTTCCCTGATGATTAAGGATGTTGAACATTTTTTCAGGTGCTTCTCTGCCATTCGGTATTCCTCAGGTGAGAATTCTTTGTTCAGTTCTGAGCCCCATTTTTTAATGGGGTTGTTTGATTTTCTGAAGTCCACCTTCTTGAGTTCTTTATATATGTTGGATATTAGTCCCCTATCTGATTTAGGATAGGTAAATATCCTTTCCCAATCTGTTGGTGGTCTCTTTGTCTTATTGACGGTGTCTTTTGCCTTGCAGAAACTTTGGAGTTTCATTAGGTCCCATTTGTCAATTCTCGAACTTACAGTACAAGCCATTGCTGTTCTGTTCAGGAATTTTTCCCCTGTGCCCATATCTTCAAGGCTTTTCCCCACTTTCTCCTCTATAAGTTTCAGTGTCTCTGGTTTTATGTGAAGTTCTTTGATCCATTTAGATTTGACCTTAGTACAAGGAGATAAGTATGGATCGATTCGCATTCTTCTACATGATAACAACCAGTTGTGCCAGCACCATTTGTTGAAAATGCTGTCTTTCTTCCACTGGATGGTTTTAGCTCCCTTGTCGAAGATCAAGTGACCATAGGTGTGTGGGTTCATTTCTGGGTCTTCAATTCTATTCCATTGGTCTACTTGTCTGTCTCTATACCAGTACCATGCAGTTTTTATCACAATTGCTCTGTAGTAAAGTCAGGCATGGTGATTCCACCAGAGGTTCTTTTATCCTTGAGAAGAGTTTTTGCTATCCTAGGTTTTTTGTTATTCCAGATGAATTTGCAAATTGCTCCTTCTAATTCGTTGAAGAATTGAGTTGGAATTTTGATGGGGATTGCATTGAATCTGTAGATTGCTTTTGGCAAGATAGCCATTTTTACAATATTGATCCTGCCAATCCATGAGCATGGGAGATCTTTCCATCTTCTGAGATCTTCTTTAATTTCTTTCTTCAGAGACTTGAAGTTTTTATCATACAGATCTTTCACTTCCTTAGTTAGAGTCACGCCGAGATATTTTATATTATTTGTGACTATTGAGAAGGGTGTTGTTTCCCTAATTTCTTTCTCAGCCTGTTTATTCTTTGTGTAGAGAAAGGCCATTGACTTGTTTGAGTTAATTTTATATCCAGCTACTTCACCGAAGCTGTTTATCAGGTTTAGGAGTTCTCTGGTGGAATTTTTAGGGTCACTTATATATACTATCATATCATCTGCAAAAAGTGATATTTTGACTTCCTCCTTTCCAATTTGTATCCCCTTGATCTCCTTTTGTTGTCGAATTGCTCTGGCTAATACTTCAAGTACTATGTTGAAAAGGTAGGGAGAAAGTGGGCAGGCTTGTCTAGTCCCTGATTTTAGTGGGATTGCTTCCAGCTTCTCTCCATTTACTTTGATGTTGGCTACTGGTTTGCTGTAGATTGCTTTTATCATGTTTAGGTATGGGCCTTGAATTCCTGATCTTTCCAGAACTTTTATCATGAATGGGTGTTGGATCTTGTCAAATGCTTTTTCTGCATCCAACGAGATGATCATGTGGTTTTTGTCTTTGAGTTTGTTTATATAGTGGATTACATTGATGGATTTTCGTATATTAAACCATCCCTGCATTCCTGGAATAAAACCTACTTGGTCAGGATGGATGATTGCTTTAATGTGTTCTTGGCTTCGGTTAGCGAGAATTTTATTGAGGATTTTTGCATCGATATTCATAAGAGAAATTGGTCTGAAGTTCTCTATCTTTGTTGGATCTTTCTGTGGTTTAGGTATCAGAGTAATAGTGGCTTCATAAAATGAGTTTGATAGAGTACTTTCTACTTCTATCTTGTGAAAAAGTTTGTGCAGAACTGGAATTAGATCTTCTTTGAAGGTCTGATAGAACTCTGCACTAAACCCGTCTGGTCCTGGGCTTTTTTTGACTGGGAGACTATTTATAGCTGCTTCTATTTCTTTAGGGGATATGGGACTGTTTAG
Organism: Mus musculus; assembly: GCF_000001635.26. Lineage (NCBI taxonomy): Eukaryota > Metazoa > Chordata > Mammalia > Rodentia > Muridae > Mus > Mus musculus. The sequence continues at coordinate 15,657,037 of NC_000073.6, read as the reverse complement.
AAGGTCAACTTGATCCTGATTCAACTTTGGTACCTGGTATCTGTCCAGAAATTTGTCCATTTCGTCCAGGTTTTCCAGTTTTGTTGAGTATAGCCTTTTGTAGAAGGATCTGATGGTGTTTTGGATTTCTTCAGGATCTGTTGTTATGTCTCCCTTTTCATTTCTGATTTTGTTAATTAGGATTTTGTCTCTGTGCCCTCTAGTGAGTCTAGCTAAGGGTTTATCTATCTTGTTGATTTTCTCAAAGAACCAACTCCTCGTTTGGTTAATTCTTTGAATAGTTCTTCTTGTTTCCACTTGGTTGATTTCACCCCTGAGTTTGATTATTTCCTGCCGTCTACTCCTCTTGGGTGAATTTGCTTCCTTTTTTTCTAGAGCTTTTAGATGTGTTGTCAAGCTGCTAGTATGTGCTCTCTCCCGTTTCTTCATGGAGGCACTCAGAGCTATGAGTTTCCCTCTTAGAAATGCTTTCATTGTGTCCCAAAGGTTTGGGTACGTTGTGGCTTCATTTTCATTAAACTCTAAAAAGTCTTTAATTTCTTTCTTTATTCCTTCCTTGACCAAGGTATCATTGAGAAGAGTGTTGTTCAGTTTCCACGTGAGTGTTGGCTTTCTGTTATTTTTTTTGTTATTGAAGATCAGCCTTAGTGCATGGTGATCTGATAGGATACATGGGACAATGTCAATATTTTTGAATCTGTTGAGACCTGTTTTGTGACCTATTATGTGGTCAGTTTTGGAGAAGGTACCATGAGGTGCTGAGAAGAAGGTATATCCTTTTGTTTTAGGATAAAATGTTCTGTAGATATCTGTCAGATCCATTTGTTTCATCACTTCTGTTAGTTTCAGTGTGTCCCTGTTTAGTTTCTGTTTCCATGATCTGTCCATTGGTGAAAGTGGTGTGTTGAAGTCTCCCATTATTATTGTGTGAGGTGCAATGTGTGCTTTGAGCTTTACTAAAGTTTCTTTAATGAATGTGGCTGCCCTTGTATTTGGAGCATAGATATTCAGAATTGAGAGTTCCTCTTGGAGGATTTTACCTTTGATGAGAACAAAGTGCCCCTCCTTGTCTTTTTTGATGACTTTGGGTTGGAAGTCAATCTTATCAGATATTAGGATGGCTACTCCAGCTTGTTTCTTCATACCATTTGCTTGGAAAATTGTTTTCCAGCCTTTTATTCTGAGGTAGTGTCTATCTTTTTCTCTGAGATGTGTCTCCTGTAAACAGCAAAATGTTGGGTCTTGTTTGTGTAGCCAGTTTGTTAGTCTATGTCTTTTTATTGGGGAGTTGAGACCATTGATGTTAAGAGATATTAAGGAAAAGTAATTGTTGCTTCCTGTTATTTTTGTTGTTAAAGTTGGCATTCTGTTCTTGTGGCTGTCTTCTTTTAGGTTTGTTGAGGGATTACCTTCTTGTTTTTTCTAGGGCATTGTTCCCGTTCTCGTATTGGTTTTTTTCTGTTATTAACCTTTGAAGGGCTGGATTCGTGGAGAGATAATGTGAGAATTTGGTTTTGTCGTGGAATACTTTGGTTTCTCCATCTATGGTAACTGAGAGTTTGGCTGGGTATAGTAGCCTGGGCTGGAATTTGTGTTCTCTTAGTGTCTGTATAACATCTGTCCAGGCTCTTCTGGCTTTCATAGTCTCTGGTGAAAAATCTGGTGTAATTCTGATAGGCTTGCCTTTGTATGTTACTTGACCTTTTTCCCTTACCGCTTTTAGTATTCTATCTTTATTTAGTGCATTTGTTGTTCTGATTATTATGTGTCGGGAGGAATTTCTTTTCTGGTCCAGTCTATTTGGAGTTCTGTAGGCTTCTTGTATGTTCATAGGTATCTCTTTCTTTATATTTGGGAAGTTTTCTTCAATAATTTTGTTGAAGATGTTTGCTGGTCCTTTGAGTTGAAAATCTTCATTCTCATCCACTCCTATTATCCGTAGGTTTGGTCTTCTCATTGTGTCCTGGATTTCCTGGATATTTTGAGTTAGGATCTTTTTGCATTTTCCATTTTCTTTGATTGTTGTGCCGATGTTCTCTATGGAATCTTCTGCACCTGAGATTCTCTCTTCCATCTCTTGTATTCTGTTGCTGATGCTCAAATCTATGGTTCCAGATTTCTTTCCTAGGGTTTCTATCTCCAGTGTTGCCTCACTTTGAGTTTTCTTTATTGTTTCTACTTCCCTTTTTAGGTCTAGTATGGTTTTGTTCATTTCCATCACCTGTTTGTATGTTTTTTCCTCTTTTTCTGTAAGGACTTCTACCTGTTTGATTGTGTTTTCCTGTTTTTCTTTAAGGACTTGTAACTCTTTAGCAGTGTTCTCCTGTATTTCTTTAAGTGATTTATTAAAGTCCTTCTTGATGTCCTCTACCATCATCATGAGATATGCTTTTAAATCTAGGTCTAGGTTTTCGGGTGTGTTGGGGTGCCCTGGACTGGGCGAAGTGGGAGTGCTGGGTTCTGATGATGGTGAGTGGTCTTGGTTCCTGTTAGTAGGATTCCTACTTTTACCTTTCGCCATCTGGTAATCTCTGGAGTTAGTAGTTATAGTTGACTCTGTTTAGAGATTGTTCTTCTGGTGATTCTGTTACCGTCTCTCAGCAGACCTGGGAGACAGATTCTCTCCTCTGAGTTTCAGTGCTCAGAGCACTCTCTGCTGGCAAGCTCTCTTACAGGGAAGGTGCGCAGATATCTTGTTTTTGGACCTCCTCCTGGTCGAAGAAGAAGGCCCAAAACAGGGCCTCTCTCAGAAGCTGTGTTGCTTTGGCAGTTCCAGAAGTTGTCAGCTTCTGTGGTGCAGACTCTCACCTGTGCAGACTAAAATCCTAAGTTCCAGGACTCCCTGGAACTTAGGATTTTAGTCTGCACAGGTGAGAGTCTGCACCACAGATACTTGTGGAATTTCTTAAGTTTAACAAACCTCATAACATAAGAAGATAGCAGGGTATGTGGTCAGCATGACCCTGATCTGAGTCTTTTTTTTTGTCTTTGAAAATGACTGGCAGTCATTTTATAGCAACAATATTAAGTAGCTGGCAGGCATGGGACAAAATGTCTACAGCTATGCTTATGGGGCAGTACTGAACAAATGCTATTCCCCATTTTCTCTTATATCTGGCTCAGTGTATCTTGTAGAGATTATGTTCAGATCAATAATTCACTTGGATTTGAGTTTTGTACAGGGTGATAAATGTGGGTCTATTTTTATTCTTCTACATGTAGGTATCTAGTTTGACCAGCAGTAGATGATGACTTTTTTTTAATGTGAATTTTTGGCTTCTTTATCAAAAAATAAGGTGTCCATATATGTATGAATTTATGCCTGGGTCTTAAGTTTAATCTAATTGATAAATCTCTCTCTCTCTCTCTGTCTCTCTCTCTCTCTCTGTCTCTCTCTCTTTTTTTTTTTTTACAATGCCCACTATGCAGTCCAGGCAAGAAGATCTCAATGTCACTAGGAAAAGAAAATGAAAAGACTCTGTTCCACCCTCTTCCATAGCCCAGAGTCAGAGTTGCTCTAAAACTCCATGTGATGTTTCTGGTCTTTGTGATGTCAAGTTGGTGAAGAAAGCCAAGACTATGATGAAGAAAGCTCAGAAGAAGATGAATCGCTTGGGGAAGAAAGGGGAAGCAGATAGGCATGTTTTGATATGAAGGCCAAGCACTTGTCTGGGAAGAGGAAAGCTGGTAAACAGGACAGGAGATAATGCCCTCTTCGGCTGTTACAGTTTAACTAGACTCTTGATTATTTTGGGGTGTGGTATGGTGTGTTTATAGAATTTGTAGTCACCATCTGTTAACCAAAAGAAACAAGAGGGATGACATTTATTTATTTATTTATTTATTTATTTATTTATTTAGGAATGGCTTTTAAATGCTTGTTGCTTTGCTGAAAACTGGTAAAGCTGACTAAGTGTGCAGTGCTGTGGTCACTGTGCAGTTCGGGTGTTTACATACAGAGCGTTCTGTACTTGATGAGTTTCTTTCAACATTTTACAGAAAGACTTATTGGTGTAAGGAGGCTGCTTGGGTGGGGAAAAAACTGGACTGGGTTTTTTGTCACCCAAAGTACCTATTTTTGTTAAGAAAGTATCCCTGCTGGGAAGTCTAAGAAGAAGGCTCCCCTCCTTACATTTAGGGTGTGTCAGAGCTTAAACTACTCTCCTAAATTATTTTCTAAACCTGTAGTACAATGTATTACTGTAACTCCAACCATTTTATCCAAAGTAAACATCCAGCAAAAACATAGTTTGATTACATAACATTTTGTTTGATTCAATTGCAAGACACTTGAGGGCCAAAAGAAGGTGGGGCAGGGGATAGGACTTTGTTTTTTTGTTCTTAGAGCAGAAATACTTTTTTTTTAAAAAAGGAAATAAGTGGCTAGGGTATGGGTTCAAAACAACAACAACAAAAAAAGACTTCTTTCATAAACAATTGCTGAATTAAGATTGATGTCCCAGAAAGTACAGAACCATCTATGAGAGGGACCCTGGTCTACTTGGAGCTACAGCCTGTCCACAGATTAGAAGATTTTCTTCAAACTGTCAGTGCTTCCTCTTAGAGTTACGGCTTCTGACTTTTATCAAAATCCAACAACTTACCAATGTATTACGTACTCTATCCTAAAATTATATGGACTCAATTGAGAATTCCTTTTTTTTTAGTTTAAAATTTAATTTATTATGAAAGGTGATTACAAAGTTTAGCTTTTTAAAATCTCAAATTCACAAGGCTTAATACTTTTTAAAGTATGAGTATAGAACAATAGTAGTATAACCTTTGGTATTCAGTTCTTGAACACAAATATTGAAATATTAATCTGTTATATATCTATATATATCTATATATATATATATATGGTAATTATTTCATTTACATTTCCAATGCAATCCCAAAAGTCCCCCACCTGCTCCCCCACCCACACCCCCAACCACCCACTCCCACTTCTTGGCCCTTCTTTTTTTGAATTGGTTTTTAATGTGTTTTAGTTCTGTAATGAAATTTATGTCTTGATCTATTTTTTAAATGTCTAGATGAATAAAATCTATAATCATTAAAAATGAGTCTCTTTTATGATAACACTGTGTTGTTATTGTCATTACTCAGTGTGTAGTACAACTTGCTAGAGGTGAGATCTTCCACAGTTCTTTTATTGTTCAGGAGAGTTTTACATATCCTGGGGGTTTTAATCTTTCCATAACTAAGTGGAAATTGTCCTCTCAAGATCTTTGTCTTGGCATTTTATTGGGATCGCATTGAATCAGTAGAATCAATATGGAGGTGGATGCTCACAGTCAACCAACCATTGGACTGAGCACAGGGTCCCCAGTGGAGGAGTTAGAGAAAGGACTGAAGGAGCTGAAGGGTCTTGAAACACAAGGGAAGAAAAACAGTATCAACCAAACAGACTCCCCCAGAGTTCCCAGGGACTAAACTACCAACCAAAGAGTATACATGGAGGGACCCATAGCTCCATCCTCAATGTAGCAGAGGATGGCCTTGTTGAGCATTAATGGAAAGAGAGGTCCTTGGACCTGTGAAGGCTCGATGCCTCAGTGTAGGGGAATGTGAGGACAGGGAGGCAAGAGTTGGTGGATGGGTAGGGGCACATTCTCATAGAAGCAGGGAGAGGGGTGATGGGATAGGGGATTTTCAGCGGGGAGGGGAACCAGGAAAGGGGATAACATTTGAAATCTTACATGCTTAGTTAGAGTTACTGTAAGATATTTCATATTATTTGGGGGCAATGTTAAAAGATGTTTTTCCCTAGTTTCTTTCTTAGTCAAATTCTTGTTTGTATATAGTTAGGAAGGGTACTGATTTTTCTGAGTTAACTTTGCAATACAGCTAATCAGTTGAAAGTGTTTATCAATCATAGGCATTCACCAGTGCAATTTCAGTTCAACTACTAAACACTATTATATCAGATGCAAAGAAAGATACTTTGACTTATTCCTTTCCCATATGTATCTCCTAAACTTCAAGTAATGTATTGAATAGAAATGGAGAGAGTGGCAGTCTTGACTTTTTCCTTATTTTAGCAGAATGGTGTAAAAGGTAAACCTGGTTCTTCCTCCAAGCCCCATTCTTCCAGAAATAAGACTCAGACTCAAAATAACTTAAAAGATACCTTGACTATATTGCTAGGCTCTTCTTTGATTAGATAATAAATTACATAACTCAATTATTTTAACCTATATTCTTCCATTTGGGTGGTAACCTGTGCTCAGCTACTATGCATCTGTCCAATCATCTTCCTTGGCAAATGTTCCCATTTTGTTCACTCCCAGAATGTTCTCTACCTACAAGATGTTTCTGCTTCCATTTCGTGCCTATGTCATAGACCACAGACTTTTTAAGTCATGAGTGAAGCATCCAAACATTACACAAGGCACTCACTACAGAATTACTTTGATTTCTGCTCCATTTAAGTTGATGTTGTCGATGGGCTTTTTGTAATCTGACCTTATTATGTTTAGGTATGTCCCTTTAATCCCTTAGATCTCCAGAACATTTCTCATGAACAGGAATTGGATTATGTCAAACACCTTTCTTCCACCTATTGAGAAGAGTATTACACAGCTATTAAAAACAATGGATTATGAAATTCTTAGAAAAATGGATGGATCTGAAGGATATCATCCTAAGTGAGGTAGCCAAATCCTAAAAGTACACACATGGGCTGGAGAGATGGCTCAGTAGTTAAGAGCGCCGACTGCTCTTCTGAAGGTCATGAGTTTAAATCCCAGCAACCATATGATGGCTCACAACCATCCTTAATGAGATCTGATACCCTCTTCTGGGGTGTCTGAAGACAGCTACAGTGTACTTACATATAATAAATAAATAAATAAATAAATAAATAAATAAATAAATAAAAAAAAAAGAATGCACATGATATGCACACACTGATAAGTGGATATTAGCCCAGAAGTTTAGAATACCCAAGATACAATTTGCAAAGTACATGAATCCCAAGAAGAAGGAAAACTAAACTGTGGATACTTCGATCCTTCTTAGAATAGGGAACAAAATAGACACGGAAGAAGTTACAGAGAAAGTTTGGAGCAGAGATTGGAGGAATGAAAATCCAGAGACGGCCCCACCTGGGGATCCATCCCATAAACAACCATCAAAGTCAGACACTATTGCATATGCCAACAAGATTTTGCTGACAGGAGCCTGATATAGCTGTCTCCTGAGAGGCTCTGCCAGTGCCTGACAAATACAGAAGTGGATGCTCACAGCCATCTATTGGATGAAGCTCAAAGTCCCCAATGAAGGAGCTAGAGAAAGTACCCAAAGAGCTGAATGGGTTTGCAGCCCCTTAGGAGGAAAAACACTATGAACTAACCGGAACCCCCAGAGCTTCCTGGGACTAAACCACTAATCAAAGAAAATACATGTGGAACTTGTGGCTCTAACTGTATATGTAGCAGAGGATGGCCTAGTCGGTCATCAGTAGGAGGAGAGGCCCTTGGTCCTGTGAAGGATCTATGCCCCAGTATAGGGGAATGCCAGAGCCAGGTAGTAGGAGTGGGTGGGTTGGGGAGCAGGGGGAGTGGGGAGGGTATAGGAGATTTTCAGAGGAGAAACTAGGAAAGGTGATAATATTTGAAATGTAAATAAAGAAAATATCTAATTAAAAAAAGAGGAGATCATGCACTTCCTTTCTTTCTGATTGTTTGTTGATGATGAATCACATTTATGAATTTTTTTTCAAGACAGGGTTTCTATGTTTAGCCCTGGCTGTCCCGAAACTCACTCTGTAGACCAGGCTGGGCTGGAACTCAAAAATCCTCCTGCCTCAGCCTCCCAAGTGCTGGGATTAAAGGTGTGCCTGGCCTTTTTTTTTTTTTTTTAGATTTATTTATTTATTAAGTACACATTGTTCTGCTTGCATTTATGCCTGCAAGCCAGGAGAGGGCACTAGTCCTCATTCCATATGGTTGTGAGCCACCATGCGGTTGATGGGAGTTGAACTTATGACCTCTGGAAGAGCAAACAGTGCTCTTAACCTCTGAGCCATCTCTCCAGCCATGAATTTTCTCATATTGAAACATCCATGCATCTGTGAAGTGAAAAGCCTACTTGATCATGGTCCATGATCTTTTGGATGTGTTCTCCTAAAAGGTCTGTTTATTGGTTTGACTAGGTTTGCACCCCCCCCCCCCATGTTTGAGTTCTTGGCCCATAAGGAGTGTCACTATTAGGAGGTGTGTCCATATTGAAGGAAGTTGTGAAGCAAGGGGAACATGTCTCCACTTCTGGTAAAAGTACAAACATGTACATACACTCTGGAAATCAAGGGTTCCATTGATGGGTATTGGGATATACACAGACAGTCTGGTTTCCAGTTGACCTGAGGTGTGGAACCCCGGGACCCAGTGGTGATAATTCACCTCCATGGGATGGAAGGAGTTCCCTCATTGCTCATAGAAACCTGGCTCCTGTTGAAGTTACAGCTGCAGTAGCCCCCACAGGAGAAGTGTGGCTAATAGTCACATAGACAATTTCCCAAGCTTCTGACCTTCAGGCTAAACTCCTCTCCAGTTACCTAGCATCAGTAAAGATAACAACATACCATAAGAAGGGCTGCTTGTCCCCTCCTCACTCTCTTTCTCTCTTGCTCATACTCTCCTTATTCTCCTCTAACTTTCTCTCTCTCTCTCTCTCTCTCTCTCTCTCTCTCTCTCTCTCTCTCTCCTTGTCCTCTCCTCTCCTCTCCTCTCCTCTCCTCTCCCTTTCTCCCTCTTACTCTCTAGCCTTTCTTTCTCTATCCTTTTACCCCTTCTCTCCTCTTGATCATGCCTGCTCTCTCTCTCTCCTCCTCCTCCCTCTCTCTCTCTCTGTCTCTCTTTCTCCCTTCTCTCCTTTCTCCCTGCTTTTCTACAATAAAGTTCTAAAACCACAGACTGTCTCTGTTCATCAAGGCCTGCTGTGCTTACTCTCCCCTGCATGGGAACCTCTCTTCTATAACCCTGGGTCTACAGGGTGTCGCCCCGGGGCCATGGTCAGGAGCTGCCTCTTGTCCACCCCCACCCCCACTCCCCCACCCCCTTCGAGTGTAGTCAGTGGCTTAGATGCCTACCCAGGGCTGAGAGGAAAACATCTGGCATCCCCCCTGCCTTGCATCTGCCTGCTCAGAGCATAGGAGGAACTCTGGCTGGGTGTGGGCTATCCTCCCTAAGATAGCCTAAGAGGCAATTACTTAGACAATGGAATACTATTAAGCCATTAAAAACAAGTATATCATTTCCAGTTTCCATCTCTGCCGGAGCTGACCCTATGCAACAGCTCTCCATACCCAAATACTGCCGGGAGAGAGTGCTGACATACCTGTGAGCACTCATTAAAAACAATGAATTCATGAAATTCTTACACAAATGGATGAATCTGGAGGATATCATCCTAAGTAAGGTAACTCAGTCACAAAAGAACACATATGATATGCACTCACTGATAAGTGGATATTAGCCCAGAAGCTCAGAATACCCAATATAAAATTTGCAAAACATGAAACTCAAGAAGAAAGAATATCAAAGTATAGTACTTCGATCCTTCTTAGAAGGGGTAACAAAACACCCATGGAAGGAGTTACAGAGACAAAGTTCAGAGCAGAGATGGAAAGAATGACCTTACAGAGACTGCCCCACCTGGGGATCCATCCCATAAACAACCATCAAAGCCAGATACTATTACATATGTCAACAAGATTTTGCTGACAGGAGCCTGATATAGCTATCTCCTGAGATGCTCTGCCAGTGCCTGACAAATACAAAAGTGGATGATCACAGCCATCATTGGATAAGCTCAAGGCTCGAAATGAAGGAGCTAGAGAAAGTACCCAAGGAGCTGAATGGGTTTGCAACACCTTTAGGAGGAAAAACAATATGAACTAACCAGTACCCCCAGAGATCCTTGGGACTAAACCAGCAATCAAAGAAAACATATGGTGGGACTTGTGACTCTAGCTTCATATGTAGCAGAAAATAGTCTAGTCGGTCATCAGTTGGAGGAGAGGCCCTCGGTTCTGTGAAAGTTCTATGCCCCAGTACAGTGGAATGCCTGGGCCAGCAGGCTGGAATTGGTGGGTTGGGGAGCAGGGGGACGGGGTAGGGGATAGGCGATTTTCAGAGGGGAAACTAGAAAAGGGGATAACATTTGTAATGGAAATAAAGAAAATATCTGATTTAAAAAAAAGCAGAAATGTAAATGCCACATATGTTGAAACTGAAGTATATGCTGTATTTAAGGGATTGTCAAAGATATGAAAAAAAGAAAAAGAGAAGAGAGCAGCATCATTGAGGTGAAATCTTCTGGGAAGTGTTTCCTGAGAGCACAGAGGCTGAGTTACAGAGGTAGCCATAGTTGTAACTTGTGCAGTGGCTGGACTTTGTAAGGCTTAAGAGTCACCCAGGTGGTACTGGTTTTGAAAGCATGAAGTGGTCATGAAGAGCAGCTGAGGCTCAGTACTGTGAGAGTCCATGGAATGCCATTGATGAAGGTTCAGCCTCAATTGCAATTGATGGCCCAGGACTTGAAGGGGTTATGCAAAGGAGTTGAGGCTTGGCACCAAGAAGAGAGCCTATGAAAGGCTACTGGAGAAGCCTAGTTGAAGTGAAAGACAGCAGTGTTTCGGGTATGCCTGTACCATGAGATGACTACGAAGAACAGCAGCAGAGGTGGAGTACAGGCATCTGGAGCATAGAAGACAAGGTATGTACAACAAAGTGCAGGGCTGGAGAAGTGACCCAAGCCCTTGGAGGAGCCTAGAAGAAAGAGAGTGGATCCCAGACATTGGACAGTTTTGGAGTTTGATTTTGCATTTGATTGTGACTGTGCCCTAATATTTTTATTTCCCCTCTGGAAGAAATTACTTTAATGGAGCCCACGGCTAAGAGACTTTTAACTGTAAAAAGACTGAAATTTAAAAGAGATTGATTATTTTAAAGAAATTGAAATTTTAAGAATTTGCAAAGACTGTGGGCCTTTTAAAGTTATTTAGATGTTTGGGATGAATAAGAAAGTAAGGGTTGAGGCTTAATAAATAATGTTGTGTTTGTGTGTCAAGTTGACAAGAGGTCAATTGTACTGATTGGGTTTATGTCAACTTGACAGAAGCTGGAGTTATCACAGAGAAAGGAGCTTCAGTTGAGGAAGTACCTCCATGAGATCCAGTTGTAAGGATCCTTGTGTGTGGTACCATCTCTGGGCTGGTAGTATTGGGTCCTATAAGAAAGCAAGCTGATCAAGCCAGGGGAAGCAATTCAGTAAAAAACATCTCTTCATTGCCTCTGCATCAGCTCATGCTTCCTGTCCTGCTGACCTCCTTTAGTCATGAACAGCAATGTAGAAATGTAAGCCGAGTAAACCCTTTCCTTCACAATTTGCTTCTTTGTGAAAATTGTGTTTGTGCAGGAATAGAAAATATGACCAAGACAGCCATCAACCTTGGTTCTATGTAAAGAATCAGTTTCTTTAGGATTCAGCCCCAGGAGAGCAAGAATGATGTTCTCTTACTCACCATCTTCCTCATAATCCTGCTCAGTAGGTGTTGTGTAAAAGAATGATTAAACTCTGGGTGATTCTAGTTACCCACACCTTTAATGCTAGCACTGTAGTAAGGTAAGGTAAATTAATGTGAGTGAGTGTAAGGCCTGGCTGCTCCACACAGTACATTTTAGTATACCTTGGTTTACAGTAAGAGACCTTGAGTCAAAATCAAACAAGAGAAAAGAAAGCAATTATGATTCAATCAATAAAATTAGGACTCTCTTGGGTGGGGCACAAATGTGAGTGGCTTCTGTTTGTACATCTAAAAGATTTGTGGGCAAGCCGGGCGTGGTGGCTCACACCTTTAATCCCAGCACTGGGGAGGCAGAGGCAGGTGGATTTCTGACTTCGAGGCCAGCCTGGTCTACAAAGTGAGTTCCAGCAGGACAGCCGGGGCTATACAGAGAAACCCTGTCTCGAAAAAGCCAGAAAAGGAAAAAAAAATTGTGGGCCTGCAAGGTCAGAGGATCCAAAGACTGGGCAGACCTTTGGCATTCTTTCGTGGACAATATATGTAAGCCCGGGTGTCAATGAATTTTAATCCAACAATATGGCGGCTCTGAGCAGATTCAAAGACAATCTATGTCCCTGTGATTTGTCTGGAATACAGATTGTCACACACGTTAATCATTCTGGCTGGAACTCTTGAGTTTTGTTCAGTTTTTCACTCCTTTCTTTGGAGTATCCTGGTTCAGCAGCACACCAGGCAGGGAGGATGAAACACAGGTGATTTTCACACCGTGCTTCTTTCCTTGGGATATGTGGAAGCTGATGCACACCAGGTGGGAAAGTATGATACAAAGTTCAGAATAGGTGGGTCAGCATGACTACGTGGCATTTCTAAAGTTAAAGATTGGTGTTGGGCTCCTGAGATCAGATGGAGAAGATGAAGCATTGAAAAGAAGAAAGACTCCTCTGTTTCGTGCTGAGGTTAGTAAGGCTGTATGGACGTAGTAGACCACAACTTTCCTAAGGTGGGAAGTACAACACTTTAGCACCTACATTTAATTGCAAACAATGACATTAAATTGAGGGGCAGAGAAAGTGATGAATTAAAGAAAAATTTGACAGAATGAGTCAGAGATAGGATGCATCAAACACTCATGAGTACAGCTACTTGAGAATATAGCAGAGAGAGGCAGTTGAGTGAGTTGAGTTAATTGAGAGTCAGTGCCCTGAGTGCAGGTCAGGTCAGTGGAGTTGAGTTTTTCTCTCTGTGAGTTCATTCAGTGCATATCAGCACAGGCACTTGAAGACAGAAAATAAGAAAGATGCAGAAGACTAGCACTAATTGACAGTTAGTTTGGGGACAAGCAGAGAAATTCAATGAGAACCTGACAGAAGATAGATTAAATAAGTCAGATTGCAAAGAAGGTTGAACCAAAACTGTTGAATCAAACCAGCAAGACAGGGTTCAGAAAGAGCTTTAAAATGTGAGTTATTCAGCAAAAAGACTCCAATATGGCACTTACATCAAAGGAAACAAAAGTTACATTTATATCCTGGCCATTGTCGTCGGGGTCAAACACAGAGAGGCATAATAACTTCCTGGTTATCTGGTGAGTTGGTCTTGTGAATAAAGTTTGTGTATGATGTGTAGGATTGGAGGGGTTACATTCATGAAAGAGAGAAGGCCCTTGTGGAGGAGATCCTTTGGTAGCATTCAGGAGATGGTTTGTGTGTGTTTGGAGATAGTGGTTTGTCAAAGGCCCAGCTTGATGGGTGTAGGGCCTTGAGAAAATACAGGAGAAGTTTGCAAGTTTTCAACATACAGAGATCCATAGGAGTTCAAGAATCATAGAGGACATGTGGAAAGTGCTGCTCAGACATCAGGGTGCTAGTTCAGTTACTACTATGCTTTGTGGACTTTTCATCAGTTCAACATGAGGCATTAGCCTCATATTATATAAGAAGTCTAGAGGAATTGATGTGGAGGCCTGAGTATAGAAGCTAGGGACTGTGGGGTCTTCTCTTATCTATTTTTATTTCTATGTTCTCCTGAGCATACTGGTCTCCCAATGGGAATTAATTTCCATGCAATGCTAAATCTGAAGTTCTCTCAGGCTTCCCTTTGCCACCTGATCCACAAATAATCAGAGGACATTCTAACTCCAAGTAACAAATCCTTTACGTTTCCAGTGAACCCAGACTGTGAAGCTTCTCAGGTTGCTTCAGGTCTACCAAAGTCAACAACTTCTCCTGACATCCCAAGTGTCTCTGGTGTCACAAGTCTCTTCCAAAGATTCAAGGAGGCAGAGGATAGACCTCACTGTATTCATTAAGAAAAAAGGTAGTCCTGGAAGAATATTTTAATATGCTCAAGTATCCATGCAAGGCACAACCAATGTCACTGGCTCAGATGTTGGATTGATTGACCACAAGATCAAGTTATGGCCTGTCTTATTTCTCCCCCCTCTAGTGAGGTAGACATTCCCCATCACCTAAGCACACACTTCCCTGACTGTCCATGTCCTTGCCCAGTTCCAAGTTGTAGAAGGGTTGTTAAGATGAATTCCGGGCTGGATTTCCATTGCCTTTAGTCTTGCAATGCAGAAATCTGGTACAGTTGTGAGGCATAGACAGTGGCTCCACAGTGTCTGGGAGGCATAAACCTCAGGGCACTCCTCCAAATTTCTGAGTCTTAAAAGACACATCGTTACACTGTGGCTTTCATGTCCAGGTCGTTCTGCTTCCTTGTTTCTTGGGTTCAGGAAACTTCCTGTTTTGCGATGAATTTTGTAAGGTTAAGGACAGATTCCAAAGACTGAACTACCTGTTTCCTCTGCCAGTGCAGTTTCTGCACACCCGATGCATTTGGACATCATCCGCTCTCTTATAATCTGTCCACTGATTACCTCTTCAGACTAGGAATCAAACTTCTCCCCATTGATCAAATCTTGAAAAAGAACTGCTTCAGGAAGGGCCATATTAGGGGGCAGCCACATAGCCAGAAGGGTAGAGAACTGTCTACAATGCAAGACCAACTATGTAGTGGCAGTTCTGGATTTCCCAAATTTTGTGTCCCCCTTCCTGTGTCAGCCAGTTCAGTTTTTATGTTTGAGAAACCACTGGGGTATCAGCACTCCTCCTCAACTCAGTTATTCAACTCTTGCCCCAAACTCAGAATCCACCTTCTCCATGTGTCAGAAACCAGCAGCTGTGAGCCCTCTTTCTGAACTCAGAACTTATAGTAATTCCTCAGACCAGGAATGCATCTTCTCCAACACTGGTCAAGGCTGTATGGAGCTCTATCTAAAGAATACAAGATGTAGGGCACAGAGGCAGCAGAAAAATGAATTGGGTCAGTTTTTTTTTTCACCTACATATCTACTGAAGCATGGTCATATTCTTCATGAACTGCCCCTTAAATATAACAGGGTGGTGTCCCTACATCACCCTGGCAAGAAACTGTCAACTGTGGAGAGATACACTTCAGTATCCCATCACATTTAAGAGATTTTTTCCTGTTGACTTCCTGCCTAGTTTGTTAGTTTTTAGGGATGGATTGCGTTGGCATGTAGTTATTGATTGTCAGAGAATATTTCCCTGTCATTCTCTCTCAACTGTAAGGATGGAGATACCAATATCACAGCAATAATATCCTTGCTGCTCTTCATAGTCAGTGGGAGCATATATCATTGGCATCCACATGGTTCCTTGAGAAAAAACAGAACAGGAATATGGCCCCCAGCAGGAGGAGAATGATGGAACCAGACAAGGCTCACAGAGCCAGGCAGGACCATTGACATGGACTTAGGTGAAATTATAGGCCACTCACATCAATATGGTCTTCCAGTAACAGCAGGCCTGCTGACCACAGCGTGGCTTAAAAATACAGCATAGACGACTGATATTTATTAGATACAGCACTTCTTCTTGGAGATAAGCATGGCCTTAACATTCTGTCTTTCTTCTTTCTTTTTCTGAGTATGGCGATTCCTAGTGTGTGCTAACACACTAGTTTTATTATCACCTACAGTCAATTAATAAGTTGAAGTAGTCTTCTATTGTGTTCTTTATACTTTATCCTTAAATCAATAATGCGATTTCTTTTGTGGTTTTTTGTTGTTGTTGTTGTTTCTTTGGAGACAGGGTTTCTCTGTGTAGCTCTGGCTGTTTTGGAACTCACTTTGTAGACCAGGCTGGCCTCGAACTCAGAAATCTGCCTGCCTCTGCCTCCCGAGATCAGGGATTGAAGGTGTGTGCCACCACACCTGGATTTTTTTTAACACAATAATACACGTCTCTCATACTTTACACTGTGTCACAACATCAAGAAAATTAAAATCTTGGGTACCAGTTCAGAGAAACCAGTTCAGTTCTCAATATTTCTGTTCTTTGTCTCTCCACTTTCAGAACATCCAGTGCAGCCTCTTCCACACTCTTCCAGACTTATGTGTTCATACATTCACAAATGCACATACTGCTTTCATACACTCAGTTGAGAAGACAGAATGCAGAAGCAGACATTTGTACAGTACAAAGAGTGGAGAAAGTTGGTTATGTTTTACCTTTAATCTCAGCATTCAGGAGAGAAAGGCAGGATCTGGGTGTGAGAGGATAAGGGGAGGGCAAAAGTGAATCATGATCTGGTGTAGGCAGTGGTTTGTGGGGGAGAGAGGAGAAAAGCCCTGAGGGCCAGCAGAATGAATGGAAATATGCAAACTCTGAGGGTGGGAGGTGGGGGACCTTGTAGAAAGTACAAAAGGCCTTGGAGGTGAGAGACTCTCAGGACTCAAGGGGCAGGATCTTAGATAAAATCTTCACCATTGGAGACAGGGAAGTCATGTAGTCCACCTCCAGTAGAAAGACAGGTCATACAGTGGAGGGATGGTATTGCTATCCCACAGTAAAAAACTCTCACCCAGAATTGTTTCTGTCTAACAAACAAACAAACAAACAAACAAAAATAAAAATAAAAAAAAAACAAAAAAACTGCAGGGACAAAAATGGAGAATGGACTGAGTAAGTGGAGTTCCAGTGACTGGCCCATCTTGGGATCCATGTCAAGAGGAGGCTCCAAGGCCTGACAATATTATTGATGCTATTGAGTGCTTATAGACAGCAGCTTAGCCTGGCTGTCTTCTGAGTGGCCCATCAGCAGTTGACTGAGACTGATGTATGTACTTACACCCAGGGATTGGACAGATGCCATGAAATCCTGTGGTTAAATTAGGGATATGTTCAATAATCAGAGGAGGAGGCCAACCCCATAGGATGAGAAGCAGTCTCACCTAACCCAGACCCCTGAGTTCTCTCAGACACTGAAAAACCAATCAGGGAGCATACATGGGCAGCCCTATGCCCCTGACACTTAAACAGCAGAGGACCTCATAGTGTAGCCTGAGTGGGAGAAGAGAAACCTAACCCAGGAAAGACCCAGGGTGTGGGGAGGCCTGGTTTAGAGGGCATCCTCCTGGAGTTGGGGGATGAGGAATGAGGTGAAGAATTGCAGGAGGGGGTACTGGGAAGAAAGCAGTGTTTTGACTGTGAAATAATAGAAGTAATGAAATATAAAATAAAAAGAAAGAAAGGATTACAAAGGAAAAAAAAAGGCATGGGCTTTACCACCAGAGGAGTATCAAAGGGTGTGTGAGAATTAAGGATTTGAATATTGTAAGTAGGTGGAGCCAACGTGTGGGAGGAGCATTGGATTCCAAGTTTGGAGAGATATATAAGGGCAGGTCTTCTGAGTAGAATTAAAACAGCCAGAGGATTTAGCAAGTTACAGCAACCGTCTGGATTCCTGGTGAGTTGGTGGGCTGAATGAAATATTTAAGGTTGCTGTGTGAAGGGGATATCATGGTGGAGCCTTGGTAACTTTTTGTAGTTTGTATGGGTTTTTGTTTGGTGACGTCTAAAATTTGCCCTGTGCATAGGCAGAAGATATTTAAAATTCGTAGATTTTTCAAGTCTATCCCGTACATATGAACAGTAAGGACCAGCAAAATGCCTGGATTGGGCAATCTATGAATGAACTTTTAAGAGACCTCTAGGTGCTCTATTCTTCATTTTAGGCAGAGGTCCAAGTCCTGGATTGTATAGAGAACCCGACATCAACCAATGGAGAGGCCTGCTTCTAGGACGAAGGTACTGTATGCATTCTCCAATTCATTTTCCTTTAAACATATATGCAGGACTAGAAAGAACTCACAATAGGATATTGAGAGACCTTGAGATCAATGGAAGCTCCAGATTGGCTAGATCAGGTATAGTGGTGGTATGCTGGCTCAAAAGTTTAACACTCAGGATGGTTTTTGGCTGAGCAGGCCCTTCTTCATCTAGAACGTGTAACCATATTGGTTTGTGGACCACACCTTTAACCCCAGGATTTAGGAACCAATGGCATGTAGATTTTTGTGATCAAGAGGCCTCACTTGTCTGTATAGTGAGATCCAGGAAGTCAGGGACATGTACATGGACCTTGCTCCAGTCTTAAAAAGAGAAAGATTGGAGAAATTAAGAGGTGACTGCAGTGAGCAGGAATGTGCATGTCCTCTGAGCAGCAGCATGAGAAGAGACCCATTTCTTGAAATGGTGACTAGAGAGTAAGGACAAAATTTTTCTGGATGGAGCCCAAGAGGGGAGTAAATCCCAAAGGATGGGACAGTTGTTTGTTACACACCTTTAATCCTAGCCCTGTGTGGGAAGGAACAGGCAGGTGAGTCCCTATGAGTCCTAGCTCAGACTTGTCTTCATTTTGACTTACACACAGCACAGTTCATACAGAGAAACTGTCTCAGAAGAAAAGAAGAGAAGAGAAAAAAAAGAAAAGCAAACAAAAAAATTTCTTTCACCTGGCCAGGTTTCCATTAGGTGTTAAGGTGTGGCTACAGACTGGGTGTGGCCACGAGGAGTGAATGTCTGCTGGATGTGAGAGGATGCAAGGTGGAGCTTGTAGGAGGGTCCTGTATAGGGAGATTCATTTAAGGCTATTTGACTTTATTGAAGTTCAATAACAGGGGGCATCTGGGTTAGGTGTTAAGAGTCTTCTGATGTCCAGGGTAATTAAATCATCAATGCTCTTGGATGGATGAGTGTGGAATGGGATCTATTGGATCTTGCCTGTTCCATGGCCCTTTATTATTTGTTTTGAGACAGATTGTCCAGTAGAAAGGAGGAGAATCTAGGACTCTCTCTCCTTTTTTTTACATTTATGATAATATTCCTTTTTTAAAAAAATAAATTTTATTTAATCTTTTTTTAACCTAGATTTTAGGCTAGATTTTATCCCCCTTCTGGTCCACCCACTGACTGTTCTGTATCCCATACCTTTTTTTCCTTCTCCAAAAGGATGTCCCCTATCCCCACCCCCTACCCTACAAGACCTTTCCACTCCCTGGGTCCTCCTGTCTCTTGAGGGTTAGGTGTATCTTCGCTGACTGTGTCCAGACCCGCAGTCTCCTGCTGAATATGTGTTGGTGGCCTCATATCGTCTGGTTATGCTGCCTTGTTGGTGGCCCTGTTTCTGAGAGATTTTTGGGGTTCAGGTTAGTTGAGACTGCTGGTCTTCCTATAGGGTTGTCCTCCTCCTCAGCTTCTTCCAGCTTTCCCCTAATTCAACCTCAGGGGTCAACAGCTTTTGTTAATTTGTGGGGTATAAATATCTTCATCTGACTCTTTCATCTGCTTGCTGGGTCTTTTTGGGAGGCAGACATGATAGGCATCCTTTTTTTAACACACCAAATTCTCAGTGATAGTGTCAGTCCTTGGTGCCTCTCCTTGAGCTGGATCCCAATTTGGGCCCTGTAACTGGATCCCCTTTTCCTCAGGCTCTTCTCCATTTTTGCTTCTCCAGTGTTCTCAGACAAGAACAAGTCTGTGTCAGCTGTGGAATGGCAACACCTTCCCTCACTTGATGCCCTATCTTTCTTCTGGAGGTGGGCTCTACAAGTTCCCCACTGTGGGGCATTTCATCTAAAGTCCCTCCATTTGACTCCTAAAGGTTTCTCACCTCCCAGGTCTCTGCTATTCTGGAGTGTCCCCCTACGTCCTACCTACCAAGCTTGCCTCTTTCCATTCTTTTGCTGGTCCTCAGGTTTTTAGTCCTGTTCCCCCAACCCAATACCTGATCATGTTCCCCTCTTCCCCTCTCTGTCTGCTTTCCCACAAAAGTCCACTCTCCCCCCTTTCAATGTTTCTTCTCCCTCCCAAGTGGAATTGAGTCATCCTCACTTTGGCCCTTTGGCTTGTTAAAATTTTTGAGTTTTGTGGATTGTATTCTGGGCATTCTCTACTTTTTTTGGCTAATATCAACATATTAGTGATTACATACCATGCATATCCTGTTGGATCTGAATTATGGCATTCTGGATGATATTTTTTAGTTCCTTCCTTTTTGTTTTGCCTGCAAAACTCAGGATGTCCTTGTTCTTAATACCTGAGTAGTATTTTATTGTGTAAATGGACCACATTTTCTGTATCCTTTCTTCTTTGTGGGGCATCTGGGTTGTTTCTAACATCTGACTATCACAAATAAGGTTTTCATGAAAATAGTGGAGCATGTGTCCATGTGTCGTGGTGGGGCATCTTTTAATTATATGTACAAGATTGGTATAGCTGGATCTTCAAGTAGATCTATTTCCAATTTTCTGAGGAATCTCCAGATTGATTTACCGAATGGTTGTACCAGTTTGCAATCCCAGCAGCAATTGAAGAGTGTTCCTCTCCACATGCTCTGCAACATGTGCTGTCACCTGAGTTTTTGACCTTACCTACTCTGATTGTATAAGGTGGATTCTCAGGGTCATTTTGATTTGCAATTCCATGATCACTAAGAATTTGAACATTTCTTTAAGTGTTTCTCAGTCATTTCAGATTCCTCTGTTGTGAATTGTTGGTTTAGTTCTATACCTCATTTTTGATTGGGTTGTTCAGTGTTTCTGGTGGTTAACTTCTTGAGTTCATTTATATTTTGGATATTAGACATCTATTGGATGTGGTGTCAGTGAAGTTTTTCCCCCAATTTGTAGGTTGCCAATTTGTCCTATTGACTATGTCCTTCGACTTACAGAAGATTTCCAGTTTCAAGAGGTCCCATTTACCAATTCTTGATCTTAGAGCCTGAGCCATTGGAGTTCTGTGTAGGAATTTTTTTCTTCTTCCAATGAGTTCAAGGCTTTCTCATTTTCTTTTCAATTAGATACAGTGTGTTTGGTTTTATGTGGAGGTGCTTTACCTACTTGGACTTGAGGTTTGTGCATGGTGACAAATATGTATATATTTTCCTTTTCCACATACAGACTGCCAGTTACTCCAGGATCATTTATTGAAGTTGCTTTCATTTTTCTCCATGTTTATTTTTGGGTTCTTTGTTAAAGATGAAGTGTCCATAAGTGTGTGGTTTCATTTCTGGGGCTTCAGTTCTATTCCATTGATCAACATGTATGGCTCTGTACCAATACTATGCTGTTTTTATCACTATTGCTCTGTAGTATAGCTTGAGGTCAGGGATGATGATTCCCCCAGAAGTTCTTTCATTTTTAAGAATTGTTTGAGAATTTCCCTGTCCATTTGTTTGAAGAATTGTGTTGGGATTTTGATGGGTAGTGAATTGAATCTATAGAATGCCTTTGGTAGGATAGCCCTTTTTACTCTGTTAATTCTTCCAATCCATAAGCATGGGAGATTTCTCCATTTTCTGAGATCTTCTTTGATTTTTTTCTTGAGAGACTTGAAATTATTGTCATACAAATCTTTCATGTGTTTGGTTACTTACTCCAAGATATTTTATATTATTTGTGTCTGATGTGAAGGGTGTTGATTCTCTAATTTCTTTCTCAGTCTGTTTATCATCAGCATAAAGGAAGGCTTATGATTTATTTCAATTAATTTCTTATCCAGTCACTTTAACTAAGTTTATCAGCTGTAGAAGTTCTCTGGTATTATTTTTGGGGTCATTCATGTATACTGTCACACCTTCTGCAAAGAGTGATACCTTTAATTCCTCTTTGCCAATTTTGTATCCTCTTTATCCATTTTGGTTGTCTTATTGTTCTAGCTAGAACTTTGAGTACCATATTGAATACATATTCAGAAGGTGTGCATCATTCTCTTGTTCCTGATTTTAGCGGAAGCACTTTCATGTATCTCTCCATTTAATTTGATATTGGTTATTGATTTGCAGTAAATTGCTTCTATTATATTTAGGAATGGGTCTTGAATTCCTGATCTGTCCAATAATTTTAACATGAAGGTGTGTTGTATTTTTTCAAATCTTTTTGGGTATCTAAAGAGCTTATCATCTGATTTTTTTTCTTTGAGTTTGTTTAAATAGTAGTATACATTAATGGATGTTTACATATTGAACCAACCTTACATCCCAGGGCTGAAGCCTACTTGTTCATGGTAAGTGAAGGTTTTGATGTGTTCTTGGATTGAGTTTACTAGAATTTTATTGAATAATTTTGCACAGTTATTCAGAAGCAAAATTGGTCTGAATGAAGTTCTTTTTTTTTAATGTGTGTCTTTGTGTGGTTTATGTATCAGAGTAATCAGCTTCCTAGAATGAGTTCTGTAGTATTCCTTCTATTTTATTTTATGGAATACTTTGAGGAATATTGTTATTAGTTCTTCTTTGAATGTCTGGTAGACTTCTGGGCTAAAGCCATCTGACCCTTGGCTTTTATTGGTTGGGAGATTTTAATGACTTCTTTTTTCTCCTTAGGGTTTGTGGGCCTGTCTAGTGGTTTACTTGCTCTTGATTTAACTTTGAAATGTGGTATTTGTCTAGAAAACTATCCATTTCATCTAGATTTTCCAGTTTTGTTGAGTATGGTCATTTGTAGTAGGATCTGATGACTTTTTGAATTTCCTCAGTTTCTGTTGTTATGTCTCCCTTTTCATTTCTGATTTTGTTAATTTGAAAACTGTCCCTGTGCCCTTTGTTAGTTTTGCTAGGGGTTTACCTATCTGGTCTATTCTCTCAAACAACCAGCTTTTTTTTTTTTAAGATTCTTTGAATCCTTCTCTTTGTTTCTCTTTATTTGATTTCCACCGTGTTTGTGACTTTTTCCTAGAGCTCTCAGCTGTGCTTTTAGGTTGCTGGTGTAGGATCTCTCCAGTTTCTTTTCCAGGGCACTTAGCATTATGAATTTTCCTCTTAGTACTGTTTCCATTGTGTTCCATAATTTGGGTATTGTGTCTCATCATTTTCTTTTTCTTTTTCTTCTTTTCTCTTTCTTTCTTTCTTTCTTTCTTTCTTTCTTTCTTTCTTTCTTTCTTTCTTTCTTTCTTTCTTTCTTTCTTTCTTTTTGAGTCAGGGTTTCTCTGTGTCGCTCTGGCTGTCCTGGAACTCACTTTGTAGACCAGGCTGGCCTTCAACTCAGAAATCTGCCTGCCACTGCCTCCCATGTGCTGGGATTAATGGCATGGTCCACCACCACTGGCTCCATCATTTTCATTGAATTCTTTGAAGTCTGTAACTTCTTCCTTCCTTCATGCCTGCCTTCTCTTTCCTTCCTTCCTTCCTTCCTTCCTGCCTGCCTGCCTGCCTGCCTTCCTTCCTGCCTTCCTGCCTTCCTGCCTGCCTTCCTGCCTTCCTGCCTTCCTGCCTTCCTGCCTTCCTGCCTTCCTGCCTTCCTGCCTTCCTGCCTGCCTGCCTTCCTGCCTGCCTGCCTTCCTGCCTTCCTGCCTTCCTGCCTTCCTGCCTTCCTGCCTTCCTGCCTTCCTCTCTCTCCCTCTCTCTTCCTTTCTTTTTTCTCTCTCCCCTGACTTTATTATCACTGAGTAGAAACTTGTTCAGTTTCCATGTATATGTGGGATTTCTGCTGTTTTTGTTGTTATTGAAGAACAGTCTTTTGGTTGATGATCTGATAGGATGCATAGAATTATTTCAATCTTTTTGTATTGGTTGAAACTTGTTTTTTTTTTTTTAGTGTGATATAGTGATTATAAAGTCAGGGGAGAAAGAAAAAAGAAAGGAAGAGAAAAGGAGAGAGAGGGAGAGAGGAAGGCGGGAAGGCAGGAAGGCAGGAAGGCAAGAAGGGAGGAAGTCAGGAAGTCAGGAAGTCAGGAAGTCAGGAAGTCAGGAAGGCAGGAAGGCAGGAAGGCAGGAAGGCAGGAAGGCAGGCAGGCAGGCAGGCAGGCAGGCAGGCAAGAAGGCAGAAAGGCAGGAAGGCAGGCAGGCAGGCAGGCAAGAAGGCAGGAAGGCAGACAGGCAGGCAGGCAGGCAGGCAGGCAGGAAGGCAGGAAGGCAGGCAGGCAGGCAGGCAGGCAGGAAGGCAGGAAGGCAGGAAGGCAGGCAGGCAGGAAGGCAGGCAGGCAGGCAGGCAGGCAGGCAGGCAGGCAGGCAGGCAGGCAGGCAGGCAGGAAGGCAGGCAGGAAGGCAGGCAGGCAGGCAGGCAGGCAGGCAGGCAGGCAGGCAGGCAGGCAGGCAGGAAGGCAGGAAGGCAGGCAGGCAGGCAGGAAGGCAGGCAGGAAGGCAGGCAGGCAGGCAAGAAGTCAGGAAGGCAGGAAAGCAGGCAGGCAGGCAGGCAGGCAAGAAGGCAGGAAGGCAGGAAGGCAGACAGGCAGGAAGGCAGACAGGCAAGCAGGCAGGCAGGCAGGAAGGCAGGAAGGCAGGCAGGCAAGCAGGAAGGCAGGAAGGCAGGAAGGCAGGAAGGCAGGCAGGCAGGCAGGCAGGCAGGCAGGCAGGAAGGAAGGAAGGAAGGAAGGAAGGAAAAAGAAGGCAGGCATGAAGGAAGAAGTTACAGACTTCAAAGAATTCAATGAAAATGATGGAGCCATTGGTGCTGGGCCACGCCATTAATCCCAACACTTGGGAGGCAGTGGCAGGCAGATTTCTGAGTTGAAGGCCAGCCTGGTCTACAAACTGTGTTCCAGGACGGCCAGAGCGACACAGAGAAACCCTGACTCAAAAAAAAAAAAAAGAAAAGAAAAGAAAAGAAAAGAATGAAAGAAAGAAAGAAAGAAAGAAAAGGAAAAAAGAAAAAGAAAAAGAAAAAAATCCCCCTCAAAATCCCAACCCAGGGCTGGTAAGATGGCTCAGTGGGTAAGAGCACCCGAGTGTTCTTCCGAAGGTCCAGAGTTCAAATCCCAGCAACCACATGGTGGCTCACAACCATCCGTAACAAGATCTGACTCTCTCTTATGGAGTGTCTGAAGAAAGCTACAGTGTATTTACATATAATAATAAATAAATCTTAAAAAAAATCCCAACCCAATTCTTGAAACACATGGACAGGGAAAATCTCAAATTCATTTGGAAAAGGAAAAAAAAAAACCTAAGAATAGTGAAAATAGTTCTTAAAAATAAAAGAACTTCTGGGGGAATCATCATCCCTGACCTCAAGCTATACTACAGAGCAATAGTGATAAAAACTGCATGGTATTGGTACAGAGCCATATATGTTGATCAATGGAATAGAATTGAAGACCCAGAAATGGAACCACACACTTATGGACACTTAATCTTCAACAAAGAACCCAAAAATGTACAAGGAGAAAAATGAAAGCAATTTCAATAAATGATCCTGGACTAACTGGCAGGCTGAATGTGGAAAAAGGAAAATAGATACATATTTGTCACCATGCACAGACCTCAAGTCCAAGTAGATCAAGCACCTCCACATAAAATCAAACACACTGTATCTAATAGAAAAGAAAGTGAGAAAGTCTTGAACTCATTGGCACAGGAGAAAATTTCCTACACAGAACTCCAATGGCTCAGGCTCTAAGATCAAGAATTGATAAATGGGACCTCTTGAAACTGGAAATCTTCTGTAAGACAAAGGACATAGTCAATAAGACAAATCGGCAACCTACAAATTGGGGGGAAAAATCTTCACTAACACCACATTCAATAGACGGCTATTATCCAAAATACAAAAGAACTCAAAATATAAAAGAACTCAAGAATCTAACCACCAGAAAAACTGAACAACCCAATCAAAAATGAGGTATAGAACTAAACCGAGAATTCACAACAGAGGAATCTGGAATGACTGAGAAATACTTAAAGAAATGTTCACATTCTTAGTGATCAGGGAATTGCAAATCAAAATGACCCTGAGATTCCACCTTACACAATCAGAGTGGGTAAGGTCAAAAACTCAGGTGACAGCACATGTTGCAGAGGATGTGAAGAGGAACACTCTTCAATTGCTGCTGGGATTGCAAACTGGTACAACCATTCGGTAAATCAATCTGGAGATTCCTCAGAAAATTGGAAATAGATCTACTTGAAGATCCAGCTATACCAATCTTGTACATATACTTAAAAGATGCCCCACCATGGCACAGGGACACATGCTCCACTATGTTCATGAAAGCCTTATTTGTGATAGTCAGATGTTAGAAACAACCCAGATGTCCCAAAATAGAAGAAAGCATACAGAAAATGTGGTCCATTTACACAATAAAATACTACTCAGCTATTAAGGACAAGGACATCCTGAGTTTTGCAGGCAAAACAAAAAGGAAGGAACTAAAAAAATATCATCCAGAATGCCATAATTCAGATCCAACAGGGTATGCATGGTATGTAATCACTAATATGTGGATATTAGCCAAAAAAGTAGAGAATGCCTAGAATACAATCCACAAAACTCAAAAATTTTAACAAGCCAAAGGGCCAAAGTGAGGATGACTCAATTCCACTTGGGAGGGAGAAGAAACATTCACAGGAGGGGGGAAGGGTGGACCTTGGTGGGAAAGGGGACAGAGAGGGAAAGAGGGGAACATGATCAGGTATTGGGTTGGGGGAACAGGACTGAAACACTGAGCACCAGCAAAAGAATGGAAAGAGGCAAGCTTGGTAGGTAGGAGTTAGGGGGACACTCCAGAATAGCAGAGACCTGGGAGGTGAGAAACTCTTAGGACTCAAATGGAGGGACTTTAGATGAAATACCCTACAATGGGGAACTTGTAGAGCCCACCTCCAGCAGAAAGATAGGGCATCAAATGAGGGACGGTGTTGCCATTCCACAGCTGACACAGAATTGTTCTTGTCTGAGAAAACTGGAGAAGCAAAAATGGAGAAGAGCCTGAGGAAAAGGGGATCCAGTTACAGGGCCCAAATTGGGATCCAGCTCAAGGAGAGGCACAAAGGACTGACACTATTACTGAGAATATAGTGTGTTAAAAAGGAGGCCTATCATGACTGCACCCCAAAAGACCCAGCAAGCAGATGAAAGAGTCAGATGAAGATATTTATACCCCACAAATTGACAAAAGCTGCTGACCCCTGAGGGTCACACTATATCACACTATATCACAATAACAGTCTTTTGGTTGATGATATGATAGGATACATAGAATTATTTCAATCTTTTTGTATTGGTTGAAACTTGTTTTGTGACCAAGTATGTGGTCAGTTTTGGAGAAGGTACCATTAGGTGCTGAGAAGAATGTGTATTCTTTTGTTTTAGGATGAAATGTGCTATAGAAATCTGTCAAATTCATTTGGTTCATAACCTCTCTTAGTTTCACTGTGTCTATTTAGTTTCTGTTTCAATGACTTATCCATTGGTGAGAGCGGGGTGTTGAAGTGTCCCACTATTATTGTGTGGGGTTCAATGTGTGTTTTGAGCTTTTGCAAAGTTTCTTTCTATCAATGAGGATGTGATTTCCTATGGGGCATATATGTTCATATTGAGACTTTCACTTCGTGGATTTTTCCTTTGATGAATAGAAGTGTCCTTTCTCATCTTTCTTGATAATTTTGGTTGAAAGTCTATTTCATTGGCTATTAGAATGGCAATGCCAACTTGTTTCTTGGGACCATTTGCTTGGAAGAACTTTTTCCAGCCTTTTCGTTTGAGGTAATGACTGTATTTGTTATTGATGTAGGTTTCTTGAATGCAAGGAAATGTTGGATCTTGTTCTCATATCCAGTCTGTTAGCTTTATGTTCCTTATAGGTGAGTTTAGTTCATTAATATTGAAAAATATTAAAGACAGATGATTGGTAGTTCCTGTTATGTTTGGTTTTTGTAGCTGGCATTATGTGCATGAGGTTCTCTCCTTTTGGCTTTTTAAAAAGATGATTATTATCTTGTTTTTTTCCCTTTGGTGTATGTACCCTCCTTGTGCTGGAGTTTTCCTTCTAGAATCCTCTGTAGGGCTCGATTGGTAGATAGATATTGTCAGAATTTTGTTTTGTCTTGGAGTATTTTGGTTTCATCATGTATGCTGATTGAGAGTTTTGCTGGATATGGTAGCATGGGCTGGCATTTCTGTTTTCTTAGAGTGTACATGACCTCTGTCCAGGCTCTTCTGGCTTTTAGTGTTTCTGTTGAGAATTCTGGTGTAATTCTGATAGGTCTGCCTTTGTATGCTACTTGGCTCTTTTATTGTGAGTAGAGGAATTTCATTTGTGGTTTCATCTGTTTGGTTTTTTTCCTCGTTTCCTGTATGCTTATGGGCATCTCTTTATTTAGTTTAGGGAAGTTTTCTTCTATAAGTTTGTTGAGGATGTTTGCTGGCCATTGGAGTTGGGATTCTTCAGTCTCTTCTCTACCTATTATTCCTAGGTTTTGTCTTTTCATTGTGTCCTGGGTTTCCTGGATGTTTTGGGTTAGGATATTTTCATGTTTTGAATTTTCATTGACAGTTGTGTCAATCTCTTCTATGGTATCTTTTACACCTGAATTTCTCTCTTCTATCTCTTGTATTCTGTTGCTTATGCTTACATCTCTAATTCTTGACCTCTTTCCTAGGTTTTTCATTTCAAGGGTTGCCTCAATTTGTGTTTTCATTATTGTCTGTACTTCCACTTTTAGGTCTTTAACAGCTTTAATCAATTTTTTCACCTGTTGGCATGTGTTTTCCCATATATCTCATGGGATTTATTGTTTCTTCATTAAGTGCTTCTACCTGTTTACCTGTGCTTTCCTGTATTTCTTTCAGTGAGTAATTTATATCCTCCTTAATGGAATCTATTATCTTCATGAGATAGGATTTTAGGACAGAGTCCTGATTTTCGGATATATTGGCATATCCAGGGCTTGCTCTTATGGGAGAACTGGGTTCTTTCTGATGATGCCAATGTATACTGGATTCTGTTTCATATGACCTTGCACTTGGCTCTTGACATATGGTTATTCCTAGTGTTTGCTGGCCTGGTTGCCTCTGTCCGGATGGAGCCTGCCTCTTTTGTCCCTGGCCTGCTTCAGGTCACCTGGTAGGCCAGTGGCATTGACTGCAGCAAATGTCCTGTGGTGCCTTCTGACTGTGGGGTCTTCAGAGGGACATGCACACTGGTGACTTGTTGCCCTGGCTGCAGTTGTCTTTTTGGATGCCTTTGAACTGTGGGATTTTCAGAGGGACAGAGAATCTTCTGATATGTTGCCCTGGCTGCAGGAGATCTACTAGGAGGCATTCAGACTGTTGGTTCTTCAGAGGATTAGTCAAGGTGTTGCCCTGCCTGTAGCTGTTCTTTCTCCAGGGAGGCCTAAGTATTGTGAGTTCTGTTTCCCTGTGTGAAGCAGAACTTTAGGGAGGCTTTCAGAAGTTTGATACATTTCCTGATGATCTTCTGGGAAGTCTTCAGACTTTGGTGTCAGTTGTCCAGTTGCCTTGTTTGTAGAAGAACTCCTGGCATTTGATTAGTCCATTGGTGTCAGTGGCAGGGTGTGAGCACAATGCCTGGGATTACTTCAGGCTGTGTTTGTTCAGGGGTGGGTTGCAGACGAGCTGGTTATCAGTTGTTTTGTGTGCAGTTGAACTTCTGAGATGTCTTTAGGCTGTGGTGTCTTCAGTAGAGCAGACAAGATGATGAGCAGTTACCCGGCATGCACAGGAACTCTTGGGATGCCTTCAGGCTGTGTTTTTTCATGGAAGGGGCAGACTAGCTGGTAGTCTGCCTTAGCAGAAGTTGCCAGCCAGAAGGGCAGGATCTAGGACATTTAAACATAGAGGGAGAACATCCAATTGCCAGCCCATCTCGACTGAACATCTCTTATCAATACTGGTGCTAAATGCATATTTATTGTAATACTGAAAATACTTTTAAGATTGGGAAACAGAGGCAGTTGTTCAGAAAGAATGAGGGTCCTGATGGATTCCTGCTCTAAAATGTCCACAACAAATGCTGGGTAGGTGTGATGGGTAAATGGGTGCTCTCTGGAGCTTTTCTATTGTGTTTCCTTTTACCAGGTTCTCCAGTACAGGAACATACTCCAATAAGTTCTGAACACACACATGGCCGAAGGCCCCTCCTTGCATCCAAAACTCCAAGTGGCTTCGAATATACCCATAGAACTCAGTTCCCAAATACCTCAAGACCCTGCAAGGAACTTAGCTTTTCAAATGTGTCAGAATCCCCTAATGACTCCAGGAAGTACAATGCAATCAAGACTTTCAGTCCCTGAAAGGAACCTACTTCAGCAAGAGTCTCAAGGACCAACAAGACAATCAGGTATCCAAATGCAACCAGGTGCTTTAATGGGCCCTGGTTTACCAACTCTGAGAAGACTCTCGGGGCATCCAAGTCATTAGATACCTTCAAGATCCTCAGTGAAATCTTGTTTTCATCTTCCCATAGGTCGTATGCCACTGTCAGATAGATATGTTAACAAACAAACTGGCCCTATGGCTTTAAGAAAGTTTCGAAAAGAACGCACTGTGTACTCCAAAGAACAGCAGTGCCTGCTGCAAAAACATTTTGATGAGTTCCAGTACCCAAACGAGAAGAAAATTGTGGAGCTGGCACTATCAGTTGGTGTTACAAAGAGGGAGATCAAGGTTAGCTTCTCTCTTTTTCCTCAGTCCAACAGCAACAATCTCTGCTTTCTCATTAGGAACTTGTATTGTGTGCTTCTGAAAGGCATAGGGGAGAGTGGACAAATATAGGTGGTGGATATTGATGTATCCATTGCTGGGCCTCACATTCTCCTGTAACCAGGTACCAGTATCAAAGAACATTATTCCCATGTAGGGTCTCAGTGACCTAGATATCAGATATCCTACTAAAACACAGGGCATACTAGCTCAATATCCCCGTTTTTTTTTTTGTTTGTTTTTTTTTTTTTTTTTTTTTTTTGATGTCTGTTCATACACAGTCTACCTTACTACAATCTCCTAGGGATCTTGAGTCTATGCTTTCTGTTGCTGACTTGTGAAGTATTGTTATAGAAACTCTGATTCAAAAGTTTCACCTTGTGGTCCAGTTGGGGGCAAAGAGGTATTCTTTTGATGTTTGCTTTGTTTTTCAGATCTGGTTCAAGAACAACCGAGCTAAGTACAGGCGGATGAAGCTCCAGAATATAAAACAAGCACTGCCAGAGACAAATGAAAGCTCTAAAGCGGTTTCTGAGTCAACCCATTTTCCTGGTTCCATACCTGTTGTTGACTCGGACAATGGAGAGTCCATGTGTTCAGGCACATTTGGTGAGGATTCCATTCCCAAACTCAACTGCAGCCAGGAATCTTCCCTGCATTGTTTTCAGGCCTGTGATGGGGACATGTGTTGTCCGCAAGAATACCAAGAATACCAAGAATACCTGCTTCATGGCCATGCCCCTGTTACAGCTTGGAACTCTGGTCAATCAGCAGCATTTGAATCTCAAACTGACTTAGCAGTAGCTGAAGTTCCAGTCGGCCTGGCATATGCCGCCCAAGCCCCAGAGGATGCTCACAATTCAGGTCCATGTGAAGATGAGCTCTGGCAAAGGATCCTTGAAGACTTGGACACATCAGATGACTGGCTTACTCTGAGAAACCTCTCCACTCCAGTTTACACCACTGAGGTCCTTGACCAGTCCAAGCCTTACAGCCATGAAGAAGTGTGTTATACACACCTTTAGTGTCAGTATTTGGAGAAAATTTTATTTTACTTTTTTATTGGGTATTTATTTCATTTACATTTCCAATGCTATCCCAAAAGACCCCCCTACCCTCCCCCCTTCCCTTCCCACTTCTTGGCCCTGGCATTCCCCTGTACTGAGGCAGATAAAGTTTGCACGACCAATGAGTGTAATCACTTTGAGAGCACATAATTCGGAGTCCATTGGTAGAAAATGATACTTTGTTTAGTATATATTTGGGGTGGCTGTGGATTCATGCAATATAGGGACTCGCTATCAAGTCTAACTCCAGTTATATGATTACCTACGCCCTCTCCTTGCTTCAGAGGTCACTACATGCAACAGGAACCCTCATATACATGCAGAACTTGCAATCATATGATAGAAAAGCAATACATCTGATAAATAAATACTGTGAGCCAACTCCCCACAGAACTATATCTCATTTCTTATGTACAAAATAGTTTTGTTTATTTTGAGCACTAATAGCTATTATGTGTGAATAGAGGTAAGAGGAAAATTGGCAGGGATTATTATTCTCTTTCATCCTTGTTAGTCTCAAGGCTGGAACACAAGGTCAGGCATTGTAGGAACATGCTTGTCCACAAGAGTCGAGCCACCTACAGGGCCCTTCTGCACTGCTGCTTTTTACTTTGATAATGGGTCTCACTGACCTGCCAAGCCTGCCTCGATTTGCCTTCTGGCTTCCTCAGCCTGGAGTGGCTGGCCTTCTAGATCTGAACACCCACCTGATATTTGAGGAATAACCCCATTATTTCTTTTTTAGAAATTTTCTTCCTTTTCCCTTTATTTATATATTTATTTACACTCCAGCTTTTATTCCCCCCAGCCCCCATGCACCCTCTGACTGTTTCACATCCCATAGCTCCTCCTCACCCCACAGTCTCCACAATGATGTCCCCACCACTCACCCTGGATCCATCCAGACCTCTAAACTCCCTGGGACCTCCAGTCTCTTGAGGATTATGTTCATCTTCTCTGAACCTAGACTCAGCAGTAACCTCTGCTGCATATATGTTGGGAGCTTCATATAAGCTGGTGTAACCTGCCTGATTGGTGGTCCAGTGCTTGAGAGATCTTGGAGGTCCAGGTTAATTGAGATTGCTGGTCCTCCTACAGGTTCTCACTTCTCAGTTTCTTCCAGCTTTTCCCTAATTCAACCACAGGGGTCAGCAGCTTCTGTCCATTGGTTGGGTGCAAATATCTGTATCTGACTCTTTCAGTTGCTTGTTGGATCTTTTGGAGGGCAGTCATGATAGGTCCTTTTGTGTGAGTGCTCCATAGCCTCATTAATCCTGTCAGGCCTTGGGGCCTCCCCTTGATCTGTAGCCTACTTTGGGCCTGTTGCTGAACCTTCTTTTCCTCAGTCTCCTCTTCATTTCCATCTGTGAAATTCTGCTTAGGGGGAGATCAGCCTGTCTCTCACTCTCTCTTACTGCGGCATAGTTTGCAGTGCTCCCAGGAGATCTGCTACACCCCAGGCACACAGGAGGAAGGCTCCAAACAGAGACATCTAGAAATTCCAAACTTATCGGGCACAATGAAAGTAGTGCCAAGGGAAAAAGCCATAGCTCCTAGTTCCCTTGTAAGGAAACTGTAGAGATCCTACCAACTCCACTATTTCTTTAGTACCTGTGCTAGGTTTCTCCCCACCAGCAGTGCATAAATGTTCCTCCTTGCTGACAACTTCTCCATCATTTATTTTCATTGGTTTTTATTGATCTTTGCCATTCTGACAAGGTAAGATAAACTGTCATTTAGTTATAATTTGCTTTGTTTTGATTGCTAAATATGGTGTAGTTTGCTTGTTTGTTATTTTGGTACGATGCCTTTCTATTAAAAGTCCCGGAGGTACTGGACCTCTTTTGGTAAGTCAGGTTGGAATGAATTTCACAATGGTCTTCCTGTCCATATCTCCTAAGACCTAGGATAAATGCTATGTTTTTAACAATCCCGGCATGTTTAACATTTATTAAAGTGTTTCTCTGGGATTTTGTTTATCTTTTAATAATTTCCCTTTAGTTCTATACATTTTAAAAATCTGATTACTGGTTTTCTTGGTTTTGCTTTATTTATTGTTGTTTTGTTGTTTGTTTTGGGACAGGGTTTTTCCTGTATGAGCCATAGCTCTTCTGGCCTTTCCCTTTTTAGATCAGCCTGAGCTTGCCTTCTGAATGCTGGGATTAAAGGCATGCACCATCAGGCATGGGTTGCTTAGGTTTGAAACTTAGTTTGTCTTTGTACCCCTGGCTTTTCTAGGCATTTTAATTAGATCAGGATGGCTTGGAACTCATAGAGATCTACTTGCCTCTGCCTCCACACATACTATGATGGCTACTTGTTCTTAGTCCCCATTTTAAAAGATGTTTTGTATATTCTAATCATTACCCCTCTGCTATTGTTGTATCAGCTAGTAAAAACCCTGAAGAGACCACCAGGAATCACAACCTGCTGTAATTGCATGAGAGTCTTTATTCCAGCTCAAGCTTGGGCCACCAACCTTCCTGAGTGAACCCCCAGGTCTAAGTGAAAGCATTTTATAAAGGAAAGAAAAACCACAGGCTGGGTTTGCAAGCCTTGGCATTATATGAGAGGGTAAAGGAAGGACATCCTTCAAATCTGATAATGTTGGTCAGATATTGAGACAGAACCGTGCAGCTGGAAAGAAACCTTTCTGACCTGGAAAAAGAAACTTGTGCTATCAGAGGCTGGTGTATTTTTACAACTGACCACAGCTGTATGGGAGCACTTCCTTGCCCTTCTCTCATGGTTAATTAGTGGGGCATTTATGGTTTTTTTTTGACAGTTACTGTGGTGTTTATTCAAATAATAAATTCTTTTTTATTAGGTATTTTCTTCATTTACATTTCTAATACTACCTCAGAAGTCCCCCAAACCCGCCCTCCCTGATCCCCTCCCGCCCCCACTCCCACTTCTTGGCCCAGGCGTTCCCCTGTACTTAGGCATATAAAGTTTGCAAGACATTTCATAAAAACAGACACATTTATCAGTTAGATTAAACTTAATACATGCACATAAATACATGCATATATCAATTCCTTATTTTTTGATGAACAAGATAACAATTCACACCTAGTGAGTAGACATCACCATGTGCTTTTCAGACTAGATATCTCCATGTAGAATAATAAAAGTAGATCCATAGTTATCACCCTGCATGAAACTCAAGTCCATGTGGATTATAGATTATTTCTCTTAGCTTGTTAGGTCAAAGTTTCATATGGTAGCTCTTGTTTTATCTTCTATACTTTACTGTTTTTCAATGTTACCTCTTAGAAGCCTAGTAAAAGAGAGAAATGGTGTGGACCCTGTTGGAAGAGGAGGGAAAAAGAAGTGGGAGGAGTAGAGGGAGGGAAATTTCTTTTCAGAGTATAATGTATGAGAAGAGAAGCTATGTTTAATAAAAGGTAAAAAAG
The DNA here is from genome assembly GCF_000001635.26 of Mus musculus. Lineage (NCBI taxonomy): Eukaryota > Metazoa > Chordata > Mammalia > Rodentia > Muridae > Mus > Mus musculus. The sequence continues at coordinate 15,622,276 of NC_000073.6, read as the reverse complement.
ACAACTTTAAATGCAATTTTCCAATTAGAATGTCTGCAGCTCTGGCCTCTGCATCACAGAAGCTTGTCTCCTAGGGTCTGGCTTGGATCAATATCACTGCTGCTCCTGTTCTGGGTAACCATCCCATGGTTACTGCTATCTCCAAAATGCTGGGGTTTTCTGCTGCAACTGGCCTGCATTTTCACTAGTAGCCTCACCTGGACTACCTTCATGGACTCCACCTCTGCTACAGAGTGCCAAGGCTCAGCTCCTCTTTATGCTACTGTCAGATCTTCAAAACCAGCACCACCTGGGGGACTCTTGTAAAGTGGCTATTTTCACTGAACAATTCTCTTAACTCACGTGTCCACTCCAAGTTTCCCTCCCAGTTCTTTTAAACATTTATACCAACAGTTCCTCCCTTAGTTTTTTAAAGATGGCTTAAACAGTCCCTTTTCCAAGTTTCACAATGCCATACTCTAAAGTATAACAAGTGATCTAGCCTACTGTCATTCTTAGCTTTGCTTCTCCTGGGACAAACTCTGTGCTAAGAAAATCTTCTGCAAAACTGCCTTCTCTTCTCATGCTTCCAGCACCACCCTTCACCTTTTCAATTCCTCTGCTGGCATTTATTTATGCATGTATTCATGTATTTATGTATTAAATAATTAATCAATTTATTCTAGTAACTATTTTCTTCCTTTACATTTCAAATGCTATCCTGAAAGTTCCCTATACCCTCCTTTTGCCCTGCTTCCCAACCCACCAACTCCTGCTTCCTGGCCTTGGCATTCCCCTGTACTGGGGCATATTGTCTTCGAAATACCAAGAGCCTCTCTTCCCAATGATGGCTTACTAGGCCATCCTCTGCTACATATGCAACTAGAGACACAGGTCTGTAGTTGGGGGTGTACTGGTTAGTTCATATTGTTGTTCATATAGTGTTTAGACCACTTAAGCTTCTTTGGTACTTTCTCTAGCTCCTTAATTAGGGGCCCGGTGTTCCATCCAATAGATGCCTGTGAGTATTCACTTCTGTATTTGCCAGGCACCGGCATAGCCTCACAAAAGAGAGCTATATCAGGGTACTGTTAGCAAAATCTTTCTGGCATATGAAATAGTATCTGGGTTTCGTGGTTGTATATGGGACAGATCCCCAGGTAGGACAGTCTCTCAATGATCTTTCCTTCAGTCTCATCTCCGAACTTTGTCTCTGTAATTCTTTTTTTATTAAATATTTTCTTAATTAAATTTCAAATGTAATCCTCTTACCTAGTTTAATTTCAGAAAATCCCCTATCACTTCCTCCCTCCCACTGCTCTCCAACACACCCACTCCCATTACTGGTCCTGTCATTCCCCTCTACTGGGTCATAGAAATTTCGATGTACCAAGGGCCTATCCTCTCATTGATGACCGACTTGGCTAACCTCTGCCACATAAGTAACTAGAGCCATAAGTTCCAACATGTGTTTTCTTTGACTGGCGGTAGAGTTCGGTACTGGCTACTTTTTGTGTCAACTTGACACAGCTGGAGTTATCACAGAGAAAGGAGCTTCAGTTGAGGAAATGCCTCCATAAGATACAACTGTAAAGCATTTTCTCAATTAGTGATCAAAAGGGAAAGGCCAGTTGTGAGTGGGACCATCTCTGGGCTGGTAGTCTTGGTTCTATAAGAGAGCAGGCTGAGCAAGCCAGGGGAAGCAAGCCAGTAAGGAATATCCCTCCATGGTCTCTGCATCAGCTCCTGCTTCCTGACCTGCTTGAGTTCCAGTTATGACTTCCTTTGGTGATGAACATCACTATGAAAGTGTAAGCCAAATAAACCCTTTCCTCCCCAACTTGTTTCTTTGTCATGATGTTTGTGCAGGAATAGAAACCCTGGCTAAGACATATTGGTACCAGCATAGTGTGGTATTCCTGTGACAATCTGACCATGTTTTGGGGAGGAATGTGGAAGGACTTTGGAACTTTGGGTTTGTAGATCCATTCGTTGTTAAGAGCTCTGTCAGATGTTGTGTAGGAGCTTGGAAGATAATGTTGAGAACAGTGCAGAAGATGACGGTCTGGCTTGTGAAATTTCAGAGGGAAAAATTAAAGATTCTTTTCAGGGCCATTGATGTTTTGATTGTGAAGATTCTGTAGTTCTGATTAGCTGGGGCTGAAGAATCAGCTGTGATTAACAAGATACCAGAACTACTAAAGCAAAAGCTTTGCATTACTGGGACTATTAATACTAGTTAGCTGGAGCTAAGAAATTAGTGGTGATTAAGAAGAGACCAGGAGCCATCTTGGTCTTCTCAATGATACCTCGGTCAAGGAAGGAATAAAGAAAGAAATTAAGGACTTTATGGAGTTTAATGAAAATAAAGCCACAACATACCCAAACTTATGGGACACAATGAAAGCATTTCTAAGAGGAAAACTCATAGCTCTGAGTGCCTCCAAAAAGAAACTAGAGAGGACACACATTAGTAGCTTGACAACACACCTAATATCTCTAGAACAAAAGGAAGCAAATTCACCCAAGAGGATTAAAAGGCAGGAAATAATCAAACTCAGGGGTGAAATCAACCAAGTGGAAACAAGAAGAACCATTAAAAAAATCAATCAATCAATCGAGGAGCTGGTTCTTTGAGAAAATCTACAAGATAGATAAACCCTTAGCCAAACTCACTAAAGGGCACAGGGAAAGCATCCTAATTAACAAAATCAGAAATGAAAAGGGAAACATAACAACAGATCCTGGAGAAATCCATAACACAATCAGATCCTTCTAAAAAAGGCTATAATCAGCAAAACTGGAAAACCTGGATGAAATGGACACGTTTCTAGACAGATACCAGGTACCAAAGTTAAATCAAGATCAGGTTAATAATCTAAACAGTCTTATATCCCCTAAAGAAATAGAAGCAGTCATTAATAGTCTCCCAACCAAAAAAAGCCCAGGACCAGATGGGTTTAGTGCAGAGTTCTATCAGACCTTCAAAGAAGATCTAATCCCAGTTCTTCACAAACTATTCCACAAAATAGAAACAGAAGATACTATTCCCAAATCATTCTATGAATCCAGAATTACTCAGATACATAAACCACAAAAAAACCCAACAAAGACAGAGAACTTCAGACCAATTTCCCTTATGAATATCGATGCAAAGATCCTCAATAAAGTTCTTGCTAACTGAATCCAAGAACACATCAAAACAATCATCCATCCTGACTAAGTAGGTTTCATTCCAGGGATGCAGGGATGGTTCAATATAGGGAAATCCATCAACATAATCCAGTATGTAAACAAACTCAAAGACAAAAACCACATGAACCTCTCGTTAGATGCTGAGAAAGCATTTGACAAAATCCAACACCCATTTCTGATAAAAGTCTTGGAAAGATAAGGAATTCAAGGCCCATACCTAAACATGATAAAAGCAATCTACAGCAAAGCAGTAGCCAACATCAAAGAAAATGGTGAGAAGCTGGAAGCAATCCCACTAAAATCAGGGACTATACAAGGCTGTTCACTCTCTCTCTACCTATTCAACATTGTACTTGAAGTCCTAGCCAGAGCAATTAGACAAAAAAAGGATATCAAGGGGATACAAATTAGAAAGGAAGAAGTCGGCCAGCAGAGTCTTGCCCAACACTCGCAAGGGCCCACACGGGACCCCCCACGGGATCCTAAGACCTCTGGTGAGTGGAACACAGCGCCTGCCCCAATCCAATCGCGCGGAACCTGAGACTGCGGTACATAGGGAAGCAGGCTACCCGGGCCTGATCTGGGGCACAAGTCCCTTCCGCTCGACTCGAGCCCCGGGCTACCTTGGCAGCAGAGTCTTGCCCAACACCCGCAAGGGCCCACACGGGACCCCCCACGGGATCCTAAGACCTCTAGTGAGTGGAACACAACTTCTGCCAGGAGTCTGGTTCGAACACCAGATATCTGGGTACCTGCCCTGCAAGAAGAGAGCTTGCCTGCAGAGAATACTCTGCCCACTGAAACTAAGGAGAGTGCTACCCTCCAGGTCTGCTTATAGAGGCTAACAGAGTCACCTGAAGAACAAGCTCTTAACAGTGACAACTAAAACAGCTAGCTTCAGAGATTACCAGATGGCGAAAGGCAAACGTAAGAATCCTACTAACAGAAATCAAGACCACTAACCATCATCAGAACGCAGCACTCCCACCCCACCTAGTCCTGGGCACCCCAACACAACCGAAAATCTAGACCCAGATTTAAAAACATTTCTCATGATGATGATAGAGGACATCAAGAAGGACTTTCATAAGTCACTTAAAGAATTACAGGAGAGCACTGCTAAAGAGTTACAGGCCCTTAAAGAAAAGCAGGAAAACACAGCAAAACAGGTAGAAATCATTAAAGAAAAACAAGAAAACATCCAAACAGGTGATGGAAATGAACAAAACCATACTAGAACTAAAAGGGGAAGTAGACACAATAAAGAAAACCCAAAGCGAGGCAACGCTGGAGATAGAAACCCTAGGAAAGAGATCTGGAACCATAGATGCGAGCATCAGCAACAGAATACAAGAAATGGAAGAGAGAATCTCAGGTGCAGAAGATTCCATAGAGAACATCGACACAACAGTCAAAGAAAATACAAAATGCAAAAGGATCCTAACTCAAAACATCCAGGTAATCCAGGACACAATGAGAAGACCAAACCTACGGATAATAGGAATTGATGAGAATGAAGATTTTCAACTTAAAGGGCCAGCTAATATTTTCAACAAAATAATAGAAGAAAACTTCCCAAACATAAAAAAAGAGATGCCCATGATCATACAAGAAGCCTACAGAACTCCAAATAGACTGGACCAGAAAAGAAATTCCTCCCGACACATAATAATCAGAACAACAAATGCACTAAATAAAGATAGAATATTAAAAGCAGTAAGGGAGGAAGGTCAAGTAACATATAAAGGAAGGCCTATCAGAATTACACCAGACTTTTCACCAGAGACTATGAAAGCCAGAAGAGCCTGGACAGATGTTATACAGACACTAAGAGAACACAAATGCCAGCCCAGGCTAGTATACCCGGCCAAACTCTCAATTACCAAAGATGGAGAAACCAAAGTATTCCACGACAAAACCAAATTCACACAATATCTTTCCACGAATCCAGCCCTTCAAAGGATAATAACAGAAAAGAAGCAATACAAGGACGGAAATCACGCCCTAGAACAACCAAGAAAGTAATCATTCAACAAACCAAAAAGAAGACAGCCACAAGAACAGAATGCCAACTCTAACAACAAAAATAAAAGGGAGCAACAATTACTTTTCCTTAATATCTCTTAATATCATTGGACTCAATTCCCCAATAAAAAGACATAGACTAACAGACTGGCTACACAAACAGGACCCAACATTCTGCTGCTTACAGGAAACCCATCTCAGGGAAAAAGACAGACACTACCTCAGAGTGAAAGGCTGGAAAACAATTTTCCAAGCAAATGGACTGAAGAAACAAGCTGGAGTAGCCATTTTAATATCGGATAAAATCGACTTCCAAAGTTATCAAAAAAGACAAGGAGGGACACTTCATACTCATCAAAGGCAAAATCCTCCAAGAGGAACTCTCAATTCTGAATATCTACGCACCAAATGCAAGGGCAGCCACATTCATTAGAGACACTTTAGTAAAGCTCAAAGCATACATTGCACCTCACACAATAATAGTGGGAGACTTCAACACACCACTTTCTTCAAAGGACAGATCGTGGAAACAGAAACTAAACAGGGACACAGTGAAACTAACAGAAGTTATGAAACAAATGGACCTGACAGATATCTACAGAACATTTTATCCTAAAACAAAAGGATATACCTTCTTCTCAGCACCTCATGGGACCTTCTCCAAAATTGATCATATAATTGGTCACAAAACAGGCCTCAATAGATACAAAAATATTGAAATTGTCCCATGTATCCTATCAGACCACCATGGCCTAAGACAATAACAACATAAATAATGGAAAGCCAACATTCACGTGGAAACTGAATAACACTCTTCTCAATGATACCTTGGTCAAGGAAGGAATAAAGAAAGAAATTAAAGACTTTTTAGAGTTTAATGAAAATGAAGCCACAACGTACCCAAACCTATGGGACACAATGAAAGCATTTCTAAGAGGGAAACTCATAGCTCTGAGTGCCTCCAAGAAGAAACGGGAGACAGCACATACTAGCAGCTTGACAACACATCTAAAAGCTCTAGAAAAAAAGGAAGCAAATTCACCCAAGAGGAGTAGACGGCAGGAAATAATCAAACTCAGGGGTGAAATCAACCAAGTGGAAACAAGAAGAACTATTCAAAGAATTAACCAAACGAGGAGTTGGTTCTTTGAGAAAATCAACAAGATAGATAAACCCTTAGCTAGACTCACTAGAGGGCACAGAGACAAAATCCTAATTAACAAAATCAGAACTGAAAAGGGAGACATAACAACAGATCCTGAAGAAATCCAAAACACCATCAGATCCTTCTACAAAAGGCTATACTCAACAAAACTGGAAAACCTGGACGAAATGGACAAATTTCTGGACAGATACCAGGTACCAAAGTTGAATCAGGATCAAGTTGATCATCTAAACAGTCCCATATCACCTAAAGAAATAGAAGCAGTTATTAATAGTCTCCCAACCAAAAAAAGCCCAGGACCAGATGGGTTTAGTGCAGAGTTCTATCAGACCTTCAAAGAAGATCTAATTCCAGTTCTGCACAAACTATTTCATAAAATAGAAGTAGAAGGTACTCTACCCAACTCATTTTATGAAGCCACTATTACTCTGATACCTAAACCACAGAAAGACCCAACAAAGATAGAGAACTTCAGACCAATTTCTCTTATGAATATCGATGCAAAAATCCTCAATAAAATTCTTGCTAACCGAATCCAAGAACACATCAAAGCAATCATCCATCCTGACCAAGTAGGTTTTATTCCAGGGATGCAGGGATGGTTTAATATACGAAAATCCATCAATGTAATCCACTATATAAACAAACTCAAAGACAAAAACCACATGATCATCTCGTTAAATGCAGAAAAAGCATTTGACAAGATCCAACACCCATTCATGATAAAAGTTTTGGCAAGATCAGGAATTCAAGGCCCATACCTAAACATGATAAAAGCAATCTACAGCAAACCAGTAGCCAACATCAAAGTAAATGGAGAGAAGCTGGAAGCAATCCCACTAAAATCAGGGACTAGACAAGGCTGCCCACTTTCTTCCTACCTTTTCAACATAGTACTTGAAGTATTAGCCAGAGTAATTCGACAACAAAAGGAGATCAAGGGGATACGAATTGGAAAAGAGGAAGTCAAAATATCACTTTTTGCAGATGATATGATAGTATATATAAGTGACCCTAAAAATTCTACCAGAGAACTCCTAAACCTGATAAACAGCTTCGGTGAAGTAGCTGGATATAAAATAAACTGAAACAAGTCAATGGCCTTTCTCTATACAAAGAATAAACAGGCTGAGAAAGAAATTAGGGAAACAACACCCTTCTCAATAGTCACAAATAATATAAAATATCTTGGCGTGACTCTAACTAAGGAAGTGAAAGATCTGTATGATAAAAACTTCAAGTCCCTGAAGAAAGAAATTAAAGAAGATCTCAGAAGATGGAAAGATCTCCCATGCTCATGGATTGGCAGGATCAACATTGTAAAAATGGCTATCTTGCCAAAAGCAATCTACAAATTCAATGCAATCCCCATCAAAATTCCAACTCAATTCTTCACCGAATTGGAAGGAGCAATTTGCAAATTTGTCTGGAATAACAAAAAACCTAGGATAGCAAAAAGTCTTCTCAAGGATAAAAGAACTTCTGGCGGAATCACCATGCCAGACCTAAAGCTTTACTACAGAGCAATTGTGATAAAAACTGCATGGTACTGGTATAGAGACAGACAAGTAGACCAATGGAATAGAATTGAAGACCCAGAAATGAACCCACACACCTATGGTCACTTGATCTTCGACAAGGGAGCTAAAACCATCCAGTGGAAGAAAGACAGCATTTTCAACAATTGGTGCTGGCACAACTGGTTGTTATCATGTAGAAGAATGCGAATCGATCCATACTGATCTCCTTGTACTAAGGTCAAATCTAAGTGGATCAAGGAACTTCACATAAAACCAGAGATACTGAAACTTATAGAGGAGAAAGTGGGGAAAAGCCTTGAAGATATGGGCACAGGGGAAAAATTCCTGAACAGATCAGCAATGGCTTGTGCTGTAAGATCGAGAATTGACAAATGGGATCTAATGAAACTCCAAAATTTCTGCAAGGCAAAAGACACCGTCAATAAGACAAAAAGACCACCAACAGATTGGGAAAGGATCTTTACCTATCCTAAATCAGATAGGGGACTAATATCCAACATATATAAAGAACTCAAGAAGGTGGACTTCAGAAAATCAAATAACCCCATTAAAAAATGGGGCTCAGAACTGAACAAAGAATTCTCACCTGAGGAATACCGAATGGCAGAGAAGCACCTGAAAAAATGTTCAACATCCTTAATCATCAGGGAAATGCAAATCAAAACAACCCTGAGATTCCACCTCACACCAGTCAGAATGGCTAAGATCAAAAATTCAGGTGACAGCAGATGCTGGCGTGGATGTGGAGAAAGAGGAATACTCCTCCATTGTTGGTGGGAGTGCAGGCTTGTACAACCACTCTGGAAATCAGTCTGGCGGTTCCTCAGAAAATTGGACATAGTACTACCGGAGGATCCAGCAATACCTCTCCTGGGCATATATCCAGAAGATGCCCCAACTGGTAAGAAGGACACATGCTCCACTATGTTCATAGCAGCCTTATTTATAATAGCCAGAAGCTGGAAAGAACCTAGATGTCCCTCAACAGAGGAATGGATACAGAAAATGTGGTACATCTACACAATGGAGTACTACTCAGCTATTAAAAAGAATGAATTTATGAAATTCCTAGCCAAATGGATGGACCTGGAGGGCATCATCCTGAGTGAGGTAACACATTCACAAAGAAACTCACACAATATGTACTCACTGATAAGTGGATATTAGCCCCAAACCTAGGATACCCAAGACATAAGATATAATTTGCTAAACACATGAAACTCAAGAAGAATGAAGACTGAAGTGTGGACACTATGCCCCTCCTTAGATTTGGGAACAAAACACCCATGGAAGGAGTTACAGAGACAAAGTTTGGAGCTGAGATGAAAGGATGGATCATGTAGAGACTGCCATATCCAGGGATCCACCACATAATCAGCATCCAAACGCTGACACCATTGCATACACTAGGAAGATTTTATTGAAAGGACCCAGATGTAGCTGTCTCTCGTGAGACTATGCCGGGGCCTAGCAAACACAGAAGTGGATGCTCACAGTCAGCTAATGGATGGATCATAGGGCTCCCAATGGAGGAGCTAGAGAAAGTAGCCAAGGAGCTAAAGGGATCTGCAACCCTATAGGTGAAACAACATTATGAACTAACCAGTACCCCGGAGCTCTTGACTCTAGCTGCATATATATCAAAAGATGGCCTAGTCGGCCATCACTGGAAAGAGAGGCCCATTGGACTTGCAAACTTTATATGCCCCAGTACAGGGGAACACCAGGGCCAAAAAGGTGGAGTGGGTGGGCAGGGGAGTGAGGGTGGGTGGATATGGGGGACTTTTGGTATAGCATTGGAAATGTAAATGAGCTAAATACCTAAAAAAAATATGGAAAAAAAAAAGAAAGGAAGAAGTCAAAATATCACTTTTTGCAGATGATATGATAGTATATATAAGTGACCCTAAAAATTACACCAGAGAACTCCTAAGCCTGATAAACAGCTTCATAGAAGTAGCTGTATATAAATTGAAGTCAACCAAGTCAAAGGCCTTACTCTACACAAAGGATAAACAGGCTGATAAAGAAATTAGGAAAACAACACCCTTCTCAATAGTCACAAATAATATAAAATACCATGGCGTGACTCTAACTAAGGAAGTGAAAGATCTGTATGATAAAAACTTCAAGTCCCTGAAGAAAGAAATTAAAGAAGATCTCAGAAGATGGAAAGATCTCCCATGCTCATGGATTGGCAGGATCAACATTGTAAAAATGGCTATCTTGCCAAAAGCAATCTACAGATTCAATGCAATCCCCATCAAACTTTCAACTCAATTCATCAACGAATTAGAAAGCACAATCGGCAGATTCATCTGGAATAACAAAAAACCTAGGATAGCAAAAACTCTTCTCAAGGATAAAAGAACCTCTGGTGGAATCACCATGCCTGACCTAAAGCTGTACTATAGAGCAATTGTGATAAAAACTGCATGGTACTGGTATAGTGACAGACAAGTAGACCAATGGAACAGAATTGAAGACCCAGAGATGAACCCACACACCTATGGTCAATTGATATTTGACAAGGGAGCTACAACCATCCAGGATAGCATTTTCAACAAATGGTGCTGGCACAACTTGCGGTTATCATATAGAAAAATGTGATTTTATCCATTTCTATCTCCTTGTACTAAAGTCAAATCTAAGTGGATTAAGGAACTCCACATAAAACCAGAGACACTGAAACTTATTGAGGAGAAAATAGAGAAAAGCCTCGAAGATATGGGTACAGGGGAAAAAAATGCCTGAACAGAACAGCAATGGCTTGTGCTGTAAGATCGAGAATCGATAAATGGGACCTCATAAAATTGTAAAGCTTCTGCAAGGTAAAAGACACTGTCAATAAGACAAAAAGACCACCAACAGATTGGGAAAGTATCTTTACCTATCCCAAATCGGATAGGGGACTAATATCCAATATATATAAAGAACTCAAGAAGGTGGACTCCAGAAAACCAAATAACCCCACTAAAAAATGGGGCTCAGAATTGAACAAAGAATTCTCACTTGAGGAATACCAAATGGCTGAAAAGCACCTGAAAAAATGTTCAACATACTTAATCATCAGGGAAATGCAAATCAAAACAACCCTGAGATTCCATCTCACACCGGTCAGAATGGGTAAGATCAAATATTCAGGGGACATCAGATGCTGGCAAGGATGAGGAGAAAGAGGAACACTCCTTCATTGTTGGTTGGATTGCAAGCTTGTACAACCACTCTGAAAATCAGTCTGGTGGTTCCTCAGAAAATTGGACATAGTTCTACTGGAGGATTTCGCAATACCTCTCCTGGGCATATATCCAGAAGATGTCCCAACGAGTAAGAAGGACACATGCTCCACTATGTTCATAGCAGCCTTATTTATAATAGCCAGAAGCTGGACAGAACCCAGATGCCTGTCAACAGAGGAATGGATACAGAAAATGTGGTACATTTACATAATGGAGTACTACTCAGCTATTAAAAAAAAGAGTTTATAAAATTCCTAAACAAATGGATGGACCTGGAGGGCATCATCCTGAGTGAGGTAACCCAATCACAAAGGAACTCTCACAATATGTGCTCACTGATAAGTGGATATTAGCCCAGAATCTTAGGATACCCAAGATATAAAATACAATTTGCTAAACACATGAAACTCAAGAAGAACGAAGACCAAAGTGAGGAAACTTTGCCCCTTCTTAGAAATGGGAACAAAACACCCATGGAAGGAGTTTCAGAGACAAAATTTGGAGCTGTGACAAAAGGATGGACCATCTAGTGATTGCCATATCCAGGGATCCATCCCATAATCCGCTTCCAAACGCTGACACCATTGCATACACTAGCAAGATTTTGCTGAAACTTCCCAGAGATAGCTGTCTCTTGTGAGACTATGCCATGGCCTAGCAAACACAGAAGTGGATGCTCACAGTCAGCTATTGGATGGGTCACACCCCCCAATGGAGGAGCTAGAGGAAGTACCCAAAGATCTAAAGGGAACTGCAACCATATAGGTTGAACAACAATATAAACTAACCAGTACCCCTGAGATCTTGTCTCTAGGTGCATATGTATCAAAAGATGGCCTAGTCAGCCATCACTGGAAACAGAGGAAACAGGGGAACGCCAGGGCCAAAAGGGGGGAGTGGGTGGGTAGGGGATTGGTGGGATGGGTATGGGGGACTTTTGGGATAGCATTGGAAATGTAAACGAGGCAAATACCTAATTAAAAAAAAAGAGAGAGGAAAAATGAAATTAACTGAAATAAGTCATTAGCCTTCTTTTATGCATATGATAAACAGGCTGAGAAAGAAATTAGGGAATCAATACCCTTCACACTAGCCACAAATAATATAAAATATCTTGGACTAAGTAAGCAAAGAAGTGAAAGATCTGTATGACAATAACTTCAAGTTTCTCAAGAAAGAAATCAAAGATCTCAGAAAATGGAGATATCTCCCATGCTCATGGATTGGAAGAATATCATCATGAATGTAAAAAAAAAGGAGAGAGGGTGCTAGATTCTCCTCCTTTCTACTGGACAATCTGTCTCAAAACAACTAATAATGGTCCATGGAACAGGCAAGTCCAATAGATCCCATTCCACACTCATCTGTCCAAGAGCATTGGTGATATAATTACCCTGGATATCAGAAGACTCTTACACATAACCCAGAAGCCCCCTGTTATTGAATTTCAAGAAAGTCAAATAACCTTAAATGAATCTCCCTTAAAGGACCCTAGCACAGGCTCTACCTTTCATCCTCTCACAGCCAGGAGACATTCACACCTTGTGGCCACACCCAGTCTTCTGCTTATGCACAAGGCACATTTTAGACTTCACCAATCAAAAACCCATACAACCTACAAAAAGTTACCAAGGCTCCACCATGACATCCCCTTCACACAGCAACCTTAAATATTTCATGTAGCCTACCAACTCACCAGGAATCCAGAGGGTTACTGTAACTTTCTAAATCCTCTGTCTGTTTTAATTCTACTCAGAAGACCTGCCCTTATATATCTCTGCAAACTAGGAATTCAATGCTCCTCCTACACATTGGCTCCACTCACTTGCAATATTCAAATCCTTAATGCTCCCCCACCATTTGATTCTCTGAAAGATCCTGACAGAATGTAAAGGTCACATAAGCCCTGAAATTGGCAAGATAAATGTTACTGTTAGCAGCACTAGCTTCACTGTTTTAGAAAAAAAGAGGTGCACAATGCTCTGGCCACTCCTTGAACCTGTGTGTCTGCCAATGTTTTGACCGTTCCTTGATCCCATTTGTGTGCTCACTGATGAAGCCCATTGCCAGGTGTTTGTGATATTGGTTGCTGAGAAAGAGTCAGAAAATCTCCCCAGCAACCACAGTCCGGTCAATCCTGAGTTGCTACACCTGTACCAGACTCTTTCCTTGTACCCTTCCCATACCCATTTCTTGAGAATAGACATTGTTTAGATCAGGAAATCCCCTATTCCCCCTTCTCCTTTCTCCCCTGAGGGCCTATAAAAATGGGACTTCTTACCCCTCGAGGTTGACTCCTCTACCCCTTGTGGGATATGAGTCATCCCCAGAGCTCTGGCTTTCCCTGAATAAAGCTTCATGTGGTTTGCATCAAGCTTGGTCCATTGTGAATTCTTGGGTGTCTGCTATTGTCCTGAGATCTGAGCAAGGGGCTCCACTCGGAATCTTTCATTTGGGGGCTCGTCTGGGATCTCGTGACCACCCACATCTCTGAAGACCCACTTGGAGGTGAAATTTTTTGTCTAAAAATATTTCTGTGAGCCGGCGAGGTTCAGTGTTGAAATTTGCAGCCTCTATGTTTCATGAGAAACGGAGACCTTTGCCTCAGGATGAGGCACTGAGTGTGAACAGCAGACGTGCTGGAATCACCGGATGCTGCTCGCACTGGGGGACCCCCCTGATCAAGGGAAAGGACTCCAGGAGTCCTTCTGGGGCGGGTTGTGCACTTCCCCAACCTTCTGCATTTCTGAGTTGGTTTTGACAGTCCGTTAGAAAATGTGCATCTGTCAATGTGTGTATGTGTGTTTTCTGTGTTTGTTTCGTGTTTTACGTGGTGGTGTAAATGATGGGGCAGGCTGTAAAGACCCCCCTAAGTTTGACTTTAGACCACTGTACTGAAGATATATCAAGGGCCCATAATCTTTCAGTAGAAATTAAGAAGGGACCTTGGCAGATTTTTGTGCCTCCGAGTGGAGTAGCCGACTTTAAATGTAAAATTGTCACTGCAGGGGACTTTTGGTTTGACTCTTATCTTTGAAGTTAAAGCCATTGTTTTTCAGAGCAGACCTGGGTCCCACCTGGATCAACAGCCTTACCTTGTCCAGAATTCACTGCCATAAATCAAACCAAAGATTCCCGGAGCATCTCAGAGCCCTCCCCCCACTGCTCTCATGTGTGTGGGTGCGTCAGCACAGAGCCCTTGCTTTCTGCCCTAAGAAGCAGTAAGCACAGTGGTGGCAGCAGCAGAGGCAGTGAGTACCCTGCCTGGACCAGCACACTTTCTGGCCCAGTGATGAGAATGCGCAGGGCTCCTCCTCCAGCTGCTCCCACTCCTCAGGCAAGCATGCAGCCCTGAGCCTGAACAGAACTGAAACCACAGGCTCTGCCCGAAACAGAGCCTCCTCTTGAACCCCAAGATCTATCCTGAAATTGAAGGGACTCCCAAGTGGCCAGGGTCCCCTCCCCCTCCACTCTATCTTCTGCCTCTGCAGGTCCCTGAACCCGGCTCTGGGATTGCTGGCAGCAGTCAGTGTACCAAGACTGGCGGCAGGGACCGGTAACCGACTAGCCCTTCAGCAGATGGAGCTACTGACACCACTTTTGCCTTTTCCTTTGCGAGCTGTAGATGACCTGCCCACAGACCCACAGTCTCTGCAGACCCTCCAATATTAGTCTTTTGTCATCATCTGATCTATATAATTGGAACGCTGGGTTCCGTCTGGACATGCCAGATTAGAACTACAACAAGGTTCAAGGTAGGGAAATGTTGACATTTTACTGGTCGGGCTCTAGCCTAAAGGGAGTGATGAGACTCTGCACCAATTTGGCTCAGGTAAGAGAAGTGATGCAGGGCCCTACAGAGCCCCTATCTGTTTTTCTAGAAATATTCATAGAAGCGTATAGATACTATATTCCTTTTAACCAACAAGCCGCGGTTGCTATGGCTTTTAAAGATTACATGCCATGGCTTTATAAGATTTAGTCAGGGAGGCAGAAAAGGTGTATCACAAGAGAGGGAGAATAAGAGGGAAAGAAGACAGGACAGGAATTTAAGCAGGATTTTGGCCGCAGTAGTAGGGGAACGTGAAGAAAGGAACAGGCCAGAGAATAGACAGACAGGGTACCTAGGCAACAAGGAACCCAGACCTGAAGGAAGAAGGTCTGTCCAGAAGATTTTAGAGAAGGAACAATGTGCCTATTGCAAGCAAAAAGGACATGGGCATGGGAATGCCCAAAGAAGGAGGGAAGGGCCCCTAAGTACCTGACTCTGAAAGATGATGAATAGGGGAGCCTAGGGTAACCCTGATGGTGGAGGGGACTCCCATGGACTTTTTAATTGACACAGGGGCAGAGCATTCTGTGTTGAAACATCCGCTGGGAAAATTTAAAAAAATAAAAGAACCATAGTGATTGGAGCCACTAGTCAGAAACAATACCCCTGGACACTGCGTGCACTGTAGATCTGCGGAAAGGCCAAGTGAGTCATTCCTTCTTGGCCATTCCGGAATGTCCCACACCGCTTCTAGGAATAGATCTTCTGACTAAATTAAAGGCCCGGATTAGCTTTACCCAAGAAGGGCTGAGAATAAGTTGGGAACCTCCCACCTCTGTAGTTTTAGCCCTGCAGCTTGAGGAAGAATACAGACTGCATGAAGGCATAAAGCAAACGGAGGTGCCAGACCTAAAAGATTGGTTGACTGCTTTCCCTAGAGCATGGGAAGAGACTGGAGGCATGGGAATGGTTGTCAAAGTTTCCCCTGTGGTTATGGGACTGAAAACAGACCCAACCCCTATAGGAGTGAGACAATACCCAATGAGCCATGAAACAAGAGATAAAATCAGGCCATATATTCAGAGACTATTTCAAGTAGGTATTTTGGTAATTGCCAGTCACGCTGGAATACTCCTGTACTGCCAGCAGAGAAAGCTGGCACGAGTGACTATCGACCAGTCCAAGACCTGAGAGAGGTTAATTAGAGGGTACAAGATATTCACCCAACTGTTTTTAATCCCTATAACCTCCTCGGCCCACTCTCTCTGGAGAGAAAATGGTACACAGTACTTGATTTAAAAGATGCTTTCTTTTGCCTGAAGTTACATCTCTCCAGCGAGCCCATATTCGCGTTTGAGTGGAGAGATACTGACACTGGACAAATGGGACAATTGACCTGGACTCGGTTACCCCAGGGGTTCAAAAACTCCCCCACCCTTTTGATAAGGCCGCACAATGAGATTTAGCCTCCTTCTGAGCTGAAAACTCCCAGATAACTCTGCTTCAATATGTTGATGACCTGCACCTTGCTGCAACCACGGAGAGAGAATGCTGGCAGGGGACCAAGAGATTGCTAGCAGAACTGGCATTATCCGCCAGCCCCCAGACTGATGGATGACAAATGCCGGGATGACTCACTACCAGATTCTGCTGCTGACTGAACGGGTCATGTTTGCTCCTCCTGCTATTCTCAGACCTGTTACCTTCCTGCCTGAAATGGACGATTCCTCACCCTTCACTGCTGTGCAGACATCCTTGTGGAGGAAATTGGGATTCGAAGTGATGTACGCGACTTGCCATGGCCAGGTGTTCCAAACTGGCAGACAGATGGAAGCAGTTTCCTAGTGGAAGGTAAGAGGATGGCAGGTGTGGCAGTGGTAGATGGTAAGCGAATCGTGTGGGCTAGCAACCTGCCAGAAGTTACATCAGCTCAAAAAGCTGAATTAATTGCCCTGACCAAGGCCCTTCAGATGGCTGAGGGGCAGTCCATTAACATTTACACCAATAGCAGGTAAGCTTTTGCTACAGCCCACGTCCAAGGTGCCATCTATAGACAAAGAGGGTTGCCGATGTCAGCAGGAAAGGACATAGAAAATATACAGGAGATTCTGAGTCTCCTTGAGGCTATGCATCTGCCTGCCAAAGTGGCCATTATATATTGTCCTGGACATCATAAAGGACACAATGCTGTGACAAGGGGAAATAACATGGCTGATGTTAAAGCTAAACAGGCTGCACTCAGCCCTATGATACTGCCCTTCAGGCCTCGACAGAGAGAATCTCTCCAGAAAGTTGCTTTGCCAGAACTGAAACTGTGTAGCCAGAGTTTTGAGTATACCTATCCCTGAAGATATGAAACAAATGGACAATTTAGGGTTTACTGCAGAAAATTCACAGTGCCAACCAGCAGCCAGTAATGGTAAAATAATATTGCCACAAAAAGAAGGGAAAAGATTTATTGAAAATATACATCTGCTGTCCCACCTGGGAGCCAAACACCTGCAAACACTGGTCAAAGCATCTACTTTTTATGTTTTAAGACTCTCTGATGTTGCAGAAGCAGTAGTTAAGAAGTGTGTACTATGTGCCATGACTAATGTAGGACATTCAAGATATCCTCCTGGGAGAAGACTATGAGAAGATCACCCTGGAGCCTATTGGAAAGTAGATTTTATTGAAGTAAAGCCAGCTAAGTATGGTAATAAATATCTTTTAGTTTTTTTTAATTTTTAATATTTTTTATTACGTATTTTCCTCAATTACATTTCCAATGCTATCCCAAAAATCCCCCATAACCCCCCCCCCCCCAATTCCCTACCCACCCAAAACCAACTTTTTGGCCCTGGCATTCCCCTGTACTGGGGTATATAAAGTTTATGTGTCCAATGGGCCTCTCATTCCAGTGATGGCCGACTATGCCATTTTTGATACATATGTAGCTAGAGTCAAGAGCTCCGGGGTACTGGTTAGTTCATAATGTTGTTCCACCTGTAGGGTTGCAGATTCATTTAGCTCCTTGGGTACTTTCTCTAGCTCCACCATTGGGAGCCCTGTGATCCATCCATTAGCTGACTGTGAGCATCCACTTCTGTGTTTGCTAGGACCCGGCATAGTCTCACATGAGACAGCTATATCTGGGTCCTTTCAGCAATATCTTGCTAGTGTATGCAATGGTGTCAGCGTTTGGAAGCTGATTATGGGGTGGATCCCTGGATATGGCAGTCTCTAGATGGTCCATCGTTTTGTCACAGCTCCAAACTTTGTCTCTGTAACTCCTTCCATGGGTGTTTTGTTCCCAATTCTAAGAAGGGGCAAAGTGTCCACACTTTGGTCTTCGTTCTTCTTCAGTTTTATGTGTTTTGCATCTTGTACCTTATATCTCGCTATACTAAGTTTCTGGGCTAATATCCACTTATCAGTGAGTACATTTCATTTGAGTTCTTTGTGATTGCGTTACCTCACTCAGGATGATGCCCTCCAAGTCCAACCATTTGCCTAGGATATTCGATAATTCATTCTATTTAATAGCTGAGTAGTACTCCATTGTGTAAATGTATCACATTTTTTGTATTCATTCCTCTGTTGAGGAGCACATGGGTTCTTTCCAGCTTCTGGCTATTATAAATAAGGCTGCTATGAATATAGTTGAGTATGTGTCCTTCTTACCGGTTGGAACATCTTCTGGATATATGCCCAGGAGAGGTATTGCGGAATCCTCCAGTAGTACTATGTCCAATTTTCTGAGGAACCACCAGACTGATTTCCAGAATGGTTGTACAAGCTTGCAATCCCACCAACAATGGAGGAGTATTCCTCGTTCTCCACATCCTCGCCAGCATCTGCTGTCACCTGAATTTTTGATCTTAGCCATTCTGACTGGTGAGATGGGATCTCAGGATTGTTTTGATTTGCATTTCCCTGATGATTAAGGATGTTGAACATTTTTTTCAGGTGTTTTTCAGCCTTTCATTATTCCTCGGGCGAGAATTCTTTGTTCAGCTCTGAGCCCCATCTTTAAGGGGGTTATTAGATTTTCTCGAGTCCACCCTCTTGAGTTCTTTATATATTTTGGATATTAGTCCCCTATATGATTTAAGATAGGTAAAGATCCTTTCCCAATCTGTTGGTGGTCTTTTTGTATTACTGACTGTGTCTTTTGCCTTGCAGAAGCTTTGCAGTTTCATGAGGTCCCATTTGTCAATCCTCGATCTTACAGCATAAGCCATTGCTGTTCTATTCAGGCATTTTATCCCTGTGCTTATATCTTCAAGACTTTTACCCACTTTCTCCTCTATAAGTGTCAATGTCTCTGGTTTTATGTGATGTTCCATGATCCACTTAGATTTGACCTCAGTACAAGGAGAGAGGAATGGGTCGATTCGCATTCTTCTGCATGATAACAACTGTTATTAACGCGTTCTCACGCCTGGCCAGGAAGAACACAGCAAACCAGAATCTTCTGCGGCAAAACTTTATTGCTTACATCTTCAGGAGCAAGAGTGTAAGAAGCAAGAGAGAGAGAAAACGAAACCCCGTCCCTATTAAGGAGAATTATCCTTCGCCTAGGACGTGTCACTCCCTGATTGGCTGCAGCCCATCGGCCGAGTTGACGTCACGGGGAAGGCAGAGCACATGGAGTGGAGAACCACCCTCGGCACATGCGCAGATTATTTGTTTACCACTTAGAACACAGCTGTCAGCGCCATCTTGTAACGGCGAATGTGGGCGCGGCTCCCAACATATCCCCCTTTCCTTTTAATAAGAGCAAATAGGCCACCCATATTAATGAGAGTGGAGATAGAGGTCAAATCCCCAGTGTGTAGGTAAAGGAGCCATGTACAGGATTAGCTCTTAGGCTCACAGGCTTTTACCCAGAGCAACCCTGACCTGCTCCCGTGTCGTTTTGCCTGGAGAGAAGGACACTTGGACACTCAACCTTCTTGAAAGATGACATGTCTCCCTAGAATAGGCTCATATATGCCGCAGAGCCTTTCTACTGCAGTGCTTAGCCGTGCAACTCTCTCGGGCTGCTGAAGCACACTCACTCTATCCCGTGCAATGAGACTAGCCTCATGGGATATAAGAGCTGAGTGGCCAGCGACCTATTGCCTAAGCATAGATATATCAGGGGAAGCTCCACGTTCTAGTCCTGCAAGCGCCTGGGCAATAACCACCTTGTCTCTCCTAGTTTGGGCCTTAAGCTTACAGACCAATCAAAGAAGCAACACTAATCCACAGCAAAGTGTATCTCCAAATAATATTAATCCCACCCATTTTTTAAAGAAAGAAAATGCTGAGGAGATCCAATTGGGTAATCCTTTGGTCAGGGACAGGTCCAAGCGCGTGGAGTTGACCTGAAGTCTCAATTCCCGAAGGATCTGTTCAAATTCAGCCGTCCAATTCTGTAACATATACTGAAAAAGACTTTTTGACAAATTAGCTGCCCTAGTAAATTTAACATACTGAATGGAAATAACACACAATCCCGGAAACTTTTGTTCACATCCCAGCTGAGTTATTTGTCATAATACATCTAGTTGTATCTGGACAAGATCTATGAGTTGATTAACCAGCATGAGACCTCTCTGTATCTTGACATTAGCTGAGGCCTGTTTATCTATGACTGTAGTCACTGAGGCTGACAAAGTGTTAATGGTGTCAGTCGTCTGGACCTGTCCAGACAGAGCCAAGGCTGTCTGAATTAAGGCCAAACCCAGTTCCCAGTTAGTGGTAAAAAAGCAGGAGAATACTTGAGCATTATACATCACCGTCATTGGGAGTGGAAATGTCGACATTATCCCCCAACGCTGCTCTCTTTTTATTATTGACGCCCTGGACATCACCAAGACGAGGGACATCAGTATTCCCTTGGTCAGTCTGGATTTTTCGGGTGAGTCTTTCTGGTATCCAAAATGGGTTGTCTTCATTCTGTGGGAAAACACAGATAGCTCCCCTGGATCTTATCAAAATAGGATCCGGGCCATACCATTTATTATCAAGGACATTTTTCCATTTAACCATCTCATTGGGCCTATCTGGCTCTGTACAATGACGTTCAGCCGCAGTATGGCCATGAGCATCAATATTTAAAAAATTGAGTGTAAAGAGTGCCATAGACACAGACACTCTTGGTGCTCGGGGTAAAATCTCTTCAATTCCCCTCTTCTGTTTTATAAGATAGGTTTTGAGGGTGCGATGCGCACGCTCAACAATACCCTGTCCTTGAGGGTTGTATGGAAGTCCAGTCAGGTGGGTCACGTCCATCTGACGGCAGAACTGTTGGAATTTTTGAGACGTATAAGCTGGTCCATTATCAGTCTTAAGGAGTCTGGGTTTCCCCCAAGCACTCCATGCCTCAAGGCAATGTTGAATCACATGTGAGGCTTTTTCTCCGGTTAACGGAGAGGCAAACATGATGCCAGAACATGTGTCAATGGACACATGGAGATATTGAAGTTTTCCAAAGGAAGAAACATGTGTAACATCCATTTGCCAGACCTGTAGAGGTCGAATACCGCATGGGTTAATTCCCACATGAGGAACTGGCAAGAACTCACAGCAGCTTTGACATTGAGTAACAATGTCACGGGCTTCTTTTCTTGTCAAGGAGAAACGACTGCGTAATGTTTCAGCCGTCACATGAAAATTGTTATGAAAATTTCTTGCAGCCTCTACCGGGGATGATAGGGCAGCAGCCACCACTTTAGTGGCCTTATCTGCCAAATCGTTTCCCAGAGCCATGGGGCCAGGTAGGCCTGAATGGGCTCTAACATGAGTAATATAAACAGGAGATCTTCTAGATAACAAAACTAATTGTATCTGCTGAAAAATATTGGCAACTCTACTGGAAGGCTTAATCACTCCAGCCACTTCTAAAAGATTTACTGCATTAACCACATAACAGGAATCTGACACAATATTAAGGGGTTCTAAAAAGGTTTTTAAAACTTCTAAAACCACTAAACATTCTACCACTTGAGGTGAAATTTCATTATACTGTTTGGATACCACTTTACCATTAGCCACATAGGCACCTATGCCAGTTTTTGATCCATCAGTATATACCACAATCCCATTTTTAAGTGGGTTTCTTACTGTTATTTGTGGAAACACAACAGATTGATTTTGGGCAAACTGTAAGATTGGATGCTTTGGATAATGGTTATCTATTTTTCCTGAAAAGGAGGTAACTAAAACTGCCCAATCATTAGATGTGGCTGCCAAGGTTTGAACCTGTGCAGCGGTATAAGGTACAATTAAAAGATATGGACTTCGCCCAAAGTGGGTGATTGCTGCTTTTAGACCTTTAAGGGCAAGCTGTGCAATTGCATCAGGATACCAATCTATTATTTTAGCTGGGGATACGTTTGGATGGATCCACAACAATGGCCCATTCTGCCACAAAACTGCAGTTGGCAATTGTGCTGTCTTAAAGACACACAAACTGAAAGGCTGCGAATCCTCAATACGTTGTAATTGTGCATTTTGTAAGGCTTTTTCCACCTTTTGTAAGGCCTGGTTAGCAGCTAGAGTAAGAGTCCTAGGGGAGGAGATATGAGGATCTCCTTCTAAAATACCAAACAAAGGCCTTAACTCAGCGGAAGGAATCTTTAAAAAAGGTCTGAGCCAATTAATATCTCCCAACAGCTTTTGAAAATCATTTAAGGTATGGAGGTGATCTCTTCTTATCTCTACCTTTTGGGGCACAATCTTATCTGGGGACACCACAGAGCCCAAGAATTGTCCTGTATCAGAAATTTGGACCTTTTCTGTGGCTATCTGTAAACCCCACTGACTTAAAGTTTTAAGTAGAAAAGGATATGCCTTTTGTAGCATGGTAAGGTCTTTATGGCACAGGAGGATGTCATCCATGTAAAGGAGCAAAATTAAAGAGGGGAGTTGTTCCCTCACTGGCAAAAGAGCTTCTTGCACATAAAGTTGGCACATTGTAGGACTATTGGACATTCCCTGTGGTAAGACCTTCCATTGATACCTCTTATCAGGTTCCATGTGATTAATAGAGGGGATGGTAAAGGCAAATCTGGGCCTATCCCTTGGACACAAAGGTATAGAAAAGAAACAATCTTTAATATCTATAATAATTAAATTCCAGCCACGTGGTAAGGCGGAAAGTACAGGGAGACCCCTCTGTACTGGGCCAAATAAGTTCATTTGCTCATTAATGGCTCTGAGGTCATGGAGCAGTCTCCACTTTCCTGACTTTTTCTTAATTACAAAAATTGGAGTATTCCAAGGTGAGGTAGATGGCTCAATATGGCCTAGTTTTAATTGTTCCTCTACCAGTTGAATCACAGCTTCCAGTTTTTCAGAGGATAGGGGCCATTGAGGAACCCACACTGGATTCCCCGTTTTCCATGGTATGGGCCGTGCTGCCCCAATGGCCACTAAGGAAAAACCCAGACCCTGTCTGTCTTGGTTTCCATTAGGTGAGATGGGCTCTATCCTTCCCTGTTCTTGATGTCCTAACCCTTTTCCTTCTTTATAACCCATCTTTGCCATGATATTTTTTGCTTTAGCTGAATACCCTCCCGATGGGGCGTTTTCATTGGACAAAATAAGGCCCAAATGCTGCATAATATCCCTTCCCCAGAGGTTAACCGGGAGTGGGAGCACATAAGGTATGAATTTCCCTTGCTGCCCTTCAGAGGATTCCCACGTCAAGGCAATGGAGCTTATAGTGGGACATGATTGATAACCTAGGCCCTGTAATGAATGAGATGACTCTGTGGTGGGCCATGCTTTGGGCCACCAATGTGTAGAGATTATACTTTTATCTGCTCCGGTATCAAGGATGCCTTCAAACTCTTTTCCATTAATCTTAAGGCGGAGCTTAGGTCTATCATTTAAAGATACAACCAAATAGGCAGAATCATTTCCTGAGGAGCCCATTTTCTTTATCTCAGGTCCTGCAGATTTCTCCCTGGTATTATCAGGGAGGAGCAGCAGCTGAGCTATCCTATCTCCTTTACTAATAGAAAAAACGCCCTTAGGGCTTGAGCACAGGACCTGTATTTCAGGGGAATGTTGACAATCCATAACTCCAGGGTGGACTACTAAGCCCTGCAAGGTGAGTGAACCCCGGCCGAGAATAAGGCCCATGGTTCCCGGGGGCAAGGATGGTATAGGCTCCACCGGCACCGGCTGAATACTCATTTGAGGCATTAATAGGAAGTCGGAGGCGGCACGCAGGTCCACCCTTGTGGGTCTTCCTGGGTCGCCTCTCTGACTGCTTCCTGGGTCCTGACAAACCGGTTCCCATATCTTTGAGGGCCCTGGGACCGAGGGCCCGATGACCCGTTTTTTGGCACATCAGTTGATTGACTATCAGGTGGGGGAAGGATTCTGCCCTTTATATCCCTCACAGAGCGACACTGGTCAGCTCTATGATAACCCTTGCCACACTTAGAGCAAAGAGTGAGAGTCCCCCCCTGTTTATCTGGAGCTCTGCAATCTTTCTTAAAATGCCCAGGCTTTCCGCAATTAAAACATGTCCTCTGATCATTTCTGCTCATGGAGCGGTTCTGAGATTGGAGGATGGCGGCCGCTAAGCCTGCATTGGTGAGAGGTCCCCCAAGCTCTCGACAGACCCTGAGCCAGTCTTGTAAGCCTTTGTTCTTTCTTGGGGCTATGGCCGCTCGGCACTCCTTTGTGGCTTGCTCATAGATTAGCTGTTCTACCAGAGGCGCGGCTTGCTCTGAATCTCCAAAAATACGCTCTGCTGCCTCTGTCATTCTGGCCACAAAATCTGAGAAGGACTCCTGAGGTCCCTGGACAACTTTTGTTAATTGACCAGTGGTTTCACCTGCTCGGGAGAGCGCCTTCCAGGCCCTAATAGCCGTGGAAGAAATCTGGGCATAAGCTCCCCAATGGTAGTTTGTCTGGTCAGCAGAATAAGCTCCCTGACCCGTTAACAAGTCAAAAGTCCAATCTCTCTGCTCTGGAGTCAAAGCAGCTGCGTTTGCTCGGGCCTGCGCTTGTGCAGTTTCATGCCAAAGAGCTCTCCATTCCATATATTTGCCCATACTAGGGAGAGCGGCTTTTACAACCGTTTGCCAGTCGGCAGGAGTTAGTGCCATGCCGGCAAGCCTGTCTAACTGCACCAAGGTAAAATTAGCATTGGTTCCGTATTTACGGACCGACTCGGCGAGTTCTTTAATTTGTAAGTATTCTACCGGAGCGTGGACACGCCCACCCTCGGCTCCTTCAAAGACTGGAAATGCCTGTTGTATTTTCCTTTGTTCCTCTCTGGGAATGAATGAGTCTGCGCACTGCCTCTCTGCGCATTGTCTCTCTGCGCAGGGCTGACGCACTACGCAGGGCGGGGACTCCGCATAGGGCGGACCTTGAAGCCGACTGCCCTGAGGCCAATCAGCAAACTGGCCTTCGCCAGCCGCTTTTGGCTTCCTTAACTGATTAGCTAGCACTTTACCTGGCTGGTACCCTTTTTTCTCATAATGAGCTGCTTCTTCCTCCCAGTCTGTTTCTTCAGAGGAGAATTCATCATCTGATTCAGAGCTACCAAGAGCTGGCTCCCCGAGCCCATCCAGCGATGAGCACAGGCTCCTTTTCCTAGAGACCTCCGCTAATTGATCTTTCTTCTTTTCCCTTTTTCCTCTTTTTCTTCTAATCTCTCTCCAGGTATTCCTACCTAACCTTAACTTTTCCTCGGGTTCAAGACCCTTGGAAAGGCCTGTATACTTATTTTGTGTACCATATTTCCTCTTTGTTCCTACTCTCTCTCCCCACTTTACTTCTGATAGCTTGTCCTGAATTTCCTCTAGAATTTTCAGCCCTATCTTAATCACTTGATAACATGTGAAAAGGAACAAAAGGGCTCCTAACACCAGAAAAAATTCAAGGCCAAACATATTCCACTTTACTTCTGATAGACTGTCTTGAATTTCCTTAGAAAGTTCAAGACCAGGCTTACCTCGTAAAGCTATACTCACTGGTACTCTCGTTCCCCAGCTGAAAAGTTCTGTATTCATACAGTTGAATCCTTCTTAACAGTCTGCTTTACGGGAACCTTTATTACCGCGACCCGCAGTTCTGGTTCTGGAATGAGGGATCTTCCTTGCGCCAGTCCCGAGTTTTTTCTCGTCCCGGAATTCGGCACCAATTGTTATTAACGCGTTCTCACGCCCGGCCAGGAAGAACACAGCAAACCAGAATCTTCTGCGGCAAAACTTTATTGCTTACATCTTCAGGAGCAAGAGTGTAAGAAGCAAGAGAGAGAGAAAACGAAACCCCGTCCCTATTAAGGAGAATTATCCTTCGCCTAGGACGTGTCACTCCCTGATTGGCTGCAGCCCATCGGCCGAGTTGACGTCACGGGGAAGGCAGAGCACATGGAGTGGAGAACCACCCTCGGCACATGCGCAGATTATTTGTTTACCACTTAGAACACAGCTGTCAGCGCCATCTTGTAACGGCGAATGTGGGCGCGGCTCCCAACAAACAACCAGTTGTGCCAGCACCATTTGATGAAAATGCTGTCTTTCTTCCACTGGATGGTTTTAGCTCCCTTGTCGAACATCAAGTGACCATAGGTGTGTGGGTTCATTTCTGGGTCTTCAATTCTATTCAATTGGTCTACTTGTCTGTCACTATACCAGTAC
Source organism: Mus musculus (assembly GCF_000001635.26). NCBI lineage: Eukaryota > Metazoa > Chordata > Mammalia > Rodentia > Muridae > Mus > Mus musculus. The sequence continues at coordinate 15,595,721 of NC_000073.6, read as the reverse complement.
CATGCAGTTTTTATCACAATCTCTCTGTACTAAAGCTTTAGGTCAGGCATGGTGATTCCACCAGAGGTACTTTTATCCTTGAGAAGAGCTTTTGCTATCCTAGGTTTTTTGTTATTCCAGATGAATTTGCAGATTGCTCTTTCTAATTCGTTGAAGAATTGAGTTGCAATTTTGATGGGGATTGCATTGAATCTGTAGATTGCTTTTGGCAACATAGCCATTTTTACAATGTTGATCCTGCCAATCCATGAGCATGGGAGATCTTTCCATCTTCTGAGATCTTCTTTAATTTCTTTCTTCAGGGACTTGAAGTTTTTATCATACAGATCTTTCACTTCCTTAGTTAGAGTCACGTCAAGATATTTTATATTATTTGTGACTATTGAGAAGGGTGTTGTTTCCCTAATTTCTTTCTCAGTCTGTTTATTCTTTGTGTACAGAAGGGCCATTGACTTGTTTGAGTTAAATTTATATCGAGCTACTTCACCGAAGCTGTTTATCAAGTTTAGGAGTTCTCTGGTGGAATTTTTAGGGTCACTTATATATACTATCATATCATCTGCAAAACATGATATTTTGACTTCATTGTTTCCAATTTGTATCCCCTTGATATCCTTTTGTTGTATAATTTCTTTGTCTAGGACTTCAAATACAATGTTGCATAGGTATGGCGAGAGTGGACAGCCTTGTCTAGTCCCTGATTTTAGTGGAATTTCTTCCAGCTTCTCACCATTTACTTTGATGTTGGCTACTGGTTTGCTGTAGATTGCTTTTATCATATTTATGTATGGGCCTTGAATTCCTGATCTTTCCAAGACTTTTATCATGAATGGGTGTTGGATTTTGTCGAATGCTTTTTCTGCATCTAATGCGATGATCATGTAGTTTTTGTCTTTGAGTTTGTTTATATAATGGATTACATTGATGGATTTCCTTATATTGAACCATCCCTGCATCCCTGGAATAAAACCTACTTGGTCAGGATGGATGATTGCTTTAATGTGTTCTTGGATTCGGTTAGTGAGAATTTTATTGAGGATTTTTGCATCGATATGCATAAGGGAAATTGGTCTGAAGTTCTCTATCTTTGTTGGATCTTTCTGTGGTTTAGGTATCAGAGTAATTGTGGCTTCATAGAATAAGTTGGGGAGAGTTCCCTCTACTTCTATTTTGTGGAATAGTTTGTGCAGAACTGGGATTAGATCTTCTTTGAAGGTCTGGTAGTACTCTGCACTAAACCCATCTGGTCCTGGGCTGTTTTTGTCTGGGAGACTATTAATGACTGCTTCTATTACTTTAGGGGATATGGGACTGTTTAGATCGTTAACTTGATCCTGATTTAACTTTGGTAGCTGGTATCTGTCTAGAAATTCGTCAATTTTGTCCAGGTTTTCCAGTTTTGTTAAGTACAGCCTTTTGTAGAAGGATCTGATGGTTTTTTGGAATTCTTCAAGATCAGTTGTTATATCTCCCTTTTCATTTCTGATTTTCTTAATTAGGATGTTGTCCCTGTGCCCTCTAGTGAGTCTAGCTAAGGGTTTATCTATCTAGTTTCTTTTTGGAGGCACTCAGAGCTATGAGTTTCCCTCTAAGAAATGTGTCCCATAGGTTTGGATATGTTGTGGCTTCATTTTCATTAAACTCTAAAAAGTCTTTAATTTCTTTCTTTATTCCTTCCTTGATCAAGGTATCATTGAGAAGAGTGTTGTTCAGTTTCCACGTAAATGTTGGCTTTCCATTATTTATGTTGTTATTGAAGATCAGCCCTAGTCCTTGTTGATCTGATAGCATGCATGGGACAATTTCAACATTTTTGTATATGTTGAGGCTTGTTTTGTGTCCAATTATATGGTCAATTTTGGAGAAGGTACAATGGGGTGCTGAGAAGAAGGTATATCCTTTTGTTTTAGGATAAAATGTTCTGTAGATATCTGTTAAGTCCATTTGTTTCATCACTTCTGTTAGTTTCACTGTGTCCCTGTTTAGTTTCTGTTTCCATGATCTGGCCATTGGTGAAAGTGGTGTGTTTAAGTCTCCCACTATTATTGTGTGAGGTGCAATGTGTGCTTTGAGCTTTACTAAAGTTTCTTTAATGAATGTGGCTGTCCTTGTATTTGGAGCATAGATATTCAGAATTGAGAGTTCCTCTTGGAGGATTTTACCTTTGATGAGTATGAAGTGCCTCTCCTTGTCTTTTTTGATTATTTTGTGTTTGAAGTCGATTTTGTTAGATATTAGAATGGCTACTCCAGCTTGTTTCTTCATAACATTTGCTTGGAAAACTGTTTTCCAGCCTTTCATTCTTAGGTAGTGTCTATCTTTTTCTCTGAGATGAGTTTCCTGTAAGCAGCAAAATGTTGGGTCTTGTTTGTGTAGCCAGTTTCTTAAAAATATGGAACGTTTTTTGAATTTGCTTGTCATCCATGTGCAGGGGCCATGCTAATTTTCTCCGTATCCTTCCAATTTTAGTATATTGCTGCCGAAGCGAGCACGCAATTTTTCAAGTCAATTCTGAACATTGTCATATCATTTAAATAAAGGTACTTTGACGAACTCCTTTCCCATATGTATCTCCTTTACCTCCTACAAGTGTCTTCTTGCTCAAGCTAAGAACTTCAAGTAATGCATTGAACAGATATGGAGAGAGTGGCAGCCTTGACTTGTTCCCGATTTTAGTGGAATTCTGTAAATGTTATGCCTGGTTCTTCCTCCCAGACTCTTCCTCCCAGAAATAAGTCTCAGATTAAAAATATTTTAAAATACCATGCCTAGGGCTGGAAAATGGCTCTGTGTTTAAGAGCACTGACTGCTCTTCCAGAGGTCCTGAATCAATTCCCAGCAACCACATGGTGGCTCAAACCATCTGTGAAGGGACGTAAGGCTCTCTGCTGGTGTGTCTGAAGACAGCTGTAGTGTACTCATGTACATAAAATAAATATTAAAAAAATACCATGACTATAAATTTTAGCTCCTCTTTGACTAGATCATAACTTAGATGACTCAATTGTATTACCTTCCCTTCTTCCATGTGGTTGATTACCTGTGCTCAGGTACTATGCATCTGTCCTCCCTGACCCCCACATCTTCCTGAAGACAGGTGTATTAACTCACCTGGAATTTCAACACTCAGGAGAAGCAAGAAGATGGCATGAAACACTGTGACAATCCATAATCCATGCTTTACCTGATGTGAAGAGCAAGAAAGATACTATTGCTTTGATATTGATGGATGAAGACTCGCAGTCAAGAGGAAAGGATATGGGAGGCTTCTGCCATAACAGTCATTCACATGCCAACTTACCCCGCCTCCCAAGAAAGTAGCCTACTAGTTATAGAGGCACTGAAGAGGCCACTGAAGTGAAGAACACTTAAGTGGGTTGGGATACAGAAATGTACCTTTCCACAATGGGTGACTAATGGAAGAGGTAGAAGGAGAAGGTGTATATTCTGTTATTGGGAAGTCCATGAAGATTATGTCCACATACTCCAGTGAGAATACAGATGACAGAAATATGTCCGTTTTATAATTTTTTTTTTTCACACTTTGGGGAAGAGGAGGGCACAAAGGTGGGTAGACATAGCAGGACAGGGAACTGTGTGTAATCAAGTGGTAACCAATATAAAAATAGGAGAGAATCCATTTAATTGCTATGTTCAATGAATAGCTGTACCTTTGTGATACATTGAAAATAAATAACACTAGTTTAATTGAGACATTTTCACAAAGTCTTTCTTGAAAGCTTTCTACCTCATGTGTTCATACAATCAGTCTCCAAGTTTAACCCTTTCACTTTGGTAGATGGAGAGAGGAGTGTCCCAAACTTCTGGATCAACAGTTCTTAGATGGCATCCACAAGTCAGAAGTGCTCAGGGAAGTCAGACAGTGACACTTGGTCTGAGACAGAATCCAAGTCACTGAGATGTACAGGGAAGAGCTGGTCTTGTATAGCAGTCTGGTCTTAAACACCTATGAGTGTGTATTGAGCAATGGGTCTCCCTTGGATTCCCAGATGTCAAAGCTGTGCTGGAATGTGGAGTTTGGGCTATTGCTGGATCTTGATCTGCAGCAGGTTGTGCAGATAGTGCACAGACTGATGATTGACAGACCATACTCTCCCCTGTTGCTGGGTTTCACTCAGCCTATAGAGACATCATGGCATCACTTAATAAATTCTCATTAATCTGAATAATGGACAAGGTTGACTCCGGGTCTGAGAACATACTTGTGCTGAAAGGAGAAGGAAAGCTGACATGACATGTTTCTTCCCATGCAGAAAATATGGATTCTGAGTCTAGAGATGTACTTGATGGGCTGTATGGAGAACTGAACACAGACTGTCTCTGAGCCAAAGTATCCTGATAGGCAGAGCTTGGCAGAGAGACAGTGCCTTTAGGGCTTTCAGTTATTTCACAGGAATCCTGGCCATGCATCAAATTTTGCACCGTGTTCTTCTCCGTCTCCTTCCTTTGCTTCTTAAACCTTGTATTCTTTTGATAGATTTCACAGACCTGATCAATTTTGGAAAAGATGGCCATCTGGTCTAGCGAATTACTCAAGGGGCTGAGTTCAGGAAGAGGGCTCAAAACTGATGGTGTCTGGCACATGGAGAAGGTGGATTCTGAGTTTTGGGTCATACTTGGAGGTCCGAGTTGAGGAGAAAGGCTTAATCCCGAGGGTATGTCACACGAAGATTCAGCACTGGCTGGTGGAGAAGGTGAGGAAAGAACGTTGGAACAGCCAGACCTATCACTAGATAGGTGCCCCAGTTCCCTGGAAAGTTCTCTACATTTCTGCCTTTGATGCTCCGAGATAATGTGGCTCTTGCTGAAACACATGTCTTCCAAGGGTTGATCAATGAGGGGAGAGTTGAATTCCTGGTGAGGGGAGTTCCTTGATGGTCTAAACTCAGGAGGATAGCTGACATCCACATGTCTCTGGCACACAGAATCTGGACTGGCAGCGAAATCAGGAACTTCACCACCACTGCTGGAAGTAGGCCTATAGTGAGGTCCACTTCCAATTCTCCGAGGGAGTTGTGAACTCTTCCGACATTCTTTAGCTCGTCTGTTCTTGAACCAGGTCTGGAAAACAAAGGAGACATAATAAGAATACCTGATTGCCCCTAACGGGACCACAGGTTGAAGCCTTTAGATGGGAGGTGTTTTTATAGCCATAAAAACTGCATGAGGCAGAAACAGAGAAGTCTGAGGCTCTAAATCCCTAAGAGATCGTAGTAAGGTAGGATGTATTTGACTTGGCACCAAAATCTGGGGAAGATTCAGGTAGTGTGTCCTGTGTCTTAGTAGAAGCTGTGGTGTATGGGTCTCTAAGACCCTGCAGGAAAAGAATCTTGACCCAAAATGGTACCAGGTTGAATCAGAATGGGAGGTCCAGACCTAGAGGGCTGAATATCCACCATTCAAAATCTCCAAGGTTCCCTTAGTACATAAGAAGCACAGAGTTCAGGTAATCGATAGAGGAAGAGACCCTTTTGGTGTTGAACAGAGGGAAAAGAGAGAGGCATACCTGGATCTTGTATTCTGTCACACCAATCAGTAATGCCAGTGCCTTCCGTTGTTCCAGGTCTGGGTTCTGGCACTGATGAAAATGTTTTTGCAGCAGACACTTTTGTTCTTTGGAGTACACAGTGCATTCCTTTCGACACTTTCTTGGAGCCACAGGGCCAGATTGTTTGTTATAATATTTATCTGACAGTGGCATAGAACCTATGGGAACAGGGAAACCAGAACTCACTGAGGGTCTTGAAAGTATCTGATGACTTGGCTGCCCTGAGAGTCTTCTCAGAGTTGGTAAACCTGGGCCCATTACAACACTTGTTTGCATTCGCATACCTGAGTTTCTGGATGGTTCTTGGGACTCTTGCTGATGTAGGTCCCTTTCATGGACTGAATGACTTGATTGCAGTGGACGTGTTGGGGTCACTAGAGGACTCTGACACATTTGAAAAGGTAAGTTCCTTGTAGGCTCTTTAGGCACTAGGGAACTGGTTTCTCTGGGTATATTTGAAGCCACTTGGCATTTAGGATGCAGGAGGAATCTTTGGACATCTATGTGTTCTGAACTGATTGGAGTATGTTCCTGCACTGGAGAACCTGGAAATAGGAAACACATCAAAAGAGCTCCAGAGAGCACCCATTTATACATCATGCCTACACAGCATTTGCTTTGGACTTCTTAGAAAGCAGGAATCAGGATTCCTCAGGTGGCCTCAGTCTTCCTGACCAACTGCCTCTGATTCCCAAAATCAGTATTCTCAGTATTGGAATAGACATGCAATTAGCTCCTGTGTTTATATCAGACCACAAAAGAGGGCAATTGGCTGTCATCCCCTTATGGCTGTTTAAACCTAACAGATCCTCTTCATTTCCACTGGTGTTCTCTCTCTCTCCCAACAAGGAGTCAAGGGCCATGGAACAGGCAGCATCCATGTGATCCCACCCCACCATCATCTCCTACACAAGAGCATTGATAATATAAATACCCAGTATATCATAGGGCTCTTACACCTAACCTAGACCTACCCTAGTATTGAAACTCTACTCCAGGGACTTGGTCTTAATTGAATCTCCACCCAGTACACCCACATAGGTTCCTCTTTCATCCCCTCACATCCAGCAGATATTCCCACCCTGTGGCCTGGCTCAGTTGGCAGATATAACTTATGGAAACTTTGACAGGTGGAAGACACCTCTTTTGAGACTTGTTTTGTCTGACTATGGCTGTCCTACAACTCAATTGGAAGACATGGATGAAATTGAGCTCTCAGAGATACACCTGTCTGTGACCAACCTGTCCAGTGCCTCCAATAAAGGCATGCAACACCATATTGGACTCATTCTTTGGGGAGTCCTGCCTTCTTTGGTTTTATCCAGAAGAAATTTGTTCGACAATCTTCTGGGACCATCTAAAAAACATCTCTTCTCATGCTAGAGCCCAAGGGGAACTGCTCATTCCTGCCCACTGTTGTCACCTTGTAATTACCCTCTCTTTTCTTTTCTTTTCTTTTCTTTTCTTTTCTTTTCTTTTCTTTTCTTTTCTTTTCTTTTCTTTTCTTTTCCTTTCCTTTCCTTTCTTTTCCTTTCCTTTCCTTTCCTTTCTTTTCCTTCTCTCTCTCTCTCTCTCTCTCTCTCTCTCTCTCTCTCTCTCTCTCTCTCTCTCTTCCCCCTTTTCTTCCTTTTTTTTTTTTTCAAAATTGAGACTCGCCATTGTACATGTCCCTCACTTTCTGGATCCCACTATAATAACAAGCCAGCCCTCAATATCACAGAGTCCCAGTGCCAATGGGTCCGGAGAACTGGGGTAAAATGTGTGCTCCAAAAACCCAATATGGTTACCTCTTCTTGTTGAATGAGGACCTGTTTAGTCATAAAGCTGACAAGTTGTCACACTTTCCAGTCAATATACCACCACCATGGTCTATTTTGGCCACCCCAGAGCTCACTTTCGTCACAAGTCCACTGGAGTTCTTATTGTGTGTTCATCCTAGACCTGCATGTCCATTTAAAGGGAAATAAATCAGAGAAACCCCAAAGTTTAAACCTTCTCTTGTCAAGCCTCTTTATCTAATGACTCAGGCTTTCTATACAACACAGCCCTCAAACCAGTGCCTAGAATTCAGAACAGAGAATCTAGGAGCCTCCTTAAGCTCATTCACAGACTGCTTGAATCCCTGCACCTGACTGATACTCAGCTCCTCATTTACATATTTTCTGCCTATCAAGCAACCATACAAACCAAACAGTGTGATTCAAGTTCCCCTTCCACTTTCTCCCAGTATTACCCACCATGATATCCCCTTCACACAACAACCTGAAACACATCATGAGGCCCACTACCTCAACAGGTATCCAGTGGGCTGCTTTATCTTGGCCAATCCGCTATTTGACTTCTATTCAGAGGACCTGTGCTTACATATGTCTCCAAACTCACTCTTTGGAATCTTTGCACCCTACGAACTTTCAAATCTATTATCCACATTCACATTTGGTGCCATACTGGTTTCAGAGTAACTGCTTAGAGCCCTACTCTTATGGGTATAATTCTACTTGTTTTGTTGTCTTTTGAGTCAGAGTGTCCCTACTAGTCCAGGCTCTTCTAGACTTACTGAACATCAAAGGGCTCAGGTCTCTTCTTGGCTGGTACACAAAAGCACAGTAGCTGGGCCAGCAACATGGAGTTTAACCAGCCGTCTTGTTCTTCCATCTATGAGCCCTGCATGCTTATGTTTTCCAGTGTTAACTTCTACGTGGAAATATCTGCACTGCTCCTGCCTTTTCTCCACACTGCCCACTCAACTCTGGGGATGTGTTGGACCTCAACATCCAAACATGTACACCAGCTGCAGAATGATCACAAAAAGCTCTTCATCTGCTAGCTCCCTCTCTCCTCCATGAGATTAGCCACTCTCAACATAGCCAATGTATACAAAATATATTCAGGACAAACACTCACCTGACAAACACTAGTTCTCTTTATCTTGTTCAGATTTTTTCTGTTTGAACACTTCCTCACTTCCTCAGGGATCAGCCTTATATACCTTGTCTGGGCAGGAACCTCAAAGCTCCACCCACTCTTTGGCTCCTCCCACTCTGTGGACCTTCAAATTCAATAGATAAACACACCCTTCAGTGCCACTGGGATTTTGGCCCCACCCTAGAGAGTCCTTGTCTTTTTGATTGAATTACATTTTTTTTGTTTTGTTTATTTGTAAGTCAGTGTCTGTCACTGAGGGAAGTTGTCTTCACACTCTATAAGGTGTCTAGTTCTCCCCCAAAAATAAATTCCTGGCTACTTAGGGGAAAACTTCCTACAATACATTGCCTCAGCCTTGCTGGCGGTATACCTTAATTCAAAGTACTCAGGAGTCAGAGGCAGGTCATCTCCGTGACTTCTAAACCGCCTTTCTCTATATACCACTTTACAGGACAAATAGAGCTACACAGAATAAAACAACCTCAAAATTACAAATATGCATCTAGAGAGATGAATATTTATGTAATCATAATCTTTTTCCTCCCCACACTCTTATTCACATGTATACCCATCATACTACAAGAGCACGCTCTTAGCCATTCTGACTGGTGTGAGGTGGAATCTCAGGGTTGTTTTGATTTGCATTTCCTGATGATTAAGGATGTTGAACATTTTTTCAGGATCTTCTCAGCCATTGGGTATTCTTCAGGTGAGATTTCTTTTTTAGCTCTGAGCCCCATTTTTTAATGGGATTATTTGATTTTTGGTAGTCCACCTTCTTGATTTCTTTATATATATTGGATTTCAGTCCCCTCTCTGATTTAGGATAGGTAAAGATCCTTTCTCAATCTGTTGGTGGCCTTTTTTGTCTTATTGACTGTGTCTTTTGCCTTGCAGAAGCTTTGCAATTTCATGCGGTCTCATTTGTCGTTTCTCGATCTTAACAGCACAAACCATTGCTGATCTATTCAGGATTTTTTTCCCCCTGTACCAATATCTTCGAGGCTTTTCCCTACTTTCTCTTCCATATGTTTCACTATGTCTGGTTTTATGTGGAATTCTTTAATCCACTTAGATTTGACCTTAGTACAAGGAGATAGAAATGGATCAATTTGCATTCTTCTACATGATAACCGCCAGTTGTGCCAGCACCATTTGTTGAAAATGCTGTCTTTTTTCCACTGGATGTTTTTTGCTCCCTTGTCAAAGATCAAGTAACCATAGGTGTGTGGTTTCATTTTTGGGTCTTCAATTCTGTTCCATTGGTCTACTTGTCTGTCCCTATACCAGTACCATGCAGTTTTTAACACAATTACTCTGTAGTACAACTTTAGATCACCATGGTGAATTCACAGGGGAGGTTTTTTTAATCCTTGAGCAGAATTGTTGCTATCCTAGGTTTTTTGTTATTCCAGATGAATTTACAGATTGCCCTTTCTAATTCGTTGAAGAATTGAGTTGGAATTTTGATGGGGATTGCATTGAGTACGACGTAGATTGCTTTTGGCAAGATAGCCATTTTTACTATATTGATCCTGCCAATCCATGAGCTTGGGAGATCTTTCCATCTTCTGAGATCTTCTTTAATTTCTTTCTTCAGAGACTTGATGTTCTTATCATACATATCTTTCACTTCCTTAGTTAGAGTCAGGTCAAGTTATTTTATATTATTTGTGACTATTGAGAAGGGTGTTGTTTCCCTAATTTCTTTCTCAGCCTGTTTATCCTTTGTGTAGAGAAAGGCCATTGACTAGTTTGAGTTAATTTTATATCCAGCTACTTCACTGAAGCTGTTTATCAGGCTTAGGACTTCTCTGGTGGAATTTTTAGGGTGACTTACATATAGTATCATATCATCTGGAAAAAGTGGTATTTTGACTTCTTCTTTTCCAATTAGTATCCCCTATATATCCTTTTGTTGTCGAATTGCTCTGGATAGGACTTCAAGTACAGTGTTGAATAGGTAGGGAGACAGTGGGCAGCCTTGTCTAGTCCCTGATATTAGTTGGATTGCTTCCAGCTTCTCACCATTTACTTTGATGTTGGCTACTGGTTTGCTGTACATTGCTTTTTATCATGTTTAGGTATTGGCCTTGAATTCCTGATCTTTTCGAGACTTTTATCCTGAACGTGTGTTGGATTTTGTCAAATGCTTTCTCTGCATATATGGCTAAGATAAAACATTCAGGGGACAGCAGATGCTGGTGAGGATGTGGAGAAAGAGAAACCCTCTTCCATTGTTGGTGGGATTGTATGCTTGTACAAACACTCTGGAAATCAGTCTGGCGGTTCCTCAGAAAATTGGACATAGTACTACAGGAGGATCCTGCAATACCTCTCCTGGGCATATATACAGAAGATGTTCCAACCATTAAAAGGACATACGCTCCACTATGTTCATAGCAGCCTTATTTATAATAGCCAGAAGCTGGAAAGAACCCAGATGCCCCTCAACAGAGGAATGGATACAGAAAATGTGGTAAATTTACAGAATGGAGTACTACAGCTACTAAAGACAGTGAATTGAAGAAATTCTTAGGCAAATGGATGTATCTGGAGGATATTATCCTGTGTGAGATAATGCAATCATAAAAGAACATATATGGTATACACTCATTGATAAGGGGATATTAGCCCAGGAAGTTAGAATACCCAAAATACAACTTGCAAAACATATGAAACTCAAGAAGAAGGAAGACCAAAGTGTGGATACTTAGCTCCTTCTTATAATTTTAAACAAAATACCCATGAATTGATTCACAGTGACAAAGTTCAGAGCAGATATTGAAGGAATGACTATCCAGAGACTGCCCTACTGGGGGATACACGCCAGAAACCACCACCAAACCCAGACACTAGGCAGATGCCAGCAAGAGCCTGCTGACAGGAGCCTGATTTAGCTGTTTCCTGTGAGGCTGTGCCAGTGCCTGGCAAATACAAAAGTGGATTCTCACAGTCATCCATTGGACTGAGCACAAGTTTTTAAATTAAGGGGCAAGAAAAATACCCAGGGAGCTGAAGGGGACTGAGTCCCCATAGAAGAAACCACAATATGAACTAATTAGTACTCTCAGAGCTCCTTGGAACTTGTCTCAGTCAGGGTTTCTATTCCTTCACAAACATCACGACCAAGAAACAAGTTGGGTAGGACAGGGTTTATTCAGCTTATACTTCCATACTGCTGTTTATCACCAAAGGAAGTCAGGCCTGGAACTCAAACAGGGCAGGAAGCAGGAGCTGATGCAGAGGTCATGGAGGGATGTTCTTTACTGGCTTGATTCCCCTGGCTTGCTCAGCCTGCTCTCTTATAGAACCAAGACTAGCAGCCCAGAGATGGTCCCACTCACATGGGGTCTTTCCCCTTTGATCAGTAATTGAGAAAATGCCTTACAGTTGTATGTCATGGAGGCCTCCGACCAGTGTCTCTAGTTGCATATGTAGCAGAGGATGGACTAGTAGGCCATCATTGGGAAGAGAGGTTCTTGGTATTGTGAAGACCATAAGCCCCAGTACAGGGGAATGCCAGGGCCAGGAAGCAGGAGTTGGTGGGTTGAGGAACAGGGCAAGGGGAGGGTAGAGGGGCCTTTCGGGATAGCATTTGAAATGTAAAGGAAGAAAATAGCTACTAAAATTAATTGATTAATTAATTAATAAATAAACACATGAATACATAAATAAATAAATGCCAGCAGAGGAATTTGAAAGGTAAAGAAAAAGGGAGGTGCTGGCAGAGTGAGAAGAGAAGGAAGTTTTGCAAAAGAATTTGTTAGCACACAGTTTGTCCAGGAGAAGCAAAACTGAGAATGACAGTAGGCTAGATCAGTTGTTATACTTTAGAGTATGGCATTGTGAAGCTTGGAGAAGGGACTGTTTAAGCTATCTTTAAAAAACTAAGGGAGGAACTGTTGGTATAAATGTTTAAAAGTACTGGGAGGGAAACTTGGAGTGGGCAGGGAGTTAAGAGAATTGTTCAGTGAAAATAGCCACTTTACAAGAGTCCCCCAGGTGGTGCTGGTTTTGAAGATCTGACAGGAGCATAAAGAGCAGCTGAGCCTTGGCACTCTGTAGCAGAGGTGGAGTCCCTGAAGGTAGTCCAGGTGAGGCTAGTGGTGAAAGTGCGGGTCAGTTGCAGCAGAAAACCCAGCATTTTGGAGATAGCAGCAACCATGGGATGGTTACCCAGAACAGCAACAGTAGTGAGATGGATCCAAGCCAGACCTTAGGAGACAAGCTTCTGTGATGCAGAGGCCAGAGCTGCAGACATTCTAATTTGAAAATTGCATTTAAAGTTGTCTTTTTAACCTTTTAGTAAACATAGCTTCTCTTCTCATACAATATACTCTGAAAAAAATCCCCCCCTACTCCTCCCACTTCTTTTTCCCTCCTCTTCCAACAGGGTCCACACCAGTTCTCTCTCTTACTAGGCTTCTAAGAGGTAACATTAAAAAACTGTAAAATATAGAAGATGAAACAAAAGCTACCATATGGAACGTGGGCCTAACAAGTCAAGAGAAATATTCCTGACAGGAATGTTACAGAAACAATATGAAAAATCTGGCAGGAATGGAACAAAGTGGCTACAGTTTTGCTAGGAGGGGGGCAGTTTTCAACAACATCTCTTCCCCACTTTATATCAGGCTCACTGTATCTGGTATTATGTTGAGGTCTATAATCCACTTGGACTTGAGTTTCCTGCAGGGTTATAACTATGGATCTACATTTACTCCTCTATAAGGAGATATCTAGTCTGACAAGCAGGTGGTGATGTCCACTCACTAGGTGTGAATTGTAATCTTCTTCATCAAAAGATAAGGAATTGATATATGCATGTATTTATGTGCAGGTATTAAGTTTAATCTAACTGATAAATGGGTCTGCTTTTAGGATAATACTCTGCTGTTTTTTTTTTTTTTTTTTTAGATTTATTTAGGTTCATTTAGATGAGGTATTCTATCTCATATAATTTTTTTCTTTTCCATTTTTTATTAGGTATTTAGCTCATTTACATTTCCAATGCTATACCAAAAGTCCCCCATAGCCACCCACTCCTACTCCCCTACCCACCCACTCCCCCTTTTTGGCCCTGGCGTTCCCCTGTACTGGGGCATATAAAGTTTGCATGTCCAATGGGCCTCTCTTTCCAGTGATGGCCGACTAGGCCATCTTTTGATACATATGCAGCTAGATTCAAAACTCCGGGGTACTGGTTAGTTCATAATGTTGTTCCACCTATATGGTTGCAGACCCCTTAAGCTCCTTGGATACTTTCTCTAGCTCCTCCATTGGGAGCCCTGTAATCCATCCATTACCTGACTGTGAGCATCCACTTCTGTGTTTGCTAGGCGCCGGCATAGTCTCACAAGAGACAGCTACATTTGGGTCCTTTTGATAATATCTTGCTAGTGTATGCAATGGTGTCAGCGTTTGGATGCTGATTATCGGGTGGATCCCTGGATATGGCAGTCTCTACATGATCCATCCTTTCATCTCAGCTCCAAACTTTGTCTCTGTAACTCCTTCCATGGGTGTTTTGTTCCCAAATCTAAGGAGGGGCATAGTGTCCACACTTCAGTCTTCATTCTTCTTGAGTTTCATGTGTTTAGCAAATTATATCTTATGTCTTGGGTATCCTAGGTTTGGGGCTAATATCCACTTATCAGTGAGTACATATTGTGTGAGTTTCTTTGTGAATGTGTTACCTCACTCAGGATGATGCCCTCCAGGTCCATCCATTTGGCTAGGAATTTCATAAATTCATTCTTTTTAATAGCTGAGTAGTACTTTATTGTGTAGATGTACCACATTTTCTGTATCCATTCCTCTGTTGAGGGGCATCTGGGTTCTTTCCAGCTTCTGGCTATTATAAATAAGGCTGCTATGAACATAGTGGAGCATGTGTCCTTCTTACCAGTTGGGGCATCTTCTGGATATATGCCAGGAGAGGTATTGCGGGATCCTCCGGTAGTACTATGTCCAATTTTCTGAGGAACCGCCAGACTGATTTCCAGAGTGGTTGTACAAGCCTGCAATCCCACCAACAATGGAGGAGTGTTCCTCTTTCTCCACATCCACGCCAGCATCTGCTGTCATCTGAATATTTGATCTTAGCCATTCTGACTGGTGTGAGGTGGAATCTCAGGGTTGTTTTGATTTGCATTTCCCTGATGATTAGGATGTTGAACATTTTTTCAGGTGCTTCTCTGCCATTCGGTATTCTTCAGGTGAGAATTCTTTGTTCAGTTCTGAGACCCATTTTTTAATGGGGTTATTTGATTTTCTGAAGTCCACCTTCTTGAGTTCGTTATATATGTTGGATATTAGTCCCCTATCTGATTTAGGATAGGTAAAGATCCTTTCCCAATCTGTTGGTGGTCTTTTTGTCTTATTGACGGTGTCTTTTGCCTTGCAGAAACTTTGGAGTTTCATTAGTTCCCATTTGTCAATTCTCGATCTTACAGCACAAGCCATTGCTGTTCTGTTCAGGAATTTTTCCCCTGTGCCCATATCTTCAAGGCTTTTCTCCACTTTCTCCTCTATAAGTTTCAGTGTCTCTGGTTTTATGTGAAGTTCCTTGATCCACTTAGATTTGACCTTAGTACAAGGAGATAAGTATGGATCGATTCCCATTCTTCTACATGATAACAACCAGTTGTGCCAGCACCAATTGTTGAAAATGCTGTCTTTCTTCCACTGGATGGTTTTAGCTCCCTTGTCGATGATCAAGTGACCATAGGTTTGTGGGTTCATTTGTGGGTCTTCAATTCTGTTCCATTGGTCTACTTGTCTGTCTCTATACCAGTACCATGCAGTTTTTATCACAATTGCTCTGTAGTAAAGCTTTAGGTCAGGCATGGTGATTCCACCAGAGGTTCTTTTATCCTTGAGAAGAATTTTTGCGATCCTCGGTTTTTTGTTATTCCAGATGAATTTGCAAATTGCTCCTTCTAATTCATTGAAGAATTGAGTTGGAATTTTGATGGGGATTGCATTGAATCTGTAGATTGCTTTTGGCAACATAGCCATTTTTACAATGTTGATCCTGCCAATCCATGAGCATGGGAGATCTTTCCATCTTCTGAGCTCTTCTTTAATTTCTTTCTTCAGAGTCTTGAAGTTTTTATCATACAGAACTTTCACTTCCTTAGTTGAAGTCATGCTGAGATATTTTATATTATTTGTGACTATTGAGAAGGGTGTTGTTTCCCTAATTTCTTTCTCAGCCTGTTTATCCTTTGTGTAGAGAAAGGCCATTGACTTGTTTGAGTTAATTTTATATCCAGCTACTTCACCGAAGCTGTTTATCAGGTTTAGGAGTTCTTTGGTGGAACTTTTAGGGTCACTTATATATACTATCATATCATCTGCAAAAAGTGATATTTTGACTTCCTCTTTTCCAATTTGTATCCCCTTGATCTCCTTTTGTTGTCGAATTGCTCTGGCTAATACTTCAAGTACTATGTTGAAAAGGTAGGGAGAAAGTTGGCAGCCTTGTCTAGTCCCTGATTTTAGTGGGATTGCTTCCAGCTTCTCTCCATTTACTTTGATGTTGGCTACTGGTTTGCTGTAGATTGCTTTTATCATGTTTAGGTATGGGCCTTGAATTCCTGATCTTTCCAAAACTTTTATCATGAATGGGTGTTGGATCTTGTCAAATGCTTTTTCCGCATCTAACGAGATGATCATGTGGTTTTTGTCTTTGAGTTTGTTTATATAATGGATTACATCGATGGATTTTCGTATATTAAACCATCCCTGCATCCCTGGAATAAAACCTACTTGGTCAGGATGGATGGTTGCTTTAATGTGTTCTTGGATTCGGTTAGTGAGAATTTTATTGAGGATTTTTGCATCGATATTCATAAGAGAAATTGGTCTGAAGTTTTCTATCTTTGTTGGATCTTTCTGTGGTTTAGGTATCAGAGTAATAGTGGCTTCATAAAATGAGTTGGGTAGAGTACCTTCTACTTCTATCTTGTGAAAAAGTTTGTGCAGAACTGGAATTAGATCTTTTTTGAAAGTCTGATAGAACTCTGCACTAAACCCGTCTGGTCCTGGGCTTTTTTTGGCTGGGAGACTATTAATAACTGCTTCTATTTCTTTAGGGGATATGGGACTGTTTAGAAGGTCAACTTGATCCTGATTCGACTTTGGTACCTGGTATCTGTCCAGAAATTTGTCCATTTCGTCCAGGCTTTACAGTTTTGTTGAGTATAGCCTTTTGTAGAAGGATCTGATGGTGTTTTGGATTTCTTCAGGATCTGTTGTTATGTCTCCCTTTTCATTTCTGATTTTGTTAATTAGGATTTTGTCCCTGTGGCCTTTAGTGAGTCTAGCTAAGGGTTTATCTATCTTGTTGATTTTCTCAAAGAACCAACTCCTCGTTTGGTTAATTCTTTGAATAGTTCTTCTTGTTTCCACTTGGTTGATTTCACCTCTGTGTTTGATTATTTCCTGCTGTCTACTCCTCTTGGGTGAATTTGCTTCCTTTTTTTCTAGAGCTTTTAGGTGTGTTGTCAAGCTGCTAATGTGTGCTCTCTCTAGTTTCTTTTTGGAGGCACTCAGAGCTATGAGTTTCCCTCTTAGAAATGCTTTCATTGTGTCCCATAAGTTTGGGTATGTTGTGGCTTCATTTTCATTAAACTCCAAAAAGTCCTTAATTTCTCTCTTTATTCCTACCTTGACCAAGGTATCATTGAGAAGAATGTTGTTCAGTTTTCACATGAATGTTGGCTTTCTACTATTTATTTTGTTATTGAAGATCAGCCTTGGTCCATGGTGATCTGATAGGATGCTTGGGACAATTTCAATATTTTTGTATCTGTTGAGGTTTGTTTTGTGACCAGTTATATATGGTCAATTCTGGAGAAGGTACCATTAGGTGCTGAGAAGGTGGTATATCCTTTTGTTTTAGGATAGAATGTTCTGTAGATATCTGTTAGATCTATTTGTTTCATAAGTTCTGTTAGTTTCACTGTGTCTCTGTTTAGTTTCTGTTTCCATGATCTGTCCATTGGAGAAAGTGGTGTGTTGAAGTCTCCCACTATTATTTTGTGAGGTGCAATATGTTCTTTGAGCTTTACTAAAGTTTCTTTAATGAACGTGGCTTTCCTTCTATTTGGAGCATAGATATTCAGAATTGATAATTCCTCTTGGAGGATTTTAACTTTGATGAGTATGAAGTGTCCCTCCTTGTCTTTTTTGATAAATTTGGGTTGAAAGTCTATTTTATTAGATATTAGCTTGGTTACTCCAGCTTGTTTCTTCATAACATTTGCTTGGAAAATTGTTTTCTAGCCTTTCATTCTGAGGTCGTGTCTATCTTTTTCCCTGAGATGAGTTTCTTGTAAGCAGCAAAATGTTGGGTCCTGTTTGTGTAGCCAGTCTGTTAGTCTATGTGTTTTTTTTTGGGGGGGGGGGGAGTTGAGTCCATTGATATTAAGAGATATTAAGGAAAAGTAATTGTTGCTTCCTATTATTTTTGTTGTTAAAATTGGCATTCTGTTCTTGTGGCTGTCTCATTTTAGGTTTGTTGAGGGATTACCTTCTTGCTTTTTCTAGGACGTGGTGTCCATCCTTGTATTGTTTTTTTTTTTTTCTGTTATTATCCTTTGAAGGGCTGGATTCATGGAAAGATAATGTGTGAACTTGGTTCTGTCATGGAATACTTTCGTTTCTCCATCTAAGGTAATTGAAATTTTGGCTCGGTATAGTAGCCTGGGCTGGCATTTGTGTTCTCTTAGGGTCTGTATAACATCTGTCCAGGATCTTCTGGCTTTCATAGTCTCTGGTGAGAAATCTGGTGTAATTCTGATAGGCTTGCCTTTATATGTTTTTGACCATTTTCTCATACTTCCTTTAATATTCTCTCTTTATTTAGTGCATTTGTTGTTCTGATTATTATGTGTCGGGAGGACTTTCTTTTCTGGTCCAGTCTATTTGAAGTTCTGGAGGTTTCCTGTATGTTCATGGGCATCACTTTCTTTAGGTTTGGGAAGTTTTCTTCTATAATTTTGTTGAAGATATTTGCTGGCCCTTTGAGTTGAAAATCTTCATTCTCATCAACTCCTATTATCAGTAGGTTTGGTCTTTTCGTTGTGTCCTGGATTTCCTTGATGTTTTGAGTTAGGATCGTTTTTTATTTTCCTATTTCTTTGTTTTGCAGATGTTCTCTATGGAATATTCTGCACAAGAGATTCTCTCTTCCATCTCTTGTGTTCTGTTGTTAATGCTTGCATCTATGTTTCCAGATTTCTTTCCTATGGTTTCTATCTCCAGTGTTGCCTCACTTTGGGTTTTCTATATTATGTGTACTTCCCCTTTTAGGTCTTGGATGGTTTTATTCAATTCCATCACCGGTTTGGTCATGTTTTCCTGCAATTCTTTAAGGGACTTTTGTGCTTCCTCTTTAAGGTCTTCTACCTGTTTAGCAGTGTTCTTCTGTATTTCTTTAAGTAAGTTATTAAAGTCCTTCTTGATGTCCTCTACCATCATCATGAGATATGCTTTTAAATCCGGGTCTAGCTTTTTGGGTGTGTTGGTGTGCCCTGGACTGGGCGAAGTAGGAGTGCTGGGTTGTGCTGATGGTGGTGGTCTTGTTTTCTGTTAGTAAAATTCTTACATTTACCTTTCGCCATCTGGTCATCTCTGGAGTTAGTTGTTATAGTTGTCTCTGGCTACATATTGTTCCTCTGGTGATTCTGCTAGCCTCTATCAGCAGACCAGGGAGACTAGCTCTCTTCTCTCAGTTTCAGTGGTCAGAGCACTCTCTGCAGGCAAGCTCTCATCTTACAGGGAAGGTGCACAGATATCTGGCATTCGGACCTCCCTCCTGACCGAAGATTAAGGCCCAAAACCGGACCTATCCCAGAAGCTGTGTTGCTTTGGCCTGTCACAGGAGCTGTTAGCTTCTGTATTCCACACTCTCACCTATGCAGAATACTATCAGCAGAATCCCGAAACCACGATGTCTGCTGCTGATGCTCAGGCAAAGCGCTCCCGGGCTGGGAGGACCCCTATCCTATGGCCAGGAAAGAGGCCGGATGTCTGGTTCCAGAAAAGGGGGCTGCCTTAGAAGCTCTGTGGCTCCCACCTGTCCCAGAAGCTGTTAGCTTCTGTATTCCGCACTCTCACAAATGCAGAATACTCTCTGTAGAGTCTGAAACCAAGATGTCTGCTGCCAATGCTTAGGCAAAGCGCTCCAGGCCTTTCTTTCATTTTTTGAGAAAGTGTTTCTCTGTGTATGCCTGGCTCACCTAGAAATCACTCTGAAGAACATGCTGGTCTCAGACTCACAGAGATAGAACTGCCTATTCCCCTCAGGTGCTGGGAATAAAGTCCTCAGCCTCCCCTGCCCAGTCTTTATCCAGATTCTTAGGCTTCTACTAAGACACTGGTCCTATAACTGATCTTGTTATAAGCCAGAGCATTTATATTGTAGAAGACTTGACCAGTGTACTTTCTATTGAAAAAAAATTCTTATAATACTTTTATTTTATGTCATGCCTTTTATATCCTAAATGGGCCCCAAAATTGCTGGATAGTTGATGATGACCCTGAGAAACTTGGATGATCGCATGTCTCACCACACAGTAAACTGCCTAGTAAAGATGGTGCTATTTTACACTCAGAGATCCAACACAATATTTTTTTGGGTTGATTTGCTGAGGGACCAAGGTGGAGGGATAAGGACATTAACCAATCCATGGAATTATTTACCCAAAATTTGTCAGGTCTAAAAGAAATTAACGACAAAGATGGACCAGAGAGAAAAAACCAGCCCAATTTGAGACTCATTCCATGGGCAAGGAATGTTAAATCCCTAACAACATTATGCTTTCACACAGGATCTTAGCATAACTCTCTACTGAGAGGCTCCATCCTGTAGCTGAAACAGAGGTAGAGAACCAAAATCAAACACTGAATAGAGCTCAGGCACTCTACTAGAAATGGTCGGGAAAGATTGTAGGCTCTGAAAGGTATAGGAACTCCAGAGAAAGACCAACAGAGTCAGCAAAACCTGAATATTTGAGGGCTTAGAGAGACTGAAGCACAAAACCATTTCTACCTTGGGATAGACCTAAACCCTGCACATATGTAACAGATAGGCAGGTTGGATTTCATGCATGTCCCCAAACAACTGGAGGGGAGACTGTCCCTCAATATGTGTTGTATCTGTGGATCTCATTTTCCTAGTTGGGATGTCCTACTTGGCCTCAGTGGGAAAGGATAAGCCTAGTGTGCAGAAATTTGATGTACTGGGTTGTAGTGATCCTCAGTTGGGTCTCCCTATACTTAGGAGAGACTAGAGAGAGAGAATAGGGTGAGAAGTTGTGGGATATGTGGAGACTGGGAGGAGGAAGGGGTGATATTTAGGTGAAAAGAGAATAAATAATTAACAACAAAAGAAAGAAAATATCACATTAGAATCAATCTGCAGTTCTACCACACTTTGTACGCATGCAATGTCAGGTGCTTTCTCTTTTCTCGCTCTCTCCCTCTCTCACTTCCTCTATCTCTCTTTCTTAAAACATTTTATTTATTTACATTCCAAATGTGTCCCCCCATCCTGATCTGCCCTCCTAGAGTTCTTCACTTCATCACCCCTCACCTTTGGCTCTGAGATGGTGCTCCTCTATCTTTACTCCCTATATGCTCCCAGCCCTCACTCCTCCATTCCACCTGACACTACACACCCATCCCATATTCCCCTTACGTGGGGCATCAGTGATCTACAGATCAAGCAGTTCCTCTCCCACTGAAGCCAGACAAGGCTACTATGGGCCAGGAAATATGGATCATCATATTTATGCTTTTGGGTTGATGATTTAGTCTCTGGGTCAGAGTTCACAGTCTTGATCTTTTGGGGTTACCATCCCCTTTGATTCCTCATGACTTCCCCTAGCTCTTCAATAGGGGTCCCTGACTGATCTCAGTCCAGTAGTTGGCTGTACATATCTACACATGTCTGAGTCAGCTACAGGTAGAACCTCTCACAGGACAGCCATGCAAGGCTCCTGTGTTCAAGCACCACCAGACATCAGTAATAGTATTAGGATTTGGTGCCTGCCCATGGGATAGATGCCAAGTTGGGCTAGTCACTTAATGGCCTTTCCTTCAGTCTCTGTTCTAATTTTACCTCTTTATTTTTTAGACAGAAAAAATTCTGTGTCAAAATTTTTGAAGGTGGCTGGTGGTTCCATCCCTCCACTGAGGGTCGTGGCTCAAGGTGGTCTCTTCTGGTCACATCTCAGCACCATTGAGCATTTATGCAAAGGTCATCCCCATTGAATCCTGGGAGTCTCTCACATTCCAGGTCTCTGGTACTTTCTAGAGGTTCCACCCAACTCCTTTAGCTGCATATTTCCATTCATTCTCCTCACCTACAGGGCTTCTTTTCTGTTTTCTCCCATACTGGATTCTTCCCCCATTTCTGCCCTTCACCCTCCCACCAGTTCCCCTTCTTCCTTCCAGCTCCTGTTATTATTTTGTTCCTCCTTCTAAGAAGGATTATAGTATACTCAATGGGGCCTTCCTTTTTAAAAACTTCTTAGTGTCTGTATCAAAGGTATTTTGTAGTTTATGGCTAATATCCACCTATACGTGAGTACATACGATGCATAATCTTTTAGGCCTGTCAGGTAGATATTTTGTAGTTCCATTCATTTTCTTGCAATATTCATGATGTCCTTGTTTTTTTCATAGCTGAATAGTACTCCATTTTGTAAATGAACCACGTTTTCTGTATCCATTATTAAACTGAGGGATATCTGGGTTGTTTCCAGATTATAGCTATTACAAATAAGGCTGCTATAAAAATATTGGAATACCTGTCTTTTCGGTATAGTAGAGCATCTTTTAGGTATATGACCAGGAGTATATTACTAGGTCTTCAGGTTCCTCTTTCATCACATCCTAGACAGCATGTGCTGGCACTTGAGTCTTTGATCTTATACATGCTGGTTGATGTAATGTGGAATCTTATGGTCATTTTAATTTCATTTCCCTGATGACTAAGGATGTTAAACATTTCTTCTCTGCCATTTGATATTACTCTGTTGAGAATTCTGTTTACCTTTGTACCCAATTTTAAAAATAATTTTACTTATTCATATTCCAGCCATTGGGAGAAGACAGGAAGTCCAGAAGAATAAATGGAAGTATGCAGCCTCTGGGTTTAGAATGTACAGGGACCCTCTGGAAAATACCAGAGAGGAGGTGAGAGACTCTCAGACTCAATGGGCGTGACCTTTTCCATAATGTCCAACAGTGGGCAGAGGGAACTCCAAGAGTTCACCTCCAGTAGATAGTAAGGACCTCAAGTGGAAGGATAGTGTTAACAACATCACAGTCAAGATTTCTGACCTCAAATTGTTCCTGTCTAAAAGAACTATAGGGATAAAAAATAGGAAAGTAAATGAAGAAAAGGAGGTCCAGTGGTCAGCCCAAATTGGGATCCATCTTATGTGCTGCTACCAATGCCTGACACTCATACTGATGTTATGATGTGCTGACATGGGCCTAGCATGCCTGTCCTCTGAAAGGCCCTACAAGCAGCTGACTGAGGGAGATGCAAATACTTATCCCAACCATTGGACTGAAGTCTGGAAACCCTAAGGTTGAATTAGGAGAAGGATTGAAAAAGCTGAAGGGGAGGACAATCACATCGGAAGGACAGCAGTCTCAAATAACCTGGATGCTTAAGAGTTCCCTGAGACTGAGCCACCAGTCATGTAGCAGACATGGGCTGGTTTGAGGTCCCCAGCACATAAGTAGTAAAGTACTGCCTGGACTGGCTTTACTGGGTGAAATTAGTTAGATCCTTTAGAGACTTGAAGCCTCAGTGAAGAAGCATGCATTATTTAGCTTTTTGAAATCTAACTTCTTGAATTCTTTATATATTTTGGATATTGGGCCTCTAACAGATTTAGGGTTACTGAAGATGTCCTATTGGCAGAATCTTTTAAATTTCATTAGATTCCATCTGTCATTTTTGATATTAGAGTTTGAGCCATTGGTGTTCTTTTCAGGAAAATTTTCCCTGTGCCACTGAGTTCAAGGCTATTTTCCATTTTCTCTTCTATTGGATTCAGTGTATCTGGTTTTATGTTGAAGTCCCTGATCCATTTGGACTCGTGGTTTGTATAAGATGATAAATAAGATAAGATGTACAAATATGGATCAGTTTGCATTCAGGTACAGGCAGAAGTCCAATTAGGCCAGCATCACTTGTTGAAGATGCTTCCTATTTTCCCACTGTATGTCTTCGGGTTCTTTGTCAAAGATCAAGTATGCACAGGAGTGTAGGTATATTTCAAGACCTTCAACTGCATTTGATTTATCAACAGGTCTGTGTCTATACCAATACCATGAGGTTTTATCACTACTGCTCTGTAGTACAGCCTGAGGTCGTGGATGATGGTTTCCCTAGAAGTTCCTTTATAGTTGAGATAACTTTTGGGTACCTTAAGTTTTTTGATTTGCCATATTAAGTTGAAAATTGTTCTTTTCATGTTTGTTAAGAATTATGTTGGAATTTTGATATGGATTACTTTGAATCTGTAGATTACTGTTGGCTGTGTTCACCATGTTAATCCTCCCTATACCTGAGCACGGTAGATCTTTCCATCTTCTGAGATCTTCAGTTTCTTTCTTCAGGGATGTGTAGATCTTGTCGTATAGATCTTTCCCTTGCATGGTTAGAGTTACACCAAGCTGTTTTATATTACTTGAGGCTATTCTGAAGGGATGTAGATTCCCTAAGTTCTTTCTCAGCACATTTATTATTTGTATCAAGGAAGACTACTGGTTAATTTGAGTTAATTTTATAATGAGCCACATTCCTGAAATATTTTTTCATCTGTAGGTCTTCTTTGGTACAACTTTGGGGGTTGCTTTTGCATCCTATCATATCATATCATCTGCAAATAATGATATTTTGCCTTATTCCTTTCCAATATGTTTCTCCTTTACCTCTTATTGTTCTCTAACTTCTCTAGCAAGAACTGTGGATGCTGTATTGAATAGATAGGCAAAGTTTGGATATCCTTGATTGTCCCTAATTTTAGTGGGATTGCTTCATGTTTCTCTTTAATTTTATGTTGGCTGTTGGTTTCCTTATGATTGCTTTATGTTTAGGTGTGTCATTGAATTCCTAATCTCTGTATGACTTATAACAGGAAAGCGTGTTGCATATTTTCAAAGGCTTTTAAGGCATCTAAAAATATAAGCATAAAAAGTTTTGGAGTTTATTCATATAGTGGATTGTGTTGATGGATTTTTGTATACTGAACCATCCCTTCCTTCCTGGGATGAGGCCTACTTGACCACAATGAATGATGCTTTTAATGTGTTCTTAAATTTGTTCTGAGAGAATTTTTTTTAGTAGTTTTGCATTGCTATTCCTAAGCAAATTTGGTCTGAAGTTTTCTTTGTTTGTTGGATCTTTGTATCATTTAGGTATCAGAGTAAATGTGGTTTCATGCAATGAATTAGGTAGTAGACTTTTTGTGTCTGTTTTGTGGAATAGTTTGAGGAGTATTGGTATTAGTTCTTTTTTGAAGGTCTGGTAGAATTCTGCCATAAAACCATCTGGTCCTGGGATTTCTTTAGATGACTTCTACTTCTGTTTCCTCAGGTGTTGTGGAACTCTTTAGATAGTTTACCTGATGTTGATTAACATTGGTAGGTTTTGTCAGTCTAGAAAATCATCCAATTTCTTCTAGATTTTCCAGTTTTGCTGCATATAGGATTTAGAAGCAAGATCTCATGATTCATTGAATTTTCTCAGTTTTTGTAATGTCTCCTCCTTATGATTTTTTTTAACTTGGATACAGTCTCTGTGCTCTTTAGTCAGTTTTGTCAAAAGGTGTATTTATCTGTGAATTTTCTCCCAGAACCATGTCCCAGTTTTCTTGATTCTTTGTATCATTCCCTTACTTTACTATTGGTTGATTCCAGCCCTGACGTTGTCCATTTTCTTCCATTTACTGCTCTTAGGTGTGTTTGCTTTTTTCATAAATATAGGTAAATAGAGAATTAAATAAACCATACCCAAAACGTACAAAGAAAAACACACATAGGAATAGAGAGAGGGGACGACAGACAGTCAGAGACAGAGGCAGAGAAACTGAAATTGTGTCCAATAAACCAACAATTAATGAATTGACCATGGTGCTTACACAACAGGATGTTTCTTATATTCAGTGTTGAACAATCTCTAAGTAACCCTATAGGTAAAACAACAATATAAACTAACCAGTACCCCAAGAGTTTGTGTCTCTAGTTGCATATGTACCAGAAGTTGGCCTAGTCGGCCATCATTGGGAAGACAGGCCCCTTGGTCTTGCACACTTTATATGCCCAAATACAGGGGAATGCCAGGACCAAGAAGTGGAAGTGTCTGTGTACAGGAGCAGGGCAGGGGGAGGGTATAGGGGACTTTCAGGATAGCATTTGAAATGAAAATAAAGAAAATATCTAATAAAAATTTAAAAAAATTCTCAATAAAATCCTCACAAAATGAATCCAAGAACACATCAAAATGATTATCCCTCATGATCAAGTAGGCTTCATCCCAGGGCTGCAAGGATGGTTTAATATAAGGAAATCTATCAATATAATCCACTATATAAACAAACTCAAAGACAAAAACCACATGAGCATCTTGTTAGATGCTGAGAAAGAAGTTGACATAATCCAACACCCGTCCATGATAAACGTCTTGGAAAGTTCAGGAATTCAAGGCCCATACCTAACAATAATAAAAGCAATATACAGCAAACCAGTAGTCACTATAAAACTAAATGGAAAGAAACGTGAAGCAATCCCACTAAAATCAGGGAGTAGACTAGGCTGCCTATTTTCTCCCTACCTATTCAATGCAGTACTGAAATTCCTAGCCAGAGCATTAGACAACAGAAGGGCATCAATGTGATACTAATTGGAATAGAAGAAGTCAAAATATCACTATTGCAGATGATATGATAGTATATATGTGACTCTACAAATTCCACCAGAGAACAACTTAACCTGATAAACAGCTTCAGTGAAGTTGCTGGATATAAAATTCACTCAAACAAGTCAATGACCTTTCTCTACACAAAGGATAAACAGGCTGAGAAAGAAATTAGGGAAACAACACCCTTCACAATAGTCACAAAAATATAAAATACCTTGGTGTGACTCTAAATAAGAAAGTGAAATATCTGTATGATAAGAACTTCAAGTCTCTATAGATAGAAATCGTAGAAGATATCAGAAGATGGAAAGATCTCCCTTGTTCATGGATTGGAGTGATCAATATAGTAAATATGGCTATCTTGCCAAAAGCAATCTACAGACTCAATGCAGTCCAGATCAAAAGTCCAACTCAATTCTTCACAGAGTTAGAAAGGGCAATTTGCAAATTCATCTAGAATATCAAAAAACCTAGAATAACAAAAACTATTCTCAACAATAAAAGAATCTCTGGTGGAATCACCATGCCTGACCTCAAGCTGTCCTACTGAGCAACTATTGTAAAAACTTCATGATACTGGTACAGCGATAGGCAGGTAGATCAATGGAATAGAATTGAAGATGAAGAAATGAACCCACACACCTATGGTCACTTGATCTTTGACAAAGGAGCTAAAACCATCCAATGGAAAAAGACAGTATTTTCAATGGGTGGTGCTGGCTTAACTGACTGTTATTACGTTGCAGAATGTGAATTGACCCATTCTTACCTCCTTGCACAAAGCTCAAGTCTAAGTGGATCAAGAAACTCCACCTAAAACCAGAGACAGGGAAACTTATAGAGGTCAAAATGTGAGGAAAACCTTGAAGATATTGGTACAGGGGGAAATTCCTGAACAGAAGAACAGCGGTGGCTGGTGCAATAAGATGGAAAATTGACAAATGGGATCTCATAAAATTGCAAAGCTTCTGTAAGGGAAAAGACACTGACAATAAGACAAAAAGGCCACCAAAAGCTTGGAAAAGGATTTTTACCAATCCCAAATGTGATAGGATTATCCAATATCTAATATATACAAAGAACTGAAGAAGCTGAACTCCAGAAAAATCAAATAACCAAATTTAAAAATGGGGCAGAGAGCTAAACAAAGAATTCTCAACCGAGGAATACCGATTGCCTGAGAAGCAGCTGAAAAAATGTTCAACATCCTTAATCATCATCGAAATGCAAATCAAGACAACCCTGAGATTCTACCTCACACCAGTCAGAATGGCTAAGATCAAAAATTCAGGTGACAGCAGATGCTTGCGAGAATGTGGAGAAAGAGGAACACTCCTCCATTGCTGGTGGGATTGTAAACTTGTACAACCAATCTTGAAATCAGTCTGGCAGTTCTTCAGAAAATTGGATATAGTAATACTTGAAGATCCAGAAATACCTCTCATGGGCATGTACCCAGAAGATGTTCCAACTGGTAATAAGGACACATGCTCCACTATGTTCTCAGCAGCCTTATTTATAATAGCCAGGAGCTGGAAAGAACCAAGAGATCCCTCAACAGAGGAATGGATAAAGAAAATGTGGTACATTTACACAATGTAGTACTGCAGAGCTATTATAAACAAAGAATTTAGGAAATTCTTCAGCAAATGGATGGGTCTGGAGGATATCATCCTGAGTGAGGTAAACCAATCACAAAAGAACTCACATAGTATGCACTCACTGATACGTGGATATTAGCCCAGAAACTTAGACCATCCAGGAAACAATTTGCAAAACATATGAAACTCAAGAAGAAGGAAGAACAAAGTGTGGATACTTCGTTCCTACTTAGAATGGGGAACAAAATACAAATGGATGTAATTACAGAGATAAAGTTTAGAGCTGAGTTGGAAGGAAGGACCATGCAGAGTCTGCCCTGACTGGGGATCCATCCCATAAACAACCACCAATCACAGACACTATTGCATATGCCAGCAAGATTTTGCTCACAGGACCCTGATATAGCTGTTTCTTGTGATGCTATGCCAGTGCCTGGAAAATACAGAATGGATGCTCACAGTCATATATTGGATAGAACACAGGGCCCACTATGAAGGAGCTAGAGAAAGTACCCAAGGAGCTAAAGGGCCTGCACCGCTATAGGTTGAACAACACTATGAACTCACCAGTAGCCCCCAGAGCTTGTGTCTCTAGTTGGGTATGTAGCAGAGGATGGCCTAATTGACCATCAATGGGAGAAGAGGCCCTTGGGATTGAGAAGATTATATGCCCCAGGACAGGGGGATGCCAGGACCAGGAAGTGGTAGTGGATAAGTTGGGAAGCAGGGTAGGGGTCGGGTATAGGGGACTTTAGGGATGGCATTTGAAATGTAAATTAAAAAATATCTAATAAAAGAGGCTCCTGCCTCTTCAGAGACAAGCAGGTCTCCAAAGAGTTTATTTGAAGGCTTAGTCACCAAAAAGGATGGAGAGTGGAAGTGTGCTGTTTATTCTGTACAAAATGAGAGCTCTTTCCAAAATTGTGTGGCTTGTGAAGCCTCCAAGCCAACTCATAAGCCACATGAAGCTCCTTCAGCTTTCACAGTGGGCTCAAAATCACAGTCAAGTGAATCTGCAGGAAGTCAAGTAGGAACAGAATTCAAAAGTAACTTTCCAGAAAAGAATTTTAAAATTGGCATTTCAGAGAAGAAATTAAATTTGGGCATGTGGATCCAGAAAAAAACATCTTCTTTTGCCTTTCAGGATAGCTCTAATACAGAATTTAATTCAATCAATGATGGATTTATTGGAGAGATCAGGAATTTAAATCCCATTTCTAAACATCCTAGAAGCAAATTACTGCAAACAAATATCCAATATCAAATTAAATGTAGAGATACTTGAAGCACCAAACTTAAATCATGGAGAAGAGAAGGATGCACACTCTCTCCATATATATTCAATATAGTACTCAAAGTTCTAACTAGAGCATTAACACAATAGAAAAGGATTAAGGGGATGGCACAGAAGAATTACAGGTATCACTGATTGCAGATGACATAAGAGTGTCCATGAGTGACCCCAAAAATACTACCAGAGAACTTTAACATCTGATAAACAGCAAAGTGACTGAATGTGAAATTAACTCAAATAAATAATTAACTTTGTTTATTCCAATGATAAACAGGCTGAGAACGAATTTAGCAAACAACACCCTTCACACTAGCCACAAATAATATAAAATCTTAGGGTAACTCTAACCAAACAAATGAAAGATCTATATGACAAAGACATCAAGTCTCTCAAGAAAGAAATCGAAAAAGATCTCAAAAAATGGAGAGATCTCCCATGC
Organism: Mus musculus; assembly: GCF_000001635.26. Taxonomy (NCBI): domain Eukaryota; kingdom Metazoa; phylum Chordata; class Mammalia; order Rodentia; family Muridae; genus Mus; species Mus musculus. The sequence continues at coordinate 15,565,937 of NC_000073.6, read as the reverse complement.
TCACGCATTGGCAGAATTAATATAGTAAAACTGGCCATCCTACTAAAAGCAATCTACAGATTCAATGCAATCCCCCAAAACATCCTGACACAATTCTTCAAAAACATATAAAGAGAAATTCTCAAATTCATCTGGAAAGACAAAAAACCAAGAATAGCAAAAATAATTCTTTTTTAGTTTGTTTGTTTGTTTGTTTGTTTGTTTTTTTCAAGACAGGGTTTCTCTTTGTAGCCCTGGCTGTCCTAGAACTCACTGTGTAGACCAGGCTGGCCGCAAACTTAGAAATATGCCTGCCTCTGCCTCCCAAGTGCTGGAATTAAAGGTGTATGCCAACAAGCCCGGCTACAAAAATAATTCTTAGAAATTAAAGAAAGCCGGGCATGGTGGCATACACCTTTAATCCCAGCAATCAGGAGGCAGAGGCAGGCTAATTTCTGAGTTCGAGGTCAGCCTGGTATACAAAGTGAGTTCCAGGATAGCCAGGGACTTAGAGAGAAACCCAGTCTCAGGAAAAAACAAAAAAACCAGAAATTAAAGAACTTCTGGGGGAATCAACATCCTTGACTTCAAGCTAGACTACACTGAAATAGTGATTTTAAAAAAACTGTATTGAGTTGGGACAGAAATAGGCATGTTGAAAAATGAAATTGAATTGAAGATGCAGAAATAAAACAACACAGCTATGGACACCTGATCTTTGAGAAAGAAACCAAAAATTTACAATGGAAAAAAGAAAGCAGAGAGCCACAGAGCTTCTGAGGTGGCACCATTTTTGGCTCCAGACAACCAGCCACCTTCCTTGTCAGAGCACAGGTGTCTGCTCAGCCCGGGAGGCTTCTGCCTCAGGCTCCACGGAAGCCACCTTGGTTCCAGGACTTCGTGGCAGGCAGTCTGCAGGTGAGAGTGTGGAATACAGAGGCCAGCAGTTTCTGGGACAGGCAAGAGCCACAGAGCTTCTGAGGCTGGGCCATTTTTGGCTCCAGACAACCGGCCACCTTCCTGGTCAGATCACAAGTGTCCACCCACCCCGGGAGGCTTCTGCCTCAGGTTCCGCGGGAGCCACCTTGGTTCCAGGACTCTGCAGAGGGCAGTCTGCACAGATGAGAGTGTGGACTACTGAAACAATGGCTTCTGTGACAGGCCAAAGCAACACAGCTTCTGGGAAAGATACTGTTTTGGGCCTTCATCTTCGGCCAGGAGGAGGTCCAAATACCAGATAACTGTGCACCTTCCCTGAAAGAGGAGAGCTTGCCTGCAGAGACTGCTCTGACCACTGAAACTCAGAGAAGAGACCTAGTCTCCCAGGTCTGCTGATAAAGGGTAACAAAATCACCAGAGGAAAAATCTCTAAACAGAGACATCTATAACAACTAACTCCAGAGATTACAGATGGTGAAAGGTAAATGTAAGAATGTTACTAACAGAAGCCAGGACCAGTCACCATCATCAGAACCCAGCACTCCCACTTCGCACAGTCCAGGGCACCCCAACACACCTGAAAAGCTAGACCTGGATTTAAAAGCATATCTCATGATGATGGTAGAGGACATCAAGAAGGACATATATAACTCACTTAAAGAAATACAGGAGAACACTGCTAAAGAGTTACAAGTCCTTAAAGAAAAACAGGAAAACACAACCAAATGGGTAGAAGTCCTTATAGAAAAACAGGAAAACACATCCAAACAGGTGATGGAAATGAACAAAACCATACTAGGCCTGAAAAGGGAAGTAGACACAATTAAAAAAACCCAAAGTGAGGCAACGCTGGAGATAGAAACCCTAGGAAAGAAATCTGGAACCATAGATGCAAGCATCAGCAACAGAATACAAGAGATGGAAGAGAGAATCTCAGGTGCAGAAGATTCCATAGAGAACATCGGCACAACAATCAAAGAAAATACAAAATGCAGAAGGATCCTAACTCAAAACATCCAGGAAATACAGGACACAATGAGAAGACCAAACCTACGGATAATAGGAGTTGATGAGAATGAAGATTTTCAACTAAAGGGCCAGCAAATATATTCAACAAAATTATAGAAGAAAACTTCCCAAACCTAAAGAAAGAAATGCCCATGAACATACAGGAAACCTACAGAACTCCAAATAGACTGGACCAGAAAAGAAATTCCTCCCGACACATAATAATCAGAACAACAAATGCACTAAATAAAGATAGAATATTAAAAGCTGTAAGGGAGAAAGGTCAAGTAACATATAAAGGCAAGCCTATCAGAATTACACCAGACTTTTCACCAGAGACGATGAAAGCCAGAAGAGACTGGACAGATGTTATACAGACACTAAGAGAACACAAATCCCAGCCCAGGCTACTATACCCGGCCAAACTCTCAATTATCATAGATGGAGAAACCAAAGTATTCCGCGACAAACCCAAATTTACACATTATCTTTCCACGAATCCAGCCCTTCAAAGGATAATAACAGAAAAGAAGCAATACAAGGACGGAAATCACGCCCTAGAACAACCAAGAAAGTAATCATTCAACAAACCAAAAAGAAGACAGCCACAAGAACAGAATGCCAACTCTAATGACAAAAATAAAAGGAAGCAACATTTACTTTTCCTTAATATCTCTTAATATCAGTGGAATCAATTCCCCAATAAAAAGACATAGACTAACAGACTGGCTACACAAACAGGACCCAACATTCTGCTGCTTACAGGAAACCCATCTCAGGAAAAAAGACAGACACTACCTCAGAGTGAAAGGCTGGAAAACAATTTTCCAAGCAAATGGTATGAAGAAACAAGGTGAAGTAACCATTCTAATATCTAACAAAATCGACTTCCAACCCAAAATAATCAAAAAAGACAAGGAGGAGCACTTCATACTCATCAAAGTTAAAATCCTCCACGAGGAACTCTCAATTCTGAATATCTACAATCCAAATACAAGGGCAGCCACATTCATTAAAGAAACTTTAGTAAAGCTCAAAGCACACATTGCACCTCACACAATAATAGTGGGAGACTTCAACACACCACTTTCACCAATGGACAGATCATGGAAACAGAAACTAAACACGGACACAGTGAAACTAACAGAAGTGATGAAACAAATGGACTTAACAGATATCTACAGAATATTTTATCCTAAAACAAAAGGATACACCTTCTTCTCAGCACCTCATGGTACCTTCTCCAAAATTGACCAAATAATTAGTCACAAAACAAGCCTCAACATATACAAAAATATTGAAATTATCCCATGCATCCTATCAGATCACAATGGAGTAAGGCTGATCATCAATAACAAAATAAATAATAGAAAGCCAACATTCACGTGGAAACTGAACAACACTCTTCTCAATGATAAGTTGGTCAAGGAAGGAATAAAGAAAGAAATTAAGGACTTTTTGGAGTTTAATGAAAATGAAGCCACATCATACCCAAACTTGTGGGACACAATGAAAGCATTCCTGAAAGGAAAACTCATAGGTCTGAGTGCCCCCAAAAAGAAACTGGAAAGAGCACACACTAGCAGCTTGACAATACATCTACAAGCTCTAGAACAAAAGGAAGCAAATTCACCCAAGAGGAGTAGAAGTCAGGAAATAATCAAACTCAGGGGTGAAATCAACCACGTGGAAACAAGAAGAACTATTCAAAGAATTAACCAAACGAGGAGTTGATTCTTTGAGAAAATCAACAAGATAGATAAACCCTTAGCTAGAGTAAGTAGAGGGCACAGGGACAACATCCTAATTAACAAAATCAGAAATGAAAAAGGAGACATAACAACAGATCCTGAAGAAATCCAAAACACCATCAGATCCTTCTACAAAAGGCTATACTCAACAAAACTGGAAAACCTGGAAGAAATGGACAAATTTCTAGACAGATACCAGGTACCAAAGTTAAATTAGGATCAAGTTAAAGATGTAAACACTCCCATATCCGCTAAAGAAATAGAAGCAGTCATTAATAGTCTCCCAGCCAAAAAAAGCCCTGGACCAGATGGGCTTAGTGAAGAGTTCTACCAGACCTTCAAAGAAGATCTAATTCCAGTTCTGCACAAACTATTCCACAAAATAGAAGTAGAAGGAACTCTACCCAACTCTTTCTATGAAGCCACAATTACTCTGATATCTAAATCACAGAAAGACCCAACAAAGATAGAGAACTTCAGACCAATTTTTCTTATGAATATCGATGCAAAAATCCTCAATAAAGTTCTTGACAACCGAATCCAAGAACACATCAAAACAATCATACATCTTGACAAGGTAGGTTTCATCCCAGGGATGCAGGGATGGCTTAATATACGGAAATCGATCAATGTAATCCAGTATATAAACAAACTCAAACACAAAAACCACATGATCATCTTGTTAGATGCTGAGAAAGCATTTGACAAAGTCCAACACCCATTCATGATAAAAGTCTTAGAAAGATCAGGAATTCAAGGCCCATACCTAACCATAATAAAAGCAATCTACAGCAAACCAGTAGCCAACATCAAAGTAAATGGTGAGAAGCTTGAAGCAATACCACTAAAATCAGGACTAGACAAGGCTGTCCACTCTCGCCCTACCTATTCAACATTGTACTTGAAGTCCTAGCCAGAGCAATTAGACAACAAAAGGAGATCAAGGGGATACAAATTGGAAAGGAAGAAGTCAAAATATCACTTTTTGCAGATGATATGATAGTATATATAAGTGACCCTAAAAATTCCACCAGAGAACTCCTAAGCCTGATAAACAGCTTCAATGAAGTAGCTGGATATAAATTTAACTCAAACAAGTCAATGACCCTTCTGTACACAAAGGATAAACAGGCTGAGAAAGAAATTAGGGAAACAACACCCTTCTCAATAGTCACAAATAATATAAAATACCTTGGTGTGACTCTAAGTAAGTAAGTGAAAGATCTGTATGATAAGAACTTCAAGTCTAATAAGAAAGAAATTAAAGAAGATCTTAGAAGCTGTAAATTTCTCCCATGCTCATGGATTGGCAGGATCAACATTGTAAAAATGGCTATGTTGCCAAAAGCAATCTACAGATTCAATGCAATCCCCATCAAAATTCCAACTCAATTCTTTAACGAATTAGAATGAGCAATCGGCAGATTCATCTGCAATAACAAAAAAAGTAGGATAGCAAAAACTCTTCTCAAGGATAAAAGAACCTCTGTTGGGATCACCATGCCAGACCTAAAGCTGTACTACAGAGTAATTGTGATAAAAACTGCATGGTACTGGTATAGTGACAGACAAGTAGACCAATGGAATAGAATTGAAGACCCAGAGATGAACCCACATACCTATGGTCGCTTGGTCTTTGACAAGGAAGCTAAAACCATCGAGTGGAAAAAAGACAGCATTTTCAACAAATGGTGCTGGCACAACTGACGGTTATCATGTAGAAGAATGCGAATTGATCCGTTTGTATCTCCTAGTACTAAGGTCAAATCTAAATGGATTAAGGAACTCCACATAAAACCAGAGACACTGAAACTTATAGGGAAAAGCCTCGAAGATATGGGTACAGGGGAAAAATTCCTGAATAGAACAGCGATGGCTTGTGCTGTAAGATCGAGAATCAATAAATGGTACCTCATAATATTGCAAAGCTTCTGCAAAGCAAAAGTCACTGTCAATAAGACAAAAAGGCCACCAACAGATTGGGAAAGGATCTTTACCTATCCCAATTCGTATAGGGCACTAATATCCAATATATATAAAGAACTCAAGAAAGTGGACTCCAGAAAATCAAATAACCCCATTAAAAATGGGGCTCAGAGCTGAACAAAGAATTCTCACCTGAGGAATACCGAATGGCAGAGAAGCACCTGAAAAAATGTTCAATATACTTAATCATCAGGGAAATGCAAATCAAAACAACCCTTCATAGAATTGGGACCAAAACACCCATGGAAGGATTTACAGAGACAAAGTTTGGAGCTGAGATGAAAGGATGGACCATCTAGAGACTGCCATATCCTGGGATCCATCCCATAATCATTCTCCAAACGCTGACACCATTGCATACACTAGCAAGAATTTGCTGAAAGGACTCAGATAGAGCTGTTTCTTGTGAGACTATGCTGGGGTCTAGCAATCACAGAACTGTATGCTCACAGTCAGCTATTGGTTGGAACACAGGGCTCACAATGGAGGAGCTAGAGGAAGTAACCAAGGAGCTAAATGGATCTGCAACCCCATCAGTGGAACAACAAAATGAACTATCCAGTACCCCCCAGAGTTTGTGTCTCTAGCTGCATATATAGCAGAAGATGGCCTAGTAGGCCATCATTGGGAAGAGAGGCCCCTTGGTCTTGTAAACATTATATGCCTAAGTACAGGGGAACACCTGGGCCAAGAAGTGGGAATGTGTGGGAGGGGAATAGGGAGGGAGGGTTTGGGGGACTTCTGGGGTAGCATTAGAAATGTAAATGAAGAAAATACCTAATAAAATAAGAATTTATTATTTGAATAAACATGACAGTAACTGTCAAAAAAAAAACCATAAATGCCCCACTTATTAGTCATGAGAGAAGAGTAAGGAAGTATTCCCTGACAGCTTTGGTCAATTGTAAAAATACACAAGCTTCTGATAGCACAAGTTCCTTTTCCCAGGTCAGAAATGTTTCTTTCTAGCTGCATGGTTCTCCCCAATGTCTGACCAACCTTATCAGATTTGAAGAATGCCATTACTTTACCCTCTCATATAATTCCAAGGCTTGGAAACGTAGCTTGTGGTTTTTCTTCTTTATAAAATGCGTTCACTTAGACCTGGCGGTTCACTCAGGAAGGTTGGTGGCCCAAGCTTGAGCTTGAATAAAGACCCTCATGCAATTACAGCAGGTTGTGATTCCTGGTGGTCCCTTCAGGGTTTTTACAATCTGAGCAGAAGAATAGCAGTGGGGTAATGATTAGAATATACAAAACATCTTTCAAAATGGGGAGTAAGAACAAGTAGCCATCATAGTGTGTGTGGAGGCAGAGGCAAGTAGATCTCTATGAGTTCCAAGCCATCCTGATCTAATCAAAATGCCTAGAAAAGCCAGGGGTACAAAAACAGACTAAGTTTCAAAACAAAGCAACACATGCCTGATGGTGCATGCCTTTAATCCCATTATTCTGTAGGCAATCTCAGGCTTATCTAAATAGGGGAAAGTCGAGGGGAGCTATGGCTCATACAGGAAAAACCCTGTCCCAAAACAAATAACAAAACAACAGAAAATAAAGAAAAACCAAGAAAACCAGTAATCAGATTTTTAAAATGTATAGAACGAAAATGAAATTATTAAAAGATAAATAAAAATCTCTGAGAAACCCTTTAATAAATGTTAAACCTGCTAGGATTGTTAAAACATAGCATTTATCCCATGTCTTAGGAGATATGGACAGGAGGACCATTGTGAAGTTCATTCCAACCTGACTTACCAAAAGAGGTCCAGTACCTCCAGGACTTATTATAGAGAGGCATTGTATCAAAATATCAAACAAGCAAACTAAACCATGTTTAGCAATCAGAACAAAGCAAATTATAACTAATTGACAAGTTATCTTACCTTGTCAGAATGGTAAAGATCGATAAAACCAATGAAAATTAATGATGGAGAAGTTGTCAGCAAGGAGGAACATTTGTGCACTGCTGGTGGGGTGAAACATAGCCCAGATCCTAAAGAAATAATGGGGATGGTAGGATCTCTCCAGTTTCCTTACAAGGGAACATTGTGCTACAGATTTTTCCCTTGGCACTGCTTTCATTGTGCCCAATAAGTTTGGCTGGTCGAGATGTCTCTGTCTGTACCCTGCCTCCTATGTGCCTTGGGTGTAGCAGAACTCCTGGAGCACTGCAAACTATGCTGCATTAAGAGAGAGTGGGAGACAGGCTGATCTCCCCCTAAGCATAATTTCACAGATGGAAATGAAGAGGAGACTGAGGAAAAGAAGGTTCAGCAACAGGCCCAAAGTAGGCTACAGCTCAAGGGGAGGCCCCAAGGCCTGACACTATTAATGAGTCTATGGAGCACTCACACAAAAGGACCTGTCATGACTGCCTTACAAAAGACCCAACAAGCAACTGAAAGAGTCAGATACAGATATTTGCACCCAACCAATGGACAGAAGCTGCTGACCCCTGTGGTTGAATTAGGGAAAAGCTGGAAGAAGCTGAGAAAGGAGAACCTGTAGGAGGAAAATTTCTAAAAAAGAAATAATGGGGTTATTCCTCAAATATCAGGTGGGTGTTCAGATCTAGAAGGCCAGCCACTCCAGGCTGAGGAAGCCAGAAGGCAAATCGAGGCAGGCTTGGCAGGTCAGTGAGACCCAGTATCAAAGTAAAGAGCAGCAGTGCAGAAGGGCCCTGTAGGTGGCTCGGCTCTTGTGGACAAGCATGTTCCTACAATGCCTGACCTTGTGTTCCAGCCTTGAGACTAACAAGGATGAAAGAGAATAATAATCCCTGCCAAATTTCTTCTGACCTCTATTCACATATATTAGCTATTAGTGCTGAAAATAAACAAAATTATTTTGCACATAAGAAATGAGATATAGTTCTGTGGGGAGGTTACTCACAGTATTTATTTATCAGATTTATTGTTTTTCTATCATATGATTGCATGATGTGCCTGTATTTGAGGGTTCCTGTTGCATGTATTGACCTCTGAAGCACGGAGAGGGCATAGGAACTCATATAACTGGAGTTAGACTTGATAGTGGGTCCCTATGTTGCATGAATCCACAGCCACCCCAAATATATACTAAACAAAGTATCATTTTCTACCAATGGACTCTGAATTATGTGCTCTCAGAGTGATTACTCCACATAATTTATATCTTGCAGAGGATCAGAGTTGACTTCCAAGCTCACACCTGTGAGAACACCACTGTCTATAGTTTCACTACAGGAGAGCCTACACTCTTTTTTTACTCCAACTCCAAAGACACTTGCATACATGCATTCTTGCTTTTGCATGCATAAATGTTAGAGGAAAATATCTGACAGCATGTGTTGGATGTGGAACTGTGGGTCAGGGGTACTAAGGGAGTAAGGACTGGAAAAATGAATAAAATAATGAATTAAAAGAATTTTAAAAGTACTATTTTCTCCTTTTATTTAATGAACATATACTCTAACAATAAAAAATTAAGACCTAAACTGAATTTCAAACAATCGCACTACATAAAACACAGTGGTATGATGCTTCTACAGATAAGACTGGTTATTTCTCCAAATACAGAGAATAAAGGTGTATATAACACACTTCTTCATGGCTGTAAGGTTGGACTCGTCAAGGACCTGAGAGGTGTAAGCTGGAGTGGAGGGGTTTCTCATGGCAAGCCAGTCATCTGATGTGTCAAAAGTCTTCAAGGATCCTTTGCTAGAGCTTGTCTGCAGATGGAGCTGAATTGTGAGCATCCTCTGGGGCTTGGGCAGCATATGCCAGCCCGACTGGAGCTTCAGCTACTGCTAAGTAAGTGTGATATTCAACTGCTGCTGATTGACCAGAGTTCCAAGCTGTAACAGGGGTATGGCCATCAAGCACGTATTCTTGCGTACAACACATGGCCCCATCTCAGGCCTGAAAACAATGCAGGGAAGATTCCTAGCTGCAGTTGAATTTGGGAATGGAATCCTCACCAAATGTGCCTGAACACATGGACTCTCCATTGTCAGAGGCAACAACAGGAAAATGGGTTGACTCAGAAACCGCTTTAGAGCTTCCATTTGACTCTGGCAGTACTTGTTCAATATTCTGGAGGTTCATCCGCCTGTACTTAGCTCGGTTGTTCTTGAACCAGATCTGAAAAACAAGGCAAACATCAAAAGAATACCTCTTTGCCCCCAACTGAAACACAAGGTGAAACTTTTGAATCGGAGTTTCTATAACAATACTTCACAGGTCAGCAGCAGAAAGCATGAGACTCAAGATCCCTAGGAAATTGTAGTAAGATAGACTGTGTATGACTTGACATCCCCCCCGACAAAAAACTGGGGAGATTGAGCTAGTATGCCCTGTGTTTAATAGGATATCTGATATCTAGGTCACTGAGACCCTACATGGGAATAATGTTCTTTGATACTGGTACCTGTTTAATGGAGAATGTGAGGCCCAGCAATGGATGCATCAATATCCACCACCTATAATTGTCCATTCTCCCCTAAGCCTTTCAGAAGCACACAATACAAGTGCCTAATGAGAAAGGGGACATTGTTGCTGTCGGACTGAGGAAAAAGAGAGAAGCTAACCTTAATCTCCCTCTTTGTAACACCAACTGATAGTGCCAGCTCCACAATTTTCTTCTTGTTTGGGTACTGGCACTCATCAAAATGTTTTTGCAGCAGGCCCTGCTGTTCTTTGGTGTACACAGTTCGTTCTTTTCGAAACTTTCTTGAAGCCATTGGGCCAGTTTGTTTGTTAACATATTTATCTGACAGTAGCATACAACCTATGGGAACATGAAAACAAGAATTCATTGAGGGTCTTTTACGTATTTATTGACTTGGATGCCCTGAGAGTCTTCTCAGAGTTGGTAAAACTGGGCTCATTATAGCACCTTGTTGCATTTGGATACCTGATTGTCTTGATGGTCCTTGAGACTCTTGCTTAAGTAGGTTCCTTTCAGGGACTGAAAGACTTGATTTCGTTGTACTTCCTGGGGTCACTAGGGGACTCTGACGCATTTGAAAAGCTAGGTTCCTTGCCGGTTCTTGAGGTATTTGGGAACTTATTTCTATGGGTATATTCGAATCCACTTGGAGTTTTGGATGCAAGGAGGGACCTTCCGCCATTTGTGTGTTCTGAATTTATTGGAGTATGTTCCTGTACTGGATAACCTGATAAAAGGAAACACAAGAGAAAAGCTCCAGAGAACCCCCATTTACCCATCCCACCTACTCAGCATGTGTTGTGGACCTTTTGGAGCAGGAATCAATCAGGACCTTCATTCTTTCTGAACAACTGCCTCTGTTTCCCAATCTTACAAGTATTTTCAGTATTGCAATAAATATGCATTAAACAGCAGTGTTAGTAAGAGACTGTTAGTCCAGATGGGCTGACAATTGGTTGTTCTCCCCCTATGTTTAAATGTCCTAGCTCCTGTCTTTCAGGCAGGCAAATTCTGCTAAGGCAGACCAACACCTAGTCTGCCCCTTCTATGAAAAAACACATCCTGAAGGCATCCCAAGAGTTCCTTTGCATGCAGGGAACTCCCACCAACTTCTCTGCTCTACTAAAGACACCACAGGCTAAAGACATCTCAGAAGTTCAACTGCACACCAAACAACTGATAACCAGCTCATTGGCAACCCCCCCCCCCCTGAAAAAACACAGCCTGAAGTACTCCCAGGCAATGTGCTCAAAACACAGTCACTGACACCAATGACTAATCACATCCTAGGATTTCTTCTACAAACAAGGAAACTGGACAACTGACACCAAAGTCTGAAGAATTCCCAGCAGATCTTCAGTAACTGTACCAACTGTCTGAAAGCCTCCCTAAAGTTCTGCTGCACATAGGGAAAAAGAACTCACACTCCTTAGGCCTCCATGGACAAAGAACATCTACAGTTAGGACAACACCTTGACTAATCCTCTGAAGACTGAATAGTCTGAAGGCATCCCAATATATCTCCTGCAGCCAGGGCAACATATCAGAAGCTTCTCTGTCCCTTTGAAAATCCCACAGTTCAAAGGCATCCAAAAGGCCACTGTAGCCAGGGCAACAAGTCACCAGTGTGCATGTCCCTGTGAAGACTCAACAGTCAGAAGGCACCACAGGACATGTGCTGCAGTCAAGGCCACTGGCCTACCAGGTGACCTGAAGCAGGCTAGGGACAAAAGAGGCATTCTACATCCAGACAGAGGCAACCAGGCCAGCAAACACTAGGAATAACCATATGTCAAGAGCCAATTGCGAGATCATATGAAACAGAATCCAGTCTACATTGGCATCATCAGAAAGAACCCAGTTCTCCCATAAGAGCAGACCCTGGATATGCCAACATATCTGAAAATCAGGACTCTGTCCTAAAATCCTATCTCATGAAGATAATAGATTCCATTGAGGAGGATATAAATTACTTACTGAAAGAAATACAGGAAAGCACAGGTAAACAGTTAGAAGCAATTAAAAAGGAAACAATAAATTGCATGAGATATACAGGAAAACACAAGCCAACAGGTGAAATAATTGATTAAAGCAGTCCAAGACCTTAAAATAGAAGTACAGACAATAATGAAAACACAAATTGAGGCAACCTTGGAAATGAAAAACCTAGGAAAGAGGTCAAGAATTACAGATGTAACCATAAACAACAGAATACAAGAGCTACAAGAGAGAAATTCAGGTGTAAAAGATACCATAGAAGAGATTGACACACTGTCAATGAAAATTCAAAACATGAATATCTCCTAACCCAAATCATCCAGGAAATCCAGGAGACAATGAAAAGACCAAACCTAGGAATAATAGGTAGAGAAGAGACTGGAAAATCCCAACTCGAATGACCAGCAAATATCCTCAACAAAGTTATAGAAGAAAACTTGCCTAAGGTAAAGAAAGAGATGCCCATAAGCATACAGGAAACGAGGAAAAAACCAAACAGATGGGATCACAAATGAAATTCCTCTAGTCACAAGAAAAGATCCAAGTAACATATAAAAGCAGACCTATCAGAATTACACCAGAATTCGCAACAGAACCACTAAAACCAGAAGAGCCTGGACAGAGGTCATGTACAGTCTAAGAAAACAGAAATGCCAGCCCAGGCTACCATAGCCAGCAAAACTCTCAATCAGCATACAAGAAGAAACCAAAATAATCCAAGTCAAAACCAAATTCAGACAATATCTGTCTACCAATCCAGCCCTACAGAGGATTCTAGAAGGAAAACTCCAGCACAAGGAGGGTACATACACCAAAGCGAAAAACAAAGATAATAATCATCTTTTTAAAAGGCCAAAAGGAGAGAACCACATGCACATAATGCCAGCTACAAAAACAAAGAACAGGAACTACCCATCATCTGTCTTTAATATCTCTCAATATTAATGAACTAAACTCACCTATAAAAAAACATAAAGCTAACAGACTGGACATGCAACAGGATCCAACATTTCCTTGCATTCAAGAAACCTACATCAATAATAAATACAGTCACTACCTCAAACGAAAAGGCTGGAAAAAGTACTTCCAATCAAATGGTCCCATGAAGCAAGTTGGCATTGCCATTCTAATAGCCAATAAATAGACTTTCAACCAAAATTATCAAGAAAGATGAGAAGGAACACTTCTATTCATCAAAGGAAAAATCCACGAAGTGATAGTCTCAATATGAACATCTATGTCCCATAGGAAATCGCAATCTCATTGATAGAAAGAAACTTTACCAAAGCTCAAAACACACATTGAACCCCACATAATAATAATGGGACACTTCAACACCCCGCTCTCACCAATGGATAAGTCATTGAAACAGAAACTAAATAGACACAGTGAAACTAACAGAGGTTATGAACCAAATGGATTTGACAGACTTCTATAGCACATTTCATCCTAAAACAAAAGAATACACATTCTTCTCAGCACCTGACGGTACCTTCTCCAAATCTGACCACATACTTGGTCACAAAACACGTTTCTACCAATACAAAAAGATTGAAATAATCCTATGCATCCTATCAGATCATCATGCAAATGACTGTTATTCAGTAACAACCAAAACAGCAGAAATCCCACACATACATGAAAATTGAACAAGTTTCTACACAGTGATAATAAAGTCAGGGGAGAAAGAAAAAAAGAAAGGAAGAGAGAGGAAGAGAGAGAGGGGGGAAGGAAGGAAGGAAGGAAGGAAGGAAGGAAGGAAGGAAGGAAGGAAGGAAAGAAGGAAAGAGAAGGCAGGCAGACAGGAAGGAAGACATTAAAGACTTCATAGAATTCAATGAAAATGATGGATCCAGGGGTGATGGCCCACGCCATTGATCACAGCAAAATTGGGAGGCAGAAGTAGGCAGATTACTGAGTTCAAGGCCAGCCTGGTCTACAAAGTTTGTTCCAGGACAGCCAGAGCTATACAGAGAAACCATGTCTCAAAGAAAAAAAAAAAAAAGAAAGAAAAAGAAAAAAAATGATGACACACCAAACCCAAATAATGGAATACAATGGAAACAATACTAAGAGGAAAATTCACAACCCTAAGTGCCCTGGTAAAGAAACTGGAGAGATTCTACACCAGCAACCTAACAGCACAGCTGAGAGCTCTAGGAAATAGTCACAAACAGCGTGGAAATCAAATACATAGAAACAAAGAGAAAGATTCAAAGAATCTTTTTTTAAAAAGCTGGTTGTTTGAGAGAATAGACAAGATAGGTAACCCCCTAGCAATTCTAACAAAGGGCACAGAGATAGTATTCAAATTAAGAAATTCAGAAATGAAAAGGTAGACATAACAACAGAAACTGAGGAAATTCAAAAAGTCATCAGGTCTTACTAAAAATGCCCATGCTCAACAAAATTGGAAAATTTAGATGTAATGGATAGTTTTCTAAACAGATACCACATTTCAAAGTTAAATCAGGAGTAAGTAATATACTAAACAGACCCACATACCCTAAAGAGAAAGAAGAAGTCATTAAAATCTCCCAACCAATAAAAGCCAAGGGTCAGATGGCTTTAGCCCAGAAGTCTACCAGACATTCAAAGAAGAACTAATAACAATATTCCTCAAACTCTTCCATAAAATGAAATAGAATGAACACTACAGAATTCATTCTAGGAAGCTAATTACTCTAATACATACAACACACAAAGACACACATAAAAAAAGGAACGTCAGACCAATTTTGCTTCTGAATATATGTGCAAAATTACTCAATAAAATTTTAGTAAGCTCACTCCAAGAACACATCAAAACCATCATTCACCAGGATCAAGTAGGTTTCAGCCTTGGGATGTAAGGTTGGTATTATATGTGAAAATCCATTAATGTATACTATTATTTAAATAAACTCAAAGAAAAAAATCTCATGATAAGCTCTTTAGATACCCAAAAAGAATTTGACAAAATACAACACACTTTCATGTTAAAATTATTGGACAGATCAGGAATTCAAGGCTCATTCCAAAACATAATAGAAGCAATTTACTGCAAACAACAACCAATATCATATTAAATGGAGAGATACTTGAAAGCAATTCCACTAAAATCAGGAACAAGACAAGGATGCACACACTCTGAATTTGTATTCAATATAGTTCTCAAGGTTCTAGCTACAACAATAAGACAACCAAAATCGATCAAGAGGATACAAAATTGGCAAAGAGGAATTTAAGGTATCACTCTTTGCAGAAGGTGTGGCAGTATACATGAATGACCCCAAAAATAATACCAGAAAACCTCTACAGCTGATAAACTTAATTAAAGTGACTGGATAAGAAATTAACTGAAATAAATCATTAGCCTACCTTTATGTCGATGATAAACAGGTTGAGAAAGAAATTAGGGAATCAACACCCTTCACAAGAGCCACAAATAATATAAAATATCTTGGAGTAAGTAACCAAACAAGTGAAAGATCTGTATGACAATAGCTTCAAGTCTCTCAAGAAAGAAATTGAAGAAGATCTCAGAAAATGGAGAAATCTCCCATGCTTATGGATTGGAAGAATTAACTTTTTAAAAATGGCTATCCTACCAAAGGCATTCTGTAGATTCAATTCAATCCCCATCAAAATCCCAACACAATTCTTGAAACACATGGACAGGGAAATTCTCAAGTTCATTTGGAAAAGAAAAAAAAACCTAAGAATAGTGAAAATAGTTCTTAAAAATAAAAGAACTTCTGGGGAAATCATCATCCCTGACCTCAAGCTATACTACAGAGCAATAGTGATAAAAACTGCATGGTATTGGTACAGAGCCATATTTGTTGATAAATGGAATAGAATTGAAGACCCAGAAATGGAACCACACACTTATGGACACTTAATCTTTAACAAAGAACCCAAAAATGTACAAGGAGAAAAATGAAAGCAACTTCAATAAATGATCCTGTAGTAACTGGCAGTCTGTATGTGGAAAAAGGAAAATAGATACATATTTGTCACCATGCACAAACCTCAAGTCCAAGTAGATCAAGCACCTCCACATAAAATCAAACAGACTGTATCTAATAGAAAAGAAATTGAGAAAGTCTTTAACTCATTGACACAGGAGAATATTTCCTACACAGAACTCCAATGGCTCAGGCTCTAAGATCAAGAATTGATAAATGGGACCACTTGAAACTGGAAAGCTTGTGTAAGTCAAAGGACATAGTCAATAGGACAAAACAGCAACCTACAAATTAGGCGGAAAAAGTTCACTAATACCACATCCAATAGATGGCTAATATCCAAAATATAAAAGAACTCAAGAAGCTGACCACCAGAAAAACTGAACAACCCAATCAAAATTGAGGTATAGAACCAATCCGAGAATTCACAACAGAGGAATCTCGAATGACTGAGAAACACTTAAAGATGTTTTCAAATTCTTAGTGATCAGGGAATCACAAATCAAAATGTCCCTGAGATTCCACCTTACACAATCAGAGTGGGTAAGTTCAAAAACTCAGGTGACAGCACATGTTGGAGAGGATTTGGAGAGGAACACTTTTCAATTGCTGCTGGGATTGCAAACTGGTAAAACCATTCTGTAAATCAATCTTGAGTTTTCTCAGAAAATTGGAAATAGATCTACTTGAAGATCCAGCTATACCAATCTTGTACATATACCCAAAAGTTGCCACATCACGGCACAGGGACACATGCTCCACTATGTTCATGAAAGCCTTATTTGTGATAGTCAGATGTTAGAAACAACCCAGATGCCCCACAATAGAAGAAAGGATACAGAAAATGTGGTCCATTTACACAATAAAATACTACTCAGCTATTAAGAACAAGGACATCCTGAGTTTTGCAGGCAAAAACAAAAAAGAACAAACTAAAAATTATCACCCAGAATGCCATAAGTCAGATCCAAAAGGGTATGCACGGTATGTAATCACTAATATGTGGATATTAGCCAAAAAAAGTAGAGAATACCCAGAATACAATCCACAAAACTCAAAAAGTTTAACAAGCCAAAGGGCCAAAGTGAGGATGACTCAATTCCACTTGGGAGGGAGAAGAAACAATCACAGGAGGGGGGAAGGGTCGGAGAGCGGACAGAGAGGGGAAGAGGGGACCATGATCAGGTATTGGGTTGGGAGAACAGGACTGAAACTATGAGAACCAGCAAAAGAATGGAAAGAGGCAACCTTGGGAGATACGAGCTAGGGGGACACTCCAGAATAGCAGAGGCTTGGGAGGTTAGAAACTCTTAGGACTCAAATGGAGGGACTTTAGATGAATTACCTACAGTGGGGGAACTTGTAGAGCCAACCTCCAGCAGAAAGATAGGGCATCAAGTGACGGAAGGTGACAATCTGAGAATTCTCAACAGAGGAATCTTTGCTTTTCCACAGCTGACACAGAATTGTTCTTGTCTGAGAAAACTGCAGAAACAAAAATGGCGAAGAGCCTGAGGAAAAGGGGATCCAGTTACAGGGCCTGAATTGGGATCCAGGTCAAGGGGAGGTACCAAGGACTGACACTATTACGAAGAACATGGTGTGTTAAAAAAGGAGGCCTATCATGACTGCCTCCCAAAAGACCTAGCAAGCAGATGAAAGAGTCAGATGAAGATATTTATACCCAACAAATTGACAAAAGCTGCTGACCACTGAGGTTGAATTAGGGAAAATCTAGAAGAAGCTGAGGAGGAAGAGGGCAACCCTATAGGAAGCAGTCTCAACTAACCTGAATCCCAGAAATCTCTCAAAAAATCGGGCCACCAAGAAGGTAGCATACACCAGATGATATGAGGCCAACAATACATAGTCAGCAGGATACTTCGGGTCTGGACACAGTCAGCAAAGACACGCCTAACCCTCAAGAGACAGGAGGATCCAGGGAGTGGGAAGGTCTTGTAGGGTTGGGGTGGGGATAGGGGACATCCTTTTGGAGAAGGAAAGAAGAGGTATGGGATACAGAACAGTCAGTGGGTAGAACAGAAGGGGGATAAAATATAGCCTAACATCTAGGTAAAAATGAATAAATAAAATTTATTTTTTTAGAAAAGGAATATTATCATAAATGGAAAAAAAAGAGAGAGAGAGAGTCCTAGATTCTCATTCCTTCTACTGGACAATCTGTCTCAAAACAACTAATAAAGGGCCATGAAACTGGCATATCCAATAGATCCCATTCCACACTCATCCATCTAAGTGCTTTGATGATTTAATTACTCTGGATATCAGAAGACTCTTACACCTCACCCAGATACCCCCTGTTATTGAATTTCAATAAAGTCAAATAACCTTAAATGAATCTCCCTATATAGGACCCTCCCAAGGCTCTACCTTTCATCTTCTCACAGCCAGGAGACATTCACACCTCGTGGACACACCCAGTCTTCTGCCTATGCACAGGGCAAGTTTTAGACTTCACCAATCAAAAACCCATACAAACTACAAAAAGTTACCAAGGCTCCACCATGATATCCCCTTCACACAGCAACCTTAAATATTTCACGCAGTCCACCAACTCACCAGGAATCCAGAGGGTTGCTGTAACTTGCTAAATCCTCTGGCTGTTTTAATTCTACTCAGAAGACCTGCCCTTATATATCTCTGCAAACTTGGAATTCAATGCTCCTCCTTCACGCTGGCTCCACCCACTTGCAATATTCAAATCCTTAATTCTCACCCACCATTTGATGCTCTGAAAGTTCCTGACAGAATGTAAAAGGTCACAGAAGCTCTGAAATTGTCAAGATAGATGTCACTGTTGGCAGACCTAGCTTCACTGTTTTAGAAAAATAGAGGTACAAAATGCTCTGGCCACACCTTGAACCTGTGTGTCTGCCAATGTTTTGACCGTTCCTTGAACCCATGTGTGTGCCCACTGATGAAGCCCATTGCCAGGTGTTTATGATATTGGTTGCTGAGAAAGAGTCAGAAAATCTCTGCAGCAACCACAGCCCTCCCACTCCTGAGTTGCTACACCTGCACCAGACTCTTTCCTTGAACCCTTCCTATACCCATTTCTTGAGAATAGACATTGTTCAGATTTGGAAATCTCCTACTCCCCACTTCTCCTTTCTCCCCAGAGGGCCTATAAAAACTGGGACCTCTTTCCCCTTGAGGTCGACCTCTCTACCCCAACTTGGGATATGAGTTGTCCCTTCCACCAGGAAACTGCTTCCATCTGTGTACCAGTTTGGCACACCTGGCCATGGCTGGTCCCGTAGATCACTTCGAATCCCAATTTTCTCCCCAAGGATGTCTGCACATCTGTGAATGGGTGAGGAATCGTCCATTTCTGGCAGGAAGGTAGCAGAGTTGAGAATAGCAGGAGGAGCAAACACGCCCCGTTCAGGTAGCAGCAGACTCTAGTAGTGAGTCATCTGGGCATTTGTCATCCATTGGTCTGGGGGCTGACAGATAATGCCAGTTCTGCTAGCACTCTCTTGGTCCCCTGCCAGCATTCTCTCTCCGTGGTTGCAGCAAGGTGCAAGTCATCAACATATTGAAGCAGAGTTATCTGGGAGTTTTCAGCTCAGAAGGAGGCTAAATCTCGATGTAGAGCCTCATTAAAAAGTGTGGGTGAGTTTTTTAACCCCGTAGGTAACCACGTCCAGGTCAATTGTCCTGTTTGTCCAGTGTCAGGATCTCTCCACTCAAAGGCGAATATGGGCTGGCTGGAGGGATGTAACTTCAGGCAAAAGAAAGCATCTTTTATATCAAGCACTCTGTACCATTTTTTGCTCTGGAGGGAGTGAGCTGAGGAGGTTATAGGATTTAGGAACAGTTGGATGAATATCTTGGACACTCTTATTGACCTTTCTCAGGTCTTGGCCTGGTCAATAGTCACTCATGCCAGGATTCTTTACCAGCAGTAGAGGAGTATTCCAGGGTGACTGGCAAGGTACCAAAATACCCAGTTGTAATAGTCTCTGAATATGTGGCCTGATTCCATCTCTTGCTTCATGGCTCATTGGGTATTGTCGCACTCCTATAGGGGTTGCATCTGTTTTCAGTCCCATAACCACAGGGGAAACTTTGACAACCATTCCCATGCCTCCAGTCTCTGCCCATGCTCTAGGGAAAGCAGTCAACCAATCTTTTAGGTCTGGCACCTCCGTTTGCTTTATGCCTTCATGTAATCTGTATTCTTCCTCAAGCTGCAGGGCTAAGACTACGGAGGTGGGAGGTTCCCAACTTACTCTCAGCCCTTCTTGGGAAAATCTAAGCTGGGGCTTTAATTTAGTGAGAAGATCTCTTCCTAGAAGCGGTGTGGGGCACTCAGGAATGACCAAGAAGGAATGACTCACTTAGCCTTTCCCCAGATCTACAGTGCACACAGTGGTCCAGGGGTATTGTTTCTGACCAGTGGCTCCAATCACTATTGTTCTTTTATTTTTTTTAAATTTTCCCAGTGGATGTTTCAACACAGAATGCTCTGCCCCTGTGTCAATTAAAAAGTCCATGGGAATCCCCTCCACCATCAGGGTTACCCTCGGCTCCAGGAGGGGTTCCGAGCCCCGTCTCCCTTATTCATCATCTTTCAGAGTCAGGACATTATGGGCCCTTCCCTTCTTCTTTGGGTATTCCTGTGACCGATGTCCTTTTTCCTTTCAATAGGCACATTGGTCCTTCTCTAAAAGCTTCTGGACAGATCTTCCTCCTTCAGGTCTGGGTTCCTGGTTGCCCAGATACCCTGTCTGTCTATTCTCTGGCTTGTTCCTTCCTTCATGTTCCCCTACTACTGCAGCCAAAATCCTGCTTGAATTCCTCTCCTGTCTTCTTTCCCTCTTATTCTCCCTCACTTGTGATACACCTTTTCTGCCTCCCTGACTAAATCTTGTAAAGACATGGCATGTAATCTTTAAAAGCCATAGCAACCACGGCTTGTTGGTTAAAAGGAGTATAGTATCTATAAGCTTCTATCAATCTTTCTAGAAAAACAGTCTGAGGCTCTGTAGGGCCCTGCATCACTTCTCTTACCGGAGCCAAATTGGTGTAGAGTCTCATCACTCCCTTTAGACTAGAGCCCGGCTGGTAAACTGTCAACCTCTCCCTACCTTGAGCTGTGTTGTAGTTCTAATCTGGCCAGTCCAGAGAAGAGTGTTGTTCAGTTTCCAATTGAATGTTGGCTTTCCAATATTAATGTTATTGAAGATCACTCTCAGTCCATGGTGGTCTGGTAGGATGCATGGGACAATTTCAATATTTTTGTATCTGTTGAGGCCTGTTTTGTGACAAATTATATGGTAAATTTTGGAGAAGGGACCATGAGGTCCTGAGAAGAAGAAATATCCTTTTGTTTTAGGATAAAATGTTCTGTATATATCAGTTAAATCCATTTGTTTCATAACTTCTGTTACTTTCACTGTGTCCTTGTTTAGTTTCTGTTTCCACTATCTGTCCATTGATGAAAGTGGTGTGTTGAAGTCTCCCACTATTATTGTGTAAGGTTCAATGTGTGCTTTGATATTTACTAAAGTTTCTTTAATGAATGTGGCTGCCTTTGCATTTGGAACATAGATATTCAGAATTGAGAGTTCCTCTTGGAGGATTTTACCTTTGATGAGTATGAAGTGTCCCTCCTTGTCCTTTTTGAAAACTTTGTGTTGGAAGTCAATTTAATTCGATATTAGAATGGCTACTCCAGCTTGTTTCTCCAGACCATTTGCTTGGAAAATTGTTTTCCCGACTTTCACTCTGAGGTAGTGTCTGTCTTTCCCTGAGATGGGTTTCCTGTAAGCAGCAAAATGTTTGGTCCCGTTTGTGTAGCCAGTCTGTTAGTCTATGTCTTTTTATTGGGGAATTGAGTCCATTGATATTAAGAGATACTAAGGAAAAGTAATTGTTGCTTCCTATTATTTTTGTTGTTAGAGTTGGCATTCTGTTCTTGTGGCTGTCTTCTTTTTGGTTTGTTGAAGGATTCCTTTCTTGCTTTTTCTAGGGCATGGTTTCTGTCCTTGTATTTTTTTTTCTGTTATTATTCTTTGAATGGCTGGATTCGTAGAAAGATAATGTGTGAATTTCGTTTTGTCATGGAATACTTTGGTTTCTCCATCTATGGTAATTGAAAGTTTGGCTGGGTATAGTAACCTGGGATGGCATTTGTGTTCTCTTAGTATCTGTATAACATCTATCCAGGATCTTCTGCCTTTCATAGTCTCTGGTGAAAAGTCTGCTGTTAATTCTGATAGGCCTGCCTTTATATGTTACTTGACCTTTTCCCTTACTGCTTTTAATATTCTCTCTTTATTTAGTGCATTTGTTGTTCTGATTATAATGTGTCAGGAGGAATTTCTTTTCTGGGTAGTCTGTTTTGAATTTTGTAGGCTTCTTGTATGTTCATGGGCATGTCTTTCTTTATGTTTGGGAAGTTTTCTTCTATAATTTTGTTGAAGATATTTGCTGGCCCTTTAAGTTGAAAATCTTCATTCTCATCTACTCCTATTATCTGTAGGTTTGGTCTTCTCATTGTGTCCTTGATTTCCTGGATGTTTTGAGTTTGGGACTTTTTGCGTTTTTTATTTTCTTTGATTGTTGTGTTGATGTTCTCTATGGAATTTTCTGCATCTGAGATTCTCTCTTCCATCCTTTGTATTCTGTCCCTGATGCTTGCATCTATAGTTCCAGATTTCTTTCCTAGGGTTTCTATCTCCAGCGTTGCTTCACTTTGGGTTTTCTTTATTGTGTCTACTTCCCTTTTTAGGTCTTGGATGGTTTTATTCAATTCCATCACCTGTTTAGTCGTGTTTTCTCAAAATTCTTTAAGGAATTTTTGTGCTTCCTCTTTAAGGTCTTCTACCTGTTTAGCAGTGTTTTCCTGTATTTCTTTAAGTGAGTTATTAAAGTCCTTCTTGATGTGCTCTACCTCTTCATGATATATGCTTCTAAATCCGGGTCTATCTTTTCAGGTGTGTTGGTGTGTTGAGCACTGGGTGGGGTGGGAGTGCTGCGTTCTGATGTTGATGAGTGGTCTTGGTTTCTCTTAGTAAGATTCTTATGTTTGCCTGTCCCCATCTGGTAATCTTTGGAGTTAGTTGTTATAGTTGTCTCTGGTTAGAGCTTGTTCCTCAGGTGATAATGTTAGCCTCTATCAGCAGACCTGGGAGACTAGCTGTCTTCTGAGTTTCAGTAGTCAAAGTCTCTGCAGGCAAGCTCTCCTCTTGCAGGGAAGATGCCCAGATATCTGGTGTTCAAACCTGCTTCCAGGCAGAAGTTGTGTTCCACTCACCAGAGGTCCTAAGATCCCGTGTAGAGTTCTGTGGGATCCTTGGGGGTGTCCTCAGACTCTGTGCCCATGGTGCCCCAGTGCTGGCCCCGACCGGAAGGGACCAAGATATAGTCTATGAGTTTGATTGAAATGTTCTTTAAAATTGATAGGTCCATTTGTTTCATAACCTCTGTTATTTTCATTATTTCTGTTTAGGTTCTGTCTGGATAAAATGTCTGTTCATGGGATTGGGGTGTTCACGTCCTCGATTGTTAATGCTTGAGGTTCGATGTATGATTTGATCTTTAGCATAATTTCACTGAGATATGTTTAGTACTGTTTCACTTAGAAATGTGGGTGCATATGAGGCTCAAGAAGAAGGAAGACCAAACTCTAGCTGTTTCAGTCCTTCGTAGAAGGGGAAACTAAATGCACATGGTAGGAAATATGAAGACAAAGTGTGGAGCAGAGATTGAAGGAAAGGCCATCCAGAGATTCTCCCACCTGAGGATCCAAACCCAGGCAATAGTGTGGATGCCAAGAAGTGCCTGCTGACAGGAGCCTGATATAGTTGTCTCCTGAGAGGTTCTACTAGAGCCTGACAAATACAGAGGCCAATACTCACAGCCCACCATTGAACTGAGCATGTGATTCCCAATAGAAGAGTTAGGAATGAAGGCGCTGAAGGGGTTTGTAAGGAAGAACAACAATATCAACCAACCAGACCCCCCAGAGCTCCAAGGGACTAAACCACCAACCAAAGAGTACACATGGAAAAGTCCAAGGCTCGAGCCACATATGAGGTAGAGGATGGCCTTGTTTGGCATCAATGGCAGGACAGACCCTTCGTCTTGTGCACGCTCCGAGCTACAGTATACAGGAATACCATCATGGGGAAGTTGGAGTGGGTAGGGGAACCCCCTCATAGAAGCAGAGGGAGGAGGAAGGGATAGAGTGTTTCTAGTGGAGAAACTAGGAAAGGGGATAACATTTGAGATGTAAATAAAGAAAATGTTGAATAAAAATATACAAAGAAGAAAGGAAGACAGAAAGAAAAAGGGCGATAGAGAGGAAGGAAGGAAGAAGGGAAGGAATGAAAGAAGGAAAGAAGGAAGGAAGGAAGGAAGGAAGGAAGGAAGGAAGGAAGGAAGGAAGAAAGATTCTTTTGGAGAATAGATATTCAGAATTGAAATGCCATCATCTTGTTGGACTTTTTTTTCTTTGAGGTGTATAAGGTTTAATTCCCCATCTCTTTTGATTACTTATAGCTGGAAGTCTATTTTACTAGTTATTAGTATGGTGACTCAGGCTTCTGGGGTCCATTTGCTTGCATAACCTTTTCTAATTTTTTTACTCTGAGATAGTCTATCTTTGTTGGTTAGAATCTAAAGAACATCCCTATTGATATTGAATGTCTACTGCTAGGACTTGGCTGTAATTGAATCTCCACCCAGGAAAATCTCAGCAGCTCCAATTTCATCCCTGAATATCCAGTGGATACTCTCCCTGTCCCATTGTGTGGCCCCACTATGTATGGTCAAGGTGAGGACATCAATCTTTTTTTGGTTTTTGGTAGTTTTCTATTTATTTGTTTCTTTCCTGGCTGTTCTTTTTGAGAGGGGATTTCATTGGATAAATTCCCTGGCTGTCCTGTAACTCAATTGATAGAAAGGGCTAACAAGGAACTCAAAGATCTGTGCACCTCTGATTCCTCAGAACTGAGATTAAAGGTGTGATTCACCACATGTGATTTTGAGGACATCATTATTACTTCAGCAGACATACTCAATTCAGATTTGATTTTGTCTGAGAAAATATCACAGCCTTTGCCCCATCATTGGGGGTTTCCAGTTCAGTAGAAATTAGGCCTTCCCTCATCAATAACCACATCGAGAAATGGGTGTCATCTCATTCTGTCATGCATGGGTTTCTTGCCCACTGGGGTCACCTCTTAATTGTTCCCTCCTTTCTA
The DNA here is from genome assembly GCF_000001635.26 of Mus musculus. Lineage (NCBI taxonomy): Eukaryota > Metazoa > Chordata > Mammalia > Rodentia > Muridae > Mus > Mus musculus. Next base: position 15,540,659 of record NC_000073.6, on the reverse strand, counting down.
AACAGTTCATGTAGTCGTCACCTCACCGGGAAAAAAGTGGTCTGCTGCAGCTTCCCCAGTCCTGTCTGTTTGAACTCTACTCAAAGGACCTGCACTTAAATATCTCTCCAAGCTTGAAACTCATTTTTTTCTCCCAATATTTCCATCCACCCACTCCACAGAACCTCAGACCCTCATGCTTACCCACACTTTGGTGCCATTCAGGTTTCATCCTTACCTCATGTAGGCCTAGTCTTGTAGATTTAATTATTCCTGCTTATTTTCTTTTGTTTTTGTTTTGAGACAGTCTTTCTGTTATTATAGCCCGTTGTACAGATGACCTAGGGTCAGCCTCCTGAGTCCTAGTTGTGGGTCAGGACAATGTTCAAGACTTAATCATTGTTCCAGAGCAATTATAGGGTGACAATGGGTTCGTGTAGAAATTGAAAACTAAGGGAAAATTGGCATTTGTCTCATGAAGATCCAGCCTGGTAGACACTGGGGCTGCATCTCTAGTTACTTTCTCAGGAAATAGATTTCTACATAGTCTACTTCCTTGGTTCCTACCTATTATTCCTCATAGTAAGCACCTATCCTTAGAGGCCAACATCCTGTTCAGTCTTCAACCACCTTGTTTACCCCCCCTTATTCAAGCTCCCTCTCCATCCTGGGCAATCTCCAATATCTAAATGGCCCTTGGAAATCTCTGTTAACATTGTGGTATTTATGCAGATGCTTCACGGCTCCTCAACAGAGAGCTGAAGGTTTTGAGATTTTGGTGTGTAGGTCTCTGCTCCCAGATTGTCCCCAGGCTAGATAGCATTAACTAGAAAATGCTGGTGTCTTTTTGTGAAGGAATGAACTGTTTTTAAATCAATGCCTAGGAAACTCAGCTTGTTTCCCAGGAGTCCAGCTACTCACAAGTGGAGGAATACAGAATCTCCAGCTGGTCCTTTACTTATTCTCAAAACTTGTCTTTGGGATGACCTTACATTGCTAGGCCAAACCCTGGGAAGCTTTCTTGACATATACAAAGGATTACAATTAATCACAAAAGCAACTGCAAATTCTCCAATAAAGAATAAGGTGAGGTCTTTGTCATGGTATTGGCCTACATCTTCGTGAGATTCTAAAAACAAAATTCAATATTTTGAGGGAACAAAAGGAAAAATAGGAAGTTATTTTTTCTTATGCCATGCCTTATTTTGTGTATGACTTTGGTCTTGATCTTACCAGGGTCCTCGTGTGGATATTATAAAAGAACATTTGGAAACTAGTTTTGCCTTTGCACTGTGTGGACATAAAACTTGGGGTTGATGGCTCAGTCTTTTGGTGTGTTATCATACCAGCTTCAGATTTTTTTTTTATTTTCAGGATGAGCTCAAACTCACTGTATGACTGAATTTCTCATTTAATTTCTGAACAAATGGTGCCATTAGAGATCAAGATCTCTTGTTTGAGCCTTTATAATACCTTTTCCCTTATATTGAGTATTTCATGGTGACATTCTGCCTAAATAAATAGTTCATTTCTTTTTGCTTAGAAAACTTGTGTCCTCAGGGGACAATTTGTCCTGCATACTTTTATTGTCACTGTGTCTTTGTCTCTGTCCCTGTATCTGTCCCTGACCCCTTTCTGTTTTGTTCCTTCCTTCCTCTTTCTTTCTTTCTTTCTTTCTTTCTTTCTTTCTTTCTTTCTTTCTTTCTTTCTTTCTTTCTTTCTTTCTTTCATTTTTTGAGAAAGCATTTCTCTGTGTATGCCTGGCTCACCTAGAAATTGCTCTGAAGAACATGCTTGTCTCAGACTCACAGAGATAGAACTGCGTCTTCCTCTCAGTTGCTAGGAATAAAGTCTTCAGCCTCCCCTGCCCAGTCCAGATTCTTTGGCTTCTACAAAGACACTGGTCCTACAACTGATCTTGTTATAAGCCAGAGCATTTATATTGTAGAAGAATTGACCAGTGTACTTTCTATTGAAAAAAATTCTTACCCATACTTTTATTTTATGTCATGCTTTTTATATCTTAAATGGGCCTCAAAATTGCTGGAGAGTTGATGATAACCCTGAGAAATTGGGATTATAGCATTTCCCACCACACAGTAGATTGGCTAGTAAAGATGATGCTATTTTACACACAGAGCTCCAACACCATACTTTTTTTTGGTTGATTTGTTGAGGGACCAAGGTGGAGGGATAAGGACATTAACCAATCCATGGAATTTTTTTACCCAAAATTTGTTAGGTCTAAAAGAAATTCACGACAAAGATGGACCAGAGAGGAAAAAACCAGCCCACTTTGAGACTCATTCCATGGGCAAGGATTAAATCCCTAACAACATTATGCTTGCAAACAGGATCTTAGCATAACTGTCTTCTGAGAGGCTCCATCCAGTACCTGAAACAGAGGCAGAGAACCAGAACCAAACACTGAATAGAGCTCAGGGACTCTATTAGAAAAGGTGGGGAAAGATTGAAGGCTCTGAAGGGTATAGGGACACCAGAGGAAGAGCAACAGAGTCAACAACCTGAATATGTGAGGGCTTCCAGAGACTGAAGCACAAACCCATAGCTACCTTGTGATAGACATAAACCCTGAACCTATGTAACAGATAGGCAGCTTGGATTTCATGCATGTTTCCAAACAACTGGAGGGGAGACTGTCCCTCAATATGTGTTGTATCTGTGGATCTCATTGTCCTAGCTGGGATGTCCTACTTCTCCTCAATGGAAAAGTATAAGCCTAGTCCTGCAGAAAATTGATGGACTGGGGTGTAGTGATCCTCAGTTGGGTTTCCCTCTTTCCAGAGGAGACTAGAAAAAAAGGATGGAGTGAGAAGTTGTGGGATATGTGGAGACTGGGAGGAGGAAGGGGTGATATTTAGGTGAAAAGAGAATAAATAATTAACAATAAAAAAAGAAAATATCACATTAGAATCAATCTGCAGTTCTACCACACATTATACCCATGCAATGTCAGGTGTTTTTTCTCTTTCTCGCTCTCTCCCTGTCTCACTTTCTCTATCTCTCTTTCTTAAGTCATTTTATTTCTTTACATTCCAAATGTTGAACCCCCATCCTTATCCCCCTCCTAGAGTTCTTCACTTCATCATCCCTCACCTTTGGCTCTGAGATGGTGCTCCTCTATCTTTACTCCCCATATGCTCCCAGCCCTCACTCCTCCATTCCTACTGACACTACACACCCCTCCCATATTCCCCTTACGTGGGGCATCAATGATCTACAGATCAAGCAGTTCCTCTCCGACTGAAGCCAGACAAGGCAGTCCTCTGCTACTATGTGCCAGGATATATGGAGCAGCACATGTATGCTTTTGGGTTGATGATTTAGTCTCTGGGTTAGGGTTAGTTGACAGTGTTGAGCTTCCTATGGGGATACCATCCCCTTTGATTCCTCATACCTTCCACTAGCTCTTCAATAGGGGATCCTGACTGATCTCAGTCCAGTAGTTGGCTATACATATCTACTCATGTCTGAGTCAGCTACTGGTAGATCCTCTCAGAGGACAGCCATGCTAGGCTCCTGTGTTCAAGCACAACCAGACATCAGTAATAGTATTAGGGTTTTGTGCCTGCTCATGGGAGAGATTCCAAGTTGGGCTAGTCATTTGATGGCCTTTCCTTCAGTCTCTGTTCTAATCTTACCTCTTCATTTTTTAACACAGAAAAAATTCTGTGTCAAAAATTTTGAAGGTAGGCTGGTGGCTCCATCCCTCCACTGAGGGCCGTGGCTGGAGGTGGTCTCTTCTGGTCCCATCTCACATGATTGAGCATTTCTGCAAAGGTCATCCCCATTGAGTCCTGGGAGCCTCTCACATACCAGGTATCTGGTACTATCTAGAGGTTCCACCGAACTCCTGCAGCTGCATATTTCCATTCATTCTACTCACCCACTGGGCTTCTCTCCTGTCTTCTCCTATACTGGATTCTTCCCCCATTTCTGCCCTTCACCCTCCCATCAGATTCCCTCCTTCCTTCTACCTTCTGTTATTATTTTGTTCCTCATTCTAAGAGGGATTGTAGTATACTCACTGGGGCCTTCCTTTTTTAAAACTTCTTAGGCTCTGTATCCAAGGTATTTTGTAGTTTATGGCTAATATCCACCTATACGAGAGTACATACCATGCATACTATTTTAGGTCTGTGCTCCCTTAGTCAAGTAGATATTTTCTAGTTCCATCCATTTGATTGCAAAATTCATGATGTCCTTGTTTTTTTCATAGCTGAATAGTACTCCATTTTGTAAATGAACCACATTTTTTTGTATTCATTCTTAAATTAAGGGACATCTGGGTTGTTTCTAGCTCCTGGCTATTACAAATAAGACTGGTATAAAAATAGTGGAATACCTGTCTTTTTGGTATAGTAAGCATCTTTTAGGTATATGACCAGGAATGACATGACTAGGTCTTCAGGTTCCTCTTTCATCACATCCTAGACAACATGTGCTGGCACTTGAGTCTTTGATCTTAGACATGCTGGTTGCTGTAATGTGGAATCTTAAGGTTATTTTAATTTTCATTTCCCTGATGTCTAAGGATGTTAAACATTTCTTAAAGTGCCATTTGATATTTCTCTGTTGAGAATTCTGTTTACCTTTGTATCCAATTTTAAAAACAATTTTATTTATTCATATCCCAGCTATTGGGAGAAGACAGGAAGGCCAGAAGAATCAATGGAAGTATGCAGCCTCTGGGTTTAGAATGTACAGAGACCCTCTGGAAAATACCAGAGAGGAGGTGAGAGACTCTCGGGACCCAATGGCAGTGACCTTAGCCAAAATGCCCAACACTGGGAAGAGGGAACTCCAAGAGTCCACCTCCAGTAGATAGTAAGGACCTCAAGTGGAAGGATAGTGTTACCAACTTCACAGTCAAAATTTCTGACCCCAAATTGATCCTGTCTAAAAGAAGTGTAGGGACAAAAATAGGAAAGTAACTGAAGAAAAGGAGATCCAATCGTCGGTCCAAATTGGGATCCATCTCATGTGCTGCTACCAATGCCTGACACTCATACTGATGCTATGATGTGCTGACAAGAACCTAGCATGGCCACCCTCTGAAAGGCCCTACAAGCAGCTGGCTGAGGCAGATGCAAATACTTTTCCCAACCGTTGGACATTAAGTCTGGAATCGGTAAGGTTGAATTAGGAGAAGGATTGAAAAAGCTGAAGGGGATGGCAACCACATAGGAAGGAAAGCAGTCTCAAATAACCTGGATGCCTAAGAGTTCCCAGAGACTGAGCCACCAATCATGTAGCAGACATGGGATGGTTTGAGGCCCCCAGCACATAAGTAGTAGAGAACTACCTGGACTGGCATCGCTGGATGAAAATTAGTCTGATCCTTGAGAGACTTGAGGCCTCAGTGAAGAAGCATGCATTATTTAGCTTTTTGAAATTTAACTTCTTGAATTCTTTATATATTTTGGATATTGGCCCTCTAACAGATGTAGGGTTAGTGAAGATGTCCTATTGGCAGTGTCCTTTACCTTACAGAAGCTTTTAAATTTCATGAGATTCCACATGTCATTTTTGATATTAGAGTCTGAGCCATTGGTGTTCTTTTCAGGAAATTTTCCCCTGTGCCACTGAGTTCAAGGCTATTTTCCATTTTCTATTCTATTGGATTCAGTGTATCTGGTTTTATGTTGAAGTCCCTGATCCATTTGGACTTGTGGTTTGTATAAGATGATAAATAAGGTAAGATGTACAAATATGGATCAGTTTGTATTCAGATACAGGCAGAACTCCAATTAGGCAAGCACCACTTGTTGAAGATGCTTCCTATTTTCCCACTGTATGTCTTGGAGTTCTTTGTCAAAGATCAAGTATGTACAGCAGTGTAAGTATATTTCAAGACCTTCAATATGTGATTTATCAACAGGTCTGTGTCTATGCCAATACCATGAGGTTTTATCACTACTGATCTGTTTTACAGTGAGGTCGGGGATGATGATTTCCCCAGAAGTTCTTTTATAGTTGAGATAACTTTTGGGTACCTTAAGTTTTTTGATTTGCCATATTGAGTTGAAAATATTTCTTTTCATGTTTGTTAAGAATTTTGCTGGAATTTTGATATGGATTACTTTGAATCTGTAGATTGCTGTTGGTTGTGTTCACCACGTTAATCCTCCCTATCCATGAGCCCAGTAGATCTTTCCATCTTCTGAGTATGTCTTCAGTTTCTTTCTTCAGGGACATGTAGTTCTTGTCATATAGATCTTTCACTTGCATGGTTAGAGTTACATCAAGATATTTTATATTACTTGTGGCTATTCTGGAGGGATGTAGATTCCCTAAGTTCTTTCTCAGCACATTTATTATTTGTATAAAGGAACACTACTGATTTGTTTGAGTTAATTTTATAATGATCCACTTTTCTGGAATTATTTTTCATCTGTAGGTGTTCTTTGTAGAACTTTAGGGGTTGATTTGCATCTTATTATATCACATCATCTGCAAATAATGATATTTTGCCTTATTCCTTTCCAATATGTGTCCTCTTTACACCTTATTGTTCTCTAACTTCTCTAGCAAGAACCGTGGATGCTATATCAAATAGATAGGCAGATTTTGGGTATCCTTGATTGTCGCTGATTTTAGTGGGATTGCTTCATGTGTCTATTTAAATTTATTTATTTATTTATTTATTTATTTTTATTTTTTCTTTGATATTTTCATATTTAATATTTTTATAACGTTTACTTTTTACAGTCCAGTCATTAAACCCTTCCTGGTTTGCTCTCCCACAGTTCTTCATGCCAGTCCTCCTCCCCTTGTCTCTAAGAGGATGTTCCCCAAAAACCTTGCAAGGCCTCCCCACTCCCTTGATCCTCAAGTCTCTCAAGGTTTAGGCTCATCTTCTCCCACTGAGGCCATGTTAAGATGATGGCCATGTTTTTTATTATGTATTCTTCTAATTTACATTTCAGTGCTATCCCAAATGTTCCCCATACCCACCCCCCCAATCCCCTACCCACCCATTCCCCCTTTTTGGCCCTTACGTTCCCCTGTACTGGGGAATATAAAGTTTGCAAGTCCAAAGGGCCACTCTTTCCAGTGATGGCTGACTAGGCCATCTTTTGATACATATACAGCTAGATACAAGAGCTCCGGGGTACTGGTTAGCTCACATTGTTGTTCCACATATAGGGTTGCAGTTCCTTTTAGCTCCTTGGGTACTTTCTCTAGCTCCTCCATTGGGGGCCGTGACCCATCCAATAGCTGACTGTGAGCATCCACATCTGTGTTTGCTAGGCCCCGGCATAGTCTCACAAGAGACAGCTATATCTGGGTCCTTACAGCAAAATCTTGCTAGTGTATGCAATGGTGTCAGCATTTGGAAGCTAATTATGGGATGGATCCCTGGATATGGCAATCACTAGATGGTCCATCCTTTCGTCATAGCTCCAAATTTTGTCTCTGTAACTCCTTCCATAGGGGCTTTGTTCCCATTTCTAGGAAGGGGCAAAGTGTCCACACTTTGGTCTTCGTTCTTCTTGAGTTTCATGCGTTTAGCAAATTGTATTTTATATCTTGTGTATCCTAAGTTTCTGGGCTAATATCCACTTATCAGTGAGTACATATTGTGCGAGTTCCTTTGTGATTGGGTTACCTCACTCAGGATGATACCCTCCAGGTCCATCCATTTGGCTAGGAATTTCATAAATTTATTCATTTTAATAGCTGAGTAGTACTCTATTGTGTAAATGTACCACATTTTATGTATCCATTCCTCTGTTGAGGGGCATCTGGGTTCTGTCCAGCTTCTGGCTATTATAAATAAGGCTGCTATGAATGTAGTGGAGCATGTGTCCTTCTTACTGGTTTGGGCATCTCCTGGGTATATGCCCAGGAGAGGTATTGTTGGATCCTCCGGTAGTACTATGTCCAATTTTCTGAGGAATCGCCAGACTGATTTCCAGAGTGGTTGTACAAGCCAGCAATCCCACCAACAATGAAGGAGTGTTCCTCTTTCTCCACATCCTCACCAGCATCTGCTGTCACCTGAATTTTTGATCTTAGCCATTCTGACTGGTGTGAGGTGGAATCTCATGGTTGTTTTGATTTGCATTTCCCTGATGATTAAGCATGTTGAACATTTTTTCAGGTGCTTCTCTGCCATTCGGTATTTCTCAGGTGAGAATTATTTGTTCAGCTTTGAGCCCCATTTTTAATGGGGTTATTTAATTTTATGCTGGCTGTTGGTTTCCATATAATTGCAATATGTGTGCAATGAATTACTAATCTCTGTATGACCTATAACAGGAAAAGGTGTTGCATATTTTCAAAAGGTTTTAAGGCATCTAAAATATGAGCATATAATTTTTTGGAGTTAATTTATATAGTGGATTGTGTTGATGAATTTTTGTATACTGAACCATCCCTTCTTCCTGGGATAAGGCCTACTTGATCACAGTGAATGATGTTTTTAATGTGTTCTTAAATTTGTTCTGAGAGAATTTTATTGAGTAGTTTTGCATTGTTATTCCTAAGCAAATTTGGTCTGATGTTTTCTAGTTTGTTGGATCTTTGTATCATTTAGGTATCAGAGTAACTGTGGCTTCATGCAATGAATTAGGTAGTGGTCTTTCTGTTTCTGTTTTGTGGAAGAGTTTGATGAGCATTGGTATTAGTACTTTTTTGAAGGTCTGGTAGAATTCTGCCATAAAACCATCTGGTCCTGGGATTTCTTTAGATGACAGGCTTTGAATTTCTATTTCTGTTTCCTCAGGTGTTATGGAACTCTTTAGATAGTTTATCTCATGTTGATTAACACTGGTAGGTTGTGTCAGTCTAGAAAAAGATCCCATTTCTTCTTGATTTTCCAGTTTTGCTGCATATAGGCTTTAGAAGCAAGATGTCATGATTCATTGAATTTTCCCAGTTTCTGTAATGGCTCATCTTTATATTTTTCTTAACTTTGATATTGTCTCTGTGCTCTTTAGTCAGTTTTGTCAAAAGGTGTACTTATCTGTGAATTTTCTCCCAGAACCATGTCCCAGTTTTGTTGATTCTTTGTATCTTTCCCTTACTTTCTTATTGGTTGATTCCAGCCCTGAGGTTGGCCATTTTCTTCCCTTTACTGCTTTTAGTTGTGTTTGCTTTTTTCATAAATATAGGTAAATAGAGAATTAAATAAACCATACTCTGAAACATACAAAGACAAACATACACAGGAATAGAGAGAGAAGACGACAGACAAACAGACGACAGACAGAGACAGAGGCTGATAATCTGAAATTGTGTCCATTAAGCCAACCGATAATGACCTGACCATGGTGCTTACACATCAGGATGTTTCTTATACTCAGTGTTGAACAATCTTTAAATAACCCATTAGGTGGAACAACAATATAAACTAACCAGTACTCCCAGAGCTAGTGTCTCTAGCTGCATTTGTAGCAGAAGATGGCCCAGTCGGCAATCTTTGGGAAGACAGGCCCCTTGGTCTTGCATACTTTATATGCCCCAATACAGGGGATTGCTAGGACCAAGAAGTGGAAGTGGGTGGGTAGGGGAGCAGGGCATGGGGAGGGTATAGGGGATTTTCAGGATAGCATTTGAAATGTAAATAAAGAAAATATCAAATAAAAAATTAAAAAAAAAATAAAAAAATCTCAATAAAATCCTCACAAACCAAATCCAAGAACACATCAAAATGATGATCCATCGTGATCAGGTAGGCTTCATCCCAGGCATACAGGGATGGTTTTATATAAAGAAATCCATCAATATAATCCACTATCTAAACAAACTCAAGGTCAAAAACTACATGAACATCTTGTTAGATGATGAGAAAGCATTTGACAAAATCCAACAACCATCCATGATAAAAGTCTTGGAAAGTTCAGGAATTCAAGGCCCATACCTAAAAATAATTAAAGAAATATACAGCAAAACAGTAGTCAACATAAAACTAAACGGAATGAAACTTGAAGCAATCCCACTAAAATCAGGGACTAGACTAGGCTGCCCACTTTCTTCCCACCTATTCATTATAGTAGTAAAAATCCTAGTCAGAGCAATTAGACAACAGAAGGGCATCAAAGTGATAGTAATTGGAAAAGAAGCAGTCAAAATATCACTATTGCAGATGATATGATAGTATATATAAGTCACCTTAAAAATTCCACCAGAGAACCCCTTAACCTGATAAACAGCTTCAGTGCAGTAGCTGGATATAAAATTAATTCAAACAAAGCAGTGGCCTTTCTCTACTCAAAGGATAACCAGTCTGAGAAAGAAATTTTGGAAACAACAACCTTCACAATAGTCACAAATAATATAAAATACCTTGGTGTGACTCTAAATAAGGAAGTGAAATATCTGTATGATAAGAACTTCAAGTCTTTATAGAAAGAAATCATAGAAGATCTCAGAACATCACAAGATCTCCCTTGCTCAGGGATTGGAGTAATCAATATAGTAAAAATGGCTAGCTTGCCAAAAGCAATCTACAGATTCAATGCAATCCCCATCAAAATTCCAACTCAATTCTTCACAGAGTTAGAAAGGGCAACTTGCAAATTCATCTGGAATAACAAAAAACCTAGGATAAAAAAATAAAAGAACCTCTGGTGGAATCACCATGCCTGACCCCAAGCTGTCCATCGGAGCAACTATGGTAAAAACTCCATGGTACTGGTAGAGCGACAAACAGGTAGATCAGTGGAATTGAACTGAAAACCCAGAAATGGACCCACACACCTATGGTCACTTGATCTTTGATAAAGGAGCTAAAACTATCAAATGGAAAAAGACAGTATTTTCAATGAATGGTGTTGGCTTAACTGACTGTTATTATGTAGCAGAATGTGAATTGAGCCATTCTTATCTCCTTGAACAAAGGTCAAGTCTAAGTGGATCAAGGAACTCCACCTAAAATCAGAGACAGAAAAACTTAAAGAGGATAAAATGGGAGGAAAACCTTGAAGATATGAGCACAGGGGAAAAAATTCCTGAACAGAAGAACAGCTGTGGCTGGTGCAGTAAGATGGAAAATTGACAAATGAGATCTCATAAAAGTGCAAAGCTTCTATATGGGAAAAGTCACTGTTAATAAGACAAAAAGGCCACCAATAGATTTGGATAGGATTTTAACAATCCTAAACCCCATAGGATTATCCAATATACAATATATACAAAGAACTCAAGAAGCTGAACTCCAGAAAAATCAAATAGCCCCATTTAAAAATGGGGCAGAGAGCTAAACAAAGAATTCTCAACTGAGGAATACCGATTGCCTGAGAAGCACCTGAAAAAATGTTCAACATCTTTAATCATCATTGAAATGCAAATCGAGACAACCCTGAGATTCCACCTCACACCAGTCAGAATGGCTAAGATCAAAAATTCAGGTGACAGCAGATGCTTGTGAGAATGTGTAGAAAGAGGAAAACTCCTCCATTGCTGGTGGGATTGTAAACTTGTACAACCAATCTTGAAATCAGTCTGGTGGTTCCTCAGAAAATTGGATATGGTAATTTAGGAAATTCTTTAGCAAATGGATGGGTCCGGAGGATATCATCCTGTGTGAGGTAACCCAATCACAAAAGAATTCACATAATATGCACTCACTGTTAAGTGGATATTATCCCAGAAACTTAGACCACCCAAGATACAATTTGCAAAACACATGAAACTCAAGAAGAAGGAAGAATAAATTGTGGATACTTCGTTCCTTCTCAGGATGGGGAACAAAATACAAATGGAAGGAGTTACAGAGACAAAGTTTAGAGCTGAGATGAAAGGAAGGACCATGCAGAGGCTGCCCCGGCAGCCACAAAACCTAGTCATTATTGCATATGCCAGCAAGATTTTGCTGACAGGACCCTGGTATAGCTGTCTCTTGTGATGCTATGCCAGTGCCTGGAAAATACAGAAGTGGATGCTCACAGTCATCTATTGGATAGAACACAGGGCCCCCAATGAAGGAGCTAGAGAAAGTACCCAAGGAGCTAAAGGGTCTGCAATGCTATAGGCCGAAGAACAATATGAACTCACCAGTAGCTCTCAGAGCTTGTGTCTCTAGTTGGGTATGTAGCAGAGGATGGCCTAATTGACCATCAATGAGATTGATGATATAATTGAGAAGATTATATGCCCCAGGACAGGGGGATGCCAGGACCAGGAAATGGTAGTGGATAAGTTGGGGAGCAAGGTGGGGGGAGGGTACAGGGGACTTTAGGGACAACATTTGAAATGTAAATTAAGAAAATATCTAATAAAAGAGGCTCCTGCTTCTTCAGAGAGAAGCAGGTCTCCAAAGAGTGGATCTGAAGGCTTAGTCACTAAAAAGGATGGAGAGTGGAAGTGTGCTGTTTATTCTGTACAAAATGAGTTCTCTTTCAAAAAATGTGTGGCTTCTGTAGCCTCCAATCCAACTCATAAGCCACATGAAGCTCTTTCAGCTTTCACATAGGGCTCAAAGTCACAGTCAAGTGAATCTCCAGGAAGTCAAGTGGGAACAGAATTGAAAAGCAACTTTCCAGAAAAGAATTTTAAAATTGTCCTTTCAGAGCAGAAATTTAAATTTGGGCATGTGGATCCATAACAAACACCTTACTTTGCCTTTCAGGGAGGCTCTAATACAGAATTTAAGTCAATCAAGGATTGATATATTGGAGAGATCAGGAAATCAAGGCCCATTCCTAAACATCCTAGAAGCAAATTACTGCAAACGAACATCCAATAGCAAATTAAATGTAGAGATACTTGAAGCAATCACTTAAATCAGGGACAAGACAATGATGCACACTCTCCCCATATATATTCAATATAGTACTCAAAGTTCTAACTAGAGCATTAAGACAATAAAAAGGGATCAAGGGGATGGCAAAGAAGAATTAGATATATCACTGATTGCAGATGATATAAGAGTGTCCATTAGTGACCCCAAAAATACTACCAGAGAACTTCTACATCTGATAAACAGCAAAGTGACTGAATGTGAAATTAACTCAAATAAATCATTAGCTTTCTTTATACCAATGATAAACACGCTGAGAAGGGAATTAGGAAACAACACCCTTCACACTAGCCACAAATAATATAAAATCTTAGGGTAACTCTAACCAAACAAATGAAAGATCTATATGACAATGACATCAAGACTCTCAAGAAAGAAATCGAAAAAGATCTCAGATTATGGAGAGATCTCCCATGCTCATGCATTGGCAGAATTAATATAGTAAAACTGGTCATCCTACTAAAAGCAATCTGCAGATTCAATGCAATCCCTCCAAGAATCCTGACACAATTCTTCAAAACCTGTAAAGAGAAATTCTCAAATTCATCTGGAAAGACAAAAAAACCAAGAATAGCAAAAATAATTCTTCTTTTGTTTGTTTGTATTTTCCAGACAGGGTTTCTCTGTGTAGCCCTGGCTGTCCTGGAACTCACTCTGTAGACCAGGCTGGCCTCAAACTTAGAACTCTGCCTGCCTCTGACTCCCAAGTGCTGGAATTAAAGGCGTGTGCTTCCAAGCCCAGCTACAAAAATAATTCTTAGAAATTAAAAAAAAGCCGGGCATGGTGGCATACACCTTTAATCCCAGCAATCAGGAGGCAGAGGCAGGCTAATTTCTTAGTTCGAGGTCAGCTTGGTATACAAAGTGAGTTCCAGGATAGCCAGGGACTTAGAGAGAAACCCAGTCTCAGGAAAAAAAAACCCAGAAATTAAAGAACTTCTGGGGGAATCAACATCCTTGACTTTAACCTAGACTACACTGAAATAGTGATAAAAACAACTGTATTGTGTTGGGACAGAGATAGGCATGTTGAAAAATGAAATAGAATTGAAGATGCAGAAATAAAACCACACACCTATGGACACTTGATCTTTGAGAAAGAAACCAAAAATATACAATGGAAAAAAGAAAGCACCTTATATAAGTGGTCGTTTTGTAACTGGCAGTCTGTACACTTAAAAATAAATATAGAGACATATTAGACACAGTACACAAAGCTCAAGTCCAAGTGGATGAAGGACCTAAACATAAAACCAGACACATGAAATCCAATCTAATGGAAAAGAAAGTGAGAAAGAGCCTTGAACTCATTGACACAGGAGGAATTTTTCTAAAGAGAAATCCAAAATGGGACCTCTTGAAACTGGAAAGCTTCTGTAAGTCAAAGGACATAGTCAATAGGTAAAACCGGACACCTACAGACTGGGAAAAAAATCTTTACTAACCCCACATCCCAGAGAGATAATCTCCAAAATATATAAAGAACTCAAGAAGCTAACCACACACACACACAAATAAAAAATAAAAATAAATGGGATATACAACTAAAATGAGAATTCACAACAGAGGAATCTGAAATGGCTGAGAATCACTTGTAGAAATGTTCAAAACCATCAGTGAACATGGAAATGAAAATCAAATAGACCTTGAGATTCTATCTTATTATAACCAGAATGGGTAAGATCAAAACCTCAGGTTAGAGCACATGTTTGAGAAGATGAAAAGAGAGAGGAAGACTGATCATTTGCAAGTGGGATTGCAAACTGGTACAACCACTCTGGAAATCAATCTGGAGATTCCTGAAAAAATTAGAAATAGATCTACATGTAGACAAGCTATACCACTCTTGGGCTTATACCAAGAAGATGCCACACTATGCCACAGAGACACAGGTTGCACTACGTTCATGGTTTCCTTATTTGTGATAGCCAGATGGTGGAAACAACCCGGATATCCCACAATAGAAGAATAGATACAGAAAATATGGTCCATTTACACAATGAAATTCTACTCAGAAATTAAGAACAAGGATATACTGAGTTTTGCAGGCTAAAGGAGGGAAATAAAAAGTATCATCCTGAAAGCCATAATTCAAAACCAAAAGGATATGCATTGTATGTACTCACTAATAAGTGGATATTATCCAAAAGTACAGAATGCCCAGGATACAATCCACAGACGCAAAGTTTAGCAACCCAAAGTTCTAAAGTGAGGATAATTCAATCCCACTTGGGAGGTAAAAGAAAGCAATCACAGGGGCTAGGACAAAGGGACCTGGGACAGAGGGACCTGGGTTTGGAAGGGGACAGAGAGAGGTAGAGGGGGACATGACAAGGTATTGGGTGGGGAGAATACAAATGAAGCCCTGAGGGCCAACATAATAATGGAAACAGGCAACTTTGGGAATTAGGAGGTATGGGGACACACCAGAAAGTAGCCAAGTCCTGGGGGGGTGAGAGACTCTCAGGTCTCAAAGGGAGGAACCTGAGATGAAATGCCCTACAGTGAGGTGAGGGAATTTGTAAAGCCCACTTCAAGCAGAAAGAGAGGACATCAAGTGAGGGATGGGATTACAATCCCACAGCAAAAAACTGTGACTCAGAATTGTTCCTGTCTGCAAGAACTGCAGGGACAAAAAAATGGAAAAGATCCTAAGGAGAAGGATATCCAGTGACAGGGCCAAATTGGAATACAGCTCCAGGGGAGGCACCAGAGACTGCCACTATTACTAAGGCAATGGTGTACCTAAGAAAGGGGGCCTATCATGACTGCACCTGGAAAGACCGAACAAGCACTTGAAAGAGTCAGGTGCAGATATTTATGCCCAATAATTGATAAAAGCTGCTGACACTTGTGGTTGAATTGGGAAAAAGCTGAAAGAAGCTGAGGAGGAGATTGACCCTATAGGAGGGCAGAAGTCTCAACTAACTTGGATCCCCAAGATCTCTCAAAAAACAGGCCACCAGTCAGGCAACATACACCGGCTGACATGAAGCATTCAACATATACAGCAGAAGAGTGCTGGGTCTACACTCAGTCAGAGAAGATGTGTCTAATTCTCAAGAGACTAGAGGAACTAGGGAATGGGGATGTCTTCTATGATAAGGGTGAGGGGGGTAAGGTGGGGACATCCTTGTGGAGACAAAAGGAGGAAGTATGAGATATGGAACAGTCAGTGGGGTTATTAGGAGGGATATAAAATCTGGACTGTAAAAAGGATTACATAAAGTTTACATTAAAAAGGAATATTATCATAAATATAAAGAGAGAGTCCCAGATTCTCCTCCTTTCTGCTGGACAATCGGTCTCAAAACATCTAATAAAGGGCCATTGAACAGTCAAGATCCAATGGACCCCATTCCACCCTCTTCTTCTAAACAAGATCATTCATAACATAATTACCCTGGATATCAAAAGGCTCTTACACCTAACACAGATGCCCACTGTTATTAAACTTCTATACCAAGGACTTAGCCTTAATTGAATCTCCTTATACAGGACCCTCCCACAGGCTCCTCTTTGCATCCTCTCACAGCTAGCAGACTTTCACACCCTGTGGCCACACCCAGTCTGTAGCCACACCTTAACACCTAATGGAAACCTGGCCAGATGAGAGACAATTTTTTGTTTGCTTTTCTTTCTTTTGTTTTTCTCTTCTTTTCTTCTGAGACAGAGTTTCTCTGTATGAACCGTGCTGTGTGTAAGTCAAACTGAAGACAAGGCTGAACTAGAACTCAAAGGGATGCACCTGCCTGTTCCTTCCCACACAGGACTAGGATTAACAGTATGCAACAAACAACTGACTCATCCTTTGGGATTTACTCCCCTCTCGGGCTCCATCCAGAAAAAAAATGTCCCTACTCTATAGTCACCATCGGAAGAAATGGGTCTTTTCTCATGCTGCTGCCCAGAGGACATGCACATTCCTGCTCACTGCAGTCACCTCTTTATTTCTCCAATCTTTCCCTTTTTAGACTGGGGAAAGATCCCTGTGCATGTAACTGACTTCCTGGATCTCACTATACAGACAAATGTGGCCTCATTATCACAAAAAACCACATGCCATTGGTTCTTAAGTCCTGGGATTAAAGGGGTCTCAATCAGCTGCTTGATGGGCCTCTCAAAGGTTAGCCATGTTAGGCTGCTGTCTGTAAGTACTTCATCGCATTCAATCATAGTGTCAGGCCTTGGAGCCTCCTCTTGACATGGATCCCAAGATGGGCCAGTCACTGGCCCTCTTGTTGCTTAGTCCCTTCTCCATTTTAGTCCCTGAAGTTTTTTTAGGCAGGAACAATTCTGGGTCAGAAGTTTTTTTTTTTCTGTGGGATAGCAATACCATCCCTCCACTGGATGACCTGTCTTTCTACTGGAGGTGGACTCTATGACTTCCCTCTCTCCACTGGTGAGGATTTTATCTAAGGTCCTGCCCTTTGATTCCTGAAAGGCTCTCACCTCTACGGTCTTTTGTACTTTCTACAAGGTCCCCCCTCACACCTTCAGAGGTTGCATGGTTCCATTCATTCTGCTGGCCCTCAGAGCTCATCTCATTTCTATTCCACTCACTGCCTATACTAGATCATGATTAACTTTTGTCCTCCCCTTATCCTCTAACACCCAGATGCTGCCTTTGTCTCCTGAATGCTGAGATTAAATGTGTGGTAAAACATAACCACCTTTCGCCACTATTTATACTGTATAAATGCCTGCTTCTTAATTCTGTCTTCTCAATTGAGTGTATGACAGCAGTATGTGCATTTTGGAATGTATGAACACATAAGCCTAGAAGAGGTGGAAGAGGCTGTACTGGATGTTCTCAAAGAAGAGAAACAAAGAACAAGAAAGTGATAACTGAAATCTGCTCTCTGAACTGGTACCCAAAATTTTAATTTTCTGATTTTGTGGCACAGTATAAAGTAGTATGGGAGAGAAGTAGAGTTTTATTCAAATCACATTTTTTTATTTTAAGGATAAAGTATAAATAACACAATAGGAGATTACTTCAACTCATTAATTGACTATAGATGATAGTGAAACTAGTGAGTTAGTACACATTTTGAATCTCCACACTTAGGAGAAGAAAGACAGAAGGTTAGGCCATTCTGGGGTCAGCAGGCATTCCTGCAACTGGAAGACCATATTGATGTGAGTGGCCTGTACTTTCTCCTAAGTCAATGTCAATGGTTCTGCCTGCCTCTGTGAGCCTTGTCTGGTTCCATCATTCTCCTCCTGCTGGGGGCCATGTTCCTGCTGTGTGTTTGCTCAAGGACGCATGTGGATGCCAATGATATATGCTCCCATTGACTATGAAGAGCAACAAGGATATTATTGCTGTGATATCAGTATCTGCATCCTTACAGTTGAGAGGGAATGGCATTGAAATAATCTTTGTAAGCAATAACCACATCCCAACCCAATCCATCCCTTAAAACTAATGAACTAGATAGGAATTCAACAAAAAAGAACTCTTAAAATGTGGTAGGATAATGAAGTGTAGCTTTCCACAGTTCATGACTTCTGGCAAGAGTGTTGGAGGGCCAGCACTGTTATATTTAAGGAGGAGTTCATGAAGAATATGACCATTCTCCAGTGAGTATGTAGGTGATAAAAAAAAAAACTGACCCAATTCTTTTTTTTTTCCTGCATCCTACATCCTGTATTCCTTGGATAGAGCTCCATAGAGACTTGACCAATGCTGGAGAAGATACATTGAGAAATTATCATGGTCTGAGAAATTAATCTAAGTGCTGCATTCAGGAAGAAGGCTCCCAACAGATGGTCTCTGACACATGAAGAAGGTGGATTCGAGTTTGTAGCAAGAGTTGAAAAACTGAGCAGGGGAGGAGTACTGATACCCAATGGTCTCTCATACATAGAAACTGAACTGACTGACACAGTAAGGGCAGCACAAAATTTGGGAAATCCAGAACTTCCACTAGATAGTTGGTCTTGCTTTGCAGACAGTTAACTACCCTTCTGCCTGTGTGGATGCTGCCTAATATGGCTCTTCCTGAAGCAGTTCTTTTTCAAGATTTGAACAATGGGGTGAAGTTTGATTTCTAGTCTGAAAAGGTAATCAATGGACGGATTATCAAAGGACAGGTGATTTCGAATTGTGTCTGGTGCACAGAAACTGTGCTGGCAGAAACAAAACAGGAAGTTCAGAGTGTTTAATGTAGGCCTATCTTGATTTCCACATCCAGGATTGGGATGGCAGGAGAAGTTTGTGACTTGGTAGACCAAAAGCAACTTGAGAATCTTCCTACTCTGGGTTCACTGGAGACCTAAAGCATTTGTTACTTGGAGTGTCAGTGTCCTCTGATTTTTTTGTGAATCAAGTAACAATGGGAATCCAGAGCAGACCAGAGATCTTAACATTGCATGAAAATCTTGTCCCATTTGAAGACCTCAGTACACACAAGATCCTTGGAATAAAGAAAAATAGATCAGAGAAGTTCCACAGTCCCTAAATTCTATACTCAAGCCACCACATCAATTCCTGGACACATCTTACATAACATGAAGCTAATGCCTCATGTTTGACTGTTGAACAATGCATAAAAGCATAATAACTGAACCAGCACCCTGAGGTGTGAGAATCACTTTCCCCATGTCTTCTATGATTCTTGAACTCTTATAAGTCTCAGTGTTACATCTATGATGAAACTTTCAAACTTTTCCTGTATTTTCTCAAGGCCCTACACCCATCAATCCGGGCCTTTGCCAGACCTCTACCTCCAAACACACACACAATCTCCTGAATGCTACCAAAGGATCTCTTCCACAAGGGCCTCCTCTCTTTCAAGAATGTAACCCCAGGCAAGCATACACATTATACACAAACTTTATTCACAAGACCAACTCACCAGATAACCAGGAAGTTATTATGCCTTGCTTGAATCCCTCTCTGTGTTTGACCACTATGACAATGACCAGGATACAAATGTATCTCTTATTTCCTTTGATGTAACTGTCATCTTGTAGTCTTACTGCTAAATAGCTCACATTTTACAGCCCTGTCTGAAGTTTGGCTAGCTGCTTCAATTCAACTCTTTGGTTCAATCTTCTTTGCAATCTTACTTATTTAATCTACCTTATGTCAGCTTCTCATTGAATTACTCTGCTTAGCCCCAAAGTAAGTCTTTCAATTAGTGCTAGTCTTCTGCCTCTTTCTTATTCTCTGGCTTCAAATGCCTATGCTGATATGCACTGAATGAATTCACAGACAGAAAAACTCAACTCCATCTACCTGACCTACACTCACTGCACTGACTCTCAATTAACTCAACGCACCCAACTGACTTTTTCTGCTATATTCTCAAGTAGCTGTTCTCCTGAGTGTTTGATTCATCCTATCTATGACTCATTCTGTCAAATTTTTCTCTAATTTATCACTTTCTCAGCCCCTTAATGTAATGTTATTGTTTGCAAGTAAAGATGTGTACTAAAGTGTTGTTCTTTGCACTTTACTCAGGTTGTGGTCTACTATGTGCTGACAGCTTTACTAATCTCAGCACAAAATGAAGGATTATTTTACTTATCAAGGTTTTATCTTGGTCTGTGCCCAAAGCTGATCCTGTGCCCCAAGGCCTGGAGCTGATCCTGTGCCACAGCTCTGCATACAGAAATACTACCAGGACAGATCTGGTCTCTAAAAAGTGCTGACATACCTGTGAGCACAGATAACAACACCACTTCTGCTCAAATACCTTCCCTAAGAGGGACCTGCCCAGAGCCATCAGGACACAGGAACCAGGACAAGCAGGGATCCTTCCAGTTTCTATCTGCAATCCCAGAGCTCAACCTGTGCCACAACTCTCCATAACCATGTTCCTCCCAGAGAGAACTGGTATCCCAGGAGTACTGACACACAGGCATGGGAGAGGGACAAGCCACAGTCAGAGATAGAAAGACCACCTAAACCAGAGATAGCCAAATGGTTTGTAATGTTTCACTTAGAAATGGGGGTGCACATGAATAAGAAGACCAAGCTGTAGGTGCTGAGGTCCTTCTTAGAAAGGTGAACAAAATACTCACGGGAGCAAATATGGAGACAGAGTGTAAAGACTGAAAGAAAGGCCATCCAGAGACTGCCCCACCTGGGGATCCATCCCATATATAGTCACCAAACCAGACAATATTGGTGATGCCAAGAAGTGCTTCCTGACAGGAGGCTGATATAGCTGTGTCCTGATTGGCTCTGCCAGAGCCTGGCAAATACAGAGGAGGTTGCTCACAGCCAACCATTGGACTGAGCACAGGGTCCCCAAATGGAGGAGTTAGAAAAAGGACTGAAGGAGTTGAAGGAATTTGTAACCCAATAAATAGAATAACAATATCAACGAAACAGACTCCCCAGTGCTACCAGGGATTATACCACAAAGAAAAGAGTACACATGGAGGGACCCATGGGTCATTTATATATACTATCATATCATCTACAAAATGTTATATTTTGACTGCTTCCTTTCTAATTTGCATCCCCTTGATTTCCGTTTGTTGGCGAATTGCTCTGGCTAGGACTTTTTTTTATTGGGTATTTATTTCATTTACATTTCCAATGCTATCGCAAATGTCCCCCACACCTACCACTCCCCCACCCACCCACTCACACCTCTTGGCCCTGGCTTTATCCTGTATTGAGGCATATAAAGCCTGCATGACCAATGGGCCTCTCTTTCCACTGATGGCCGTCTAGGCCATCTTCTGATACATATGCAGCTAGAGACACGAGCCCGGGGGGTGGGTACTGGTTAGTTCATATTGTTGTTCCACCTATAGGGTTGCAGATCCCTTTAGCTCTTTGGGTACTTTCTCTAGCTCCTCCATTGTGGGCCCTGTGATTCATCCAATAGCTGACTGTGAGCATCCACTTCTGTGTTTGCTAGGCCCTGGCATAGTCTCACAAGAGAGAGCTATATAAGGGGCCTTTCAGCAAAATCTTGCTACTGTATGCAATGGTGTCAGCGTTTGGAGCCTGATTATGGGCTGGATACCTGTGTATGGCAGTCTCTAGATGGTCCATCCTTTCGTCTTAGATCCAAACTCTGTCTCTGTAGCTCCTTCCATAGGTGCCTTGCTCCCAATTCCAAAGTGGGAGACTTCAACACACCACTTTCACCAATGGACAGATCATGGAAACAGAAACTAAACAGGGACACAGTGAAACTAACAGAACTTATGAAACACATGGATCTAACAGATATCCACAGGACATTTTATTCTAAAACAAAAGGATATACCTTCTTCTCAGCACCCCATGGTACCTTTTCCAAAATTGACCACATAAACGGTCATAAAACAAGCCTCAACATATACAAAATATTGAAATAGTCCCATGTATCCTATCAGATCACCATGGACTAAGGCTGATCTTTAATAACAAAATAAATAATAGAAAGCCAACATTCACGTGGAAACTGAACAACACTCTTCTCAATGATACCTCGGTCAAGGAAGGAATAAAGAAAGAAATTAAGGACTTTTTGGAATTTAATGAAAATGAAGCCACAACATACCCAAAAATATGGGACACAATGAAAGCATTTCTAAGAGGAAAACTCATAGCTCTGAGTGCCTCCAAAAAGAAACTAGAGAGGGCACACATTAGCAGCTTGACAACACACCTAAAATCTCTAGAACAAAAGGAAGCAAATTCACCCAAGAGGAGTAGAAGTCAGGAAATAATAAACTCAGGAGTGAAATCAACCAAGTGGAAAGAAGAAGAACTATTCAAAGGATTAACCAAATGAGGAGTTGGTTCTTTGAGAAAATCAACAAGATAGATATACCCTTAGCTAGACTCACTAGAGGGCACAGAGACAAAATCCTAATTAACAAAATCAGAACTGAAAGGGGAGACATAACAACAGATCCTGAAGAAATCCATAACACCATCAAATCCTTCTAAAAAAGGCTATACCCAACAAAACTGGAAAACCTGGATGAAATGGACAAGTTTCTAGACAGATACCAGTTACCAAAGTTAAATCAAGATCAGATTAATAATCTAAATAGTCCTATATCCCCTAAAGAAATAGAAGCAGTGATTAATAGTTTCCCAACCAAAAAAAGCCCAGGACCAGATGGGTTTAGTTCAGAGTTCTATCAGACCTTCAAAGAAGATCTAATCCCAGTTCTTCACAAACTATTCCACAAAATAGAAACAGAAGGTCCTATACCCAACTCATTCTATGAAGCCACAATTACTCTGATATATAAACCACAAAAAGGCCCAACAAAGACAGAAAACTTCAGAACAATTTCCCTTATGAATATCGATGCAAAGATCCTCAATAAAGTTCTTGCTAACTGAATCCAAGAACACATCAAAACAATCATCCATCCGGACCAAGTAGGTTTCATCCCAGGGATGCAGGGATGGTTCAATATATGGAAATCCATCAATGTAATCCAGTGTATAAACAAACTCAAAGACAAAAACCACATGATCATCTCGTTAGATGCTGAGAAAGCATTTGACAAAATGCAACACCCATTCAGGATAAAAGTCTTGGAAAGATCAGGAATTCAAGGCCAATACCTCAACATGATAAAAGCATTCTACAGCAAACCAGTAGCCAACATCAAAGTAAATAGTGAGAAGCTGGAAGCAATCCCACTAAAATCAGGGACTAGACAAGGCTGTCCACTCTCTCTCTCTACCTATTCAACATTGTACTTGAAGTCCTAGCCAGATCAACTCGACAACAAAAGGATATCAAGGGGATACAAATTGGAAAGGAAGAAGTCAAAATATCACTTTTTCCAGATGATATGATAGTATATATAAGTGACCCTAAAAATTACACCAGAGAACTCCTAAGCCTGATAAACTGGTTCGTTGAAGTAGCTGGATATAAATTTAACTCAAACAAGTCAATGGCCTTTCTCTACACAAAGGATAAACAGGCTGAGAAAGAAATTAGGGGAAGAACACCCTTCTCAATAGTCACAAATAATATAAAATACCTTGGCATGACTCTAACTAAGGAAGTGAAAAATCTGTATGATAAAAACTTCAAGTCCCTGAAGAAAGAAATTAAAGATCTCGAAGATGGAAAGATCTCCCATGCTCATGGATTGGCAGGATCAACATTGTAAAAATGGCTATCTTGCCAAAAGCAATCTACAGATTCAATGCAATCCCCATCAAAATTCCAACTCAATTCTTCAACGAATTAGAAAGGGCAATCAGCAGATTCATCTGGAATAATACAAAACCTAGGATAGCAAAAACTCTTCTCAAGGATAAAAGAACCTCTGGTGGAATCACCATGCCTGACCTAAAGCTGTACTACAGAGCAATTGTGATAAAAACTGCATGGCACTGGTATATTGACAGACAAGTAGACCAATGGAACAGAATTGAAGACCCAGAGATGAACCCACACACCTATGGTCACTTGATCTTTGACAAGGGAGCTAAAACCATCCAGGGGAAAAAGGACAGCATTTTCAACAAATGGTGCTGGCA
Organism: Mus musculus; assembly: GCF_000001635.26. Classification (NCBI taxonomy): domain Eukaryota; kingdom Metazoa; phylum Chordata; class Mammalia; order Rodentia; family Muridae; genus Mus; species Mus musculus. The sequence goes on along the minus strand of NC_000073.6, from coordinate 15,516,438 downwards.
CAACTTGCGGTTATCATATAGAAAAATGCGAATTGATCCATTTCTATCTCCTTGTACTAAAGTCAAATCTAATGAATTAAGGAACTCCACATAAAACCAGAGACACTGAAACTTATACAGGAGAAAATAGGGAAAAGCCTCAAAGATATGGGTACAGGGGAAAAATGCCTGAATAGAACAGCAATGGCTTGTGCTGTAAGATCGAGAATCGATAAATGGGACCTCATAAAATTGCAAAGCTTCTGCAAGGTAAAAGACACTGTCAATAAGACAAAAAGACCACCAACGGATTGGGAAAGTATCTTTACCTATCCCAAATCAGATAGGGGACTAATATCCAATATATATAAAGAACTCAAGAAGGTGAACTCCAGAAAACCAAGTAACCCCACTAAAAATGGGGCTGAGAATTGAACAAAGAATTCTCACCTGAGGAATACCGAATGGCTGAGAAGCACCTTAAAAAAATGTTCAACATCCTTAATCATCAGGGAAATGCAAAGCAAAACCTTGAGATTCCACCTCACACTAGTCAGAATGGCTAAGATTAAAAATTCAGGTGACATCAGATGCTGGTGAGGTTGTGGAGAAAGAGGAACACTCCTTCATTTTTGGTGGGATTGCAAGCTTGTACAACCACTCTGGAAATCAGTCTGGCGGTTCCTCAAAAAATTGGACATAGTACTACTGGAGGATCCAGCAATACCTCTCCTGGCATATATCCAGAAGATGTCCCAACCGGTAAGAAGGGCACATGCTCCACTATGTTCCTAGCAGCCTTATTTATAATAGCCAGAAGCTGGAAAGAACCCAGATGCCCCTCAACAGAGGAATGTATACAAAAAATGTGGTACCTTTACACAATGGAGTGTACTCAGGTATTAAAAAAATGAGTTTATAAAATTCCTAATAAAATGGATGGACCTGGAGGGCATCATCTTGAGTCAGGTAACCAATCACAAAGGAACTCGCACAATATGTACTCACTGATAAGTGGATATTAGCCTAGAAACTTAGGATATACAAAATATAAGATTCAATTTGCTAAATACATGAAACTCAAGAAGAACGAAGACCAAAGTGAGGACACTTTGCCCCTTCTTAGAAATGGGAACAGAACACCCATGGAAGGAGTTTCAGAGACAAAATTAGGAGCTGTGACAAAAGGATGGACATTCTAGTGATTGCCATATCCAGGGATCCATCCCATAATCAGCTTCCAAACGCTGACACCATTGCATACACTAGCAAGATTTTGCTGAAAGGACCCAGATATAGCTGTCTCTTGTGAGACTATGCCAGGGCCTAGAAAACACAGAAGTGGATGCTCACAGGGGATTGGGGGGATGGGTATGGGGGACTTTTGGGATAGCATTGGAAATGTAAACGAGGAAAATACCTAATAAAAAAAAGAGAGAGGAAAAAAAGAAATTAACTGAAGTAAATCATTAGCCTTCTTTTATGCAGATGATAAACAGGCTGAGAAAGAAATTAGGGTATGAATACCCTTCACACTAGCCACAAATAATATAAAATATCTTGGAGTATGTAACCAAAGAAGTGAAAGATTTGTATGACAATAACTTCAAGTCTCTCAAGAAAGAAATCAAAGATCTCAGAAAATGGAGATATCTCCCATGCTCATGGATTGGAAGAATTAACACTTGATCTTTAACCAAGAACCCAAACATATACAAGGAGATAAATGAAAGCAACTTCAATAAATGATCCTGGAGTAACTGGAAGTCTGTATGTGGAAAAAGGAAAATAGATACATATTTGTCACAATGCACAAACCTCAAGTCCAAGTAGATAAACACCTCCACATAAAACCAAACACCCTATATCTAATAGAAAAGAAAGTGAGAAAGCCTTGAACTTATTGGCACAGGAGAAAAATTCCCACACAGAACTCCAATGGCTCAGGCTCTAAGATCAAGAATTGGTAAATGGGACCTCCTGAAACTGGAAATATTCTGTAAGTCAAAGGACATATTCAATAGGACAAATCGGCAACCTACAAATTGGGGGAAAAATCTTCATTAACACCACATCCAGTAGATGTCTAATATCCAAAATATAAATGAACTCAAGAAGTTAACCACCAGAAACACTGAACAGCCCAATCAAAAATGAGGTATTGAACTAAACTGAGAATTCACAACAGAGGAATCTGGAATGACTGAGAAACACTTAAAGAAATGTTCAAATTCTTAGTGATCAGGGAATCACAAATCAAAATGTCCCTGATATTCCATCTTTCACGATCAGAATGGCTAAGATCAAAAACTCAGGTGACAGCACATGTTGCAGAGCATGTGGAGAAGAACACTCTTCAATTGCTGCTGGGATTGCAAACTGGTCCAACCATTCTGTAAATCAATCTGGAGATTCCTCAGAAAATTGGAACTAGATCTACTTGAAGATCCAGCTATACCAATCTTGTACATATACCCAAAAGATGCCCCACCACGGCACAGGGACACATGCTCCACTATGTTCATGAAAGCCTTATTTGTGATAGCCAGATGTTAGAAACAACTATGTCAGATGCCCCACAATAGAAGAAAATTATACAGAAATTGTGGTCCATTTACACAATAAAATACTACTCAGCTATTAAGAACAAGGAAATCCTGAATTTTGCAGGCAAAAAAAAGGAAGGAACTAAAAAATATCATTCAGAATGCCTTAATTCAGATCCAACAGGATATGCATGGTATATAATTACTAATATGTGGATATTAGCCAAAAAAGTAGAGAATACCCAGAATACAATCCACAAAACTCAAAAATTTTAACAAGCCAAAGGGCCAAAGTGAGGATGACTCAATTCTACTTGGGAACGGGAAGAAACAATCACAGTAGGGGGGAAGGGTGGACCTGGGTGGGAGAGGGGACAGAGAGGGGAAGAGGGGAACATGATCAGGTATTGGGTTGGGGGAACAGGACTGAAAACCTGAGGACCAGCAGAAGAATGGAAAGAGGCAAGCTTGGTAGGTAGGAGGTAGGGGGACACTCCAGAATAGAATCGACCTGGGAGGTGAGAAACTCTTAGGACTCAAATGGAGGGACTTTAGATGAAATGCCCCACAGTGGGGAACTTGTAGAGCCCACCTCCAGCAGAAAGACAGGGCATCAAGTGAGGGATGGAGAAGAGGCTGAGGAAAATGGGTCCAGTTACAGGGCCCAAATTGGGATCCAGCTCAAGGGGAGGCATCAATTACTTACACTATTACTGAGAGTATGGTGTGCTCAAAAAAGGGGGCCTATTATAATTGCCCCCTAAAATGACCCTGCAAGCAAATGAAAGTCAGATGAAGATATTCATACCCAACAGATTGACAAAGTTCGCTGACCCGTGTGGTTGAATTAGTGAAAGCTAGAAGAAGCTGAGGAGGAGGGCAACCCTGTAGTAAGACCAGCAGTCTCAACTAACCTGAACCCCAAAGATCCCTCAAAAACTGGGCCACCAACGAGGCAGCATACACCAGATGATATGAGGCCAACAACACATATTCAACAGGATACTGTGGGTCTGGACACAGTCAGTGAAGATACACATAAAGCTCAAGAGACAGGAGGACGCAGGGAGTGAGAAAGTTTTGTAGGGAAGGGGGTTGCATAGGGGACATTTTTTTGGAGAAGGAAAGAAGAGGTATGTGATAAAGAACAGTAAGTGTGTGGACCAGAAGGGGGATAAAATCTAGCCTAAAATCTAGGTAAAAATGATTAAATAAAATTTATTTTTTAAAAAATGAATATCATCATGAATGTAAAAAAAAGGAGAGAGGGTGCTAGATTCTCCTCCTTTCTACTGGACAATCTGTCTCAAAACAACTAATAAAGGTCCATGGAACAGGCAAGTCCAATAGATCCCATTCCACACTCATCCATCCAAGAGCATTGGTGATAAAATTACCCTGGATATCAGAAGACTCTTACACATAACCCAGATGCCCCCTGTTATTGAATTTCAAGAAAGTCAAATAGCCTTAAATGAATCTCCCTAAAAGGACTCTAGCACAGGCTCTACCTTTCATCCTCTCACAGCCAGGAGACATTCACACCTTGTGGCCACACCCAGTCTTCTGCCTATGCACAGGGCACATTTTAGACTTCACCATTCAAAAACCCATACAAACTACAAAAAGTTACCAAGGCTCCACCATGACATCCCCTTCACACAGCAACCTTAAACATTTCATGTAGCCCTCCAACTCACCAGGAATCCAGAAGGTTACTGTAACTTGCTAAATCCTCTGTCTGTTTTAATTCTACTCGGAAGACCTGCCCTTATATATCTCTGCAAACTTGGAATTCATGCTCCTCCTACACGTTGGCTCCACTCACTTGCAATATTCAAATCCTTAATGCTCACCCACCATTTCATGCTCTGAAAGATCTTGACAGAATATAAAGGTCACAGAAGCCCTGAAATTGGCAAGATAGATGTTACTGTTGGTAGCACTAGCTTCACTGATTTTGAAAAATAGAGGTGCACAATGCTCTGGCCACTCCTTGAACCTGTGTGTCTGCCAATGTTTTGACCATTCCTTGATCCCATTTGTGTGCCCACTGATGAAGCCCATTGCCAGGTGTTTGTGATATTGGTTGCTGAGAAAGAGTCAGAAAATCTCCCCAGCAACCACAGTCCGGCCAATCCTGAGTTGCTACACCTGTACCAGACTCTTTCCTTGTACCCTTCCCATACCCATTTCTTGAGAATAGACATTGTTTAGATCAGGAAATCCCCTATTCCCCCTTCTCCTTTCTCCCCTGAGGGCCTATAAAACTGGGACCTCTTTCCCCTCGAGGACGACTCCTCTACCCCTGTGTGGGATATGAGTCGTCCCCAGAGCTCTGGCTTTCCCCGAATAAAGCCTCATGTGGTTTGCATCAAGCTTGGTGTATTGTGAATTCTTGGGTGTCTGCTATTGTCCTGAGATCTGAGCAAGGGACTCCACTCGGAATCTTTCATTTGGGGGCTCGTCTGGGATCAGCGTGACCACCCACATCTCCGAAGACCCACTTGGAGGTTAAATTTTTTGTGTAAAAATATTTCTGTGAGCCGGCGAGGTTCAGTGTTGAAATTTGCAGCCTCTATGTTTCGTGAGAAACGGAGACCTTTGCCTCAGGATGAGGCACTGAGTGTGAACAGCAGATGTGCTGGAATCACAGGATGCTGCTCACTCTGGAGGACCCCCTGAGCAAGGGGAATGACTCCAGGAGTCCTTCTGGGGCGGGTTGTGCACTTCCCCAACCTTCTGCATTTCTGAGTTGGTTTTGACAGTCCGTTAGAAAATGGGCAGCTGTCAGTGTGTGTATGTGTGTTTTCTTTGTTTGTTTCGTGTTTTACGTGGTGGTGTAAATGATGGGGCAGACTGTAAAGACCCTCCCAAGTTTGACTTTAGACCACTGTACTGAAGTTATATCAAGGGCCCATAATCTTTCAGTAGAAATTAAGAAGGGACCTTGGCAAATTTTTGTGCCTCCGAGTGGAGTGGCCGACTTTTAATGTAAAATGGTCACTGCAGGGGACTTTTGGTTTGACTCTTATCTTTGAAGTTAAAGCCATTGTTTTTCAGAGCAGACCTGGGTCCCACCTGGATCAACAGCCTTACCTTGTCCAGAATTCACTGCCATAAATCAAACCAAAGATTCCCGGAGCATCTCAGAGCCCTCCCCCCACTGCTCTCATGTGTGCAGGTGGGTCAGCACAGAGCCCTCACTTTCTGCCCTAAGAAGAAGTAAGCACAGCGGTGGCAGCAGCAGAGGCAGTGAATACCCTGCCTGGACCAGCGAACTTTCTGGCCCAGTGAGGAGAATGCATGGGGCTCCTCCTCCAGCTGCTCCCACTCCCCAGGCAAGCGTGCAGCCCTGAGCCTGAACAGAACTGAAACCACAGGCTCTGCCCAAAACAGAGCCTCCTCTTCAACCCACAGCTCTCCCCAAGATCTATCCTGAAATTGAAGAGCCTCCCGAGTGGTCAGGGTCCCCTCCCCCTCCACTCTATCTTCTGCCTCTGCAGGTCCCTGAAACCGGCTCTGGGATTGCTGGCGGCAATCAGTGGACCAAGACCAGCGTCAGGGACCCAGAGCCGACTAGCCCAGAGTCCCCCAGCAGATGGAGCTCCTGACACCACTTTTGCTTTTTCCTTTGTGAGCTGTAGGTGACCTGCCCACAGACCCACAGTCTCTGCAGACCCTCAAATATTATTCTTTTGTCATCAGCTGATCTATATAATTGGAAAGCTGGGTTCTGTCTGGACCGGCCAGATTAGAACTACAACAAGGTTCAAGGTAGGTAGATGTTGAAAGTTTACTGGTCGGGCTCTAGTCTAAAGGGAGTGATGAGAAGCCACACCAATTTGGCTCAGGTAAGAGAAGTGATGCAGGGCCCTACAGAGCCCCCATCTGTTTTTCTAGATATATTCATAGAAGCTTATAGATACTATACTCCTTTTAACCAACAAGGCACTGTTGCTATGGCTTTTAAAGATTACATGCCATGGCTTTACAAGATTTAGTCAGGGAGGCAGAAAAGTTGTATCACAAGAGAGGGAGAATAAGAGGGAAAGAAGACAGGACAGGAATTTAAGCAGGATTTTGGCCGCAGTAGTAGGGGAACGTGAAGAAAGGAACAGGCCAGAGAATAGACAGACAGGGTACCTAGGCAACAAGGAACCCAGACCTGAAGGAAGAAGGTCTGTCCAGAAGATTTTAGAGAAGGAACAATGTGCCTATGGCAAGGAAAAAGGACATTGGGCATGGGAATGCCCAAAGAAGGAGGGAAGGGCCCCTAAGTACCTGACTCTGAGAGATGATGGATAGGGGAATCAGGGCTCGGACCCCCTCCCCGAGCCTAGGGTAACCCTGATGGTAGAGGGGACTCCCGTGGACTTTTTAATTGACACAGGGGCAGAGCATTCTGTGTTGAAACATCCGCTGGGAAAATTTAAAAAAATAAAAGAACCATAGTGATTGGAGCCACTTGTCAGAAACAATACCCCTGGACACTGCATGCACTGTAGATCTTTTGAAAGGCCAAGTGAGTCATTCCTTCTTGGCCATTCCGGAATGTCCCACACATCTTCTAGGAAGAGATCTTATGACTAAATTAAAGGCCCAGATTAGCTTTATCCAAGAAGGGCTGAGAATAAGTTGGGAACCTCCCACCTCCGTAGTTTTAGCCCTGCAGCTTGAGGAAGAATACAGACTGCATGAAGGCATAAAGCAAACGGAGGTGCCAGACCTAAAAGATTGGTTGACTGCTTTCCCTAGAGCATGGGCAGAGACTGGAGGCATGGGAATGGTTGTCAAAGTTTCCCCTGTGGTTATGGGACTGAAAACAGATGCAACCCCTATAGGAGTGCGACAATACCCAATGAGCCATGAAGGAAGAGATAAAATCAGGCCACATATTCAGAGACTATTTCAAGTAGGTATTTTGGTAACTTGCCAGTCACGCTGGAATACTCCTGTACTGCCAGCAGAGAAAGCTGGCACGAGTGACTATCGATCAGTCCAAGACCTGAGAGAGGTTAATTAGAGGGTACAAGATATTCACCCAACAGTTTTTAATCCCTATAACCTCCTCGGCTCAATCCCTCTGGAGAGAAAATGGTACACAGTACTTGATTTAAAAGATGCTTTCTTTTGCCTGAAGTTACATCCCTCCAGCCAGCCCATATTCGTTTTTGAGTGGAGAGATCCTGACACTGGACAAATGGGACAATTGACCTGGACTCGGTTACCCACGGGGTTCAAAAACTTTCCCACGCTTTTTGATAAGGCCCCACAACAAGATTTAGCCTCCTTCTGAGCTGAAAACTCCCAGATAACTTTGCCTCAATATGTTGATGACTTGCACCTTGCTGCATCCACGGAGAGAGAATGCTGGCAGGGGACCAAGAGATTGCTAGCAGAACTGGCATTTTCTGCCAGCCCCCAGACCGATGGATGACAAATGCCCGGATGACTCACTACCATATTCTGCTGCTGACTGAACAGGTCATGTTTGCTCCTCCTGCTATTCTCAGCTCTGTTACCTTCATGCCTGAAATGGATGATTCCTCACCCTTCACTGCTGTGCAGACATCCTTGTGGAGGAAATTGGGATTCGAAGAGATCTACGCAAATTGCCATGGCCAGGTGTTCCAAACTGGCAGACAGATGGAAGCAGTTTCCTAGTGGAAGGTAAGAGGATGGCAGGTGTGGCAGTGGTAGATGGTAAGAGAGTCTTGTGGGCTGGCAACCTGCCAGAAGGTACATCAGCTTAAAAAGCTGAATTAATTGCCCTGACCAAGGACCTTCAGATGGCTGAGGGGCAGTCCATCATCATTTACACCAATAGCAGGTATGCTTTTGCTACAGCCCTCGTCCAAGGTGCCATCTATAGACAAAGAGGGTTGCTGATGTCAGCAGGCAAGGACACAAAAAATAAAGAGGAGATTCTGAGCCTCCTTGAGGCTATTCATCTGCCTGTTAAAGTGGCCATTATACATTGTCCTGGACATCATAAAGGACACAATGCTGTGACAAGGGGAACTAACATGGCTGATTTTACAGCTAAATAGGCTGCACTCAGCCCTATGATACTGCCCTTCAGGCTTCGACAGATAGAATCTCTCCAGAAAGTTGCTCTGCCAGAACTGGAACTGTGCAGCCAGAGTTTTGAGTATACCTATCCCTGAAGATATAAAACAAATGGATAATTTAGGGTTTACTGCAGAAAATTCACAGTGCCAACGAGCAGCCAGTAATGGTAAAATAATATTGACACAAAAAGAAGGGAAATGATTTATTGAAAATATACATCTGCTGTCCCACCTGGGAGCCAAACACCTACAAACACTGGTCAAAGCATCTACTTTTTATGTTTTAAGACTCTCTGACGTTGCAGAAGCAGTAGTTAAGAAGTGTGTACTATGTGCCATGACTAATGTAGGACATTCAAGATATCCTCCTGGGAGAAGACTACGAGGAGATCACCCTGGAGCCTATTGGAAAGTAGATTTTACTGAAGTAAAGCCAGCTAAGTATGGTAATAAATATCTTTTAGGTTTTTTTTTTAATTTTTAAAATTTTATTACGTATTTTCCTCAATTTCATTTCCAATGCTATCCCAAAAGTCCCCCATACCCTCCCCCCCCACTTCCCTACACACCCATTCCCAATTTATTGGCCCTGGCATTCCCCTGTACTGGGGATTATAAAGTTTATGTGTCCAATGGGCCTCTCATTCCAGTGATGGCCGACTATGCCATTTTTGATACATATGTAGCTAGAGTCAAGAGCTCCGGGGTACTGGTCAGTTCATAATGTTGTTCCACCTGTAGGGTTGCAGATCACTTTAGCTCCTTGGGTACTTTCTCTAGCTCCACCATTGGGAGCCCTGTGATCCATCCAATAGCTGACTGTGAGCATCCACTTCTGTGTTTGCTAGGCCCCGGCATAGTCTCACATGAGACAGCTATATCTGGGTCCTTTCAGCAATATCTTGTTAGTGTATGGAATGGTGTCAGCGTTTGGAAGCTGATTATGGGGTGGATCCCCGCATATGGCAGTCTCTAGATGGTCCATCCTTTCGTCACAGCTCCAAACTTTTTCTCTGTAACTCCTTCCATGGGTGTTTTGTTCCCAATTATAAGAAGGGGCACTGTGTCCACACTTGGTCTTCGTTCTTCTTCGTTTCATGTGTTTTGCATGTTGTACCTTATATCTCGCTATACTAAGTTTCTGGGCTAATATCCACTTATCAGTGAGTATATTTCATTTGAGTTCTTTTGTGATTGGGTTACCTCACTCAAGTTGAAGCCCTCCAGGTACAACCATTTGCCTAGGAATTTCGTAATTCATTCTTTTTAATAGCTGAGTAGTACACCATTGTGTAAATGTACCAAAATTTTTGTATTCATTCCTCTGTTGAGGAGCACATGGGTTCTTTCCAGCTTCTGGCTATTATAAATAAGGCTGCTATGAACATAGCAGAGCATGTGTCCTTCTTACCGGTTGGAACATCTTCTGGATATATGCCCAGGAGAGGTATTGCAGAATCCTCCAGTAGTACTATGTCCAATTTTCTGAGGAACCGCCAGACTGATTTCCAGAGTGCTTGTACAAGCTTGCCATCACACCAACAATGGAGGAGAGTTCCTCTTTCTCCACATCCTCGCCAGCATCTGCTGTCACCTGAATTTTTGATCTTAGCCATTCTGACTGGTGTGAGATGGAATCTCAGGATTGTTTTGATTTGCATTTCTCTGATGATTAAGGAAGTTGAACATTTTTTTCAGGTTTTTCTCAGCCTTTCTGTATTTTCAGGTGAGAATTCTTTATTCAGCTCTGAGCCCCACCTTTTAAGGGGATTATTTGTTTTTCTGGAATCCACCCTCTTAAGTTCTTTATATATATTGGATATTAGTCCCCTATCTGATTTAAGATAGGTAAAGATCCTTTCCCAATCGGTTGGTGGTCTTTTTGTCTTATTGACGGTGTCTTTTGCCTTGCAGAAGCTTTGCAGTTTCATGAGGTCCCATTTGTCAATCCTCGATCTTACAGCACGAGCCATTGCTGTTCTATTCAGGAATTTTATCCCTGTGCCCATATAGTCGAGACTTTTCCCCACTTTCTCCTCTATAAGTTTCAGTGTCTCTGGTTTTATGTGAAGTTCCATGATCCACTTAGATTTTACCTCAGTACAAGGAGAGAGGAATGGGTCGATTCATATTCTTCTACATGATAACAACCAGTTATGCCAGCACCATTTGTTGAAAATGCTGTCGTTCATCACTGGATGGTTTTACCTCCTTGGTCGAACATCAAGTGACCATAGGTGTGTGGGTTCATTTCTGGGTCTTCAATTCTATTCCATTGGTCTACTTGTCTGTCACTATACCAGTACCATGCAGTTTTTATAACAATTGCTCTGTAGTAAAGCTTTAGGTCAGGCATGGTGATTCCACCAGAGGTACTTTTATCTATTCTCATACAATATACTCCCAGAAGAAATTTCCCTCCCTCTACTCCTCCCACTTCTTTTTCCCTCCTCTTCCAACAGGGTCCACACCATTTCTCTCTCTTACTAGGCTTCTAAGAGTTAACATTAAAAAACAGTAAAATATAGAAGTGAAACAAAAGCTAGCATATGGAACTTGGGCCTAACAAGTCAAGAGAAATATTCTTGACAGGAATGTTGCAGAAACAATATGAAAAAGCTTGCAGGAATGGAATAAAGTGGCTACAGTTTTGCTAGGAGGGGGACAGTTTTCAACAACATCTCTTCCTCACATTATATCAGGCTCACTGTATCTGGTATTATGTTGAGGTCTATAATCCACTTGGACTTGAGTTTCCTGCAGGGTTATAACTATGGATCTACATTTACTCTTCTACAAGGAGATATCTAGTCTGACAAGCACGTGGTGATGTCCACTCACTAGGTGTGAATTGTTACCTTCTTCATCAAAAGATAAGGAATTGATATATGCATGTATTTATGTGCAGGTATTAAGTTTAATCTAACTGATAAATGCGTCTGCTTTCATGATAATACTCTGCTGTTGTTAATTACATAATTCAGGGTGTAGTCCATTTTGCTGAAGGTGACTGCTTCAGCAGTTCTTTTATTATTCAGGAGAGTTTTTCATAGTCTGGGTTATTTGTCTTTCCATAACTAAGTGGAAATTGTCCTCTGAAGATCTGTGAATCATTGTATGGGAATTTTGATGGGGATTGCACTGAATTTATAGATTGCTTTTGGTAGACTGGCTGAGCATTGGTGATCTTTTTATCTTCTGATACCTTCTTCAATATTTTTCCTGGAATTTTTTTCATAGAATATTTTTACTTGCTTGGTTAGAATTGCCTCAAGGTATTTCACATTACTTGGGGCAATGTTAAAGGGTTTTTGCCTAATTTTTTTTCTTAGTCAAATTGTTGTTTGTATAGAGAGGGGTACTGATTTTTCTGGTTAATTTAACACTACAGGTACTCTGCTGAAAGTGTTTTTCAATCATAGACATTCTCTAGTGCAATTTCTCAAGGCACTTCTGAACATTGTCATAGCATTTAAATAAAGTACTTTGACGTACTCCTTCCCCATATGTATTTCCTTTACCTCCTACAAGTGTCTTCTTGCTTAAGCTAAGAACTTCAAGTAATGCATTGAACAGATATGGAGAGAGTGGCAGCCTTGACTTGTTCCCGATTTTAGTGGAATTCTGTAAATGTTATGCCTGGTTCTTCCTCCCAGACTCTTCCTCCCAGAAATAAGTCTCAGATTAAAAAAATACTTTAAAATACCATGCCTAGTCCTGGAAAATGGCTCTATGTTTAAGAGCACTGACTGTTCTTAAAGAGGTCCTGAATCAATTCCCAGCAACCACATGGTGGCTCAAACCATCTGTGAAGGGACGTAAGGTTCTCTGCTGGTGTGTCTGAAGACAGCTATAGTGTACTCATGTACATAAAATAAATATTAAAAAAATACCATGCCTATAAATTTTAGTTCCACTTTGACTAGATCATAACTTAGATGATTCAATTGTATTACTTTCCCTTCTTCCATGTGGTTGATTACCTGTGCTCAGGGAATATGCATCTGTCCTCCCTGACTCCCACATCTTCCTGAAGACAGGTGTATTATTTCTCCTGGAATTTCAACACTCAGGAGAAGCAATAAGATGGCATGAAACACTGTGACAACCCATAATCCCTGCTTTCCCTGATGTGAAGAGCAAGAAAGATACTATTGCTTTGATATTGATGGATGAAGATTCTGAGTCAAGAGGAAGGGATATGGGAGGCTTCTGCCATAACAGCTATTCATATGCCAACTTACCCAGCCTCCCAAGAAAGTAGCATACTAGTAATAGAGGCACTGAAGAGAACACTTAAGTGTGTTGGGATACAGAAATGTACCTTTCCACAATGGGTGACTAATGGAAGAGGTAGAAGGAGAAGGTGTATATTCTGTTATTGGGAAGTCCATGAAGATTATGTCCACATACTCCAGTGAGAATACAGATGACAGAAATATGTCCGTTTTATAATTTTTTATTTTTTCACACTTTGGGGAAGGGGAGGGCACAAAGGTGGGTAGACATAGCAGGACAGGGAACTGTGTGTAATCAAGTGGTAACCAATATAAAAATAGGAGAGAATCCATTTAATTGCTATGTTCAATGAATAGCTGTACCTTTGTGATACATTGAAAATAAATAACACTAGTTTAATTGCGACATTTTCACAAAGTCTTTCTTGAAAGCTTTCTACCTCATGTGTTCATACAATCAGTCTCCAAGTTTAACCCTTTCACTTTGGTAGATGGAGAGAGGAGTGTCCCAAACTTCCGGATCAACAGTTCTTAGATGGCATCCACAAGTCAGAAGTGCTCAGGGAAGTCAGACAGTGACACTTGGTCTGAGACAGAATCCAAGTCACTGAGATGTACAGGGAAGAGCTGGTCTTGTATAGCAGTCTGGTCTTAAACACCTATGAGTGTGTATTGAGCAATGGGTCTCCCTTGGATTCCCAGATGTCAAAGCTGTGCTGGAATGTGGAGTTTGGGCTATTGCTGGATCTTGATCTGCAGCAGGTTGTGCAGATAGTGCACAGACTGATGATTGACAGACCATACTCTCCCCTGTTGCTGGGTTTCACTCAGCCTATAGAGACATAATGGCATCACTTAATAAATTCTCATTAATCTGAATAATGGACAAGGTTGACTCCGGGTCTGAGAACATACTTGTGCTGAAAGGAGAAGGAAAGCTGACATGACATGTTTCTTCCCATGCAGAAAATATGGATTCTGAGTCTGGAGATGTACTTGATGGGCTGCATGGAGGAGAACTGAACACAGACTGTCTCTGAGCCAAAGTATCCTGATAGGCAGAGCTTGGCAGAGAGACAGTGCCTTTAGGGCTTTCAGTTATTTCACAGGAATCCTGGCCATGCATCAAATTTTGCACCGTGTTCTTCTCCGTCTCCTTCCTTTGCTTCTTAGACCTTGTATTCTTTTGATAGATTTCACAGACCTGATCAATTTTGGAAAAGATGGCCATCTGGTCTAGCGAATTACTCAAGGGGCTGAGTTCAGGAAGAGGGCTCAAAACTGATGGTGTCTGGCACATGGAGAAGGTGGATTCTGAGTTTTGGGTCATACTTGGAGGTCCGAGTTGAGGAGAAAGGCTTAATCCCGAGGGTATGTCACACGAAGATTCAGCACTGGCTGGTGGAGAAGGTGAGGAAAGAACGTTGGAACAGCCAGACCTATCACTAGATAGGTGTCCGGGTTCCCTGGAAAGTTCTCTACACTTCTGCCTTGGATGCTCCGAGATAATGTGGCTCTTGCTGAAACACATGTCTTCCAAGGGTTGATCAATGAGGGAAGAGTTGAATTCCTGGTGAGGGGAGATCCTTGATGGTCTAAACTCAGGAGGATAGCTGACATCCACATGTCTCTGGCACACAGAATCTGGACTGGCACCGAAATCAGGAACTTCACCACCACTGCAGGAAGTAGGCCTATAGTGAGGTCCACTTCCAATTCTCCGCGGGAGTTGTGAACTCTTCCGACATTCTTTAGCTCGTCTGTTCTTGAACCAGGTCTGGAAAACAAAGGAGACATCAGAGGAATACCTGATTGCCCCTAACGGGACCACAGGTTGAAGCCTTTAGATGGGAAGTGTTTTTATAGCCATAGAAACTGCATGAGGCATAAACAGAGAAGTCTGATGCTCTAAATCCCAAAGAGATCGCAGTAAGGTAGGATGTATATGACTTGGCACCAAAATCTGGGGAAGATTCAGGTAGTGTGTCCTGTGTCTTAGTAGAAGCCGTGGTGTATGGGTCTCTAAGACCCTGCAGGAAAATAATCATGACCCAAAATGGTCAAGGCAAAGCGCTACTGTCCTTTCTTTCATTTTTTTTGAGAATGTGTTTCTCTGTGCATGCTTGGCTCACATAGAAATCGCTCTGAAGAATATGCTTGTCTCAGGCTCACAGAGATAGAACTGCCTCTTCCTCTCAGGTGCTAGGAATAAAGTACTCATCCTCCCCTGGCCAGTCCAGATTCTTTGGTTTCTACAAAGACACTGGTCCTACAACTGATCTTGTTATAATCCAGAGCATTTATATTGTAAAAGACTTGACCAGTGTACTTTCTATTGAGAAAAAAAATTCTTACCAATACTTTTAATTTATGTCATGCCTTTTATATCTTAAATGGGCCCCACAATTGCTGGATAGTTGATGATAACCCTGAGAAACTGGGATTCTAGCTCCTGGCTATTACAAATAAGACTGCTATAAAAATAGTGGAATACCTGTCTTTTTGGTATAGTAGAGCATCTTTTAGGTATATGACCAGGAGTGACATGACTAGGTCTTCAGGTTTCTCTTTCATCACATCCTAGACAGAATGTGCTGGGACTTGAGTCTTTGATCTTAGACATGCTGGTTGCTGTAATGTGGAATCTTAAGGTTATTTTAATTTTCATTTCCCTGATGACTAAGGATGTTAAACATTTCTTAAAGTACTCTCTGCCATTTGATATTACTCTGTTGAGAATTCTGTTTTCCTTTGTTTCCAATTTTTACAACAATTTTATTTATTCATATCCCAGCTATTGGGAGAAGACAGGAAGGCCAGAAAAATCAATGGAATTATGCAGCCTCTGGGTTTAGAATGTACAGAGACCCTCTGGAAAATACCAGAGAGGAGGTGAGAGACTCTCGGGACCCAATGGCAGTGACCTTAGCCAAAATGCCCAACACTGGGAAGAGGGAACTCCAAGAGTCCACCTCCAGTAGATAGTAAGGACCTCAAGTGGAAGGATAGTGTTACCAACTTCACAGTCAAAATTTCTGACCCCAAATTGATCCTGTCTAAAAGAACTGTAGGGACAAAAATAGGAAAGTAACTGAAGAAAAGGAGGTCCAATCGTCGGTCCAAATTGGGATCCATCTCATGTGCTGCTACCAATGCCTGACACTCATACTGATGCTATGATGTGCTGACAAGAACCTAGCATGGCCACCCTCTGAAAGGCCCTACAAGCAGCTGGCTGAGGCAGATGCAAATACTTTTCCCAACCGTTGGACATTAAGTCTGGAATCGGTAAGGTTGAATTAGGAGAAGGATTGAAAAAGCTGAAGGGGATGGCAACCACATAGGAAGGAAAGCAGTCTCAAATAACCTGGATGCCTAAGAGTTCCCAGAGACTGAGCCACCAATCATGTAGCAGACATGGGATGGTTTGAGGCCCCCAGCACATAAGAAGTAGAGGACTGCCTGGACTGGCATCGCTGGATGAAAATTTGTCTGATCCTTGAGAGAGTTGAGGCCTCAGTGAAGAAGCATGCATTATTTAGCTTTTTGAAATTTAACTTCTTGAATTCTTTATATATTTTGGATATTGGCCCTCTAACAGATGTAGGGTTAGTGAAGATGTCCTATTGGCAGTGTCCTTTACCTTACAGAAGCTTTTAAATTTCGTAAGATTCCACCTGTCGTTTTTGATATTAGAGTCTGAGCCATTGGTGTTCTTTTCAGGAAATTTTCCCCTGTGTTACTGAGTTCAAGGCTATTTTCCATTTTCTATTCTATTGGATTCAGTGTATCTGGTTTTATGTTGAAGTCCCTGATCCATTTGGACTTGTGGTTTGTATAAGATGATAAATAAGGTAAGATGTACAAATATGGATCAGTTTGCATTCAGGTACAGGCAGAACTCCAATTAGGCAAGCACCACTTGTTGAAGATGCTTCCTATTTTCCCACTGTATGTCTTCGGGTTCTTTGTCAAAGATCAAGTATGTACAGCAGTGTAGGTATATTTCAAGACCTTCAATATGTGATTTATCAACAGGTCTGTGTCTATGCCAATACCATGAGGTTTTATCACTACTGATCTGTAGTACAGTGATGTCGGGGATGATGATTTCCCCAGAAGTTCTTTTATAGTTGAGATAATGTTTGGGTACCTTAAGTTTTTTGATTTGCCATATTGAGTTGAAAATTGTTCTTTTCATGTTTGTTAAGAATTTTGCTGGAATTTTGATATGGATTACTTTGAATCTGTAGATTGCTGTTGGTTGTGTTCACCACGTTAATCCTCCCTATCCATGAGCCCAGTAGATCTTTCCATCTTCTGAGAATGTCTTCAGTTTCTTTCTTCAGGGACATGTAGTTCTTGTCATATAGATCTTTCACTTGCATGGTTACAGTTACATCAAGATATTTTATATTACTTGTGGCTATTCTGGAGGGATGTAGATTCCCTAAGTTCTTTCTCAGCACATTTATTATTTGTATAAAGGAACACTACTGATTTGTTTGAGTTAATTTTATAATGATCCACTTTTCTGGAATTATTTTTCATCTGTAGGTGTTCTTTGTAGAACTTTAGGGGTTGATTTGCATCTTATTATATTACATCATCTGCAAATAATGATATTTTGCCTTATCCCTTTCCAATATGTGTCCTCTTTACACCTTATTGTTCTCTAACTTCTCTAGCAAGAACTGTGGATGCTATATTGAATAGTTATACAGATTTTGGGTATCCTTGATTGTCGCTGATTTTAGTGGGATTGCTTCATGTGTCTATTTAATTTAATTAATTAATTTATTTATTTTTATTTTTTTCTTTGATATTTTCATATTAAATATTTTTATAATGTTTACTTTTTACAGTCCAATCATTAACCCCTTCCTGGTTTGCTCTTCCACAGTTCCTCATGCCAGTCCTCCTCCCCTTATCTCTAAGAGGATGTTCCCCAAAAACCTTGCAAGGCCTCCCATCTCCCTGGAGCCTCAAGTCTCTCAAGGTTTAGGCTCATCTTCTCCCACTGAGGCCATGTTAAGATGATGGCCATTTTTTTAAATTAGGTATTTTCCTCGTTTACATTTCCAGTGCTATCCCAAAAGTCCCCCATACCCACCCCCCCAATCCCCTACCCACCCACTCCCCCTTTTTGACCCTGGCGTTCCCCTTACTGGGGCATATAAAGTTTGCAAATCCAAAGGGCCTTTCTTTCCACTGATGGCTGACTAGGCCATCTTTTGATACAGATGCAGCTAGAGACAAGAGCTCCAGGGTACTGGTTAGTTCACGTTGTTGTTTCACATATAGGGTTGCAGTTCCCTTTAGCTCCTTGGGTACTTTCTCTAGCTCCTCCATTGGAGGCTGTGACCCATCCAATAGCTGACTGTGAGCATCCACTTCTGTGTTTGCTAGGCCCCGGCATAGTCTCACAAGAGACAGCTATATCTGGGTCCTTTCAGCAAAATCTTGCTAGTGTATGCAATGGTGTCAGCGTTTGGAAGCTGATTATGGGATGGATCCCTGGATATGACAATCACTAGATGGTCCATCCTTTAGTCATAGCTCCAAATTTTGTCTCTGTAACTCCCATGGGTGTTTTGTTCCCATTTCTAGGAAGGGGCAAAGTGTCCACCCTTTGGTCTTCATTCTTTATGAGCTTCATGTGTTAAGCAAATTGTATCTTATATCTTGGGTATCCTAAGTTTCTGGGCTAATATCCACTTATCAGTGAGTACATATTGTGCGAGTTCCTTTGTGATTGGGTTACCTCACTCTGGATGATGCCCTACAGGTCCATCCATTTGCCTAGGAATTTCATAAATTCATTCTTTTTAATAGCTGAGTAGTACACCATTGTGTAAATGTACCACATTTTTTGTATCCATTCCTCTGTTGAGGGGCGTCTGGGTTCTTTTCAGCTTCTGACTATTATAAGTAAGGCTGCTATGAACGTAGTGGAGCATATGTCCTTCTTACTGGTTGGGACATCTTCTGGATATATGCCCAGGAGAGGTATTGCTGGATCCTCCAGTAGTACTATGTCCAATTTTCTGAGGAACCGCCAGACTGATTTCCAGAGTGGTTGTACAAGCTTGTAATCCCACCAACAATTGAGGAGTGTTCCTCTTTCTCCACATCCTCGCCAGCATCTGCTGTCACCTGAATTTTTGATCTTAGCCATTCTGACTGGTGTGAGGTGGAATCTCAGGGTTGTTTTGATTTGCATTTCCCTGATGATTAAGGATTTTGAACATTTTCTCAGGTGCTTTTCTCCCATTCGATATTTCTCAGGTGAGAATTCTTTGTTCAGCTCTGAGCCCCACTTTTTAATGGGGATATTTAATTTTATGCTGGCTGTTGGTTTCCATATAATTGCAATGTGTGTGCAATGAATTCCTAATATCTGTATGACTTATAACAGGAAAAGGTGTTGCATATTTTCAACGGGTTTTAAGGCATCTAAAAATATAAGCATATAATTTTTTGGAGTTAATTTATATAGTAGATTGTGTTGATGGATTTTTGTATACTGAACCACCCCTTCCTTCCTGGGAGGAGGCCTACTTGATCACAGTGAATGGCATTTTTTAATGCGTTCTTTAATTTGTTCTGAGAGAATTTTATTGAGTAGTTTTGTATTGCTATTCCTAAGCAAATTTGGTCTGAAGTTTTCTAGTTTGTTGGATCTTTGTATCATTTAGGTATCAGAGTAAATGTGGCTTCATGCAATGAATTAGGTAGTGGTCTTTCTGTTTCTGTTTTGTGGAAGAGTTTGATGAGCATTGGTATTAGTTCTTTTTTGAAGGTCTGGTAGAATTCTGCCATAAAACCATCTGGTCCTGGGATTTCTTTAGATGACAGGCTTTGAATTTCTTCTTCTGTTTCCTCAGGTGTTATGGAACTCTTTAGATATTTTATCTCATGTTGATTAACACTGGTAGGTTGTGTCAGTCTAGAAAATGATCCCATTTCATTTTGATTTTCCAGTTTTGCTGCATATAGGCTTTAGAAGCAAGATCTCATGATTCATTGAATTTTCTCAGTTTCTGTAATGGCTCCTATTTATATTTTTCTTAACTTTGATACTGTCTCTGTGCTCTTTAGTCAGTTTTGTCAAAAGGTGTACTTATCTGTGAATTTTCTCCCAGAACCATGTCCCAGTTTTGTTGATTCTTTGTATCGTTCCCTTACTTTCTTTTTTTTTTTTAATTACGAATTTTCCTCAATGACATTTCCAGTGCTATCCCAAAAGTCCCCTATACCCTCCCCCCCACTTCCCTACCCACACATTCTCATTTTTTTTGGCCCTGGCGTTCCCTGTACTGGTTTTCTTACATTCTTATTGTTTGATTCCAGCCCTGAGGTTGGCCATTTTCTTCCCTTTACTGCTCTTAGTTGTGTTTGCTTTATTCATAAATATAGGTAAATAGAGAATTAAATAAACCATACTCTGAAACATACAAAGACAAACATACACAGGAATAGAGAGAGAAGATGACAGACAAACAGATGACAGACAGAGACAGAGGCTGAGAATCTGAAATTGTGTCCATTAAGCCAACAGTTAATGACCTAACCATGGTGCTTACACAACAGGATGTTTCTTATATTCAGTGTTGAACAATCTTTAAATAACCAATTAGGTGGAACAACAATATGAACTAACCAGTACTCCCAGAGCTAGTGTCTCTAGCTGCATTTGTAGCAGAAGATGGCCTCGTCGGCCATCTTTGGGAAGACAGGCCCCTTGGTCTTGCATACTTTATATGCCCCAATACAGGGGATTGCTAGGACCAAGAAGTGGAAGTGGGTGGGTAGGGGTGCAGGGCATGGGGAGTGTATAGGGGACTTTCAGGATAGCATTTGAAATGTAAATAAAGAAAATATCTAATAAAAAATTTTAAAAAATAAAAAATTCTCAATAAAATCCTCACAAACCAAATCCAAGAACACATCAAAATGATGATGCATCGTGATCAAGTAGGCTTCATCCCAGGGATACAGGGATGGTTTTATATAAAGAAATCCATCAATAAAATCCACTATCTAAACAAACTCAAGGACAAAAACCACATGAACATCTTGATAGATGCTGAGAAAGCATTTGACAAAATCCAACACCCATCCATGATAAAAGTCTTGGAAAGTTCAGGAAGTCAAGGCCCATACCTTAAAATAATTAAAGCAATATACAGCAAACCAGTAGTCAACATAAAACTAAATGGATTGAAACTTGAAGCAATCCCACTAAAATCAGGGACTAGACTAGGCTGCCCACTTCCTTCCTACCTATTCATTATAGTAGTGAAAGTCCTAATCAGAGCAATTAGACAACAGAAGGGCATCAAAGTGATACATATTGAAAAGAAGAAGTCAAAATATCACTATGGCAGATGACATGATACTATATATTAGACCCTAAATATTCCACCAGAGAACCACTTAACCTGATAAACAGCTTCAGTGCAGTAGCTGGATATAAAATTAATTCAAACAAATCAATGGCCTTTCTCTACACAAAGGATAACCAGGCTGAGAAAGAAATTTTGGAAACAACACCCTTCACAATAGTCACAAATAATATAAAATACCTTGGTGTGACTCTAAATAAGGAAGTGAAATATCTGTATGATAAGAACTTCAAGTCTTAATAGAAAGAAATCATAGAAGATCTCAGAACATCAGAAGATCTCCCTTGCTCAGGGATTAGAGTAATCAATATAGTAAAAATGGCTAGCTTGGCAAAAGCAATCTACAGATTCAATGCAATCCCCATCAAAATCCCAACTCATTTCTTCACAGAGTTAGAAAGGGCAACTTTCAAATTCATCTGGAATAACAAAAAACCTAGGATAAAAAAATATTCTCAAAAATAAAAGAACCTCTGGTGGAATCACCATGCCTGGCCCCAAGCTGTCCTTCAGAGCAACTATGGTAAAAAGTGCATGGTACTGGTAGAGCAACAGACAGGTAGATCAGTGGAATTGAACTGAAAACCCAGAAATGGACCCACACACCTATGGTCACTTGATCTTTGTCAAAGGAGCTAAAACCATCCAATGGAAAAAGACAGTATTTTCAATGAATGGTGCTGGCTTAACTGGCGGTTATCATGTAGCAGAATGTGAATTGAGCCATTCTTACCTCCTTGCACAAAGCTCAAGTCTAAGTGGATCAAGGAACTCCACCTAAAACCAGAGACAGAAAAACTTAAAGAGGACAAAATGGGAGGAAAACCTTGAAGATATGGGTGCAGGGGAAAAAATTCCTGAACAGAAGAATATGTATGCCTGGGCAGTAAGATGGAAAATTGACAAAACTGTCTGCAATGCAAGACCAACTATATAGTGGCAGTTCTGCATTTCCCAAATTTTGTGTCCCCCTTACTGTGTCAGCCAGTTCAGTTTTGATGTTTGAGAGACCACTGGGGTATCAGCAGTCCTCCTCGACTCAGTTATTCAACTCTTGCCCCAAACTCAGAATCCACCTTCTCCATGTGTCAGAAACCAGCAGCTGTGAGCCCTCTTTCTGAACTCAGCACTTATAGTAATTACTCAGACCAGGAATGCATCTTCTCCAACACTGGTCAAGTCTGTATGGAGCTCTATCCAAAGAATTAAAGATGTAGGGTGCAGAGGCAGCAGAAAAATGAATTGGGGCAGTTATTTTCACCTACATATCTACTGAAGCATGGTCATATTCTTCATGAACTGCCCCTTAAATATAACAGGGTGGTGTCCCTACATCACCCTGGCAAGAAACTGTCAACTGTGGAGAGATACACTTCAGTATCCCATCACATTTAAGAGATTTTTTCCTGTTGACTTCCTGCCTAGTTTGTTAGTTTTTAGGGATGGATTGGGTTGGCATGTAGTTATTGATTGTCAGAGAATATTTCCCTGTCATTCTCTCTCAACTGTAAGGATGGAGATACCAATATCACAGCAACAATATCCTTGCTGCTCTTCATAGTCAGTGGGAGCATATATCATTGGCATCCACATGGTTCCTTGAGAAAACACAGAATAGGAACATGGCCCCCAGCAGGAGGAGAATGATGGAACCAGACAAGGCTCACAGAGCCAGGCAGGACCATTGACATGGACTTAGGTGAAATTACAGGTCACTCACACCAATATGGTCTTCCAGTAACACCAGGCCTGCTGACCACAGCATTGCTTAAAAATACAGCATAGACGACTGATATTTATTAGTTATGGCACTTCTTCTTGGAGACCAGCATGGCCTTAACATTCTGTCTTTCTTCTTTCTTTTTCTGAGTATGGCGATTCCTAGTGTGTGCTAACACACTAGTTTTACTATCACCTATAGTCAATTAATAAGTTGAAGTAATCTTCTATTGTGTTCTTTATACTTTATCCTTAAATCAATAATGTGATTTCTTTTGTGTTTCTTTTTTTTTTGTTGTTGTTGTTGTTTCTTTGGAGACAGGGTTTCTCTGTGTAGCTCTGACTGTTCTGGAACTCACTTTGTAGACCAGGCTTGCCTCGAACTCAGAAATCTGCCTGCCTCTGCCTCCCAAGGGCAGGGATTGAAGGTGTGTGCCACCACACCTGGATTTTTTTTAACACAATAATACATGTCTCTCATACTTTACTCTGTGTCACAACATCAAGAAAATTAAAATCTTGGGTACCAGTTCAGAGAAACCAATTCAGTTCCCAATATTTCTGTTCTTTGTCTCTCTACTTTCAGAACATCCAGTGCAGCCTCTTCCACACTCTTCTAGACTTATGTGTTCATACATTCACAAATTCACATACTGCTTTCATACACTCAGTTGAGAAGACAGAATGCAGAAGCAGACATTTGTACAGTACAAAGAGTGGAGAAAGTTGGTTGTGTTTTACTACACCTTTAATCTCAGCATTCAGGAGACAAAGGCAGGATCTGGGTGTGAGAGGATAAGGGGAGGGCAAAAGTGAATCATGATCTGGTGTAGGCAGTGGTTTTTGGGGGAGAGAGGAGAAAAGCCCTGAGGGCCAGCAGAATGAATGGAAATATGCAAACTCTGAGGGTGGGAGGTGGGGGACCTAGTACAAAGTACAAAAGGCCTTGGATGTGAGAGACTCTCAGAACTCAAAGGGAGGGATCTTAGATAAAGTCTTCACCAGTGGAGACAGGGAAGTCATAGAGTCCACCTCCAGTAGAAAGACAGGTCATGCAGTGGAGGTATGCTATTGCTATCCCACAGTAAAAAACTCTCACTCAGAATTGTTTCTGTCTAACAAACAAACAAACAAACAAACAAAAATAAAAATAAAAAAACAAAAAAACTGCAGGGACAAAAATGGAGAATGGACTGCGTAAGTGGAGTTCCAGTGACTGGTCCATCTTGCGATCCATGTTAAGAGGAGGCTCCAAGGCCTGACACTATTATTGATGCTATGGAATGCTTATAGACAGCAGCCTAGCCTGGATGTCATCTGAGTGACCCATCAGCAGTTGACTTAGACTGATGTAGGTACTTACACCCACAGATTGGACAGATGCCATGAAACCCTGTGGTTAAATTAGGGATATGTTCAATAATCAGAGGAGGAGGCTAACCCCATAGGATGAGAAGCAGTCTCACCTAACCCAGACCCCTGATTTCTCTCAGACACTGAACCACCAATCAGGGAGCATACATGGGCAGGCCCTATGCCACTGACACTTAAACAGCAGAGGACCTCGTAGTCTAGCCTCAGTGGGAGAAGAGAAACCTAACCCAGGAAAGACCCAGGGTGTGGGGAGGCCTGGTTTGGAGGGCATCCTCTTGGAGATGGGGGATGAGGAATGAGGTGAAGAATTGCGGGAGGGGGTACTGGGAAGAAAGCAGTGTTTTGACTGTGAAATAATAGAAGTAATGAAATATAAAATAAAAAGAAAGAAAGGATTACAAAGGAAAAAAAAGGCATGGGCTTTACCACCAGAGGAGTATCAAATGGTGTGTGAGAATTAAGGATTTGAATATTGCAAGTAGGTGGAGCCAACGTGTGGGAGGAGCATTGGATTCCAAGTTTGGAGAGATATATAAGGGCAGGTCTTCTGAGTAGAATTAAAACAGCCAGAGGATTTAGCAAGTTACAGCAACCGTCTGGATTCCTGGTGAGTTGGTGGGCTGAATGAAATATTTAAGGTTCCTGTGTGAAGGGGATATCATGGTGGAGCCTTGGTAACTTTTTGTAGTTTGTATGGGTTTTTGTTTGGTGACGTCTAAAATTTGCCCTGTGCATAGGCAGAAGATATTTAAAATTCGTAGATTTTTCAAGTCTATCCCGTACATATGAACAGTAAGGACCAGCAAAATGCCTGGATTGGGCAATCTATGAATGAACTTTTAAGAGACCTCTAGGTGCTCTATTCTTCATTTTAGGCAGAGTTCTAGGTCCTGGATTTTATAGAGAGCCCGGCATCAACCGATGGAGAGGCCTGCTTCTAGGACGAAGGTACTGTAGGCATTCTCCAATTCATTTTTTTTAAACATATATGCAGGACTAGAAAGAACTCACAATAGGATATTGAGAGACCTTGAGATCAATGGAAGCTCCAGATTGGCTAGATCAGGTATAGTGGTGGTATGCTGGCTCAAAAGTTTAACACTCAGGATGGTTTTTGGCTGAGCAGGCCCTTCTTCATCTAGAACGTGTAACCATATTGGTTTGTGGACCACACCTTTAATCCCAGGATTTAGGAACCAATGGCATGTGGATTTTTGTGATCAAGAGGCCACACTTGTCTGTATAGTGAGATCCAGGAAGTCAGGGACATGTACATGGACCTTGCTCCAGTCTTAAAAAGAGAAAGATTGGAGAAATTAAGAGTTGACTGCAATGTACTCACTGATAAGTGGATACTAGCCCAAAACCTAGGATACCCACGATATAAGATACAATTTCCTAAACACATGAAACTCAAGAAAAATGAAGACTGAAGTGTGGACACTATGCCCCTCCTTAGAAGTGGGAACAAAACACCCATGGAAGGAGTTACAGAAACAAAGTTTGGAGCTGAGATGAAAGGATGGACCATGTAGAGACTGCCATATCCAGGGATCCACCCCATAATCAGCATCCAAACGCTGACACCATTGCATATACTAGCAAGATTTTATCGAAAGGACCCAGATGTAGCTGTCTCTTGTGAGACTATGCCGGGGCCTAGCAAACACAGAAGTGGATGCTCACAGTCAGCTAATGGATGGATCACAGGGCTCCCAATGGAGGAGCTAGAGAAAGTACCCAAGGAGCTAAAGGGATCTTCAACCCTATAGGTGGAACAACATTATGAACTAACCAGTACCCCTGAGCTCTTGACTCTAGCTGCATATGTATCAAAAGATGGCCTAGTCGACCATCACTGGAAAGAGAGGCCCATTGGACACGCAGACTTTGTGTGCCCCGGTACAGGGGAACGCCAGGGCCAAAGGGGGGGAGTGGGTGGGTAGGGGAGTGGGGGTGGGTGGGTAAGGGGGACTTTTGGTATAGCATTGGAAATGTAAATGAGCTAAATACCTAATTAAAAAAAAAAAAGAGTTGACTGCAGTGAGCAGGAATGTGCATGTCCTCTGAGCAGCAGCATGAGAAGAGACCCATTTCTTGAAATGGTGACTAGAGAGTAAGGACAAAGTTTTTCTGGATGAAGCCCAAGAGGGGAGTAAATCCCAAAGGATGGGACAGATGTTTGTTACACACCTTTAATCCTAGCCCTCTGTGGGAAGGAACAAGCAGGTGAGTCCCTATGAGTCCTAGCTCAGACTTGTCTTCATTTTGACTTACACACAGCACAGTTCATACAGAGAAACTCTGTCTCAGAAGAAAAGAAGAGAAGAGAAAAAAAAGAAGAGCAAACAAAAAATTGTCTTTCACCTGTTCAGGTTTCCATTAGGTGTTAAGGTGTGGCTACAGACTGGGTGTGGCCACAAGGAGTGAATGTCTGCTGGATGTGAGAGGATGCAAGGTGGAGATTGTGGGAGGGTCCTGTATAGTTATATTCATTTAAGGCTATTTGACTTTATTGAAGTTCAATAACAGGGGGCATCTGGGTTAGGTTTAAGAGTCTTCTGATGTCCAGGGTAATTAAATCATCAATGCTCTTGGATGGATGAGTGTGGAATGGGATCTATTGGATCTTGCCTGTTCCATGGCCCTTTATTATTTGTTTTGAGACAGATTGTCCTGTAGAAAGGAGGAGAATCTAGGACTCTCTCTCCTTTTTTTTTTACATTTATGATAATATTCCTTTTTTAAAAAATAAATTTTATTTAATCTTTTTTTAACCTAGATTTTAGGCTAGATTTTATCCCCCTTCTGGTCCACCCACTGACTGTTCTGTATCCCATACCTCTTTTTCCTTCTCCAAAAGGATGTCCCCTATCCCCACCCCCTACCCTACAAGACCTTCCCACTCCCTGGTTCCTCCTGTCTCTTGAGGGTTAGGTGTATCTTCGCTGACTGTGTCCAGACCCGCAGTCTCCTGCTGAATATGTGTTGGTGGCCTCATATCGTCTGGTTATGCTGCCTTGTTGGTGGCCCTGTTTTTGAGAGATCTTTGGGGTTCAGGTTAGTTGAGACTGCTGGTCTTCCTATAGGTTTGTCCTCCTCCTCAGCTTCTTCCAGCTTTCCCCTAATTCAACCTCAGGGGTCAGCAGCTTTTGTCAATTTGTGGGGTATAAATATCTTCATCTGACTCTTTCATCTGCTTGCTGGGTCTTTTTGGGAGGCAGACATGATAGGCCTCCTTTTTTAACACACCATATTCTCAGTGATAGTGTCAGTTCTTGGTGCCTCCCCTTGAGCTGGATCCCAATTTGGGCCTTGTAACTGGATCCCCTTTCCTCAGGCTCTTATCCATTTTTGCTTCTCCAGTGTTCTCAGACAAGAACAAGTCTGTGTCAGCTGTGGAATGGCAACACCTTCCCTCTCTTGATGCCCTATCTTTCTTCTGGAGGTGGGCTCTACAAGTTCCCCACTGTGGGGCATTTCATCTAAAGTCCCTCCTTTTGAGTCCTAAGAGTTTCTCACCTCCCAGGTCTCTGCTATTCTGGAGTGTCCCCCTATGTCCTACCTACCAAGCTTGCCTCTTTCCATTCTTTGCTGGTCCTCAGGTTTTCAGTCCTGTTCCCCCAACCCAATACCTGATCATGTTTCCCTCTTCCCCTCTCTTTCCCCTTTCCCACCAAGGTCCACCCTTCCACCCCCCCCTGTGAATGTTTCTTCTCCCTCCCAAGTGGAATTGAGTCATCCTCACTTTGGCCCTTTGGCTTGTTAAAATTTTTGAGTTTTGTGGATTGTATTCTGGGTATTCTCTACTTTTGTGGCTAATATCCACATATTAGTGATTACATACCATGCATATCCTGTTGGATCTGAATTATGGCATTCTGGATGATATTTTTTAGTTCCTTCCTTTTTGTTTTGCCTGCAAAACACAGGATGTCCTTATTCTTAATACCTGAGTAGTATTTTATTGTGTAAATGGACCACATTTTCTGTATCCTTTCTTCTATTGTTGGGCATCTGGGTTGTTTCTAACATCTGACTATCACAAATAAGGTTTTCATGAAAATAGTGGAGCATGTATCCGTGTGTCGTGGTGGGGCATCTTTTAAGTATATGTACAAGATTGGAATAGCTGGATCTTCAACTAGATCTATTTCAAATTTTCTGAGGAATCTCCAGATTGATTTTCAGAATGGTTGTACCAATTTGCAATCCCAGCAGCAATTGAAGAGTGTTCCTCTCCACATGCTCTGCAACATGTGCTGTCACCTGAGTTTTTGATCTTACCTACTCTGATTGTATAAGGTGGATTCTCAGGGTCATTTTGATTTGCAATTCCATGATCACTAAGAATTTGAACATTTCTTTAAGTGTTTCTCAGTCATTTCAGATTCCTCTGTTGTGAATTCTCGGTTTAGTTCTATACCTCATTTTTGATTGGGTTGTTCACTTTTTCTGGTGGTTAGCTTCTTGAGTTCGTTTATATTTTGGATATTAGCCGTCTATTGGATATGGTGTTAGTGAAGATTTTTTCCCCCAATTTGTAGGTTGCCGATTTGTCCTATTGACTATGTCCTTCGACTTACAGAAGATTTCCAGTTTCAAGAGGTCCTATTTACCAATTTTTGATCTTAGAGCCTGAGCCATTGGAGTTCTGTGTAGGAATTTTTCTTCTGTGCCAATGAGTTCAAGGCTTTCTCACTTTCTTTTCAATTAGATACAGTGTGTTTGGTTTTATGTGGAGGTGCTTGACCTACTTGGACTTGAGGTTTGTGCATGGTGACAAATATGTATCTATTTTCCTTTTCCACATACAGACTGCCAGTTACTCCAGGATCATTTATTGAAGTTGCTTTCATTTTTCTCCATGTTTATTTTTGGGTTCTTTGTTAATGATCAAGTGTCCATAAGTGTGTGGTTTCATTTCTGGCGCTTCAGTTCTATTCCATTGATCAACATGTATGGCTCAGTACCAATACCATGCAGTTTTTATCACTATTGCTCTGTAGTATAGCTTGAGGTCAGGGATGATGATTCCCCCAGAAGTTCTTTCATTTTTAAGAATTGTTTGAGAATTTCCCTGTCCATTTGTTTGAAGAATTGTGTTGGGGTTTTGATGGGTAGTGAATTGAATCTATAGAATGCCTTTGGTAGGATAGCCCTTTTTACTCTGTTAATTCTTCCAATCCATAAGCATGGGAGATTTCTCCATTTTCTGAGATCTTCTTTGATTTTTTTCTTGAGAGACTTGAAATTATTGCCATAGAAATCTTTCAGATGTTTGGTTACTTACTCCAAGATATTTTATATTATTTGTGTCTGATGTGAAGGGTGTTGATTCTCTAATTTCTTTATCAGCCTGTTTATCATCAGCATAAAGAAGGCTTATGATTTATTTCAATTAATTTCTTATCCAGTCACTTTAACTAAGTTTATCAGCTGTAGAAGTTCTCTGGTATTATTTTTGGGGTCATTCATGTATACTGTCACACCTTCTGCAAAGAGTGATACCTTTAATTCCTCTTTGCCAATTTTGTATCCTCTTTATCCATTTTGGTTGTCTTATTGTTCTAGCTAGAACTTTGAGTACCATATTGAATACATATTCAGAAGGTGTGCATCATTCTCTTGTTCCTGATTTTAGTGGAAGCACTTTCAAGTATCTCTCCATTTAATTTGATATTGGTTGTTGATTTGCAGTAAATTGCTTCTATTATATTTAGGAATGGGTCTTGAATTCCTGATCTGTCCAATAATTTAAACATGAAGGTGTGTTGTATTTTTTCAAATTCTTTTTGGGTATCTAAAGAGCTTATCATCTGATTTTTTTTCTTTGAGTTTGTTTAAATAGTAGTATACATTAATGGATTTTCACATATTGAACCAACCTTACATCCCAGGGCTGAAGCCTACTTGTTCATGGTAGGTGAAGGTTTTGATGTGTTCGTGGATTGAGTTTACTAGAATTTTATTGAATAATTTTGCACAGTTATTCAGAAGCAAAATTGGTCTGAATGAAGTTCTTTTTTTTTAATGTGTGTCTTTGTGTGGTTTATGTATCAGAGTAATCAGCTTCCTAGAATGAGTTCTGTAGTATTCCTTCTATTTTATTTTATGGAATACTTTGAGGAATATTGTTATTAGTTCGTCTTTGAATGTCTGGTAGACTTCTGGGCTAAAGCCATCTGACCCTTGGCTTTTATTGGTTGGGAGATTTTAATGACTTCTTCTTTCTCCTTAGGGTATGTGGGCCTGTCTAGTGGTTTACTTGCTCTTGATTTAACTTTGAAATGTGGTATCTGTCTAGAAAACTATCCATTTCATCTAGATTTTCCAGTTTTGTTGAGTATGGTCATTTGTAGTAGGATCTGATGACTTTTTGAATTTCCTCAGTTTCTGTTGTTATGTATCCCTTTTCATTTCTGATTTTGTTAATTTGAAAACTGTCTCTGTGCCCTTTGTTCGTCTTGCTAGTGGTTTACCTATCTTGTCTAATCTCTCAAACAACCAGCTTTTTTTTTTTTTTTAAGATTCTTTGAATCGTTCTCTTTGTTTCTCTTTATTTGATGTCCACCCTGTTTGTGACTATTTCCTAGAGCTCTCAGCTGTGCTTTTAGGTTGCTGGTGTAGGATCTCTCCAGTTTCTTTTCCAGGGCACTTAACGTTATGAATTTTCCTCTTAGTACTATTTCATTGTGTTCCATAATTTGGGTATTTTGTCTCATCATTTTCTTTTTCTTTTTCTCTTTCTTTTCTCTTTCTTTCTTTCTTTCTTTCTTTCTTTCTTTCTTTCTTTCTTTCTTTCTTTCTTTCTTTCTTCCTTCCTTCCTTCCTTCCTTCCTTTTTTTTTTTTTTTTTTTTTTTTGAGTCAGGGCTTCTCTGTGTCGCTCTGGCTGTCCTGGAACTCACTTTGTAGACCAGGCTGGCCTTCAACTCAGAAATCTGCCTGCCTCTGCCTCCCATGTGCTGGGATTAATGGCATGGTCCACCACCACTGGCTCCATCATGTTCATTGAATTTTTGAAGTCTGTAAATTCTTCCTTCCTTCATTTCTTCCTTCCTTCCTTCCTCCCTCCCTCCCTCCCTGCCTGCCTGCCTGCCTGTCTTCCTTCCTGCCTTCCTGCCTTCCTGCCTTCCTGCCTTCCTGCCTTCCTGCCTTCCTGCCTTCCTGCCTTCCTTCCTGCCTTCCTGCCTGCCTTCCTGCCTTCCTGCCTTCCTGCCTTCCTGCCTTCCTGCCTGCCTGCCTGCCTGCCTGCCTGCCTTCCTGCCTTCCTGCCTTCCTGCCTTCCTCTCTCTCCCTCTCTCTTCCTTTCTTTTTTCTTTCTCCCCTGACTTTATTATCACTGAGTAGAAACTTGTTCAGTTTCCATGTATATGTGGGATTTCTGCTGTTTTTGTTGTTATTGAAGAACAGTCCTTTGGTTGATGATCTGATAGGATACATAGAATTATTTCAATCTTTTTGTATTGGTTGAAACTTGTTTTGTGACCAAGTATGTGGTCAGTTTTGGAGAAGGTACCATCAGGTGCTGAGAAGAATGTGTATTCTTTTGTTTTAGGATGAAATGTGCTATAGAAATCTGTCAAATTCATTTGGTTCATAACCTCTCTTAGTTTCACTGTGTCTGTTTAGTTTCTGTTTCAATGACTTATCCATTGGTGAGAGTGGGTGTTGAAGTGTCCCACTATTATTGTGTGCGGTTCAAAGTGTGTTTTGAGCTTTTGTAAAGTTTCTTTCTATCAATGAGGATGTGATTTCCTATGGGGCATAGATGTTCATATTGAGACTTTCACTTCGTGGATTTTTCCTTTGATGAATAGAAGTATCCTTTCTCATCTTTCTTGATAATTTTGGTTGAAAGTCTATTTCATTGGCTATTAGAATGGCAATGCCAACTTGTTTCTTGGGACCATTTGCTTGGAAGAACTTTTTCCAGCCTTTTCGTTTGAGGTAGTGACTGTATTTGTTATTGAGGTAGGTTTCTTGAATGCAAGGAAATGTTGGATCTTGTTCTCATATCCAGTCTGTTAGCTTTATGTTCTTTTATAGATGAGTTTAGTTCATTAATATTGAAAAATATTAAAGACAGATGATTGGTAGTTCCTGTTATGTTTGTTTTTTGTAGCTGGCATTATGTGCATGTGGTTCTCTACTTTTGGCTTTTTAAAAAGATGATTATTATCTTGTTTTTTTCCCTTTGGTGTATGTACCCTCCTTGTGCTGGAATTTTCCTTCTAGAATCCTCTGTAGGGCTCTATTGGTAAGTAGATATTGTCAGAATTTTGTTTTGTCTTGGAGTATTTTGGTTTCATCATGTATGCTGATTGAGAGTTTTGCTGGATATGGTAGCATGGGCTGGCATTTCTGTTTTCTTAGAGTGTACATGACCTCTGTCCAGGCTCTTCTGGCTTTTAGTGTTTCTGTTGAGAATTCTGGTGTAATTCTGATAGGTCTGCCTTTGTATGCTACTTGGCTCTTTTATTGTGAGTAGAGGAATTTCATTTGTGGTCTCATCTGTTTGGTTTTTTCCTCATTTCCTGTATGCTTATGGGCATCTCTTTATTTAGTTTAGTGAAGTTTTCTTCTATAAGTTTGTTGAGGATGTTTGCTGGCCATTGGAGTTGGGATTCTTCAGTCTCTTCTCTACCTATAATTCCTAGGTTTTGTCTTTTCATTGTGTCCTGGGTTTCCTGGATGTTTTGGGTTAGGATATTTTCATGTTTTGAATTTTCATTGACAGTTGTGTCAATCTCTTCTATGGTATCTTTTACACCTGAATTTCTCTCTTCTATCTCTTGTATTCTGTTGCTTATGCTTACATCTCTAATTCTTGACCTCTTTCCTAGGTTTTTCATTTCAAGGGTTGCCTCAATTTGTGTTTTCATTATTGTCTGTACTTCCACTTTTAGGTCTTGGACTGCTTTAAACAAATCTTTCACCTGTTGGCTTGTGTTTTCCTATATATCTCATGGGATTTATTGTTTCTTCATTAAGTGCTTCTACCTGTTTACCTGTGCTTTCCTGTATTTCTTTCAGTGAGTAATTTATATCCTCCTTAATGGAATCTATTATCTTCATGAGATAGGATTTTAGGACAGAGTCCTGATTTTCGGATATATTGGCATATCCAGGGCTTGCTCTTATGGGAGAACCGGGTTCTTTCTGATGATGCCAATGTAGACTGGATTCTGTTTCATATGACCTTGCACTTGGCTCTTGACATATGGTTATTCCTAGTGTTTGCTGGCCTGGTTGCCTCTGTCTGGATGGAGCCTACCTCTTTTGTCCCTGGCCTGCTTCAGGTCACCTGGTAGGCCAGTGGCCTTGACTGCAGCAAATGTCCTGTGGTGCCTTCTGACTGTGGGGTCTTCAGAGGGACATGCACACTGGTGACTTTTTGCCCTGGCTGCAGTTGTCTTTTTGGATGCCTTTGAACTCTGGGATTTTCAGAGGGACAGAGAAGCTTCTGATATGTTGCCCTGGCTGCAGGAGAACTACTAGGAGGCATTCAGACTGTTGGTTCTTCAGAGGATTAGTCAAGGTGTTGCCCTGCCTGTAGCTGTTCTTTCTCCAGGGAGGCCTAAGTATTGTGAGTTCTGTTTCCCTGTGTGAAGCAGAACTTTAGGGAGGCTTTCAGAAGTTTGGTACAGTTCCTGATGATCTTCTGGGAAGTCTTCAGACTTTGGTGTCAGTTGTACAGTTGCCTTGTTTGTAGAAGAACTCCTGGCATATGATTAGTCCGTTGGTGTCAGTGGCAGGGTGTGAGCACAATGCCTGGGATTACTTCAGGCTGTGTTTGTTCAGGGGTGGGTTGCAGATGAGCTGGTTATCAGTTGTTTTGTGTGCAGTTGAACTTCTGAGATGTCTTTAGGCTGTGGTGTCTTCAGTAGAGCAGACAAGATGGTGAGCAGTTACCCAGCATGCACAGGAACTCTTGGGATGCCTTCAGGCTGTGTTTTTTCACGGAAGGGGCAGACTAGCTGGTAGTCTGCCGTAGCAGAAGTGAATGGCAGGATCTAGGACATTTAAACATAGGGGGAGAACATCCAATTGCCAGCCCATCTCGACTGAACATCTCTTATTAATACTGGTGCTAAATGCATATTTATTGTAATACTGAAAATACTTTTAAGATTGGGAAACAGAGGCAGTTGTTCAGAAAGAATGAGGGTCCTGATGGATTCCTGCTCTAAAATGCCCACAACAAATGCTGGGTAGGTGTGATGGGTAAATGGGTGCTCTCTGGAGCTTTTCTATTGTGTTTCCTTTTACCAGGTTCTCCAGTACAGGAACATACTCCAATAAGTTCTGAACACACACATGGCCGAAGGCCCCTCCTTGCATCCAAAACTCCAAGTGGCTTCTAATATACCCATAGAACTCAGTTCCCAAATACCTCAAGACCCTGCAAGGAACTTAGCTTTTCAAATGTGTCAGAATCCCCTAGTGACCCCAGGAAGTACAATGCAATCAAGACTTTCAGTCCCTGAAAGGAACCTACTTCAGCAAGAGTCTCAAGGACCATCAAGACAATCAGGTATCCAAATGCAACCAGGTGCTTTAATGGGCCCTGGTTTACCAACTCTGAGAAGACTCTCGGGGCATCCATGTCATTAGATACCTTCAAGACCCTCAGTGAAATCTTGTTTCCATCTTCCCATAGGTCGTATGCCACAGTCAGATAAATATGTTAACAAACAAACTGGCCCTATGGCTTCAAGAAAGTTTCGAAAAGAACGCACTGTGTACTCCAAAGAACAGCAGTGCCTGCTGCAAAAACATTTTGATGAGTGCCAGTACCCAAACGAGAAGAAAATTGTGGAGCTGGCACTATCAGTTGGTGTTACAAAGAGGGAGATCAAGGTTAGTTTCTCTCTTTTTCCTCAGTCCAACAGCAACAATGTCTGCTTTCTCATTAGGAACTTGTATTGTGTTCTTCTGAAAGGCGTAGGGGAGAGTGGACAAATATAGGTGGTGGATATTGATGCATCCATTGCTGGGCCTCACATTTTCCTGTAACCAGGTACCAGTATCAAAGAACATTATTCCCATGTAGGTCTCAGTGACCTAGATATCAGATATCCTAATAAAACACAGGGCATACTAGCTCAATATCCCCGTTTTTTGTTTGTTTGTTTGTTTTGTTTTTGTTTTTGTTTTTGTTTTTTTATGTCCGTTCATACACAGTCTACCTTACTACAATCTCCTAGGGATCTTGAGTCTATGCTTTCTGTTGCTGACTTGTGAAGTATTGTTATAGAAACTCTGATTCAAAAGTTTCACCTTGTGGTCCAGTTGGGGGCAAAGAGGTATTCTTTTGATGTTTGCTTTGTTTTTCAGATCTGGTTCAAGAACAACGGAGCTAAGTACAGGCGGATGAAGCTCCAGAATATTAAACAATCACTGCCAGAGACAAATGAAAGCTCTAAAGCGGTTTCTGAGTCAACCCATTTTCCTGGTTCCATACCTGTTGTTGCCTCGGACAATGGAGAGTCCATGTGTTCAGGCACATTTGGTGAGGATTCCATTCCCAAACTCAACTGCAGCCAGGCATCTTCCCTGCATTGTTTTCAGGCCTGTGATAGGGACATGTGTTGTCCGCAAGAATACCAAGAATACCAAGAATACCTGCTTGATGGCCATGCCCCTGTTACAGCTTGGAACTCTGGTCAATCAGCAGCAGTTGAATCTCAGACTGACTTAGCAGTAGCTGAAGGTCCAGTCGGCCTGGCATATGCCGCCCAAGCCCCAGAGGATGCTCACAATTCAGGTCCATGTGAAGATGAGCTCTGGCAAAGGATCCTGGAAGACTTGGACACATCAGATGACTGGCTTACTCTGAGAAACCCCTCCACTCCAGTTTACACCACTGAGGTCCTTGACCAGTCCAGGCCTTACAGCCATGAAGAAGTGTGTTATACACACCTTTAGTGTCAGTATTTGGAGAAAATTTTATTTTATTTTTTTATTGGGTATTTATTTCAATTACATTTCCAATGCTATCCCAAAAGACCCCCCTACCCTGCCCCCTTCCCCTCCCACTTCTTGGCCCTGGCATTCCCCTGTACTGAGGCAGATAAAGTTTGCACGACCAATGGGCGTAATCACTTTGAGAGCACATAATTCAGAGTCCATTAGTAGAAAATGATACTTTGTTTAGTATATATTTGGGGTGGCTGTGGATTCATGCAATATAGGGACTCACTATCAAGTCTAACTCCAGTTATATGATTACCTATGCCCTCTCCTTGCTTCAGAGGTCACTACATGCAACAGGAACCCTCATATACATGCAGAACTTGCAATCATATGATAGAAAAGCAATAAATCTGATAAATAAATACTGTGAGCCAACTCCCCACAGAAATATATCTCATTTCTTATGTACAAAATAGTTTTGTTTATTTTGAGCACTAATAGCTATTATATGTGAATATAGGTAAGAGGAAAATTGGCAGGGATTATTATTCTCTTTCATCCTTGTTAGTCTCAAGGCTGGAACACAAGGTCAGGCATTGTAGGAACATGCTTGTCCACAAGAGTCGAGCCACCTACAGGGCCCTCCTGCACTGCTGCTTTTTACTTTGATACTGGGTCTCACTGACCTGCCAAGCCTGCCTCGATTTGCCTTCTGGCTTCCTCAGCCTGGAGTGGCTGGCCTTCCAGATCTGAACACCAACCTGATATTTGAGGAATAACCCCATTATTTCTTTTTTAAAATTTTTCTTCCTTTTCCCTTTATTTATATATTTATTTACACTCCAGCTTTTATTCCCCCCAGCCCCCATCCACCCTCTGACTGTTTCACATCCCATAGCTCCTACCCACCCCACAGTCTCCACAATGATGTCCCCACCACTCACCCTGGATCCATCCAGACCTCTAAACTCCCTGGGACCTCCAGTCTCTTGAGGATTATGTTCATCTTCTCTGAACCTAGACTCAGCAGTAACCTCTGCTGCATATGTGTTGGGAGCTTCATATAAGCTGGTGTAACCTGCCTGATTGGTGGTTCAGTGCTTGAGAGATCTTGGAGGTCCAGGTTAATTGAGATTGCTGGTCCTCCTACAGGTTCTCACTTCTCAGTTTCTTCCAGCTTTTCCCTAATTCAACCACAGGGGTCAGCAGCTTCTGTCCATTGGTTGGGTGCAAATATCTGTATCTGACTCTTTCAGTTGCTTGATGGGTCTTTTGGAGGGCAGTCATGATAGGTCTTTTTGTGTGAGTGCTCCATAGCCTCATTAATCCTGTCAGGCCTTGGGGCCTCCCCTTGATCTGTAGCCTACTTTGGGCCTGTTGCTGAACCTTCTTTTCCTCAGTCTCCTCTTCATTTCCATCTGTGAAATTCTGCTTAGGGGGAGATCAGCCTGTCTCCCACTCTCTCTTACTGCGGCATAGTTTGCAGTGCTCCCAGGAGATCTGCTACACCCCAGGCACATAGGAGGTAGGGTCCAAACAGAGACATCTAGAAATTCCAAACTTATCGGGCACAATGAAAGCAGTGCCAAGGGAAAAAGCCATAGCTCCTAGTTCCCTTGTAAGGAAACTGGAGAAATCCTACCAACTCCACTATTTCTTTAGTACCTGTGCTAGGTTTCTCCCCACCAGCAGTGCATAAATGTTCCTCCTTGCTGACAACTTCTCCATCATTTATTTTCATTGGTTTTTATTGATCTTTGCCATTCTGACAAGGTAAGATAAACTGTCATTTAGTTATAATTTGCTTTGTTCTGATTGCTAAATATGGTGTAGTTTGCTTGTTTGTTATTTTGGTACGATGCCTTTCTATTAAAAGTCCCGGAGGTACTGGACCTTTTTTGGTAAGTCAGGTTGGAATGAATTTCACAATGGTCCTCCTGTCCATATCTCCTAAGATCTAGGATAAATGCTATGTTTTTAACAATCCCGGCGTGTTTAACATTTATTAAAGGGTTTCTCTGGGATTTTGTTTATCTTTTAATAATTTCCCTTTAGTTCTATACATTTTAAAAATCTGATTACTGGTTTTCTTGGTTTTGCTTTATTTATTGTTGTTTTGTTGTTTGTTTTGGGACAGAGTTTTTCCTGTATGAGCCATAGCTCTTCTGGCCTTTCCCTTTTTAGATCAGCCTGAGCTTGCCTTCTGAATGCTGGGATTAAAGGCATGCACCATCAGGCATGGGTTGCTTAGGTTTGAAACTTAGTTTGTCTTTGTACCCCTGGCTTTTCTAGGCATTTTAATTAGATCAGGATGGCTTGGAACTCATAGAGATCTACTTGCCTCTGCCTCCACACATACTATGATGGCTACTTGTTCTTAGTCCCCATTTTAAAAGATGTTTTGTATATTCTAATCATTACCCCTCTGCTATTGTTGTATCAGCTAGTAAAAACCCTGAAGAGACCACCAGGAATCACAACCTGCTGTAATTGCATGAGAGTCTTTATTCCAGCTCAAGCTTGGGCCACCAACCTTCCTGAGTGAACCCCCAGGTCTAAGTGAAAGCATTTTATAAAGGAAAGAAAAACCACAGGCTGGGTTTGCAAGCCTTGGCATTATATGAGAGGGTAAAGGAAGGACATCCTTCAAATCTGATAATGTTGGTCAGATATTGAGACAGAACCGTGCAGCTGGAAAGAAACCTTTCTGACCTGGAAAAAAAAACTTGTGCTATCAGAGGCTGGTGTATTTTTACAACTGACCACAGCTGTATGGGAGCACTTCCTTGCCCTTCTCTCATGGTTAATTAGTGGGGCATTTATGGTTTTTTTTTGACAGTTACTGTGGTGTTTATTCAAATAATAAATTCTTTTTTATTAGGTATTTTCTTCATTTACATTTCTAATACTACCTCAGAAGTCCCCCAAACCCGCCCTCCCTGATCCCCTCCCGCCCCCACTCCCACTTCTTGGCCCAGGCGTTCCCCTGTACTTAGGCATATAAAGTTTGCAAGACATTTCATAAAAACAGACACATTTATCAGTTAGATTAAACTTAATACATGCACATAAATACATGCATATATCAATTCCTTATTTTTTGATGAACAAGATAACAATTCACACCTAGTGAGTAGACATCACCATGTGCTTTTCAGACTAGATATCTCCATGTAGAATAATAAAAGTAGATCCATAGTTATCACCCTGCATGAAACTCAAGTCCATGTGGATTATAGATTATTTCTCTTAGCTTGTTAGGTCAAAGTTTCATATGGTAGCTCTTGTTTTATCTTCTATACTTTACTGTTTTTCAATGTTACCTCTTAGAAGCCTAGTAAAAGAGAGAAATGGTGTGGACCCTGTTGGAAGAGGAGGGAAAAAGAAGTGGGAGGAGTAGAGGGAGGGAAATTTCTTTTCAGAGTATAATGTATGAGAAGAGAAGCTATGTTTAATAAAAGGTAAAAAAGACAACTTTAAATGCAATTTTCCAATTAGAATGTCTGCAGCTCTGGCCTCTGCATCACAGAAGCTTGTCTCCTAGGGTCTGGCTTGGATCAATATCACTGCTGCTCCTGTTCTGGGTAACCATCCCATGGTTACTGCTATCTCCAAAATGCTGGGGTTTTCTGCTGCAACTGGCCTGCATTTTCACTAGTAGCCTCACCTGGACTACCTTCATGGACTCCACCTCTGCTACAGAGTGCCAAGGCTCAGCTCCTCTTTATGCTACTGTCAGATCTTCAAAACCAGCACCACCTGGGGGACTCTTGTAAAGTGGCTATTTTCACTGAACAATTCTCTTAACTCACGTGTCCACTCCAAGTTTCCCTCCCAGTTCTTTTAAACATTTATACCAACAGTTCCTCCCTTAGTTTTTTAAAGATGGCTTAAACAGTCCCTTTTCCAAGTTTCACAATGCCATACTCTAAAGTATAACAAGTGATC
The DNA here is from genome assembly GCF_000001635.26 of Mus musculus. Classification (NCBI taxonomy): domain Eukaryota; kingdom Metazoa; phylum Chordata; class Mammalia; order Rodentia; family Muridae; genus Mus; species Mus musculus. The sequence continues at coordinate 15,476,232 of NC_000073.6, read as the reverse complement.
TAGCCTACTGTCATTCTTAGCTTTGCTTCTCCTGGGACAAACTCTGTGCTAAGAAAATCTTCTGCAAAACTGCCTTCTCTTCTCATGCTTCCAGCACCACCCTTCACCTTTTCAATTCCTCTGCTGGCATTTATTTATGCATGTATTCATGTATTTATGTATTAAATAATTAATCAATTTATTCTAGTAACTATTTTCTTCCTTTACATTTCAAATGCTATCCTGAAAGTTCCCTATACCCTCCTTTTGCCCTGCTTCCCAACCCACCAACTCCTGCTTCCTGGCCTTGGCATTCCCCTGTACTGGGGCATATTGTCTTCGAAATACCAAGAGCCTCTCTTCCCAATGATGGCTTACTAGGCCATCCTCTGCTACATATGCAACTAGAGACACAGGTCTGTAGTTGGGGGTGTACTGGTTAGTTCATATTGTTGTTCATATAGTGTTTAGACCACTTAAGCTTCTTTGGTACTTTCTCTAGCTCCTTAATTAGGGGCCCGGTGTTCCATCCAATAGATGCCTGTGAGTATTCACTTCTGTATTTGCCAGGCACCGGCATAGCCTCACAAAAGAGAGCTATATCAGGGTACTGTTAGCAAAATCTTTCTGGCATATGAAATAGTATCTGGGTTTCGTGGTTGTATATGGGACAGATCCCCAGGTAGGACAGTCTCTCAATGATCTTTCCTTCAGTCTCATCTCCGAACTTTGTCTCTGTAATTCTTTTTTTATTAAATATTTTCTTAATTAAATTTCAAATGTAATCCTCTTACCTAGTTTAATTTCAGAAAATCCCCTATCACTTCCTCCCTCCCACTGCTCTCCAACACACCCACTCCCATTACTGGTCCTGTCATTCCCCTCTACTGGGTCATAGAAATTTCGATGTACCAAGGGCCTATCCTCTCATTGATGACCGACTTGGCTAACCTCTGCCACATAAGTAACTAGAGCCATAAGTTCCAACATGTGTTTTCTTTGACTGGCGGTAGAGTTCGGTACTGGCTACTTTTTGTGTCAACTTGACACAGCTGGAGTTATCACAGAGAAAGGAGCTTCAGTTGAGGAAATGCCTCCATAAGATACAACTGTAAAGCATTTTCTCAATTAGTGATCAAAAGGGAAAGGCCAGTTGTGAGTGGGACCATCTCTGGGCTGGTAGTCTTGGTTCTATAAGAGAGCAGGCTGAGCAAGCCAGGGGAAGCAAGCCAGTAAGGAATATCCCTCCATGGTCTCTGCATCAGCTCCTGCTTCCTGACCTGCTTGAGTTCCAGTTATGACTTCCTTTGGTGATGAACATCACTATGAAAGTGTAAGCCAAATAAACCCTTTCCTCCCCAACTTGTTTCTTTGTCATGATGTTTGTGCAGGAATAGAAACCCTGGCTAAGACATATTGGTACCAGCATAGTGTGGTATTCCTGTGACAATCTGACCATGTTTTGGGGAGGAATGTGGAAGGACTTTGGAACTTTGGGTTTGTAGATCCATTCGTTGTTAAGAGCTCTGTCAGATGTTGTGTAGGAGCTTGGAAGATAATGTTGAGAACAGTGCAGAAGATGACGGTCTGGCTTGTGAAATTTCAGAGGGAAAAATTAAAGATTCTTTTCAGGGCCATTGATGTTTTGATTGTGAAGATTCTGTAGTTCTGATTAGCTGGGGCTGAAGAATCAGCTGTGATTAACAAGATACCAGAACTACTAAAGCAAAAGCTTTGCATTACTGGGACTATTAATACTAGTTAGCTGGAGCTAAGAAATTAGTGGTGATTAAGAAGAGACCAGGAGCCATCTTGGTCTTCTCAATGATACCTCGGTCAAGGAAGGAATAAAGAAAGAAATTAAGGACTTTATGGAGTTTAATGAAAATAAAGCCACAACATACCCAAACTTATGGGACACAATGAAAGCATTTCTAAGAGGAAAACTCATAGCTCTGAGTGCCTCCAAAAAGAAACTAGAGAGGACACACATTAGTAGCTTGACAACACACCTAATATCTCTAGAACAAAAGGAAGCAAATTCACCCAAGAGGATTAAAAGGCAGGAAATAATCAAACTCAGGGGTGAAATCAACCAAGTGGAAACAAGAAGAACCATTAAAAAAATCAATCAATCAATCGAGGAGCTGGTTCTTTGAGAAAATCTACAAGATAGATAAACCCTTAGCCAAACTCACTAAAGGGCACAGGGAAAGCATCCTAATTAACAAAATCAGAAATGAAAAGGGAAACATAACAACAGATCCTGGAGAAATCCATAACACAATCAGATCCTTCTAAAAAAGGCTATAATCAGCAAAACTGGAAAACCTGGATGAAATGGACACGTTTCTAGACAGATACCAGGTACCAAAGTTAAATCAAGATCAGGTTAATAATCTAAACAGTCTTATATCCCCTAAAGAAATAGAAGCAGTCATTAATAGTCTCCCAACCAAAAAAAGCCCAGGACCAGATGGGTTTAGTGCAGAGTTCTATCAGACCTTCAAAGAAGATCTAATCCCAGTTCTTCACAAACTATTCCACAAAATAGAAACAGAAGATACTATTCCCAAATCATTCTATGAATCCAGAATTACTCAGATACATAAACCACAAAAAAACCCAACAAAGACAGAGAACTTCAGACCAATTTCCCTTATGAATATCGATGCAAAGATCCTCAATAAAGTTCTTGCTAACTGAATCCAAGAACACATCAAAACAATCATCCATCCTGACTAAGTAGGTTTCATTCCAGGGATGCAGGGATGGTTCAATATAGGGAAATCCATCAACATAATCCAGTATGTAAACAAACTCAAAGACAAAAACCACATGAACCTCTCGTTAGATGCTGAGAAAGCATTTGACAAAATCCAACACCCATTTCTGATAAAAGTCTTGGAAAGATAAGGAATTCAAGGCCCATACCTAAACATGATAAAAGCAATCTACAGCAAAGCAGTAGCCAACATCAAAGAAAATGGTGAGAAGCTGGAAGCAATCCCACTAAAATCAGGGACTATACAAGGCTGTTCACTCTCTCTCTACCTATTCAACATTGTACTTGAAGTCCTAGCCAGAGCAATTAGACAAAAAAAGGATATCAAGGGGATACAAATTAGAAAGGAAGAAGTCGGCCAGCAGAGTCTTGCCCAACACTCGCAAGGGCCCACACGGGACCCCCCACGGGATCCTAAGACCTCTGGTGAGTGGAACACAGCGCCTGCCCCAATCCAATCGCGCGGAACCTGAGACTGCGGTACATAGGGAAGCAGGCTACCCGGGCCTGATCTGGGGCACAAGTCCCTTCCGCTCGACTCGAGCCCCGGGCTACCTTGGCAGCAGAGTCTTGCCCAACACCCGCAAGGGCCCACACGGGACCCCCCACGGGATCCTAAGACCTCTAGTGAGTGGAACACAACTTCTGCCAGGAGTCTGGTTCGAACACCAGATATCTGGGTACCTGCCCTGCAAGAAGAGAGCTTGCCTGCAGAGAATACTCTGCCCACTGAAACTAAGGAGAGTGCTACCCTCCAGGTCTGCTTATAGAGGCTAACAGAGTCACCTGAAGAACAAGCTCTTAACAGTGACAACTAAAACAGCTAGCTTCAGAGATTACCAGATGGCGAAAGGCAAACGTAAGAATCCTACTAACAGAAATCAAGACCACTAACCATCATCAGAACGCAGCACTCCCACCCCACCTAGTCCTGGGCACCCCAACACAACCGAAAATCTAGACCCAGATTTAAAAACATTTCTCATGATGATGATAGAGGACATCAAGAAGGACTTTCATAAGTCACTTAAAGAATTACAGGAGAGCACTGCTAAAGAGTTACAGGCCCTTAAAGAAAAGCAGGAAAACACAGCAAAACAGGTAGAAATCATTAAAGAAAAACAAGAAAACACATCCAAACAGGTGATGGAAATGAACAAAACCATACTAGAACTAAAAGGGGAAGTAGACACAATAAAGAAAACCCAAAGCGAGGCAACGCTGGAGATAGAAACCCTAGGAAAGAGATCTGGAACCATAGATGCGAGCATCAGCAACAGAATACAAGAAATGGAAGAGAGAATCTCAGGTGCAGAAGATTCCATAGAGAACATCGACACAACAGTCAAAGAAAATACAAAATGCAAAAGGATCCTAACTCAAAACATCCAGGTAATCCAGGACACAATGAGAAGACCAAACCTACGGATAATAGGAATTGATGAGAATGAAGATTTTCAACTTAAAGGGCCAGCTAATATTTTCAACAAAATAATAGAAGAAAACTTCCCAAACATAAAAAAAAAGATGCCCATGATCATACAAGAAGCCTACAGAACTCCAAATAGACTGGACCAGAAAAGAAATTCCTCCCGACACATAATAATCAGAACAACAAATGCACTAAATAAAGATAGAATATTAAAAGCAGTAAGGGAGGAAGGTCAAGTAACATATAAAGGAAGGCCTATCAGAATTACACCAGACTTTTCACCAGAGACTATGAAAGCCAGAAGAGCCTGGACAGATGTTATACAGACACTAAGAGAACACAAATGCCAGCCCAGGCTAGTATACCCGGCCAAACTCTCAATTACCAAAGATGGAGAAACCAAAGTATTCCACGACAAAACCAAATTCACACAATATCTTTCCACGAATCCAGCCCTTCAAAGGATAATAACAGAAAAGAAGCAATACAAGGACGGAAATCACGCCCTAGAACAACCAAGAAAGTAATCATTCAACAAACCAAAAAGAAGACAGCCACAAGAACAGAATGCCAACTCTAACAACAAAAATAAAAGGGAGCAACAATTACTTTTCCTTAATATCTCTTAATATCATTGGACTCAATTCCCCAATAAAAAGACATAGACTAACAGACTGGCTACACAAACAGGACCCAACATTCTGCTGCTTACAGGAAACCCATCTCAGGGAAAAAGACAGACACTACCTCAGAGTGAAAGGCTGGAAAACAATTTTCCAAGCAAATGGACTGAAGAAACAAGCTGGAGTAGCCATTTTAATATCGGATAAAATCGACTTCCAAAGTTATCAAAAAAGACAAGGAGGGACACTTCATACTCATCAAAGGCAAAATCCTCCAAGAGGAACTCTCAATTCTGAATATCTACGCACCAAATGCAAGGGCAGCCACATTCATTAGAGACACTTTAGTAAAGCTCAAAGCATACATTGCACCTCACACAATAATAGTGGGAGACTTCAACACACCACTTTCTTCAAAGGACAGATCGTGGAAACAGAAACTAAACAGGGACACAGTGAAACTAACAGAAGTTATGAAACAAATGGACCTGACAGATATCTACAGAACATTTTATCCTAAAACAAAAGGATATACCTTCTTCTCAGCACCTCATGGGACCTTCTCCAAAATTGATCATATAATTGGTCACAAAACAGGCCTCAATAGATACAAAAATATTGAAATTGTCCCATGTATCCTATCAGACCACCATGGCCTAAGACAATAACAACATAAATAATGGAAAGCCAACATTCACGTGGAAACTGAATAACACTCTTCTCAATGATACCTTGGTCAAGGAAGGAATAAAGAAAGAAATTAAAGACTTTTTAGAGTTTAATGAAAATGAAGCCACAACGTACCCAAACCTATGGGACACAATGAAAGCATTTCTAAGAGGGAAACTCATAGCTCTGAGTGCCTCCAAGAAGAAACGGGAGACAGCACATACTAGCAGCTTGACAACACATCTAAAAGCTCTAGAAAAAAAGGAAGCAAATTCACCCAAGAGGAGTAGACGGCAGGAAATAATCAAACTCAGGGGTGAAATCAACCAAGTGGAAACAAGAAGAACTATTCAAAGAATTAACCAAACGAGGAGTTGGTTCTTTGAGAAAATCAACAAGATAGATAAACCCTTAGCTAGACTCACTAGAGGGCACAGAGACAAAATCCTAATTAACAAAATCAGAACTGAAAAGGGAGACATAACAACAGATCCTGAAGAAATCCAAAACACCATCAGATCCTTCTACAAAAGGCTATACTCAACAAAACTGGAAAACCTGGACGAAATGGACAAATTTCTGGACAGATACCAGGTACCAAAGTTGAATCAGGATCAAGTTGATCATCTAAACAGTCCCATATCACCTAAAGAAATAGAAGCAGTTATTAATAGTCTCCCAACCAAAAAAAGCCCAGGACCAGATGGGTTTAGTGCAGAGTTCTATCAGACCTTCAAAGAAGATCTAATTCCAGTTCTGCACAAACTATTCCACAAAATAGAAGTAGAAGGTACTCTACCCAACTCATTTTATGAAGCCACTATTACTCTGATACCTAAACCACAGAAAGACCCAACAAAGATAGAGAACTTCAGACCAATTTCTCTTATGAATATCGATGCAAAAATCCTCAATAAAATTCTCGCTAACCGAATCCAAGAACACATTAAAGCAATCATCCATCCTGATCAAGTAGGTTTTATTCCAGGGATGCAGGGATGGTTTAATATACGAAAATCCATCAATGTAATCCACTATATAAACACACTCAAAGACAAAAACCACATGATCATCTCGTTAAATGCAGAAAAAGCATTTGACAAGATCCAACACCCATTCATGATAAAAGTTTTGGAAAGATCAGGAATTCAAGGCCCATACCTAAACATGATAAAAGCAATCTACAGCAAACCAGTAGCCAACATCAAAGTAAATGGAGAGAAGCTGGAAGCAATCCCACTAAAATCAGGGACTAGACAAGGCTGCCCACTTTCTCCCTACCTTTTCAACATAGTACTTGAAGTATTAGCCAGAGTAATTCAACAACAAAAGGAGATCAAGGGGATACAAATTGGAAAAGAGGAAGTCAAAATATCACTTTTTGCAGATGATATGATAGTATATATAAGTGACCCTAAAAATTCTACCAGAGAACTCCTAAACCTGATAAACAGCTTCGGTGAAGTAGCTGGATATAAAATAAACTGAAACAAGTCAATGGCCTTTCTCTATACAAAGAATAAACAGGCTGAGAAAGAAATTAGGGAAACAACACCCTTCTCAATAGTCACAAATAATATAAAATATCTTGGCGTGACTCTAACTAAGGAAGTGAAAGATCTGTATGATAAAAACTTCAAGTCCCTGAAGAAAGAAATTAAAGAAGATCTCAGAAGATGGAAAGATCTCCCATGCTCATGGATTGTCAGGATCAACATTGTAAAAATGGCTATCTTGCCAAAAGCAATCTACAAATTCAATGCAATCCCCATCAAAATTCCAACTCAATTCTTCACCGAATTGGAAGGAGCAATTTGCAAATTTGTCTGGAATAACAAAAAACCTAGGATAGCAAAAAGTCTTCTCAAGGATAAAAGAACTTCTGGCGGAATCACCATGCCAGACCTAAAGCTTTACTACAGAGCAATTGTGATAAAAACTGCATGGTACTGGTATAGAAACAGACAAGTAGACCAATGGAATAGAATTGAAGACCCAGAAATGAACCCACACACCTATGGTCACTTGATCTTCGACAAGGGAGCTAAAACCATCCAGTGGAAGAAAGACAGCATTTTCAACAATTGGTGCTGGCACAACTGGTTGTTTTTTTTTTTTTTTTTTTTTTTTTTTCTCACTGGCCAGAGTCCCAGGGATCCACCTGTCTCCATGTCCTCAGTGCTGGGATTACAGGCACATTCTGCCACATCTGGCTTTTTTTTTTTTTTTTTTTCCTAAATTGACTATTTTAGTAGTATGTATATTCTTTTTTTTTTTCCATTTTTTATTAGGTATTTAGCTCATTTACATTTCCAATGCTATACCAAAAGTCCCCCTTACCCATCCACCCCCACTCCCCTACCCACCCACTCCCCCCCTTTGGCCCTGGCGTTCCCCTGTACCGGGGCACACAAAGTCTGCGTGTCCAATGGGCCTCTCTTTCCAGTGATGGCCGACTAGGCCATCTTTTGATACATATGCAGCTAGAGTCAAGAGCTCAGGGGTACTGGTTAGTTCATAATGTTTTTCCACCTATAGGGTTGAAGATCCCTTTAGCTCCTTGGATACTTTCTCTAGCTCCTCCATTGGGAGCCCTGTGATCCATCCATTAGCTGACTGTGAGCATCCACTTCTGTGTTTGCTAGGCCCCGGGATAGTCTCACAAGAGACAGCTACATCTGGGTCCTTTCGATAAAATCTTGCTAGTATATGCAATGGTGTCAGCGTTTGGATGCTGATTATGGGGTGGATCCCTGGATATGGCAGTCTCTACATGGTCCATCCTTTCATCTCAGCTCCAAACTTTGTTTCTGTAACTCCTTCCATGGGTGTTTTGTTCCCACTTCTAAGGAGGGGCATAGTGTCCACACTTCAGTCTTCATTTTTCTTGAGTTTCATGTGTTTAGGAAATTGTATCTTATATCGTGGGTATCCTAGGTTTTGGGCTAGTATCCACTTATCAGTGAGTACATATTGTGTGAGTTCCTTTGTGATTGTGTTACCTCACTCAGGATGATGCTCTCCAGGTCCATCCATTTGGCTAGGAATTTCATAAATTCATTCTTTTTAATAGCTGAGTAGTACTCCATTGTGTAGATGTACCACATTTTCTGTATCCATTCCTCTGTTGAGGGGCATCTGGGTTCTTTCCAGTTTCTGGCTATTATAAATAAGGCTGCTATGAACATAGTGGAGCATGTGTCCTTCTTACCAGTTGGGGCATCTTCTGGATATATGCCCAGGAGAGGTATTGCTGGATCCTCCGGTAGTACTATGTCCAATTTTCTGAGGAACCGCCAGACTGATTTCCAGAGTGGTTGTACAAGCCTGCAATCCCACCAACAATGGAGGAGTGTTCCTCTTTCTCCACATCCTCGCCAGCATCTGCTGTCACCTGAATTTTTGATCTTAGCCATTCTCACTGGTGTGAGGTGGAATCTCAGGGTTGTTTTGATTTGCATTTCCCTGATGATTAAGGATGTTGAACATTTTTTCAGGTGCTTCTCTGCCATTCGGTATTCCTCAGGTGAGAATTCTTTGTTCAGTTCTGAGCCCCATTTTTTAAGGGGGTTATTTGATTTTCTGAGGTCCACCTTCTTGAGTTCTTTATATATGTTGGATATTAGTCCCCTATCTGATTTAGGATAGGTAAAGATCCTTTCCCAGTCTGTTGGTGGTCTTTTTGTCTTATAGACAGTGTCTTTTGCCTTGCAGAAACTTTGGAGTTTCATTAGGTCCCATTTGTCAATTCTCGATCTTACAGCACAAGCCATTGCTGTTCTGTTCAGGAATTTTTCCCCTGTGCCCATATCTTCAAGGCTTTTCCCCACTTTCTCCTCTATAAGTTTCAGTGTCTCTGGTTTTATGTGAAGTTCCTTGATCCACTTAGATTTGACCTTAGTACAAGGAGATAAGTATGGATCGATTCGCATTCTTCTACATGATAACAACCAGTTGTGCCAGCACCAATTGTTGAAAATGCTGTCTTTCTTCCACTGGATGGTTTTGGCTCCCTTGTCGAAGATCAAGTGACCATAGGTGTGTGGGTTCATTTCTGGGTCTTCAATTCTATTCCATTGGTCCACTTGTCTGTCTCTATACCAGTACCATGCAGTTTTTATCACAATTGCTCTGTAGTAAAGCTTTAGGTCAGGCATGGTGACTCCACCAGAGGTTCTTTTATCCTTGAGAAGAGTTTTTGCTATCCTCGGTTTTTTGTTATTCCAGATGAATTTGCAAATTGCTCCTTCTAATTCGTTGAAGAATTGAGTTGGAATTTTAATGGGGATTGCATTGAATCTGTAGATTGCTTTTGGCAAGATAGCCATTTTTACAATGTTGGTCCTGCCAATCCATGAGCATGGGAGATCTTTCCATCTTCTGAGATCTTCTTTAATTTCTTTCTTCAGGGACTTGAAGTTTTTATCATACAGATCTTTCACTTCCTTCGTTAGAGTCACGCCGAGATATTTTATATTATTTGTGGCTATTGAGAAGGGTGTTGTTTCCCTAATTTCTTTCTCAGCCTGTTTATTCTTTGTGTAGAGAAAGGCCATTGACTTGTTTGAGTTAATTTTATATCCAGCTACTTCACCGAAGCTGTTTATCAGGTTTAGGAGTTCTCTGGTAGAATTTTTAGGGTCACTTATATATACTATCATATCATCTGCAAAAAGTGATATTTTGACTTCCTCTTTTCCAATTTGTATCCCCTTGATCTCCTTTTGTTGTCGAATTGCTCTGGCTAATACTTCAAGTACTATGTTGAAAAGGTAGGGAGAAAGTGGGCAGCCTTGTCTAGTCCCTGATTTTAGTGGGATTGCTTCCAGCTTCTCTCCATTTACTTTGATGTTGGCTACTGGTTTGCTGTAGATTGCTTTTATCATGTTTAGGTATTGGCCTTGAATTCCTGATCTTTCCAGAACTTTTATCATGAATGGGTGTTGGATCTTGTCAAATGCTTTTTCTGCATCTAACGAGATGATCATGTGGTTTTTGTCTTTGAGTTTGTTTATATAATGGATTACATTGATGGATTTTCGTATATTAAACCATCCCTGCATCCCTGGAATAAAACCTACTTGGTCAGGATGGATGATTGCTTTAATGTGTTCTTGGATTCGGTTAGCGAGAATTTTATTAAGGATTTTTGCATCGATGTTCATAAGAGAAATTGGTCTGAAGTTCTCTATCTTTGTTGGATCTTTCTGTGGTTTAGGTATCAGAGTAATAGTGGCTTCATAAAATGAGTTGGGTAGAATACCTTCTACTTCTATCTTGTGAAAAAGTTTGTGCAGAACTGGAGTTAGATCTTCTTTGAAGGTCTGATAGAACTCTGCACTAAACCCGTCTGGTCCTGGGCTTTTTTTGGCTGGGAGACTATTAATAACTGCTTCTATTTCTTTAGGGGATATGGGACTGTTTAGAAGGTCAACTTGATCCTGATTCAACTTTGGTACCTGGTATCTGTCCAGAAATTTGTCCATTTCGTCCAGGTTTTCCAGTTTTGTTGAGTATAGCCTTTTGTAGAAGGATCTGATGGTGTTTTGGATTTCTTCAGGATCTGTTGTTATGTCTCCCTTTTCATTTCTGATTTTGTTAATTAGGATTTTGTCCCTGTGCCCTTTAGTGAGTCTAGCTAAGGGTTTATCTATCTTGTTGATTTTCTCAAAGAACCAACTCCTCGTTTGGTTAATTCTTTGAATAGTTCTTCTTGTTTCCACTTGGTTGATTTCACCCCTGAGTTTGATTATTTCCTGCCGTCTACTCCTCTTGGGTGAATTTGCTTCCTTTTTTTCTAGAGCTTTTAGATGTGTTGTCAAGCTGCTAGTATGTGCTCTCTCCCGTTTTTTCTTGAAGGCACTCATAGCTATGAGTTTCCCTCTTAGAAATGCTTTCATTGTGTCCCAAAGGTTTGGGTACGTTGTGGCTTCATTTTCATTAAACTCTAAAAAGTCTTTAATTTCTTTCTTTATTCCTTCCTTGACCAAGGTATCATTGAGAAGAGTGTTGTTCAGTTTCCATGTGAATGTTGGCTTTCTGTTATTTATTTTGTTATTGAAGATCAGCCTTAGTGCATGGTGATCTGATAGGATACATGGGACAATTTCAATATTTTTGAATCTGTTGAGGCCTGATTTGTGACCTATTATGTGGTCAATTTTGGAGAAGGTACCATGAGGTGCTGAGAAGAAGGTATATCCTTTTGTTTTAGGGTAAAATGTTCTGTAGATATCTGTCAGATCCATTTGTTTCATCACTTCTGTTAGTTTCAGTGTGTCCCTGTTTAGTTTCTGTTTCCACGATCTGTCCATTGGTGAAAGTGGTGTGTTGAAGTCTCCCACTATTATTGTGTGAGGCGCAATGTGTGCTTTGAGCTTTACTAAAGTTTCTTTAGTGAATGTGGCTGCTCTTGTATTTGGAGCATAGATATTCAGAATTGAGAGTTCCTCTTGGAGGATTTTACCTTTGATGAGAATGAAGTGTCCCTCCTTGTCTTTTTTGATGACTTTGGGTTGGAAGTCAATCTTATCAGATATTAGGATGGCTACTCCTGCTTGTTTCTTCATACCATTTGCTTGGAAAATTGTTTTCCAGCCTTTCATTCTGAGGTAGTGTCTATCTTTTTCTCTGAGATGAGTTTCCTGTAAGCAGCAAAATGTTGGGTCTTGTTTGTGTAGCCAGTTTGTTAGTCTATGTCTTTTTATTGGCGAGTTGAGACCATTGATGTTAAGAGATATTAAGGAAAAGTAATTGTTGCTTCCTGTTATTTTAGTTGTTAAAGGTGGCATTCTGTTCTTGTGGCTGTCTTCTTTTAGGTTTGTTGAGGGATTACCTTCTTGTTTTTTCTAGGGCGTTGTTCCCGTTCTTGTATTGGTTTTTTTCTGTTATTATCCTTTGAAGGGCTGGATTCGTGGAGAGATAATGCGTGAATTTGGTTTTGTCGTGGAATACTTTGGTTTCTCCCTCTATGATAATTGAGAGTTTGGCTGGGTATAGTAGCCTGGGCTGCAGTTTGTGTTCTCTTAGTGTCTGTATAACATCTGTCCAGGCTCTTCTGGCTTTCATAGTCTCTGGTGAAAAATCTGGTGTGATTCTGATAGGCTTGCCTTTATATGTTACTTGACCTTTTTCCCTTACTGCTTTTAGTATTCTATCTTTATTTAGTGCATTTGATGTTCTGATTATTATGTGTCGGGAGGAATTTCTTTTCTGGTCCAGTCTATTTGGAGTTCTGTAGGCTTCTTGTATGTTCATATGCATCTCATTCTTTAGATTTGGGAAGTTTTCTTCAATAATTTTGTTGAAGATGTTTGCTGGACCGTTGAGTTGAAAATCTTCATTCTCATCCACTCCTATTATCCGTACGTTTGGTCTTCTTATTGTGTCCTGGATTTCCTGGATATTTTGAGTTAGGATCTTTTTGCATTTTCCATTTTCTTTGATTGTTGTGCCGATGTTCTCTATGGAATCTTCTGCACCTGAGATTCTCTCTTCCATCTCTTGTATTCTGTTGCTGATGCTCAAATCTATGGTTCCAGATTTCTTTCCTAGGGTTTCTATCTCTAGTGTTGCCTCGCTTTGAGTTTTCTTTATTGTGTCTACTTCCCTTTTTAGGTCTAGTATGGTTTTGTTCATTTCCATCACCTGTTTGTATGTTTTTTCCTCTTTTTCTGTAAGGACTTCTACCTGTTTGATTGTGTTTTCCTGTTTTTCTTTAAGGACTTGTAACTCTTTAGCAGTGTTCTCCTGTATTTCTTTAAGTGATTTATTAAAGTCCTTCTTGATGTCCTCTACCATCATCATGAGATATGCTTTTAAATCTAGGTCTAGGTTCTCAGGTGTGTTGGGGTTCCCTGGACTGGGCGAAGTGGGTGTGCTGGGTTCTGGTGATGGTGAGTGGTCTTGGTTCCTGTTAGTAAGATTCCTCCGTTTACCTTTCGCCATCTGGTAATCTCTGGAGTTAGTAGTTATAGTTGACTCTGTTTAGAGATTGTTCTTCTGGTGATTCTGTTACCGTCTATCAGCAGACCTGGGAGACAGATTCTCTCCTCTGAGTTTCAGTGCTCAGAGCACTCTCTGCTGGCAAGCTCTCTTACAGGGAAGGTGCGCAGATATCTTGTATTTGGACCTCCTCCTGGCCGAAGAAGAAGGCCCAAAACAGGACCTTTCTCAGACACTGTGTTGCTTTGGCAGTTCCCAGGTGGTACAGACTCTCACCTAAGCAGACTAAATTCCTAAGTTCCTTGGAGTCCCGGGACCAAGATGGCGACCGCTGCTGCTGTGGCTTAGGCCGCCTCCCCTGCCGGGTGGGCACCTGTCCTCTGGTCCGGAAGGTGGCCGGCTGTCCCCGGCCCACACAGGGTGCTGCCTCAGCGCCTCTGTGCTTCTGCCTGTTCCAGAAGCTGTCAGGTTCTCTGGCGCACCCTCTCACCTGTTCAGACTAATTTCCTAAGTTCGGCGGGTCTCGGACCAAGATCACAACTGGTTGTTATCGTGTAGAAGAATGCGAATCAATCCATACTGATCTCCTTGTACTAAGGTCAAATCTAAGTGGATCAAGGAACTTCACATAAAACCAGAGATACTGAAACTTATAGAGGAGAAAGTGGGGAAAAGCCTTGAAGATATGGGCACAGGGGAAAAATTCCTGAACAGATCAGCAATGGCTTGTGCTGTAAGATCGAGAATTGACAAATGGGATCTAATGAAACTCCAAAGTTTCTGCAAGGCAAAAGACACCGTCAATGAGACAAAAAGACCACCAACAGATTGGGAAAGGATCTTTACCTATCCTAAATCAGATAGGGGACTAATATCCAACATATATAAAGAACTCAAGAAGGTGGACTTCAGAAAATCAAATATCCCCATTAAAAAATGGGGCTCAGAACTGAACAAAGAATTCTCACCTGAGGAATACCGAATGGCAGAGAAGAACCTGAAAAAATGTTCAACATCCTTAATCATCAGGGAAATGAAAATCAAAACAACCCTGAGATTCCACCTCACACCAGTCAGAATGGCTAAGATCAAAAATTCAGGTGACAGCAGATGCTGGCGAGGATGTGGAGAAAGAGGAACACTCCTCCATTGTTGGTGGGATTGCAGGCTTGTACAACCACTCTGGAAATCAGTCTGGCGGTTCCTCAGAAAATTGGACATAGTACTACCGGAGGATCCAGCAATACCTCTCCTGGGCATATATCCAGAAGATGTTCCAGCCAGTAAGAAACACACATGCTCCACTATGTTCATAGCAGCCTTATTTATAATAGCCAGAAACTGGAAAGAACCCAGATGCCCCTCAACAGAGGAATGGATACAGAAAATGTGGTACATTTACACAATGGAATACTACTCAGCTATTAAAAAGAATGAATTTATGAAATTCCTAATAAAATGGATGGACCTGGAGGGCATCATCCTGAGTGAGGTAACACATTCACAAAGGAACTCACACAATATGTACTCACTGATAAGTGGATATTAGCCCAAAACCTAGGATACCCAAGATATAAGATACAATTTCCTAAACACATGAAACTCAAGAAAAATGAAGACTGAAGTGTGGACAATATGCCCCTCCTTAGAAGTGGGAACAAAACACCCTTGGAAGGAGTTACAGAGAAAAAGTTTGGAGCTGAGATGAAAGGATGGACCATGTAGAGTCTGCCTTATCCAGGGATCCACCCCATAATCAGCATCCAAACGCTGACACCATTGCATACACTAGCAAG
The DNA here is from genome assembly GCF_000001635.26 of Mus musculus. NCBI lineage: Eukaryota > Metazoa > Chordata > Mammalia > Rodentia > Muridae > Mus > Mus musculus. The sequence continues at coordinate 15,461,004 of NC_000073.6, read as the reverse complement.
ATTTTATTGAAAGGACGCAGATGTAGCTGTCTCTTGTGAGACTATGCCGGGGCCCAGCAAACACAGAAGTGGATGCTCACAGTCAGCTAATGGATGGATCATAGGGCTCCCAATGGAGGAGCTAGAGAAAGTACCCAAGGAGCTAAAGGGATCTGCAACCCTATAGGTGGAACAACATTATGAGCTAACCAGTACCCCGGAGCTCTTGACTCTAGCTGCATATGTATCAAAAGATGTCCTAGTAGGCCATCACTGGAAAGAGTGGCCCTTTGGACTTGCAAACTTTATATGCCCCAGTACAGGGGAATACCAGGGCCAAAAAGGGGGAGTGGGTGGGCAGGGGAGTGGGGGTGGGTGGGTATGGGGGACTTTTGGTATAGCATTGGAAATGTAAATGAGTTAAATACCTAATAAAAAATGGAAAAAAAAAAAAGAAGAAGGAAGACCAAAGTGTGGATACTTAGCTCCTTCTTATAATTTTAAACAAAATACCCATGGATTGATTCACAGTGACAAAGTTCAGAGCAGATCTTGAAGGAATGACCATCCAGAGACTGCCCTACTGGGGGATACACGCCATAAACCACTACCAAACCCAGACACTAGGCAGATGCCACCAAGAACCTGCTGACAGGAGCCTATATAGCTGTTTCCAGTGAGGCTGTGCCAGTGCCTGGCAAATACAGAAGTGGATGCTCACAGTTATCCACTGGACTGAGCACAAGTTCCCCAATTAAGGAGCCAAAGAAATACCCAAGGAGCTGAAGGGGACTGAGTCCCCATAGAAGAAACAACAATATGAACTAATTAGTACTCTCAGAGCTCCTTGGACCTTGTCTTCATCAGGGTTTCTATTCTGTCACAGACATCATGACCAAGAAACTAGTTGGGTAGGACAGGGTTTATTCGGCTTACACTTCCATACTGCTGTTTATCACCAAAGGAAGTCAGGCCTGGAACTCAAACAGGGCAGGAAGCAGGAGCTGATGCAGAGGCCATGGAGGGATGTTCTTTACTGGCTTGCTTCCTCTGGCTTGCTCAAGAACCAAGACTAGCAGCCCAGAGATGGTCCCACTCACATGGGGCCTTTCCCCTTTGATCACTAATTGAGGAAATGCCTTATAGTTGTATCTTATGGAGGCCCCCGACCAGTGTCTCTAGTTGCGTATGTAGCAGAGGATGGTCTAGTATGCCATCATTGGGAAGAGAGGCTCTTGATATTGCGAAGACCATATGCCCCAGTACAGGGTAATGCCAGGGCCAGGAAGCAGGAGTTGGTGGGTTGCAGAGCAGGGCAAGGGGAGGGTATAGGTGACTTTCGGGATAGCATTTGAAATGTAACGGAAGAAAATAGCTACTAAAATTAATTGAGTCATTAATTAATACATAAACACATGAATACATAATTAAATAAATGCCAGCAGAGGAATTGGAAAGGTAAAGAAAAAGGGAGGTGCTGGCAGCATGAGAAGAGAAGGCAGTTTTGCAGAAGAAATTGTTAGCACACAGTTTGACCAGGGGAAGTGAAGCTGAGAATGACAGTAGGCTAGATCAGTTGTTATACTTTAGAGTATGGCATTGTGAAACTTGGAGAAGGGACTGTTTAAGCAATCTTTAAAAAAACTAAGGGAGGAAATGTTGGTATAAATGTTTAAAAGAACTTGGAGGCAAACTTGGAGTGGGCAGGGAGTTAAGAGAATTGTTCAGTGAAAATAGCAACTTTACAAGAGTCCCCCAGGTGGTGCTGGTTTTGAAGATCTGACAGGAGCATAAAGAGCAGCTGAGCCTTGGCACTCTGTAGCAGAGGTGGAGTCCCTGAAATTAGTCCAGGTGATGCTATTGGTGAAAGTGTGGGCCAGTTGCAGCAGAAAACCCCAGCATTTTGGAGATAGCAGCAACCATGGGATGGTTACCCAGAACAGCAGCATCAGTGAGATAGAACCTCACCAGACCCTAGGAGACAAGCTCCGGTGATGCAGAGGCCAGAGCTGCAGACATTCTAATTGGAAAATTGCATTTAAAGTAGTCTTTTTTCCCTTTAATTAACCATAGCTTCTCTTTTCATACAATATACTCTGAAAAGAAATTTCCCTCCCTCTACTCTTTCCACTTCTTTTTCCCTCCTCTTCCAACAGGGTCCACACCATTTCTCTCTCTTTCTAGGCTTCTAAGAGGTAACATTAAAAAACAGTAAAATATAGAAGATGAAACAAAAGCTACCATATGGAACTTGGGGCTAACAGGTCAAGAGAAATATTCCTGACAGGAATGTTACAGAAACAATATGAAAAAGCTGGCAGGAATGGTACAAAGTGACTACAGTTATGCTAGGAGGGGGGCAGTTTTCAACAACATCTTTTCCCCACTTTATATCATGCTCACTGTATCTGGTATTATGTTGAGGTCTATAATCCACTTGGACTTGAGTTTCCTGTAGGGTTATAACTATGGATCTACATTTACTCTTCTACAAGGAGATATCTAGTCTGACAAGCACGTGGTGATGTCCACTCACTAGGTGTGAATTGTTATCTTCTTCATCAAAAGATAAGGAATTGATATATGCACGTATTTATGTGCAGGTATTAAGTTTAATCTAACTGATAAATGCGTCTGCTTTTATGATAATACTCTGCTGTTGTTAATAATGTAATTCAGGGTGTAGTACATTTTGCTGAAGGTGACTGGTTCAGCAGTTCTTTTATTATTCAGGAGAGTTTTTCATAGTCTGGGCTATTTGTCTTTCCATAACTAAGTGGAAATTGTTCTCTGAAGATCTGTGAATCATTGTATGGGAATTTTGATGGGGATTGCACTGAATTTATAGATTGCTTTTGGTAGACTGGCTGAGCATTGGTGATCTTTCTATCTTCTGATACCTTCTTCAATATTTTTCCTGGAATTTTTATCATAGAATATTTTTACTTGCTTGGTTAGAATTGCCTCAAGATATTTCACATTACTTGGGGCAATGTTAAAGTGTTTGTGCCTAATTTTTTTCTTAGTCAAATTGTTGTTTGTATAGAGAGGGGTACTGATTTTTCTGGTTAATTTAACACTACAGGTACTCTGCTGAAAGTGTTTCTCAATCATAGACATTCACTAGTGCAATTTCTCAAGTCACTTCAGAACATTGTCATATCATTTAAATAAAGGTACTTTGAAGTACTCCTTCCCCATATGTATTTCCTTTACCTCCTACAAGTGTCTTCTTGCTTAAGCTAAGAACTTCAAGTAATGCATTGAACAGATATGGAGAGAGTGGCAGCCTTGACTTGTTCCCGATTTTAGTGGAATTCTGTAAATGTTATGCCTGGTTCTTCCTCCCAGACTCTTCCTCCCAGAAATAAGTCTCAGATTAAAAAAATATTTTAAAATACCATGCCTAGGCCTGGAAAATGGCTCTATGTTTAAGAGCACTGACTGTTCTTCCAGAGGTCCTGAATCAATTCCCAGCAAACACATGGTGGCTCAAACCATCTGTGAAGGGACGTAAGGTTCTCTGCTGGTGTGTCTGAAGACAGCTATAGTGTACTCATGTACATAAAATAAATATTAAAAAAATACCATGCCTATACATTTTAGCTCCTCTTTGACTAGATCATAACTTAGACGACTCAATTGTATTACCTTCCCTTCTTCCATGTGGTTGATTACCTGTGCTCAGGTACTATGCATCTGTCCTCCCCGACCCCCACATCTTCCTGAAGACAGGTGTATTAACTCACCTGGAATTTCAACACTCAGGAGAAGCAAGAAGATGGCATGAAACACTGTGCCAACCCATAATCCCTGCTTTCCCTGATGTGAAGAGCAAGAAAGATACTATTGCTTTGATATTGATGGATGAAGATTCACAGTCAAGAGGAAGGGATATGGGAGGCTTCTGCCATAACAGCTATTCATATGCCAACTTACCCAGCCTCCCAAGAAAGTAGCATACTAGTAATAGAGGCACTGAAGAGAACACTTAAGTGGGTTGGGATACAGAAATGTACCTTTCCACAATGGGTGACTAATGGAAGAGGTAGAAGGAGAAGGTGTATATTCTGTTATTGGAAAGTCCATGAAGATTATGTCCCCATACTCTAGTGAGAATACAGATGACAGAACTATGTCAGTTTTATAATTTTTTATTTTTTCACGCTTTGGGGAAGGGGAGGGCACAAAGGTGGGTAGACATAGCAGGACAGGGATCTGTGTGTAATCAAGTGCTAACCAATATAAAAATAGGAGAGAATCCATTTAATTGCTATGTTCAATGAATAGCTGTACCTTTGTGGTACATTGAAAATAAATAACACTAGTTTAATTGAGACATTTTCACAAAGTCTTCCTTGAAAGCTTTCTACCTCATGTGTTCAGACAATCAGTCTCCAAGTTTAAAGCTTTCACTTTGGTAGATGGAGAGAGGAGTGCCCCAAACTTCCGGATCAACAATTCTTAGATGGCATCCACAAGTCAGAAGTGCTCAGGGAAGTCAGACAGTGACACTTGGTCTGGGACAGAATCCAAGTCACTGAGATGTACAGGGAAGAGCTGGTCTTGTATAGCAGTCTGGTCTTAAACACCTATGAGTGTGTATTGAGCAATGGGTCTCCCTTGGATTCCCAGATGTCAAAGCTGTGCTGGAATGTGGAGTTTGGGCTATTGCTGGATCTTGATCTGCAGCAGGTTGTGCAGATAGTGCACAGACTGATGATTGACAGACCGTACTCTCCCCTGTTGCTGGGTTTCACTCAGCCTATAGAGACATCATGGCATCACTTAATAAATTCTCATTAATCTGAATAATGGACAAGGTTGACTCCGGGTCTGAGAACATACTTGGGCTGAAAGGAGGAGGAAAGCTGACATGACATATTTCCTCCCATGCAGAAAATATGGATTCTGAGTCTGGAGATGTACTTGATGGGCTGCATGGAGGAGAACTGAACACAGACTGTCTCTCAGCCAAGGTATCCTGATAGGCAGAGCTTGGCAGAGAGACAGTGCCTTTAGGGCTTTCAGTTATTTCACAGGAATCCTGGCCATGCATCAAATTTTGCACCGTGTTCTTCTCTGTCTCCTTCCTTTGCTTCTTAGACCTTGTATTCTTTTGATAGATTTCACAGACCTGATCAATTTTGGAAAAGATGGCCATCTGGTCTAGGGAATTACTCAAGGGGCTGAGTTCAGGAAGAGGGCTCAAAACTGATGGTGTCTGGCACATGGAGAAGGTGGATTCTGAGTTTTGGGTCATACTTGGAGGTCCGAGTTGAGGAGAAAGGCTTAATCCAGAGGGTATGTCACACGAAGATTCAGCACCGGCTGCTGGAGAAGGTGAGGAAAGAAAGTTGGAACAGCCAGACCTATCACTAGATAGGTGCCCCGGTTCCCTGGAAAGTTCTCTACACTTCTGCCTTGGATGCTCCGAGATAATGTGGCTCTTGCTGAAACACATGTCTTCCAAGGGTTGATCAATGAGGGAAGAGTTGAATTCCTGGTGAGGGGAGTTCCTTGATGGTCTAAACTCAGGAGGATAGCTGACATTCACATGTCTCTGGCACACAGAATCTGGACTGGCAGCGAAATCAGGAACTTCACCGCCACTGCTGGAAGTAGGCCTATAGTGAGGTCCACTTCCAATTCTCCGAGGGAGTTATGAACTCTTCTGACATTCTTTAGCTCGTCTGTTCTTGAACCAGGTCTGGAAAACAAAGGAGACGTCAGAGGAATACCCGTAACGGGACCACAGGTTGAAGCCTTTAGATGGGAGGTGTTTTTATAGCCATAGAAACTGCATGAGGCAGAAACAGAGAAGTCTGAGGCTCTAAATCCCAAAGAGATCGCAGTAAGGTAGGATGTATATGACTTGGCACCAAAATCTGGGGAAGATTCAGGTAGTGTGTCCTGTGTCTTAGTAGAAGCCGTGGTGTATGGGTCTCTAAGACCCTGCAGGAAAATAATCTTGACCCAAAATGGTACCAGGTTGAATCAGAATGGGATGTACAGGGAAGAGCTGTACCCCTAGAGGGCTGAATAACCACCATTCACAAAACTCCAAGGTGCCCTTAGCACTTAAGAAGCACAGAGTTCAGGTAATTGATTGAGGAAGAGACCCTTTTGGTGTTGAACAGAGGGAAAAGAGAGAGCCATACCTGGATCTTGTATTCTGTCACACCAATCAGTAATGCCAGTGCCTTCCGTTGTTCCAGGTCTGGGTTCTGGCACTGGTGAAAATGTTCTTGCAGCAGACACTTTTGTTCTTTGGAGTACACGGTGCGTTCCTTTCGACACTTTCTTGGAGCCACAGGGCCAGATTGTTTGTTATAATATTTATCTGACAGTGGCATAGAACCTATGGGAACAGGGAAACCAGAACTCACTGAGGTTCTTGAAAGTATCTGATGACTTGGCTGCCCTGAGAGTCTTCTCAGAGTTGGTAAACCTGGGCCCATGACAACACTTGTTTGCATTCGCATACCTGAGTTTCTGGATGGTTCTTGGGAGTCTTTCTGATGTAGGTCCCTTTCATGGACTGAATGACTTGATTGCAGTGGACATGTTGGGGTCACTAGAGGACTCTGACACATTTGAAAAGGTAAGTACCTTGTAGGCTCTTTAGGCACTAGGAAACTGGTTTCTCTGGGTATATTTGAAGCCATTTGGAATTTAGGATGCAAGGAGGAATCTTTGGACATCTATGTGTTCTGAACTGATTGGAGAATGTTCCTGCACTGGAGAACCTGGAACTAGGAAACACATCAAAAGAGCTCCAGAGAGCACCCATTTATACATCATGCCTACACAGCATTTGCTTTGGACTCTTAGATAGCAGGAATCAGGATTCCTCAGGTGGCCTCAGTCTTCCTGACCAACTGCCTCTGATTCCCAAAATCAGCATTCTCAGTATTGCAATAGACATGCAATTAGCTCCTGTGTTAATATCAGACCACAAAAGAGGGCAATTGGCTGTCATCCCCTTGGGTTTAAAGCTAACATATCCTCTTCATTTCCACTGGTGTTCTATCTCTCTCCCAACAAGGAGTCAGGGCCATGGAACAGGCAGCATCCATGTGATCCCACCCCACCCCTATCTCCTACACAAGAGCTTTGATGATCTAATTACCCAGTATATCATAGGGCTCTTACACCTAACCTAGACCTACCCTAGTACTGAAACTCTACTCCATGGACTTGGTCTTAATTGAATCTCCACCCAGTACATCCACATAGGTTCCTCTTTCATCCCCTCACATCCAGCAGATATTCCCACCCTGTGGCCAGGCTCAGTTGGCAGATATAACTTATGGAAACTTGGACAGGTGGAAGACACCTCTTTTGGGACAAGTTTTGTCTGTCTGACTTTGGCTGTCCTACAACTCGATTTGAAGACAAGGATGAAATTGAGCTCTCAGAGATACACCTGTCTGTGACCAACCTGTCCAGTGCTTCGAATAAAGGCATGTAACACCATATTGGACTCATTCTTTGGGGAGTCCTGCCCTCTTTGGTTTCATCCAGAAGAAATTTGTTCTACAATCTTCTGGGATCACCTCAAAAAACATCTCTTCTCATGCTAGAGCCCAAGGGGACCTGCTCATTCCTGTCCCCTGTTTTCACCTTGTAATTACCCTCTCTTTTCTTTTCTTCTCTTTATTTTCTTTCCTTTCCTCTCCTCTCCTCTCCTTTCCTTTCCTTTTCTTTTCCTTCCCTTCCCTTTCCTTTCCTTTCTTTTCAATTCCTTTCTTCTCTCTCTCTCTCTCTGTCTCTCTCTCTCTCCCTTTTTTTCCTTTTTTCTTTTTTAAAATTGAGACTGGCAATTCTACATGTCCCTCACTTTCTGGATCCCACTATAATAATAAGCCAGCCCTCAATATTACAGAGTCCCACTGCCAATGGGTCTGGAGAACGGGGGTAAAATGTGTGCTCCAAAAACCCAATATGGTTACCTCTTCTTGTTGAATGAGGACCTGTTTAGTCATAAAGCTGACAAGTTGTCACACTTTCCAGTCAATATACCACCACCATGGTCTATTTTGCCCCCCCCCCCAGAGCTCACTTTCGTCCCAAGTCCACTGGAGATCTTATTGTGTGTTCATCCTACTCCTGCATGCCCATTTAAAGGGAAATAAATCAGAGAAACCCCACAGTTTAAATCTCCTCTTGTCAAGCCTCTCCATCTAATGACTCAGGCTTTCTATACAACACAGCCCTCAGACCAGTGCCTAGAATTCAGAACAGAGAATCTAGGAGCCTCCTTAAGCTCATTCACAGACTGCTTGAATCCCTGCACCTGACTGATACTCAGCTCCTCATTTACATATTTTCTGCCTATCAAACAACCATACAAGCCAAACAATGTGATCCAAGTTCATGTTCCACTTTCTCCCAGTATTACCCTCCGTGATATCCCCTTCACACAACAACCTGAAAAACATCATGATGCCCACTACCTCAACAGCTATCCAGTGGGCTGCTGTATCTTGGCCAATCCGCTATTTGACTTCTATTCAGAGGACCTGCACTTACATATCTCTCCAAACTCACTCTTTGGAATCTTTGCACCCTACGAACTTTCAAATCCATTGTCCGCATTCACATTTGGTGCCACACTGGTTTCAGAGTAACTGTTTAGAGCCCAACTCTTATGGGTATAATTCTACCTGTTTTTTTGTCTTTTGAGTCAGAGTGTCTCTACTAGTCCAGGCTGTTCTAGACTTACTGAACATCAAAGGGCTCAGGTCTCTTCTTGGCTGGTACACAAAAGCACAGTAGCTGGGCCAGCAACATGGGGTCTTACCAGCCTTCTTATTCTGTCATCTATGAACCCTGCATGCTTATGTTTTCCAGTGTTAACATCTATGTGGAAACAACTGCACTGCTCCTGCCTTTTCTCCACATTGCCCACTCAACTCTGGGGATGTGTTGGACCTCAACATCCAAACATGTACACCAGCTGCAGAATGATCACAAAAAGCTCTTCATCTGCTAGCTCCCTCTCTCCTCCATGAGATTAGCCACCCTCAACATAGCCAATGTATAAAAAATATATTCAGGACAAACACTCACCTGACAAACACTAGTTCTCTTTATCTTGTTCAGATTTCCTTCTGTTTGAACACTTCCTCAGGGAACAGCCTTATATACCTTGTCTGGGCAGGAACCTCAAAGCTCCACCCACTCTTTGGCTCCTCCCACTCTGTGGACCTTCAAATTCAGTAGATAAACACACCCTTCAGTGCCACTGGGATTTTGGCCCCACCCTAGAGATTCCTTGTCTTTTTGATTGAATTACATTTTTTTTTTGTTTTGTTTATTTGTAAGTCAGGGTCTGTCACTGAAGGAAGTTGTCTTCACAGTCTATAAGGTGTCTAGTTCTCCCAAGAAAACAAATTCCTGGCTATTTAGGGGAAAACTTCCTACAATACATTGCATCAGCCTTGCTGGCAGTATACCTTAATTCAAAGTACTCAGGAGTCAGAGGCAGGTCATATCTGTGACTTCTAAACATCCTTTCTCTAAATAACACTTTACAGGACAAATAGAGCTACACAGAATAAAACAACCTCAAAATTACAAATATGCATCTAGAGAGATAAATATTTATGTAATCATAATCTTTCTCCTCCCCACGCTCTTATTCACATGTATACCCATCATACTTCAAGAGCATGCTCTTAGCCATTCTGACTGGTGTGAGATGGAATCTCAGGGTTGTTTTGATTTGCGTTTCCTGATGATTAAGTATGTTGAACATTTTTTCAGGAGCTTCTCAGCCATTGGGTATTTTCAGGTGAGAATTCTTCGTTTAGCTCTGAGCCCCATTTTTAAACGGGTTTATTTGATTTTCTGTAGTCCACCTTCTTGATTTCTTTATATATATTGGATATCAGTCCCCTCTCTGATTTAGGATAGGTAAAGATCCTTTCCCAATATGTTGGTGGTCTTTTTTGTCTTATTGACTTTGTCTTTTGCCTGGCAGAAGCTTTGCAATTTTATGAGGTCTCATTTGTCGATTCTCGATCTTAACAGCACAAGCCATTGCTGATCTATTCAGGATTTTTGCCCACTGTACCCATATCTTCGAGGCTTTTCCCTACTTTCTCCTCCATATGTATCAGTATGTCTGGTTTTATGTGGAGTTCCTTAATCCACTTAAATTTGACCTTAGTACAAGGAGATAGGAATGGATCAATTCGCATTCTTCTACATGATAACAGCCATTTGTGCCAGCACCATTTGTTGAAAATGCTGTCTTTTTTCCACTGGATGTTCTTTGCTCCCTTGTCAAAGATCAAGTGACCATAGGTGTGTGGTTTTATTTCTGGGTCTTCAGTTCTATTCCATTGGTCTACTTGTCTGTCCCTATACCAGTACCATGCAGTTTTTATCACAATTGCTCTGTAGTACAACTTTAGGTCACCATGGTGAATCCACAGGGGAGGTTTTTTTTAATCCTTGAGCAGAATTGTTGCTATCCTAGTTTTTTTGTTATTCCAGACGAATTTGCAGATTGCCCTTTCTAATTCGTTGAAGAATTGAGTTGGAATTTTGATGGGGATTGCATTGAGTCCTTAGATTGCTTTTGGCAAGATAGCCATTTTTTACTCTATTGATCCTGCCAATCCATGAGCATGGGAGTTCTTTCCATCTTCTGGGATCTTCTTTAATTTCTTTCTTCAGAGACTTGATGTTCTTATCATACAGATCTTTCACTTCCTTAGTTAGAGTCAGGCCAAGGTATTTTATATTATTTGTGATTATTGAGAAGGGTGTTGTTTCCCTAATTTCTTTCTCAGCCTGTTTATTCTTTGTGTAGAGAAAGGCCATTGCCTTGTTTGAATTAATTTTATATCCAGCTACTTCACTGAAGCTGTTTATCAAGTTTAGGAGTTCTCTGGTGGAATTTTTAGGGTCACTTACATATACTATCATATCATCTGGAAAAAGTGATATTTTGACTTCTTCCTTTCCAATTTGTATCCCCTTGATATCCTTTTGGTGTCTAATTGCTCTGGCTAGGACTTCAAGTACAGTGTTGAATAGGTAGGGAGAAAGTGGGCAGCCTTTTCTAGTCCCTGATATTAGTGGGATTGCTTCCAGCTTCTCACCATTTACTTTGATGTTGCCTACTGGTTTGCTGTAGGTTGCTTTTTATTTTGTTTAGTTATTGGCCTTGAATTCCTGATCTTTCCAAGACTTTTATCCTGAATGGGTGTTGGATTTTTCAAATGCTTTCTCTGCATTTATGGCTAAGATAAAAAATTCAGGGGACAGCAGATGCTGGGGAGGATGTGGAGAAAGAGGAACTCTCCTCCATTGTTGGTGGGCTTACATGCTTGTACAAACACTCTAGAAATCAGTCTGGCGGTTCCTCAGAAAATTGGACACAGTACTACTGGAGGATCCTGCAATACCTCTCCTGGGCATATATCCAGAAGATGTTCCAGCCAGTAAGAAACACACATGCTCCACTATGTTCATAGCAGCCTTATTTTTAATAGCCAGAAGCTGGAAAGAACCCAGATGTCCCTCAACAGGGGAATGTATACAGAAAATGTGGTACATTTACAGAATGGAGTACTACTCAGATACTAAAGACCATGAATTGAAGAAATTCTTAGGCAAATGGATGGATCTGGAGGATATCATCCTGAGTGAGACAATGCAATCACAAAAGAACACATATGGTATACACTCATTGATAAGGGGATACTAGCCCAGGAATTGAGAATACCCACGATACAACTTGCAAAACATATGAAACTCAAGAAGAAGGAAGACCAAAGTGTGGATACTTAGCTCCTTCTTATAATTTTAAACAAAATACCCATGGATTGATTCACAGTGACAAAGTTCAGAGCAGATCTTGAAGGAATGACCATCCAGAGACTGCCCTACTGGGGGATACACGCCATAAACCACTACCAAACCCAGACACTAGGCAGATGCCACCAAGAACCTGCTGACAGGAGCCTATATAGCTGTTTCCAGTGAGGCTGTGCCAGTGCCTGGCAAATACAGAAGTGGATGCTCACAGTTATCCACTGGACTGAGCACAAGTTCCCCAATTAAGGAGCCAAAGAAATACCCAAGGAGCTGAAGGGGACTGAGTCCCCATAGAAGAAACAACAATATGAACTAATTAGTACTCTCAGAGCTCCTTGGACCTTGTCTTCATCAGGGTTTCTATTCTGTCACAGACATCATGACCAAGAAACTAGTTGGGTAGGACAGGGTTTATTCGGCTTACACTTCCATACTGCTGTTTATCACCAAAGGAAGTCAGGCCTGGAACTCAAACAGGGCAGGAAGCAGGAGCTGATGCAGAGGCCATGGAGGGATGTTCTTTACTGGCTTGCTTCCTCTGGCTTGCTCAAGAACCAAGACTAGCAGCCCAGAGATGGTCCCACTCACATGGGGCCTTTCCCCTTTGATCACTAATTGAGGAAATGCCTTATAGTTGTATCTTATGGAGGCCCCCGACCAGTGTCTCTAGTTGCGTATGTAGCAGAGGATGGTCTAGTATGCCATCATTGGGAAGAGAGGCTCTTGATATTGCGAAGACCATATGCCCCAGTACAGGGTAATGCCAGGGCCAGGAAGCAGGAGTTGGTGGGTTGCAGAGCAGGGCAAGGGGAGGGTATAGGTGACTTTCGGGATAGCATTTGAAATGTAACGGAAGAAAATAGCTACTAAAATTAATTGAGTCATTAATTAATACATAAACACATGAATACATAATTAAATAAATGCCAGCAGAGGAATTGGAAAGGTAAAGAAAAAGGGAGGTGCTGGCAGCATGAGAAGAGAAGGCAGTTTTGCAGAAGAAATTGTTAGCACACAGTTTGACCAGGGGAAGTGAAGCTGAGAATGACAGTAGGCTAGATCAGTTGTTATACTTTAGAGTATGGCATTGTGAAACTTGGAGAAGGGACTGTTTAAGCAATCTTTAAAAAAACTAAGGGAGGAAATGTTGGTATAAATGTTTAAAAGAACTTGGAGGCAAACTTGGAGTGGGCAGGGAGTTAAGAGAATTGTTCAGTGAAAATAGCAACTTTACAAGAGTCCCCCAGGTGGTGCTGGTTTTGAAGATCTGACAGGAGCATAAAGAGCAGCTGAGCCTTGGCACTCTGTAGCAGAGGTGGAGTCCCTGAAATTAGTCCAGGTGATGCTATTGGTGAAAGTGTGGGCCAGTTGCAGCAGAAAACCCCAGCATTTTGGAGATAGCAGCAACCATGGGATGGTTACCCAGAACAGCAGCATCAGTGAGATAGAACCTCACCAGACCCTAGGAGACAAGCTCCGGTGATGCAGAGGCCAGAGCTGCAGACATTCTAATTGGAAAATTGCATTTAAAGTAGTCTTTTTTTCCCTTTAATTAACCATAGCTTCTCTTTTCATACAATATACTCCGAAAAGAAATTTCCCTCCCTCTACTCTTTCCACTTCTTTTTCCCTCCTCTTCCAACAGGGTCCACACCATTTCTCTCTCTTTCTAGGCTTCTAAGAGGTAACATTAAAAAACAGTAAAATATAGAAGATGAAACAAAAGCTACCATATGGAACTTGGGCCTAACAGGTCAAGAGAAATATTCCTGACAGGAATGTTACAGAAACAATATGAAAAAGCTGGCAGGAATGGTACAAAGTGACTACAGTTATGCTAGGAGGGGGGCAGTTTTCAACAACATCTTTTCCCCACTTTATATCACGCTCACTGTATCTGGTATTATGTTGAGGTCTATAATCCACTTGGACTTGAGTTTCCTGTAGGGTTATAACTATGGATCTACATTTACTCTTCTACAAGGAGATATCTAGTCTGACAAGCACGTGGTGATGTCCACTCACTAGGTGTGAATTGTTATCTTCTTCATCAAAAGATAAGGAATTGATATATGCACGTATTTATGTGCAGGTATTAAGTTTAATCTAACTGATAAATGCGTCTGCTTTTATGATAATACTCTGCTGTTGTTAATAATGTAATTCAGGGTGTAGTACATTTTGCTGAAGGTGACTGCTTCAGCAGTTCTTTTATTATTCAGGAGAGTTTTTCATAGTCTGGGCTATTTGTCTTTCCATAACTAAGTGGAAATTGTTCTCTGAAGATCTGTGAATCATTGTATGGGAATTTTGATGGGGATTGCACTGAATTTATAGATTGCTTTTGGTAGACTGGCTGAGCATTGGTGATCTTTCTATCTTCTGATACCTTCTTCAATATTTTTCCTGGAATTTTTATCATAGAATATTTTTACTTGCTTGGTTAGAATTGCCTCAAGATATTTCACATTACTTGGGGCAATGTTAAAGTGTTTGTGCCTAATTTTTTTCTTAGTCAAATTGTTGTTTGTATAGAGAGGGGTACTGATTTTTCTGGTTAATTTAACACTACAGGTACTCTGCTGAAAGTGTTTCTCAATCATAGACATTCACTAGTGCAATTTCTCAAGTCACTTCAGAACATTGTCATATCATTTAAATAAAGGTACTTTGAAGTACTCCTTCCCCATATGTATTTCCTTTACCTCCTACAAGTGTCTTCTTGCTTAAGCTAAGAACTTCAAGTAATGCATTGAACAGATATGGAGAGAGTGGCAGCCTTGACTTGTTCCCGATTTTAGTGGAATTCTGTAAATGTTATGCCTGGTTCTTCCTCCCAGACTCTTCCTCCCAGAAATAAGTCTCAGATTAAAAAAATATTTTAAAATACCATGCCTAGGCCTGGAAAATGGCTCTATGTTTAAGAGCACTGACTGTTCTTCCAGAGGTCCTGAATCAATTCCCAGCAAACACATGGTGGCTCAAACCATCTGTGAAGGGACGTAAGGTTCTCTGCTGGTGTGTCTGAAGACAGCTATAGTGTACTCATGTACATAAAATAAATATTAAAAAAATACCATGCCTATACATTTTAGCTCCTCTTTGACTAGATCATAACTTAGACGACTCAATTGTATTACCTTCCCTTCTTCCATGTGGTTGATTACCTGTGCTCAGGTACTATGCATCTGTCCTCCCCGACCCCCACATCTTCCTGAAGACAGGTGTATTAACTCACCTGGAATTTCAACACTCAGGAGAAGCAAGAAGATGGCATGAAACACTGTGACGACCCATAATCCCTGCTTTCCCTGATGTGAAGAGCAAGAAAGATACTATTGCTTTGATATTGATGGATGAAGATTCACAGTCAAGAGGAAGGGATATGGGAGGCTTCTGCCATAACAGCTATTCATATGCCAACTTACCCAGCCTCCCAAGAAAGTAGCATACTAGTAATAGAGGCACTGAAGAGAACACTTAAGTGGGTTGGGATACAGAAATGTACCTTTCCACAATGGGTGACTAATGGAAGAGGTAGAAGGAGAAGGTGTATATTCTGTTATTGGAAAGTCCATGAAGATTATGTCCCCATACTCTAGTGAGAATACAGATGACAGAACTATGTCAGTTTTATAATTTTTTATTTTTTCACGCTTTGGGGAAGGGGAGGGCACAAAGGTGGGTAGACATAGCAGGACAGGGATCTGTGTGTAATCAAGTGCTAACCAATATAAAAATAGGAGAGAATCCATTTAATTGCTATGTTCAATGAATAGCTGTACCTTTGTGACACATTGAAAATAAATAACACTAGTTTAATTGAGACATTTTCACAAAGTCTTCCTTGAAAGCTTTCTACCTCATGTGTTCAGACAATCAGTCTCCAAGTTTAAAGCTTTCACTTTGGTAGATGGAGAGAGGAGTGCCCCAAACTTCCGGATCAACAGTTCTTAGATGGCATCCACAAGTCAGAAGTGCTCAGGGAAGTCAGACAGTGACACTTGGTCTGGGACAGAATCCAAGTCACTGAGATGTACAGGGAAGAGCTGGTCTTGTATAGCAGTCTGGTCTTAAACACCTATGAGTGTGTATTGAGCAATGGGTCTCCCTTGGATTCCCAGATGTCAAAGCTGTGCTGGAATGTGGAGTTTGGGCTATTGCTGGATCTTGATCTGCAGCAGGTTGTGCAGATAGTGCACAGACTGATGATTGACAGACCGTACTCTCCCCTGTTGCTGGGTTTCACTCAGCCTATAGAGACATCATGGCATCACTTAATAAATTCTCATTAATCTGAATAATGGACAAGGTTGACTCCGGGTCTGAGAACATACTTGGGCTGAAAGGAGGAGGAAAGCTGACATGACATATTTCCTCCCATGCAGAAAATATGGATTCTGAGTCTGGAGATGTACTTGATGGGCTGCATGGAGGAGAACTGAACACAGACTGTCTCTCAGCCAAGGTATCCTGATAGGCAGAGCTTGGCAGAGAGACAGTGCCTTTAGGGCTTTCAGTTATTTCACAGGAATCCTGGCCATGCATCAAATTTTGCACCGTGTTCTTCTCTGTCTCCTTCCTTTGCTTCTTAGACCTTGTATTCTTTTGATAGATTTCACAGACCTGATCAATTTTGGAAAAGATGGCCATCTGGTCTAGGGAATTACTCAAGGGGCTGAGTTCAGGAAGAGGGCTCAAAACTGATGGTGTCTGGCACATGGAGAAGGTGGATTCTGAGTTTTGGGTCATACTTGGAGGTCCGAGTTGAGGAGAAAGGCTTAATCCAGAGGGTATGTCACACGAAGATTCAGCACCGGCTGCTGGAGAAGGTGAGGAAAGAACGTTGGAACAGCCAGACCTATCACTAGATAGGTGCCCCGGTTCCCTGGAAAGTTCTCTACACTTCTGCCTTGGATGCTCCGAGATAATGTGGCTCTTGCTGAAACACATGTCTTCCAAGGGTTGATCAATGAGGGAAGAGTTGAATTCCTGGTGAGGGGAGTTCCTTGATGGTCTAAACTCAGGAGGATAGCTGACATTCACATGTCTCTGGCACACAGAATCTGGACTGGCAGCGAAATCAGGAACTTCACCGCCACTGCTGGAAGTAGGCCTATAGTGAGGTCCACTTCCAATTCTCCGAGGGAGTTGTGAACTCTTCCGACATTCTTTAGCTCGTCTGTTCTTGAACCAGGTCTGGAAAACAAAGGAGACATCAGAGGAATACCCGTAACGGGACCACAGGTTGAAGCCTTTAGATGGGAGGTGTTTTTATAGCCATAGAAACTGCATGAGGCAGAAACAGAGAAGTCTGAGGCTCTAAATCCCAAAGAGATCGCAGTAAGGTAGGATGTATATGACTTGGCACCAAAATCTGGGGAAGATTCAGGTAGTGTGTCCTGTGTCTTAGTAGAAGCCGTGGTGTATGGGTCTCTAAGACCCTGCAGGAAAATAATCTTGACCCAAAATGGTACCAGGTTGAATCAGAATGGGATGTACAGGGAAGAGCTGTACCCCTAGAGGGCTGAATAACCACCATTCACAAAACTCCAAGGTGCCCTTAGCACTTAAGAAGCACAGAGTTCAGGTAATTGATTGAGGAAGAGACCCTTTTGGTGTTGAACAGAGGGAAAAGAGAGAGGCATACCTGGATCTTGTATTCTGTCACACCAATCAGTAATGCCAGTGCCTTCCGTTGTTCCAGGTCTGGGTTCTGGCACTGGTGAAAATGTTCTTGCAGCAGACACTTTTGTTCTTTGGAGTACACGGTGCGTTCCTTTCGACACTTTCTTGGAGCCACAGGGCCAGATTGTTTGTTATAATATTTATCTGACAGTGGCATAGAACCTATGGGAACAGGGAAACCAGAACTCACTGAGGTTCTTGAAAGTATCTGATGACTTGGCTGCCCTGAGAGTCTTCTCAGAGTTGGTAAACCTGGGCCCATGACAACACTTGTTTGCATTCGCATACCTGAGTTTCTGGATGGTTCTTGGGAGTCTTTCTGATGTAGGTCCCTTTCATGGACTGAATGACTTGATTGCAGTGGACGTGTTGGGGTCACTAGAGGACTCTGACACATTTGAAAAGGTAAGTACCTTGTAGGCTCTTTAGGCACTAGGAAACTGGTTTCTCTGGGTATATTTGAAGCCATTTGGAATTTAGGATGCAAGGAGGAATCTTTGGACATCTATGTGTTCTGAACTGATTGGAGAATGTTCCTGCACTGGAGAACCTGGAACTAGGAAACACATCAAAAGAGCTCCAGAGAGCACCCATTTATACATCATGCCTACACAGCATTTGCTTTGGACTCTTAGATAGCAGGAATCAGGATTCCTCAGGTGGCCTCAGTCTTCCTGACCAACTGCCTCTGATTCCCAAAATCAGCATTCTCAGTATTGCAATAGACATGCAATTAGCTCCTGTGTTAATATCAGACCACAAAAGAGGGCAATTGGCTGTCATCCCCTTGGGTTTAAAGCTAACATATCCTCTTCATTTCCACTGGTGTTCTATCTCTCTCCCAACAAGGAGTCAGGGCCATGGAACAGGCAGCATCCATGTGATCCCACCCCACCCCTATCTCCTACACAAGAGCTTTGATGATCTAATTACCCAGTATATCATAGGGCTCTTACACCTAACCTAGACCTACCCTAGTACTGAAACTCTACTCCATGGACTTGGTCTTAATTGAATCTCCACCCAGTACATCCACATAGGTTCCTCTTTCATCCCCTCACATCCAGCAGATATTCCCACCCTGTGGCCAGGCTCAGTTGGCAGATATAACTTATGGAAACTTGGACAGGTGGAAGACACCTCTTTTGGGACAAGTTTTGTCTGTCTGACTTTGGCTGTCCTACAACTCGATTTGAAGACAAGGATGAAATTGAGCTCTCAGAGATACACCTGTCTGTGACCAACCTGTCCAGTGCTTCGAATAAAGGCATGTAACACCATATTGGACTCATTCTTTGGGGAGTCCTGCCCTCTTTGGTTTCATCCAGAAGAAATTTGTTCTACAATCTTCTGGGATCACCTCAAAAAACATCTCTTCTCATGCTAGAGCCCAAGGGGACCTGCTCATTCCTGTCCCCTGTTTTCACCTTGTAATTACCCTCTCTTTTCTTTTCTTCTCTTTATTTTCTTTCCTTTCCTCTCCTCTCCTTTCCTTTCCTTTTCTTTTCCTTCCCTTCCCTTTCCTTTCCTTTCTTTTCAATTCCTTTCTTCTCTCTCTCTCTCTCTCTCTCTCTCTCTCTCTCTCTCTCTCTCTCTCTCCCTTTTTTTCCTTTTTTCTTTTTTAAAATTGAGACTGGCAATTCTACATGTCCCTCACTTTCTGGATCCCACTATAATAATAAGCCAGCCCTCAATATTACAGAGTCCCACTGCCAATGGGTCTGGAGAACGGGGGTAAAATGTGTGCCCCAAAAACCCAATATGGTTACCTCTTCTTGTTGAATGAGGACCTGTTTAGTCATAAAGCTGACAAGTTGTCACACTTTCCAGTCAATATACCACCACCATGGTCTATTTTGCCCCCCCCCCAGAGCTCACTTTCGTCCCAAGTCCACTGGAGATCTTATTGTGTGTTCATCCTACTCCTGCATGCCCATTTAAAGGGAAATAAATCAGAGAAACCCCACAGTTTAAATCTCCTCTTGTCAAGCCTCTCCATCTAATGACTCAGGCTTTCTATACAACACAGCCCTCAGACCAGTGCCTAGAATTCAGAACAGAGAATCTAGGAGCCTCCTTAAGCTCATTCACAGACTGCTTGAATCCCTGCACCTGACTGATACTCAGCTCCTCATTTACATATTTTCTGCCTATCAAACAACCATACAAGCCAAACAATGTGATCCAAGTTCATGTTCCACTTTCTCCCAGTATTACCCTCCGTGATATCCCCTTCACACAACAACCTGAAAAACATCATGATGCCCACTACCTCAACAGCTATCCAGTGGGCTGCTGTATCTTGGCCAATCCGCTATTTGACTTCTATTCAGAGGACCTGCACTTACATATCTCTCCAAACTCACTCTTTGGAATCTTTGCACCCTACGAACTTTCAAATCCATTGTCCGCATTCACATTTGGTGCCACACTGGTTTCAGAGTAACTGTTTAGAGCCCAACTCTTATGGGTATAATTCTACTTGTTTTTTTGTCTTTTGAGTCAGAGTGTCTCTACTAGTCCAGGCTGTTCTAGACTTACTGAACATCAAAGGGCTCAGGTGTCTTCTTGGCTGGTACACAAAAGCACAGTAGCTGGGCCAGCAACATGGGGTCTTACCAGCCTTCTTATTCTGTCATCTATGAACCCTGCATGCTTATGTTTTCCAGTGTTAACATCTATGTGGAAACAACTGCACTGCTCCTGCCTTTTCTCCACATTGCCCACTCAACTCTGGGGATGTGTTGGACCTCAACATCCAAACATGTACACCAGCTGCAGAATGATCACAAAAAGCTCTTCATCTGCTAGCTCCCTCTCTCCTCCATGAGATTAGCCACCCTCAACATAGCCAATGTATAAAAAATATATTCAGGACAAACACTCACCTGACAAACACTAGTTCTCTTTATCTTGTTCAGATTTCCTTCTGTTTGTACACTTCCTCAGGGAACAGCCTTATATACCTTGTCTGGGCAGGAACCTCAAAGCTCCACCCACTCTTTGGCTCCTCCCACTCTGTGGACCTTCAAATTCAGTAGATAAACACACCCTTCAGTGCCACTGGGATTTTGGCCCCACCCTAGAGATTCCTTGTCTTTTTGATTGAATTACATTTTTTTTTTTGTTTTGTTTATTTGTAAGTCAGGGTCTGTCACTGAAGGAAGTTGTCTTCACAGTCTATAAGGTGTCTAGTTCTCCCAAGAAAACAAATTCCTGGCTATTTAGGGGAAAACTTCCTACAATACATTGCATCAGCCTTGCTGGCAGTATACCTTAATTCAAAGTACTCAGGAGTCAGAGGCAGGTCATATCTGTGACTTCTAAACATCCTTTCTCTACATAACACTTTACAGGACAAATAGAGCTACACAGAATAAAACAACCTCAAAATTACAAATATGCATCTAGAGAGATAAATATTTATGTAATCATAATCTTTCTCCTCCCCACGCTCTTATTCACATGTATACCCATCATACTTCAAGAGCATGCTCTTAGCCATTCTGACTGGTGTGAGATGGAATCTCAGGGTTGTTTTGATTTGCGTTTCCTGATGATTAAGTATGTTGAACATTTTTTCAGGAGCTTCTCAGCCATTGGGTATTTTCAGGTGAGAATTCTTCGTTTAGCTCTGAGCCGCATTTTTAAACGGGTTTATTTGATTTTCTGTAGTCCACCTTCTTGATTTCTTTATATATATTGGATATCAGTCCCCTCTCTGATTTAAGATAGGTAAAGATCCTTTCCCAATATGTTGGTGGTCTTTTTTGTCTTATTGACTTTGTCTTTTGCCTGGCAGAAGCTTTGCAATTTTATGAGGTCTCATTTGTCGATTCTCGATCTTAACAGCACAAGCCATTGCTGATCTATTCAGGATTTTTGCCCACTGTACCCATATCTTCGAGGCTTTTCCCTACTTTCTCCTCCATATGTATCAGTATGTCTGGTTTTATGTGGAGTTCCTTAATCCACTTAAATTTGACCTTAGTACAAGGAGATAGGAATGGATCAATTCGCATTCTTCTACATGATAACAGCCATTTGTGCCAGCACCATTTGTTGAAAATGCTGTCTTTTTTCCACTGGATGTTCTTTGCTCCCTTGTCAAAGATCAAGTGACCATAGGTGTGTGGTTTTATTTCTGGGTCTTCAGTTCTATTCCATTGGTCTACTTGTCTGTCCCTATACCAGTACCATGCAGTTTTTATCACAATTGCTCTGTAGTACAACTTTAGGTCACCATGGTGAATCCACAGGGGAGGTTTTTTTTAATCCTTGAGCAGAATTGTTGCTATCCTAGGTTTTTTGTTATTCCAGACGAATTTGCAGATTGCCCTTTCTAATTCGTTGAAGAATTGAGTTGGAATTTTGATGGGGATTGCATTGAGTCCTTAGATTGCTTTTGGCAAGATAGCCATTTTTTACTCTATTGATCCTGCCAATCCATGAGCATGGGAGTTCTTTCCATCTTCTGGGATCTTCTTTAATTTCTTTCTTCAGAGACTTGATGTTCTTATCATACAGATCTTTCACTTCCTTAGTTAGAGTCAGGCCAAGGTATTTTATATTATTTGTGATTATTGAGAAGGGTGTTGTTTCCCTAATTTCTTTCTCAGCCTGTTTATTCTTTGTGTAGAGAAAGGCCATTGCCTTGTTTGAGTTAATTTTATATCCAGCTACTTCACTGAAGCTGTTTATCAAGTTTAGGAGTTCTCTGGTGGAATTTTTAGGGTCACTTACATATACTATCATATCATCTGGAAAAAGTGATATTTTGACTTCTTCCTTTCCAATTTGTATCCCCTTGATATCCTTTTGGTGTCTAATTGCTCTGGCTAGGACTTCAAGTACAGTGTTGAATAGGTAGGGAGAAAGTGGGCAGCCTTTTCTAGTCCCTGATATTAGTGGGATTGCTTCCAGCTTCTCACCATTTACTTTGATGTTGCCTACTGGTTTGCTGTAGGTTGCTTTTTATTTTGTTTAGTTATTGGCCTTGAATTCCTGATCTTTCCAAGACTTTTATCCTGAATGGGTGTTGGATTTTTCAAATGCTTTCTCTGCATTTATGGCTAAGATAAAAAATTCAGGGGACAGCAGATGCTGGGGAGGATGTGGAGAAAGAGGAACTCTCCTCCATTGTTGGTGGGCTTACATGCTTGTACAAACACTCTAGAAATCAGTCTGGCGGTTCCTCAGAAAATTGGACACAGTACTACTGGAGGATCCTGCAATACCTCTCCTGGGCATATATCCAGAAGATGTTCCAGCCAGTAAGAAACACACATGCTCCACTATGTTCATAGCAGCCTTATTTTTAATAGCCAGAAGCTGGAAAGAACCCAGATGTCCCTCAACAGGGGAATGTATACAGAAAATGTGGTACATTTACAGAATGGAGTACTACTCAGATACTAAAGACCATGAATTGAAGAAATTCTTAGGCAAATGGATGGATCTGGAGGATATCATCCTGAGTGAGACAATGCAATCACAAAAGAACACATATGGTATACACTCATTGATAAGGGGATACTAGCCCAGGAATTGAGAATACCCACGATACAACTTGCAAAACATATGAAACTCAAGAAGAAGGAAGACCAAAGTGTGGATACTTAGCTCCTTCTTATAATTTTAAACAAAATACCCATGGATTGATTCACAGTGACAAAGTTCAGAGCAGATCTTGAAGGAATGACCATCCAGAGACTGCCCTACTGGGGGATACACGCCATAAACCACTACCAAACCCAGACACTAGGCAGATGCCACCAAGAACCTGCTGACAGGAGCCTATATAGCTGTTTCCAGTGAGGCTGTGCCAGTGCCTGGCAAATACAGAAGTGGATGCTCACAGTTATCCACTGGACTGAGCACAAGTTCCCCAATTAAGGAGCCAAAGAAATACCCAAGGAGCTGAAGGGGACTGAGTCCCCATAGAAGAAACAACAATATGAACTAATTAGTACTCTCAGAGCTCCTTGGACCTTGTCTTCATCAGGGTTTCTATTCTGTCACAGACATCATGACCAAGAAACTAGTTGGGTAGGACAGGGTTTATTCGGCTTACACTTCCATACTGCTGTTTATCACCAAAGGAAGTCAGGCCTGGAACTCAAACAGGGCAGGAAGCAGGAGCTGATGCAGAGGCCATGGAGGGATGTTCTTTACTGGCTTGCTTCCTCTGGCTTGCTCAAGAACCAAGACTAGCAGCCCAGAGATGGTCCCACTCACATGGGGCCTTTCTCCTTTGATCACTAATTGAGGAAATGCCTTATAGTTGTATCTTATGGAGGCCCCCGACCAGTGTCTCTAGTTGCGTATGTAGCAGAGGATGGTCTAGTATGCCATCATTGGGAAGAGAGGCTCTTGATATTGCGAAGACCATATGCCCCAGTACAGGGTAATGCCAGGGCCAGGAAGCAGGAGTTGGTGGGTTGCAGAGCAGGGCAAGGGGAGGGTATAGGTGACTTTCGGGATAGCATTTGAAATGTAACGGAAGAAAATAGCTACTAAAATTAATTGAGTCATTAATTAATACATAAACACATGAATACATAATTAAATAAATGCCAGCAGAGGAATTGGAAAGGTAAAGAAAAAGGGAGGTGCTGGCAGCATGAGAAGAGAAGGCAGTTTTGCAGAAGAAATTGTTAGCACACAGTTTGACCAGGGGAAGTGAAGCTGAGAATGACAGTAGGCTAGATCAGTTGTTATACTTTAGAGTATGGCATTGTGAAACTTGGAGAAGGGACTGTTTAAGCAATCTTTAAAAAAACTAAGGGAGGAAATGTTGGTATAAATGTTTAAAAGAACTTGGAGGCAAACTTGGAGTGGGCAGGGAGTTAAGAGAATTGTTCAGTGAAAATAGCAACTTTACAAGAGTCCCCCAGGTGGTGCTGGTTTTGAAGATCTGACAGGAGCATAAAGAGCAGCTGAGCCTTGGCACTCTGTAGCAGAGGTGGAGTCCCTGAAATTAGTCCAGGTGATGCTATTGGTGAAAGTGTGGGCCAGTTGCAGCAGAAAACCCCAGCATTTTGGAGATAGCAGCAACCATGGGATGGTTACACAGAACAGCAGCATCAGTGAGATAGAACCTCACCAGACCCTAGGAGACAAGCTCCGGTGATGCAGAGGCCAGAGCTGCAGACATTCTAATTGGAAAATTGCATTTAAAGTAGTCTTTTTACCCTTTAATTAACCATCGCTTCTCTTCTCATACAATATACTCCGAAAAGAAATTTCCCTCCCTCTACTCTTTCCACTTCTTTTTCCCTCCTCTTCCAACAGGGTCCACACCATTTCTCTCTCTTTCTAGGCTTCTAAGAGGTAACATTAAAAAACAGTAAAATATAGAAGATGAAACAAAAGCTACCATATGGAACTTGGGCCTAACAGGTCAAGAGAAATATTCCTGACAGGAATGTTACAGAAACAATATGAAAAAGCTGGCAGGAATGGTACAAAGTGACTACAGTTATGCTAGGAGGGGGGCAGTTTTCAACAACATCTTTTCCCCACTTTATATCACGCTCACTGTATCTGGTATTATGTTGAGGTCTATAATCCACTTGGACTTGAGTTTCCTGTAGGGTTATAACTATGGATCTACATTTACTCTTCTACAAGGAGATATCTAGTCTGACAAGCACGTGGTGATGTCCACTCACTAGGTGTGAATTGTTATCTTCTTCATCAAAAGATAAGGAATTGATATATGCACGTATTTATGTGCAGGTATTAAGTTTAATCTAACTGATAAATGCGTCTGCTTTTATGATAATACTCTGCTGTTGTTAATAATGTAATTCAGGGTGTAGTACATTTTGCTGAAGGTGACTGCTTCAGCAGTTCTTTTATTATTCAGGAGAGTTTTTCATAGTCTGGGCTATTTGTCTTTCCATAACTAAGTGGAAATTGTTCTCTGAAGATCTGTGAATCATTGTATGGGAATTTTGATGGGGATTGCACTGAATTTATAGATTGCTTTTGGTAGACTGGCTGAGCATTGGTGATCTTTCTATCTTCTGATACCTTCTTCAATATTTTTCCTGGAATTTTTATCATAGAATATTTTTACTTGCTTGGTTAGAATTGCCTCAAGATATTTCACATTACTTGGGGCAATGTTAAAGTGTTTGTGCCTAATTTTTTTCTTAGTCAAATTGTTGTTTGTATAGAGAGGGGTACTGATTTTTCTGGTTAATTTAACACTACAGGTACTCTGCTGAAAGTGTTTCTCAATCATAGACATTCACTAGTGCAATTTCTCAAGTCACTTCAGAACATTGTCATATCATTTAAATAAAGGTACTTTGAAGTACTCCTTCCCCATATGTATTTCCTTTACCTCCTACAAGTGTCTTCTTGCTTAAGCTAAGAACTTCAAGTAATGCATTGAACAGATATGGAGAGAGTGGCAGCCTTGACTTGTTCCCGATTTTAGTGGAATTCTGTAAATGTTATGCCTGGTTCTTCCTCCCAGACTCTTCCTCCCAGAAATAAGTCTCAGATTAAAAAAATATTTTAAAATACCATGCCTAGGCCTGGAAAATGGCTCTATGTTTAAGAGCACTGACTGTTCTTCCAGAGGTCCTGAATCAATTCCCAGCAAACACATGGTGGCTCAAACCATCTGTGAAGGGACGTAAGGTTCTCTGCTGGTGTGTCTGAAGACAGCTATAGTGTACTCATGTACATAAAATAAATATTAAAAAAATACCATGCCTATACATTTTAGCTCCTCTTTGACTAGATCATAACTTAGACGACTCAATTGTATTACCTTCCCTTCTTCCATGTGGTTGATTACCTGTGCTCAGGTACTATGCATCTGTCCTCCCCGACCCCCACATCTTCCTGAAGACAGGTGTATTAACTCACCTGGAATTTCAACACTCAGGAGAAGCAAGAAGATGGCATGAAACACTGTGACAACCCATAATCCCTGCTTTCCCTGATGTGAAGAGCAAGAAAGATACTATTGCTTTGATATTGATGGATGAAGATTCACAGTCAAGAGGAAGGGATATGGGAGGCTTCTGCCATAACAGCTATTCATATGCCAACTTACCCAGCCTCCCAAGAAAGTAGCATACTAGTAATAGAGGCACTGAAGAGAACACTTAAGTGGGTTGGGATACAGAAATGTACCTTTCCACAATGGGTGACTAATGGAAGAGGTAGAAGGAGAAGGTGTATATTCTGTTATTGGAAAGTCCATGAAGATTATGTCCCCATACTCTAGTGAGAATACAGATGACAGAACTATGTCAGTTTTATAATTTTTTATTTTTTCACGCTTTGGGGAAGGGGAGGGCACAAAGGTGGGTAGACATAGCAGGACAGGGATCTGTGTGTAATCAAGTGCTAACCAATATAAAAATAGGAGAGAATCCATTTAATTGCTATGTTCAATGAATAGCTGTACCTTTGTGGTACATTGAAAATAAATAACACTAGTTTAATTGAGACATTTTCACAAAGTCTTCCTTGAAAGCTTTCTACCTCATGTGTTCAGACAATCAGTCTCCAAGTTTAAAGCTTTCACTTTGGTAGATGGAGAGAGGAGTGCCCCAAACTTCCGGATCAACAGTTCTTAGATGGCATCCACAAGTCAGAAGTGCTCAGGGAAGTCAGACAGTGACACTTGGTCTGGGACAGAATCCAAGTCACTGAGATGTACAGGGAAGAGCTGGTCTTGTATAGCAGTCTGGTCTTAAACACCTATGAGTGTGTATTGAGCAATGGGTCTCCCTTGGATTCCCAGATGTCAAAGCTGTGCTGGAATGTGGAGTTTGGGCTATTGCTGGATCTTGATCTGCAGCAGGTTGTGCAGATAGTGCACAGACTGATGATTGACAGACCGTACTCTCCCCTGTTGCTGGGTTTCACTCAGCCTATAGAGACATCATGGCATCACTTAATAAATTCTCATTAATCTGAATAATGGACAAGGTTGACTCCGGGTCTGAGAACATACTTGGGCTGAAAGGAGGAGGAAAGCTGACATGACATATTTCCTCCCATGCAGAAAATATGGATTCTGAGTCTGGAGATGTACTTGATGGGCTGCATGGAGGAGAACTGAACACAGACTGTCTCTCAGCCAAGGTATCCTGATAGGCAGAGCTTGGCAGAGAGACAGTGCCTTTAGGGCTTTCAGTTATTTCACAGGAATCCTGGCCATGCATCAAATTTTGCACCGTGTTCTTCTCTGTCTCCTTCCTTTGCTTCTTAGACCTTGTATTCTTTTGATAGATTTCACAGACCTGATCAATTTTGGAAAAGATGGCCATCTGGTCTAGGGAATTACTCAAGGGGCTGAGTTCAGGAAGAGGGCTCAAAACTGATGGTGTCTGGCACATGGAGAAGGTGGATTCTGAGTTTTGGGTCATACTTGGAGGTCCGAGTTGAGGAGAAAGGCTTAATCCCGAGGGTATGTCACACGAAGATTCAGCACCGGCTGCTGGAGAAGGTGAGGAAAGAACGTTGGAACAGCCAGACCTATCACTAGATAGGTGCCCCGGTTCCCTGGAAAGTTCTCTACACTTCTGCCTTGGATGCTCCGAGATAATGTGGCTCTTGCTGAAACACATGTCTTCCAAGGGTTGATCAATGAGGGGAGAGTTGAATTCCTGGTGAGGGGAGTTCCTTGATGGTCTAAACTCAGGAGGATAGCTGACATTCACATGTCTCTGGCACACAGAATCTGGACTGGCAGCGAAATCAGGAACTTCACCGCCACTGCTGGAAGTAGGCCTATAGTGAGGTCCACTTCCAATTCTCCGAGGGAGTTGTGAACTCTTCCGACATTCTTTAGCTCGCCTGTTCTTGAACCAGGTCTGGAAAACAAAGGAGACATCAGAGGAATACCCGTAACGGGACCACAGGTTGAAGCCTTTAGATGGGAGGTGTTTTTATAGCCATAGAAACTGCATGAGGCAGAAACAGAGAAGTCTGAGGCTCTAAATCCCAAAGAGATTGCAGTAAGGTAGGATGTATATGACTTGGCACCAAAATCTGGGGAAGATTCAGGTAGTGTGTCCTGTGTCTTAGTAGAAGCCGTGGTGTATGGGTCTCTAAGACCCTGCAGGAAAATAATCTTGACCCAAAATGGTACCAGGTTGAATCAGAATGGGATGTACAGGGAAGAGCTGTACCCCTAGAGGGCTGAATAACCACCATTCACAAAACTCCAAGGTGCCCTTAGCACTTAAGAAGCACAGAGTTCAGGTAATTGATTGAGGAAGAGACCCTTTTGGTGTTGAACAGAGGGAAAAGAGAGAGGCATACCTGGATCTTGTATTCTGTCACACCAATCAGTAATGCCAGTGCCTTCCGTTGTTCCAGGTCTGGGTTCTGGCACTGGTGAAAATGTTCTTGCAGCAGACACTTTTGTTCTTTGGAGTACACGGTGTGTTCCTTTCGACACTTTCTTGTAGCCACAGGGCCAGATTGTTTGTTATAATATTTATCTGACAGTGGCATAGAACCTATGGGAACAGGGAAACCAGAACTCACTGAGGTTCTTGAAAGTATCTGATGACTTGGCTGCCCTGAGAGTCTTCTCAGAGTTGGTAAACCTGGGCCCATGACAACACTTGTTTGCATTCGCATACCTGAGTTTCTGGATGGTTCTTGGGAGTCTTTCTGATGTAGGTCCCTTTCATGGACTGAATGACTTGATTGCAGTGGACGTGTTGGGGTCACTAGAGGACTCTGACACATTTGAAAAGGTAAGTACCTTGTAGGCTCTTTAGGCACTAGGAAACTGGTTTCTCTGGGTATATTTGAAGCCATTTGGAATTTAGGATGCAAGGAGGAATCTTTGGACATCTATGTGTTCTGAACTGATTGGAGAATGTTCCTGCACTGGAGAACCTGGAAATAGGAAACACATCAAAAGAGCTCCAGAGAGCACCCATTTATACATCATGCCTACACAGCATTTGCTTTGGACTCTTAAATAGCAGGAATCAGGATTCCTCAGGTAGCCTCAGTCTTCCTGACCAACTGCCTCTGATTCCCAAAATCAGCATTCTCAGTATTGCAATAGACATGCAATTAGCTCCTGTGTTAATATCAGACCACAAAAGAGGGCAATTGGCTGTCATCCCCTTGGGTTTAAAGCTAACATATCCTCTTCATTTCCACTGGTGTTCTATCTCTCTCCCAACAAGGAGTCAGGGCCATGGAACAGGCAGCATCCATGTGATCCCACCCCACCCCTATCTCCTACACAAGAGCTTTGATGATCTAATTACCCAGTATATCATAGGGCTCTTACACCTAACCTAGACCTACCCTAGTACTGAAACTCTACTCCATGGACTTGGTCTTAATTGAATCTCCACCCAGTACATCCACATAGGTTCCTCTTTCATCCCCTCACATCCAGCAGATATTCCCACCCTGTGGCCAGGCTCAGTTGGCAGATATAACTTATGGAAACTTGGACAGGTGGAAGACACCTCTTTTGGGACAAGTTTTGTCTGTCTGACTTTGGCTGTCCTACAACTCGATTTGAAGACAAGGATGAAATTGAGCTCTCAGAGATACACCTGTCTGTGACCAACCTGTCCAGTGCTTCGAATAAAGGCATGTAACACCATATTGGACTCATTCTTTGGGGAGTCCTGCCCTCTTTGGTTTCATCCAGAAGAAATTTGTTCTACAATCTTCTGGGATCACCTCATAAAACATCTCTTCTCATGCTAGAGCCCAAGGGGACCTGCTCATTCCTGTCCCCTGTTTTCACCTTGTAATTAACCTCTCTTTTCTTTTCTTCTCTTTATTTTCTTTCCTTTCCTCTCCTCTCCTCTCCTTTCCTTTCCTTTTCTTTTCCTTCCCTTCCCTTTCCTTTCCTTTCTTTTCAATTACTTTCTTCTCTCTCTCTCTCTCTCTCTCTCTCTCTCTCTCTCTCTCTCCCTTTTTTTCCTTTTTTCTTTTTTAAAATTGAGACTGGCACTTCTACATGTCCCTCACTTTCTGGATCCCACTATAATAATAAGCCAGCCCTCAATATTACAGAGTCCCACTGCCAATGGGTCTGGAGAACGGGGGTAAAATGTGTGCTCCACAAACCCAATATGGTTACCTCTTCTTGTTGAATGAGGACCTGTTTAGTCATAAAGCTGACAAGTTGTCACACTTTCCAGTCAATATACCACCACCATGGTCTATTTTGGCCCCCCCAGAGCTCACTTTCATCCCAAGTCAACTGGAGACCTTATTGTGTGTTCATCCTACTCCTGCATGCCCATTTAAAGGGAAATAAATCAGAGAAACCCCACAGTTTAAATCTCCTCTTGTCAAGCCTCTCCATCCAATGACTCAGGCTTTCTATACAACACAGCCCTCAGACCAGTGCCTAGAATTCAGAACAGAGAATCTAGGAGCCTCCTTAAGCTCATTCACAGACTGCTTGAATCCCTGCACCTGACTGATACTCAGCTCCTCATTTACATATTTTCTGCCTATCAAGCAACCATACAAGCCAAATAGTGTGATCCAAGTTCCTGTTCCACTTTCTCCCAGTATTACCCTCCGTGATATCCCCTTCACACAACAACCTGAAACACATCATGATGCCCACTACCTCAACAGCTATCCAGTGGGCTGCTGTATCTTGGCCAATCCGCTATTTGACTTCTATTCAGAGGACCTGCACTTACATATCTCTCCAAACTCACTCTTTGGAATCTTTGCACCCTACGAACTTTCAAATCCATTATCTGCATTCACATTTGGTGCCACGCTGTTTTCAGAGTAACTGCTTAGAGCCCTACTCTTATGGGTATAATTCTACTTGTTTTGTTGTCTTTTGAGTCAGAGTGTCTCTACTAGTCCAGGCTGTTCTAGACTTACTGAACATCAAAGGGCTCAGGTCTCTTCTTGGCTGGTACACAAAAGCACAGTAGCTGGGCCAGCAACATGGGGTCTTACCAGCCGTCTTGTTCTGTCATCTATGAGCCCTGCATGCTTATGTTTTCCAGTGTTAACATCTATGTGGAAACATCTGCACTGCTCATGCCTTTTCTCCACACTGCCCACTCAACAATGGGGATGTGTTGGACCCCAATATCCAAACATGTACACCAGCTGCAGAATGATCACAAAAAGCTCTTCATCTGCTAGATCCCTCTCTCCTCCATGAGATTAGCCACCCTCAGCATAGCCAATGTATAAAAAATATATTCAGGATAAACACTCACCTGACAAACACTAGTTCTCTTTATCTTGTTCAGATTTCCTTCTGTTTGAACACTTCCTCAGGGAACAGCCTTATATACCTTGTCTGGGCAGGAACCTCAAAGCTCCACCCACTCTTTGGCTCCTCCCACTCTGTGGACCTTCAAATTCAGTAGATAAACACTCCCTTCAGTGCCACTGGGATTTTGGCCCCACCCTAGAGAGTCCTTGTCTTTTTGATTGAATTATATTTTTTTGTTTGTTTTGTTTATTTGTAAGTCAGGGTCTGTCACTGCAGGAAGTTGTCTTCACAGTCTATAAGGTGTCTAGTTCTCCTTAAAAAACAAATTCCTGGCTATTTAGGGAAAAACTTTCTACAATACATTGCATCAGCCTTGCTGGCGGTATACCTTAATTCAAAGTACTCAGGAGTCAGAGGCAGGTCATCTCCGTGACTTCTAAACCGCCTTTTTCTATATACCACTTTACAGGACAAATAGAGCTACACAGAATAAAACAACCTCAAAATTACAAATATGCATCTAGAGAGATGAATATTTATGTAATCATAATCTTTCTCCTCCCCACGCTCTTATTCACATGTATACCCATCATACTACAAGAGCACGCTCTTATCCATTCTGACTGGTGTGAGGTGGAATCTCAGGGTTGTTTTGATTTGCATTTCCTGATGATTAAGGATGTTGAACATTTTTTCAGGAGCTTCTCAGCCATTGGGTATTCTTCAGGTGAGATTTCTTTTTTAGCTCTGAGCCCAATCTTTTAATGGGATTATTTGATTTTCGGTAGTTCACCTTCTTGATTTCTTTATATATATTGGATATCAGTCCCCTCTCTGATTTAGGATAGGTAAAGATCCTTTCTCAATCTGTTGGTGGCCTTTTTTGTCTTATTGACTGTGTCTTTTGCCTTGCAGAAGCTTTGCAATTTCATGCGGTCTCATTTGTCGATTCTCGATCTTAACAGCACAAACCATTGCTGATCTATTCAGGATTTTTTTCCCCCTGTACCAATATCTTCGAGGCTTTTCCCTACTTTCTCCTCCATATGTTTCACTATGTCTGGTTTTATGTGGAATTCTTTAATCCACTTAGATTTGACCTTAGTACAAGGAGATAGAAATGGATCAATTCACATTCTTCTATATGATAACCGCCAGGTGTGCCAGCACCATTTGTTGAAAATGCTGTCTTTTTTCCACTGGATGTTTTTTGCTCCCTTGTCAAAGATCAAGTGACCATAGGTGTGTGGTTTCATTTCTGGGTCTTCAATTCTGTTCCATTGGTCTACTTGTCTGTCCCTATACCAGTACCATGCAGTTTTTAACACAATTACTCTGTAGTAAAACTTTAGATCACCATGGTGAATTCACAGGGGAGGTTTTTTTAATCCTTGAGCAGAATTGTTGCTATCCTAGGTTTTTTGTTATTCCAGATGAATTTGCAGATTGTCCTTTCTAATTCGTTGAAGAATTGAGTTGGAATTTTGATGGGGATTGCATTGAGTATGACGTAGATTGCTTTTGGCAAGATAGCCATTTTTACAATGTTGATCCTGCCAATCCATGAGCATGGGAGATCTTTCCATCTTCTGAGATCTTCTTTAATTTCTTTCTTCAGAGACTTGATGTTCTTATCATACAGATCTTTCACTTCCTTAGTTAGAGTCAGGCCAACTTATTTTATATTATTTGTGACTATTGAGAAGGGTGTTGTTTCCCTAATTTCTTTCTCAGCCTGTTTATCCTTTGTGTAGAGAAAGGCCATTGACTAGTTTGAGTTAATTTTATATCCAACTACTTCACTGAAGCTGTTTATCAGGCTTAGGACTTCTCTGGTGGAATTTTTAGGGTGACTTACATATAGTATCATATCATCTGGAAAAAGTGGTATTTTTACTTCTTCCTTTCCAATTTGTATCCCCTTGATATCCTTTTGGTGTCTAATTGCTCTGGCTAGGACTTCAAGTACAGTGTTGAATAGGTATGGAGACAGTGGGCAGCCTTGTCTAGTCCCTGATATTAGTTGGATTGCTTCCAGCCTCTCACCATTTACTTTGATGTTGGCTACTGGTTTGCTGTAGATTGCTTTTTATCATGTTTAGGTATTGGCCTTGAATTCCTGATCTTTTCCAGACTTTTATCCTGAATGTGTGTTGGATTTTGTCAAATGCTTTCTCTGCATATATGGCTAAGATAAAAAATTCAGGGGACAGCAGATGCTGGCGAGGATGTGGAGAAAGAGAAACCCTCTTCCATTGTTGGTGGGATTGTATGCTTGTACAAACACTCTGGAAATCAGTCTGGCGGTTCCTCAGAAAATTGGACATAGTACTACTGGAGGATCCTGCAATACCTCTCCTGGGCATATATACAGAAGATGTTCCAACCATTAAAAGGACATATGCTCCACTATGTTCCTAGCAGCCTTATTTATAATAGCCAGAAGCTGGAAAGAACCCAGATGCCCCTCAACAGAGGAATGGATACAGAAAATGTGGTAAATTTACAGAATGGAGTACTACAGCTACTAAAGACAGTGAATTTAAGAAATTCTTAGGCAAATGGATGTATCTGGAAGATATTATCCTGAGTGAGATAATGCAATCATAAAAGAACATATATGGTATACACTCATTGATAAGGGGATATTAGCCCAGGAATTTAGAATACCCAAGATACAACTTGCAAAACATATGAAACTCAAGAAGAAGGAAGACCAAAGTGTGGATACTTAGCTCCTTCTTATAATTTTAAACAAAATACCCATGAATTGATTCACAGTGACAAAGTTCAGAGCAGATATTGAAGGAATGACCATCCAGAGACTGCCCTACTGGGGGATACACGCCAGAAACCACCACCAAACCCAGACACTAGGCAGATGCCAGCAAGAGTCTGCTGACAGGAGCCTGAATTAGCTGTTTCCTGTGAGGCTGTGCCAGTGACTGGCAAATACAAAAGTGGATTCTCACAGTCATCCATTGGACTGAGCACAAGTTTCCAAATTAAGGGGCAAGAAAAATACCCAGGGAGCTGAAGGGGACTGAGTCCCCATAGAAGAAACAACAATATGAACTAATTAGTACTCTCAGAGCTCCTTGGAACTTGTCTCAGTCAGGGTTTCTATTCCTTCACAAACATCATGACCAAGAAACAAGTTGGGTAGGACAGGGTTTATTCGGCTTATACTTCCATACTGCTGTTTATCACCAAAGGAAGTCAGGCCTGGAACTCAAACAGGGCAGGAAGCAGGAGCTGATGCAGAGGCCATGGAGGGATGTTCTTTACTGGCTTGATTCCCCTGGCTTGCTCTGCCTGCTCTCTTATAGAACCAAGACTAGCAGCCCAGAGATGGTCCCACTCACATGGGGTCTTTCCCCTTTGATCAGTAATTGAGAAAATGCCTTACAGTTGTATGTCATGGAGGCCTCCGACCAGTGTCTCTAGTTGCATATGTAGCAGAGGATGGACTAGTAGGCCATCATTGGGAAGAGAGGTTCTTGGTATTGTGAAGACCATAAGCCCCAGTACTCGGGAATGCCAGGGCCAGGATGCAGGAGTTGGTGGGTTGCGGAGCAGGGCAAGGGGAGGGTAGAGGGGCCTTTCGGGATAGCATTTGAAATGTAAAGGAAGAAAATAGCTACTAAAATTAATTGAATAATTAATTAATAAATAATCACATGAATACATAAATAAATAAATGCCAGCAGAGGAATTGGAAAGGTAAAGAAAAAGGGAGGTGCTGGCAGAGTGAGAAGAGAAGGAAGTTTTGCAAAAGAATTTGTTAGCACACAGTTTGTCCAGGCGAAGCAAAACTGAGAATGACAGTAGGCTAATCAATTGTTATACTTTAGAGTATGGCATTGTGAAACTTGGAGAAGGGACTGTTTAAGCTATCTTTAAAAAACTAAGGGAGGAAATGTTGGTATAAATGTTTAAAAGTACTGGGAGGGAAACTTGGAGTGGGCAGGGAGTTAAGAGAATTGTTCAGTGAAAATA
This sequence comes from Mus musculus, assembly GCF_000001635.26. Taxonomy (NCBI): domain Eukaryota; kingdom Metazoa; phylum Chordata; class Mammalia; order Rodentia; family Muridae; genus Mus; species Mus musculus. The sequence continues at coordinate 15,425,285 of NC_000073.6, read as the reverse complement.
GCCACTTTACAAGAGTCCCCCAGGTGGTGCTGGTTTTGAAGATCTGACAGGAGCATAAAGAGCAGCTGAGCCTTGGCACTCTGTAGCAGAGGTGGAGTCCCTGAAGGTAGTCCAGGTGAGGCTACTGGTGAAAGTGCGGGTCAGTTGCAGCAGAAAACCCAGCATTTTGGAGATAGCAGCAACCATGGGATGGTTACCCAGAACAGCAACAGCAGTGAGATGGATCCAAGCCAGACCTTAGGAGACAAGCTTCTGTGATGCAGAGGCCAGAGCTGCAGACATTCTAATTGGAAAATTGCATTTAAAGTTGTTTTTTTAACCTATTAGTAAACATAGCTTCTCTTCTCATACAATATACTCTGAAAAAAATCCCCCCCTACTCCTCCCACTTCTTTTTCCCTCCTCTTCCAACAGGGTCCACACCAGTTCTCTCTCTTACTAGGCTTCTAAGAGGTAACATTAAAAAACAGTAAAATATAGAAGATGAAACAAAAGCTACCATATGGAACTTGGGCCTAACAAGTCAAGAGAAATATTCCTGACAGGAATGTTACAGAAACAATATGAAAAAGCTGGCAGGAATGAAACAAAGTGGCTACAGTTTTGCTAGGAGGGGGGCAGTTTTCAACAACATCTCTTCCCCACTTTATATCAGGCTCACTGTATCTGGTATTATGTTGAGGTCTATAATCCACTTGGACTTGAGTTTCCTGCAGGGTTATAACTATGGATCTACATTTACTCTTCTATAAGGAGATATCTAGTCTGACAAGCACGTGGTGATGTCCACTCACTAGGTGTGAATTGTAATCTTCTTCATCAAAAGATAAGGAATTGATATATGCATGTATTTATGTGCAGGTATTAAGTTTAATCTAACTGATAAATGGGTCTGCTTTTAGGATAATACTCTGCTGTTGTTTTTTTTTTTTTTTAGATTTATTTAGGTTCATTTAGATGAGGTATTCTATCTCATATAATTTTTTTCTTTTCCATTTTTTATTAGGTATTTAGCTCATTTACATTTCCAATGCTATACCAAAAGTCCCCCATAGCCACCCACTCCTACTCCCCTACCCACCCACTCCCCCTTTTTGGCCCTGGCGTTCCCCTGTACTGGGGCATATAAAGTTTGCGTGTCCAATGGGCCTCTCTTTCCAGTGATGGCCGACTAGGCCATCTTTTGATTCATATGCAGCTAGAGTCAAAACTCCGGGGTACTGGTTAGTTCATAATGTTGTTCCACCTATATGGTTGCAGACCCCTTAAGCTCCTTGGGTACTTTCTCTAGCTCCTCCATTGGGAGCCCTGTGATCCATCCATTACCTGACTGTGAGCATCCACTTCTGTGTTTGCTAGGCGCCGGCATAGTCTCACAAGAGACAGCTACATCTGGGTCCTTTTGATAAAATCTTGCTAGTGTATGCAATGGTGTCAGCGTTTGGATGCTGATTATGGGGTGGATCCCTGGATATGGCAGTCTCTACATGGTCCATCCTTTCATCTCAGCTCCAAACTTTGTCTCTGTAACTCCTTCCAAGGGTGTTTTGTTCCCACTTCTAAGGAGGGGCATAGTGTCCACACTTCAGTCTTAATTTTTCTTGAGTTTCATGTGTTTAGGAAATTATATCTTATATCTTGGTTATCCTAGGTTTTGGGCTAATATCCACTTATCAGTGGGTACATATTGTGTGAGTTCCTTTGTGAATGTGTTACCTCTCTCAGGATGATGCCCTCCAGGTCCATCCATTTGGCTAGGAATTTCATAAATTCATTCTTTTTAATAGCTGAGTAGTACTTTATTGTGTAGATGTACCACATTTTCTGTATCCATTCCTCTGTTGAGGGGCATCTGGGTTCTTTCCAGCTTCTGGCTATTATAAATAAGGCTGCTATGAACATAGTGGAGCATGTGTCCTTCTTACCAGTTGGGGCATCTTCTGGATATATGCCAGGAGAGGTATTGCGGGATCCTCCGGTAGTACTATGTCCAATTTTCTGAGGAACCGCCAGACTGATTTCCAGAGTGGTTGTACAAGCCTGCAATCCCACCAACAATGGAGGAGTGTTCCTCTTTCTCCACATCCACGCCAGCATCTGCTGTCATCTGAATATTTGATCTTAGCCATTCTGACTGGTGTGAGGTGGAATCTCAGGGTTGTTTTGATTTGCATTTCCCTGATGATTAGGATGTTGAACATTTTTTCAGGTGCTTCTCTGCCATTCGGTATTCTTCAGGTGAGAATTCTTTGTTCAGTTCTGAGACCCATTTTTTAATGGGGTTATTTGATTTTCTGAAGTCCACCTTCTTGAGTTCGTTATATATGTTGGATATTAGTCCCCTATCTGATTTAGGATAGGTAAAGATCCTTTCCCAATCTGTTGGTGGTCTTTTTGTCTTATTGACGGTGTCTTTTGCCTTGCAGAAACTTTGGAGTTTCATTAGTTCCCATTTGTCAATTCTCGATCTTACAGCACAAGCCATTGCTGTTCTGTTCAGGAATTTTTCCCCTGTGCCCATATCTTCAAGGCTTTTCTCCACTTTCTCCTCTATAAGTTTCAGTGTCTCTGGTTTTATGTGAAGTTCCTTGATCCACTTAGATTTGACCTTAGTACAAGGAGATAAGTATGGATCGATTCCCATTCTTCTACATGATAACAACCAGTTGTGCAAGCACCAATTGTTGAAAATGCTGTCTTTCTTCCACTGGATGGTTTTAGCTCCCTTGTCGATGATCAAGTGACCATAGGTGTGTGGGTTCATTTGTGGGTCTTCAATTCTGTTCCATTGGTCTACTTGTCTGTCTCTATACCAGTACCATGCAGTTTTTATCACAATTGCTCTGTAGTAAAGCTTTAGGTCAGGCATGGTGATTCCACCAGAGGTTCTTTTATCCTTGAGAAGAATTTTTGCGATCCTCGGTTTTTTGTTATTCCAGATGAATTTGCAAATTTCTCCTTCTAATTCATTGAAGAATTGAGTTGGAATTTTGATGGGGATTGCATTTAATCTGTAGATTGCTTTTGGCAAGATAGCCATTTTTACAATGTTGATCCTGCCAATCCATGAGCATGGGAGATCTTTCCATCTTCTGAGATCTTCTTTAATTTCTTTCTTCAGAGTCTTGAAGTTTTTATCATACAGAACTTTCACTTCCTTAGTTGAAGTCATGCCGAGATATTTTATATTATTTGTGACTATTGAGAAGGGTGTTGTTTCCCTAATTTCTTTCTCAGCCTGTTTATCCTTTGTGTAGAGAAAGGCCATTGACTTGTTTGAGTTAATTTTATATCCAACTACTTCACCGAAGCTGTTTATCAGGTTTAGGAGTTCTTTGGTGGAACTTTTAGGGTCACTTATATATACTATCATATCATCTGCAAAAAGTGATATTTTGACTTCCTCTTTTCCAATTTGTATCCCCTTGATCTCCTTTTGTTGTCGAATTGCTCTGGCTAATACTTCAAGTACTATGTTGAAAAGGTAGGGAGAAATTTGGCAGCCTTTTCTAGTCCCTGATTTTAGTGGGATTGCTTCCAGATTCTCTCCATTTACTTTGATGTTGGCTACTGGTTTGCTGTAGATTGCTTTTATCATGTTTAGGTATGGGCCTTGAATTCCTGATCTTTCCAAAACTTTTATCATGAATGGGTGTTGGATCTTGTCAAATGCTTTTTCCGCATCTAACGAGATGATCATGTGGTTTTTGTCTTTGAGTTTGTTTATATAA